>NC_133174.1:64128639-64791086 GCF_040802235.1 Manis javanica
AATCTAAAGCAATCTATAGATTCAATGCAATTCCTATCAAAATATCAACAGCACTCTTCAGTGTAATAGAACAAATAGTTCTAAAATTCATATGGAACCACAAAAGACCTCAAATAGCCAAAGCAATCCTGAGAAACAAGAACAAAGATGGGAGGATTATGCTCTCTGACTTCAAGCAGTATTACAAAGACACAATATCAAAACAATGTGGTGCAGGCACAAGAACAGACCCATAGATCAATGGAACAGAATAGAGAACCCAGATATAAACCCACACGTATATGACAAATTAATATATGATAAAGGAGCCATGGTTATCCAATGGGGAAATGACAGCCTCCTCAACAACTTGTGCTGGGAACACTGGACAACTACATGTAAGAGAATGAAACTGGATCATTGTCTAACTTGATACACAAAAATAAACTCAAAATGGATAAAGACCTGAATATAACTCATGAACTATAAAAATCTCAGAAGAAAACATAGGAAAAATTGCTTGAATATAAGCATTAGCAACTTTTCCTGGGCACATCTCCTCAGGCAAGGGAAACAAAAGCAAAAATGAACAAGTGGGACAACATCAAATAAAAAGCTCTGTGCAGCAAAGGACACCATCAGCAGAACAAAAATGCATCCTACAGTATGGGAGAATATATTCATAAATCACTCATCTGATAAGGAGTTAACATCAAATATATATAAAGAACTCATATCTCTGAACACCCAGAAAACAACCAGATTAAAAAATTGGTGGATGATGTGAGCAAACATTTATCCAACAAAGAACTATAGATGGCCAGCAGGCACATGAAAAGATGCTCCACATCACTAAACATCAGGGAAATGCAAATCCAAACCACAATAAGATGTCACCTCATTCCAGTTAGAAAGACTAATATCCAAAAGATGAGAAATAATAGGTGTTGATGAGGATGCAGAGAATTGGGTACCCTCCTACACTTTTGGTGGGATTGTAAATTGGTGCAGCTGCTGTGGAGAGCAGTGTGGAGGTTACTCAAAAAACTAAAAATAGAAATACAATTTGATCCAGTAATTCCACTTCTGGATTTACCAAAAGAAAACAAAGACCCTGATTCAAAAAGATATATGTACCTCCATGCATATTGCTGCACTATTTGCAATAGCCAAAATATGGAATCAACCTTAGTGTCCATCAATAGATGAATAAAGAAGATGCAGTACATATATACAATGGAATATTATTCATCCTTAAAAAAAGAAATTCTGGGACTAAGATGGAGGAGGAAAAGATGATGGTGTGAGTAGTGTGGCAGAAATCTCTTCCCAAAACCACATATATCTTGAAAATATAGCAAATACAACTATTCCTAAAAGAGTGACCAGAAGTAAGAGTACACCAGCCAGTCTACATCTGGGAGAAGTCAACATCTCATGGAAAAGGGTAAAGTAAAAAGCCATGACCCAGCGGGACCTGAGCACTCCCGTGACCCCAGCTCACTGGTAGGAGGAAAAGAATCAGAGCAGGAAGCAAGTGGAATCACAGGACTGTTAAATAACCAGTCTTAAAAATCTGTGCCAGGAGGACAGACCCACATTGCATGGTGCTCTGGAGATTAGGGATGCTGAAAAGCAAAGTCTGAGACTGAGACTGTGAACAGGTACCCACAACCAGCTGCCCCGGGACAAAAGAAAAGCAGGTGCTTTAAAAGTTTTAAAGGGGCAAGGGTTTAATAGGTGAACAAAAGCTGTTCTGGCACACTCATCCCAGCAGGCTGGAAACTTTCAGGAGCTTCAGGCTCCCTAGCCCCCTGGTTGGCAATGCAGTCCTGAGGCCCCTCATGAAGAAAAGAGGCCTGCTGTTCATTCCTCCACACCACCACTGGTGCACAGACGGACTGTCCACATCATTGCTGCAGACTGGCCGAAGGGCAACCCCCACCTATAGCAAATACACAGATTAACACAGAGGCTACTCCCTGCATAGCTAACCAGCCCAGACCCAGAGGCTGGGCCCAGCATTCAGTTGACCAGCACAGACAGCAGAGACAGGCAGAGACTGGGAGCCACAAAAAGGCTTTGTCCTCATGGCAGATGTACATGTCACTCGCCCACAACCTGTGCCAATTGCCCTAGGCCACCCTGTCCATGGCACCTTAGGGGATTAACCCAGAGTCCACTCTGTGGGCACGGTTAACCCACACAAATAGCAGAGACATGTATAGCGACTGGCAAGCAGGAAGAGACACTCGCCACTCACCAGTGACCACTCCTATCACTTCAGGACTATGAACAGCAGAAGAACCTTGTTCAATCCAAAATATCTCAAACACCAGAAAGAGGGCTCAGTGAGCCTGAAATCACCAATCTTCCTGAAAATGAATTCAAAATAAAAGTCATAAGCATGCTCATGGAGCTGCAGAAAAATATTCAAGAGCTAAGGGACAAATTAGGGAGGGAAATAACAGAAATGAAACAAACAATGGATGGATTTAAAAGCAGATTAGATAAGGTGGAGGAAACTGTTAATGGACTAGAAATCATAGAACAGGAATACAGAGAAGGTGAGGCAGAGAGAGAAAAAAGGATCTCTAGGAATGAAAGAATATTAAGAGAACTGTGTGACCAATCCAAATGCAACAATATTCACATTTTAGGAGTACCAGAAGAAGAAGAAAGAGGAAAAAGGATAGAAAGTATCTTTGAAGAAATAATTGCTAAAAATTTCCCCAAGCTGGGAAGGAAATAGTCTCAAAGGCCATGGAAGTCCACAGATCTCCCAACACAAGAGACCCAAAGAGGACAACACCAAGACATTTAATAATTAAAATGTCAAAGATCAAAGAAAGGCACAGAGTATTAAAAGCAGCCAGACAAAGGAAAAAGATCACCTGCAAAGGAAAACCCATCAGGCTATCATCAGACTTCTCAGCAGAAACCTTACAGGCCAGAAGGCTGTGGCATGATACATTCAATGCAATGATATAGGAGGGCTTCGAACCAATAATACACTCTCCAGCAAGATTATCATTTAAATTTGAAGCAGGGATTAAACAATTCCTAGATAAGCAAAAATTGATGGAACTTACCTTCCACAAACCATTTCTATAGTGTACTTTAAAGGGACTGCTCTAAATGGAACTACTCCTAAGGCTAAATACCTGTCACCAGAGAAAATACAAACACAGCAAAGTATGTAGACAAACTAAATACTAACCAAATGCAAAATTAAATCAGCTATCCAGAAATTCAGTCAAGGGATACACAAACAGTACAGAATGTGACACGTAACATACAAAGAGTGGAGGAGGAAGAAATTGTCACTCATGTAATTGCAGATCAATGTTACCAAAATAAGAAAATAAAAAATAAAAAAGCAAGTCACATTTAAATAATCATGCTGGATACAGTAACCTTGGATCAAAGCCCTTCTGTTTCATTGCATTAAATATATCATGCCATTCTCTTCTGGCCTGTAAGGTTTCTGTTGAGAAGTCTGATGATAGCCTGAAGGGTTTTCCTTTGTGTGTGACCTTTTGTGTCTCTCTGGCTGCCTTTAATACTCTGTCCTTGTCCTTGTTCTTTGCCATTTTAATTATTATGTGACTTGGTGTTGTCCTCTTTGGATCCCATCTCCCGGGAGTTCTGTGTGCCTCTGTAGTCTGGGCAACTATTTCCTCCCCCTGTTTGGGGAAGTTCTCAGCAATTATTTCTTCAAAGACACTTTCTATACCTTTTTCTCTCTCTTCTTCCTCTGGTACCCCTATAATGTGGATATTGTTCCTTTTGGATTGGTCACACAGTTCTCTTAATATTGTTTCATTCCTGGAGATCCTTTTATCTCTCTCTGCATCAGCTTCTATGCATTCCTGTTCTCTGGATTCTATTCCATCAATGGCCTCTTGCATCTTATCCATTCTGCTTATAAATCCTTCCAGAGTTTGTTTCACTCCTGTAATCTCCCTCCAGACATCTGTAATCTCCCTCCAGACTTCATCCATTAGCTCTTGCATATTTCTCTGCAGCTCTGTCAGCATGTTTATGATTTTTATTTTGAAATATTTTTCAGGGAGACAGGTTAGGTCTGCCTCTGCAGATCCTTTCTCAGGTGTAACTATCTTGGTCTGGACCAGATTTTTTTTGCCTTTTCATGGTGATTGCAGTGGCTGTAGGCAGGTTGCAGGAGTGTCAGCTGGGAGAAGAAAGCCCTTTCCTGCTTGCTGGATGCCTTGCCCTTCTCCGCTGCCTGTAACAGTTACCCGCACTCCTGGAGCAGCGACTGGGTTAATCTCCTAAGCTGCTGTGGGCAGGGTGTCTGTCAGAGGAGCGCTGAAGCCTGCGGGGAGGGGCAGGCACACCAGGTGTGCTCCTCCATGCTAGCAGCGACCCTTCCGGGCAGCTGTGTGGCAGCAGCAGTCTTTGGGTCTGGCCTGGGTAGTTGTGTATTGGGCTGGGATTCCGGTCAGCTCCTGGGAGCGTGCCTGCTCCCTCTGGCTTTGCTGCTGGTGTGTGCGGGGCTTTTCTGCACAGGCTTCTACAGGGCTCTGGCTTCACTGCTGCAGTGCGTGCAAGCCGCGCCCGGGCTGTTCTGTTACACCGCTGCAGGCTAGCCCTGCGGCGCACGGATCTGCTCTCGGTTCCTTCTAGTGCTTCCTCCCCCGGTGTGCACTCCCACTCTCCTGCTACTGGGCCTGTGTGTCAGGGTCCGCACAAGTTGGAGGAACGACTGGCAGGCTGCCTAGTCCTGTGCAGGGCTTCAGAGCTGCACTACCTCCATTTAGGGCACCTAAGTTTCCCCGGTATTCCAGCTGCCGGGACAACTTCGTCCAACTATGGGGTCCCTGTCTCTTTAAGACTTCCAGAAAGCACTCGCTTTTCCTTTGTCTCAGGGGCGCCGGTTGTGGGGACCTGCCCACAGGTTTTGCTTTTCTGTTTCTCTAATATCCAGCACCCTGTGCACCTTGTGTCTGAGTTCCGGATGTGGATTTCTAGAGCTGGTTGTTTAGCAGTCCTGGGCTTTCACTCCCTCACTGTTATGACTCCTTTCTTTCTGCCAGGTTTTGGGGTGGAGGAGTGTTCAGATCCTGCCTGGCCGCTGTTGTATCTTAACCCCTTCATATGATGCTGAGTTTTCACAGATGTAGATGTATTCTGGCTGTTGTACTGCATCCACTAGTGTCTCTTTTAGGAATAGTTGTATTTATTGTATTTTCATAAATATATATGTTTTGGGGAGGAGATTTCCTCTGAACTACTCAAGCCGCCATCTTCCCGTAATCCTGTTAAATATGAAGGAGGGATTAAACAATTCCCAGACAAGCAAGAGTTGAGGGAATTTGCCTCCCACAAACCACCTCTACAGGGTGTCTTAGAGGGACCACTCTAGATGTGAGCACTCCTAAAAAGAGCAAAGAACAAAACACCCAAGATATGAAGAATGGAGGAGGAGGAAAAAGAAGGGAAGGAAATAATCATCAGACTGTGTTTATAACAGCTCAATAAGCGAGTGAGGTCAGACAGTAAGGTAGTAAACAAGCTAACCTTGAACCTTTGGTAACCACAAATCTAAAGCCTGCAATGGCAATAAGTACATATCTTTCAATAATCACCCTAAATGTAAATGGAATGAATGCGCCAATCAAAAGACACAGAGTAATAGAATGGATAAAAAAGCAAGACCCATCTATATGCTCCTTACAAGAGACTCACCTCAAACCCAAAGACATGCACAGATTAAAAGTCAAGGGTTAGAGAAAGATATTTCATGCAAACAACAGAGAGAAAAAAGCAGGTGTTACAATACTAGTATCAGACAAAATAGACCTCAAAATAAAGAAAGTAACAAGAGATAAAGAAGGAAATTTCATAATGATAAAGGGCTCAGTCCAACAAGAGGATATAACCATTATAAACATATATGCACCCAATACAGGAGCACCTATATATGTGAAACAAATACTAACAGAATTGAAGGAGGAAATAGAATGCAATGCATTCATTTTGGTAGAATTTAACACACCACTCACCCCAAAGGACAGATACAACAGACAGAAAATTAGTAAGGACATAGATGCACTGAACAACACACTAGAACAGATGGAACTAATAGACATCTATAGAACTCTAAATCCGAAAGCAACAGGATACACATTCTTCTCAAGTGCACATGGAACATTCTCCAGATTAGACCACATACTAGGCTACAAAAAGAACCTCAGTAAATTCCAAAAGATTGAAATCGTACCAACCAACTTTTCAGACCACAAAAGTATAAAGCTAGAAATAAATTGTACAAAGAAAGCAAAAAGACTCACAAACACATGGAGGCTTAACAACATGCTCCTAAATAATCAATGGATCAATGACCAAACTAAAATGGAGATCCAGCAATATATGGAAACACATGACAACAATAACACAAACCCCAACTTCCGTGGGATGCAGCAAAAGCAGTCTTAAGAAGAAAGTATATAGCAATCCAGGCATATTTAAAGAAGGAAGAACAATCCCAAATAAATGGTCTAATGTCACAATTATCGAAATTGGAAAAAGAACAAATGAGGCCTAAGGTCAGCAGACGAAGGGACACAATAAAGATCAGAGAAGAAATAAATAAAATTGAGAAGAATAAAACAATAGCAAAAATCAATGAAACCAAGACCTGGTTCTTTGAGAAAATAAACAAAATAGATAAGCCTCTAGCCAGACTTATTAAGAGAAAAAGAGAGTCAACACACATCAACAGAATAAGAAACGAGAAAGGAAAAATCACGACAGACCCCACAGAAATACAAAGAATTATTAGAGAATACAATGAAAACCTATATGCTACCAAGCTGGAAAACCTAGGAGAAATGGACAACTTCTTAGAAAAATACAACCTTCCAAGACTGACCCAAAAAGAAACAGAAAATCTAAACAGACCAATTACCAGCAACAAAATTTATTTGGTAATCAAAAAACTACCCAAGAACAAAACCCCCAGGTGAGATGGATTTACCTCAGAATTTTATCACACATACAGAGAAGACATAACACCAATTCTCCTTAAAGTGTTCCAAAAAAATAGAAGAGGAGGAATACTCCCAAACTCATTCTATGAAGCCAAAATCACCCTAATACCAAAACCAGGCAAAGACCCCACCAAAAGAGAAAACTACAGACCAATATCCCTGATGAATATAGATGCAAAAATACTCAACAAAATATTAGCAAACCGAATTCAAAAATACATCTAAAGGATCATACACCATGACCAAGTGGGATTCATCCCAGGGATGCAAGGATGGTACAACATTTGAAAATCCATCAACATCATCCACCACATCAACAAAAAGAAGGACAAAAACCACATGATCATCTCCATAGATGCTGAAAAAGCATTCGACAAAATTCAACAACGATTCATGATAAAAACTCTCAACAAAATGGGAATAGAGGGCAAGTACCTCAACATAATAAAGGCCATATGTGATAAACCCACAGCTAGCATCATACTGAACAGCAAGAGACTGAAAGCTTTTCCTCTGAGATCAGGTGCTATACAGGGATGCCCACTCTCCCCACTGTTATTCAACGTGGTACTGGAGGTCCTAGCCATTGCAATCAGACAAAACAAAGAAATACAAGAAATTCAGACTGGTAACGAAGAAGTTAAACTGTCACTATTTGCAGATGACATGATATTGTACATAAAAAACCCTAAAGACTCCACTCCAAAACTACTAGAACTAATATCGGAATTCAGCAAAGTTACAGGATACAAAATTAATACACAGAAATCTGTTGCATACCTATACACTGACAAAGAACTAGCAGAAAGAGAAATCAGGAAAACAATTCCATTCACAATAGCATCAAAAAGAATAAAATACCTAGGAATAAACCTAACCAAGGAAGTGAAAGACCTATACCCTGAAAACTATAAGACACTCTTAAGAGAAATTAAAGAGGTAACTAACAAATGGAAACTCATCCCCTGTTCCTGGCTAGGAAGAATTAATATCGTCAAAATGGCCATCCTGCCCAAAGCAATATATAGATTCGATGCAATCCCTATCAAATTACCAACAGCATTCTTCAATGAACTGGAACAAATAGTTCATAAATTCATTTGGAGCTGCCAAAGACCCCGAATAGCCAACGCAATCCTGAGAAGGAAGAATAAAGTCACAGGGATCTTGCACCCCAACTTCAAGCTCTACTACAAAGCCACAGTAATCAAGACAATTTGGTACTGGCACAAGAACAGAGCCACAGACCAGTGGAACAATATAGAGACTCCAGACGTTAACCCAAACATATATGGCCAATTAATATTTGATAAAGGAGGCATGGACATACAATGGGGAAATGACAGTCTCTTCAACAGATGGTGCTGGCAAAACTGGACAGCTACATGTAAGAGAATGAAACTGGATCACTGTCTAACCCCATACACAAAAGTAAACTCCAAATGGATCAAAGACCTGAATATAAGTCATGAAACCATAAAATTCTTAGAAAAAAACATAGGCAAAAATTTCATGGACATAAACATGAGTGACTTCTTCATGAACATATCTCCCCGAGCAAGGGAAACAAAGGCAAAAATGAACAAGTGGGACTATATCAAGCTAAAAAGCTTCTTTACAGCAAAGGACACCATCAATAGAACAAAAAGGTATCCTACAGTATGGGAGAACATATTCATAAATGACAGATCCGATAAAGAATTGACATGCAAAATATATAAAGAGTTCACACACCTCAACAAACCAAAAGCAAATAATCCAATTAAAAATGGGCAGAGGATCTGAATAGACAGTTCTCTAAAGAAGAAATCCAGATGGCCAACAGGCACATGAAAAGATGCTCCACATCGCTAATCATCAGAGAAATGCAAATTAAAACCACAATGAGATATCACCTTACACCAGTAAGGATCGCCATCATTGAAAAGACAAACAACAACAAATGTTGGCAAGGTTGTGGAGAAAGGGGAACCTTCCTACACTGCTTGTGGGAATGTAAATTAGTTCAACCATTGTGGAAAGCAGTATGCAGGTTCCTCAGAATGCTCAAAATAGAAATACCAATCGACCCAGGAATTCCACTTCTAGGAATTTACCCTAAGAATGCAGCACTCCAGTTTGAAAAAAGACAGATGCACTCCTATGTTTATCGCTGCTCTGTTCACAATAGCCAAGAAATGGAAGCAACCTAAATGTCCATCAGTAGATGAATGGATAAAAAAGATGTGGTACATATACACAATGGAATATTACGCAGCCATAAGTAAAAAACAGATCCTACCATTTGCAACAACATGGATGGAGCTAGCGGGTATTATGCTCAGTGAAATAAACCAAGCAGAGAAGGACAAGTACCAAATGATTTCACTCGTATGTGGAGTATAAGAACAAAGGAAAACTGAAGGAACAAAATAGCAGCAGAATCACAGAACCCAAGAGTGGACTAACAGTTACCAAAGGAAAGGGACTAGGGACAATGGGTGGGAAGGGAGGGATAAGGGCAGGGAGAAAGGAAGAGGGCATTACGATTAGCATGGGGGACACAGGGAGGGCTGCGCAACACAGAGAAGACAAGTAGTGATTTTACAGCATCTTACTATGCAGATGGACAGTGACTGTGAAGGGGTATATGGGGGGGACTTGGTGAAGGGGGGAACCTAGTAAACATAATGTTCTTTCTGTAATTGTAGATTAATG
Organism: Manis javanica; assembly: GCF_040802235.1. NCBI lineage: Eukaryota > Metazoa > Chordata > Mammalia > Pholidota > Manidae > Manis > Manis javanica. Next base: position 64,138,332 of record NC_133174.1, read on the forward strand.
ATACCAAAATAAAAAAAGCAAGTCATATTTATATGTTGCTTACAAGAGACTCACTTCAAACCCAAAGACATACAGAGACTAAAAGTGAAGGGATGGTAAAAGATATTTCATGCAAAGAACAGTGAGAAAAAAGCAGGTGCTGCAATACTTGTATCAGAAAAAATAGACTTCAAAACAAAGAAAGTAACAATAGATACAGAAGGACATTACATAATGATAAAGGGGTCAGTCCAACAAGAGGATATAACCATTATAAATATATATGCACCCAATACAGGAGCACCAGCATATGTGAAATAAATACTAACAGAATTAAAGAAGGAAATAGAATGCAATGCATTCGCTCTAGGAGACTTCAACACACCACTCACTCCAAAGGACAGATCAACCAGACAGAAAATAAGGAGACAGAGGGACTGAACAACACATTAGAACAGATGGACCTAACAGACATCTACAGAACTGTATACCCAAAAGCAGCAGGATACACATTCTTCTCAAGTGCACATGGAACATTTTCCAGAATAGACCACATACTAGGCCACAAAAAGAACCTCAGTAAATTTTTAAAAATTGAAATTCTACCAAAAACTTCTCAGATCACAAAGGTATAAAACTAGAAATAAATTGTACAAAGAAAACGAAAAGGCTCACAAACAACACATGGAGGCTTAACAACATGCTCCTAAATAAACAATGGATGAATGACCAAATTAAAACAGAGATCAAGGAATATATGGAGACAAATTACAACAATAGCACAAAGCCCCAACTTCTGTGAGACTCAGCAAAGGCAGTTCGAAAAGGAAAGTATATAGCTATCCAGGCCTATTTAAAGAAGGAAAAACAATCCCGAAAAAATAGTCTAAAACCACAATTACTGAAACTGGACAAAGATGAACAAATGAGGACCAAAGTCAGCAGAAGTGGGGACATAATAAAGATCAGAGAAGAAACAAATAAAATTGAGAATAAAACAAAGAAAAAAATCAATGAAAATCAATGAAACAAAATGGATAGACTGCTAGCCAGACTTATTAAGATAAAAAGAGAATCTACACAAAAACAAAATCAGAAGTGAGAAAGGAAAAATCACGACAGACCCTACAGAAATACAAATAATTATTAGAGAATACTATGAAAATCTACATGCTAACAGGCAGCAAACCTAGAAGAAATGGACAACTTCCTAGAAAAATACAACCTTTCAAGACTAAGGAAGAAACAGAAAATCTAAACAGACCAATTACCAGCAACAAAATTGAATGGGTAATCAAAAAACTACCCAGGAACAAAACCCCCAGACCAGACAGATTCACTGCTGAATTTTATCAGACATATACAGAAGACATAATACCCATTCTCCTTAAAATTTCCAAGAAATAGAAGAGGAAAGAATACTTCCAAACTAATTCTAGGAAGCCACCATCACTCTAATACTGAAACCAGGCACAGACACACCAATATTCTGATGAATATAGATGCAAAAATACTCAACAAAATATAAGCAACCAGAATTCAAAAGTACATCAAGAGGATCATACACCATGATCAAGTGGGATTCATTCCAGGGATGCAAGGATGGTACAACATTTGAAAATCCATCAACATCATCCACCACATCAACAAAAAGAAGGACAAAAATCACATTATCATCTCCATAGATGCTGAAAAAGTATTTGACAAAATTCAACATTCATTCATGATAAAAACTCTCAACAAAATGAGTACAGAGTGTAAGTACCTCAACATAATAAAGGCCATATATGACAAACCCACAGCCAACATCATACTTAACAGAGAGAAGCTGAAAGCTTTTCATCTAAGATTGCCAACAATACATGGGGATGCCCACTCTCCCCACTGTTATTCAACATGGCAATCAGACAAAACCTATAAATACAAGGCATCCAGATTGGTAAAGAAGAAGTCAAAGTGTCATTATTTGCAGATGACATGATACTGTACATAATAAACACTAAAGACTCCACTCCAAAACTACTAGAACTAATATCTGAATTCAGCAAAGTTACAGGATACAAAATTAATACACAGAAACCCATTGCATTCCTATACACTGACGAAGAACTAGCAGAAAGAGAAATCAGGAAAACAATTCCATTCACAACTGCATCAAAAAGAATAAAATATTAGGAATAAACCAAACCAAGGAAGTGTAAGACCTATACCCTGAAAACTACAAAACACTCCTAAAAGAAATTAAAGAGGACACTAACGAATGGAAATTCATCCCATGCTCTTGGCTAGGAAGAATCAATATTGTCAAAATGGCCACCTTGCCTAAAGCAATCTACAGATTCAATGCAATCCCTATCAAAACACTGACTGCATTGTTCAATGAACTGGAACAAATAGTTCTAAAATTCTTCTGGAACCACAAAAGACCGTGAATAGCCAAAACAATCCTGAGAAGGAGGAATAAAGCAGGGGGGATTACACTTCTCAACTTCAAACTTCACTACCAAGCCACAGTAATCAGGACAACTTGATACTGGCACAAGAACAGACCCATAGACCAATGGAACAGAATAGAGTCCAGATATTAACCCACGCATATGTGGTCAATTAATATATGAAAAAGGAGCCATAGATATACAATGGGGAAATGACAGCCTCTTCAACAGCTGATGTTGGCAAAACTGGACAGCTACATGTAAGAGAATGAAACTGGATTACTGTCTAACTCCTTACACAAAAGTAAACTCGAAATGGATCAGAGACCTGAATATAAGTCATGAAACCATTAAACTCTTAGAAGAAAACATAGGCAAAAGTCCTTGAATATAAACATAAGCAACTTTTTTGGGAACATGTTTCCCTGGGCAAGGGAAACAGAAGCAAAAATGGACAAGTGGGACTATATCAAACTAAAAAGCTTCTGTAGAGCAAAAGACACCATCAATAGAACAAAAAGGCTTCCTACAATATGGGAAAATATATTCATAAATGACATATCTGATAAGGGGTTGACATCCAAAATATATAAAGAGCTCATGTGCCTCAAAAAACAAAAAGCAAATAATCCGATTAAAAAATGGGTAGAGGATCTGTACAGACACTTCTCCAAAGAAGAAATTCAGATAGCCAACAGGCAAATTAAAAAATTCTCCACATTGCTAATCATCAGAGAAATGCAAATTAAACCACATTTCTTTTCTATCCAATTTCCCTGCTCTTTGTAATATATATATGGCCACATAAAAGCTAATTTGCTTTGGGCTGCTCAAAATTGTCTCTTAATGAACCCAGAAGTATTTTTTATTGGCTTTAGAACTTGACTTCTGTCACAAACTTGTTACAGAGGCTATGCCTTTCTTCTTCCTTAGAACATTACATTTTATATGGGAACATAGACTTGGGCTGAACATCCTTTTCACCTGACAGGTCAAATAAATTCCCACTATGCTATCTTATTAGGCAAAGGTCCTGGGGGGAACCAGTTGTACTAGAAGTAAGGGAAGGAGAAGATAAAGGGAAAGAGGGGTTAAATATGGGGAAAACTCAAACGTTGAGGGCCCCTCCACATATCCTTTAATGCTCTATTCACAGTTACCTGAATTCACTTGGCTACATTAGCCTCTGGCTTTAGATTGTATGCCTTGCCTAGAATGGTTTCCTTCCTCCCTTCTACCTAATAAATTTTTCAAGACCAGTTCAAGCATTAGTACTTCTAGGAAGCTTGCCTTTCTTCCTTTAGCCTTGCAGATGTCTCCCTTCTCTGAACTTCTGCAACACTTACTATCACTTGCCACTTAGCATAGATTGTCCTCTAACATACTCTGTAGTTTCATGTTTGTCAGTTTTTTAATTTTTCTTGGAAGCTCTGTGAGATAAAGGATAGTGTCCGATGACTTTCCATAATCTGCACAGCAAAAATCTGTATATGGACACATTCACCAACTAATTGAACAAGGGCCTTGCCAAGGAGCGAATGTCAAGTGGCCATGCTCCTTCACAAAAGCTCTATTTTTATACTCCTAGCAGAGGATGTTAATAATGGTAGGGTCTTAATAAAGATTTACTGAATTTTTTAAAGTTCTTTCTAAGAGAGGTGTGGCCTGACAAGAAGTTGCCTTCAGGCTCTGAGACCCTGTTCATTTCATATGATAACAACTGTTAATGTTGATTAAAAATATGAGTTAGGCACTATTATAAGATCTTTATGTGAATTACATCATTTTTAAAAATCGTCTCAGCCTTAGGAGATAGGTTATAATGCCCATTTTACAGATGAGGAAACTAAAGCACAGTGAAGTTAAATAACTTGTCCAAATCACACAGCTAGTAAGTAGGGGAGCTGTGATAAAAACCCACAAAGTCTGACTCCAAGTTGTGTTCTTTTAACCACTGTGCTATAGTGCTGCTCTTACTTAGCAGAAAGACAATATCTAAAAATAATTATAATCAGAACTTTAAATGACAGTGTGGGCAAAATTGCAGTATTTCCAAAATCTCTCACATAGCCTTAGTGCATCTCCATATCAATAGCTGTTTCCAAGGAGTGGAGAGTAGTCCATATCCATAGCAATAGGTAATTACATGGGGGAGGGAGGGCATATCTGGACCATAGAGTTTGGGTGGGGTCTCTTTTTGCAGCCTAGTCATGAGAGACACAGGCGAGCAGAAGTACACGACTGCTTGTAGGCAATTAATGGGTTTCTCCCACTTTATTTCTCCCTTTGACAGATTTTGGCTTCAAAGATTTATTTGCCCCAGGCTAGGAAAATATTTTCCCCCTGGAGTTACACCTGCCATAGACAGAAAGTCAGGACCATAAAGACAAGTGTGCATATGATGCTGCCACCTCTGGGCAACCATGTTGATACAAAGAGAAGTTGGAACTACCACCAGCTACTTTGGAAAAGGGTTTTCAACAAGGAACTTTCTTTAAAGTGCAGAATTTAAAGATATTTAAATCAAGTGGCTAACATGCTACAAAACAAATTCACAGTAAGATGTTTTCAGAGTTCAAAAAAGTGAGACATTTTGAAGAACATCTGCTAATTTCAAAAGAATGAAAATTTTTTGGTTCCCTCAAAGTGTTTACTACCAGGACAGGTCCTGGCAGCACAATTACACGCAGACCAGTTTTTAGTCAGTAACTGGAAACTCAAATTTAGATGGCTACTGTAGCAATTATTTATTGCTATGTAACAAATCAACTCAAACCTTAGTAGCAAAAAGAAAACATTTTATTATGCTCAAAAATGTTGGGAATCAGGAATTTGGGCTGGACTCAGCTGGGTGCTTCTTCTGCTAGACTCTCTTGAGTCACTCATATGGCTATAGCTATCCCATAGCTCATCTGAAGCTGGAAGGTCTAAGATGGCCTTTTTCATATGTGTGGCAGTCAGCACTGTCTGTCAGCTGAGCCTCTTAGTGTAGCCTCTCATGATAAAGGTGGTCAGATTGGTCTTTGTCATATGATGGCAGAAAAGTTCCCAGGAGCAAGAGAAGGCAACCACAAATCATAAGGGTTTTTCAAGCTTCTGTCACATTTGCTAATATGCCAATGGCTTAAGCAAGTTACTTGGCCAACCATCAATGTGGGAGGAAACCATAAAAGTGTATAGATTCCAGGAGGCATGATTCATTACCAACAATTACTTTAACAATCTACCATACCTATTATTCAGAATTTAGCCAAATCACATCAAATGGCTGTCACAATTGTCTGCTCATTTTCCCATCCTGCTCCTCATAAAAAAACTATTCAAATGTCTTCCAAACAGAGTAAGGTAAATAGAGTTAGCAATACTGTATCACACACTTCAAATTTGCTAAAGAGAACAGATCCCAAGTGTTCTTGCACACACAAAAAAATCCTACCTTTGGGAAGTGAATATATATGTTAATTAGTTTGATTGTGGTATTCATTTCACAGTGTACACATATATTAAAACAACACATTGTATACTTAAAAAATATACAATTTTTATTTATCAAAAATAAATGATTAACCCCACCAACAAAGAAAATTACAGACCAATATCCCTGATGAAGATAGATGCAAAAATACTCAACAAAATATTAGCAAACCGAATTCAAAAATACATCAAGAGGATCATACACCATGACAAAGTGGGATTCATCTCAGGGATGCAAGGATGGTACAACATTTGAAAATCCATCAACAGTATCCACAACATCAACAAAAAGAAGGACAAAAACTACATGATCATGTCCATAGATGCTGAAAAAGCATTCTACAAAATTCAACATCCATTTATGATAAAAACTCTTAACAAAATGGGTATAGAGGGCAAGTACCTCAACACAATAAAGGCCACATATGATAAACCCACAGCCAACATCATACTTAACAACAAAGAGCTGAAAGGTTTTCACCTAAGATTGGGAACAAGAAAGAGAAGCCCACTCTCCCCATTGTTATTCAACATAGCACTGGAGGTCCTAGCCACAGCAATTAGGCAAAACAAAGAAATACAAGGTATCCAGATTGGTAAAGAGGAAGTCAAACTGTCACTATGTACAGATGACATGATATTGTACATAAAAAACCCATCAGACTCCACTCCAAAACTACTCTAATATCTGAAATCAGCAAACTTACAGGATACAAAATTAATACACAGAAATCTGTTGCATACCTACACTGACAAAGAACTAGCAGAAAGAGAAATCAGGAAAACAATTCCATTCACAATTGCATCAAAAAGAATAAAATACCTAGGAATAAACCTATCCAAGGAAGTGAAAGACCTGTACCCTGAAAACTACAAGACACTCCTAACAGAAATTAAAGAGGAAATGAACAAATGGAAATTCATCCCATGTTCTTGGGTAGGAAGAGTTAATATTGTCAAAATGGCCGTCCCACCTAAAGCAATCTATAGATTCAATGCAATACCTATCAAAATACCAACAGCATTCTTCAATGAACTGGAACAAATAGTTCATAAATTCATATGAAACCACAAAAGACCCCGAATAGCAAAAGCAATCCTGAGAAGGAAGAATAAAGCTGGGGGGATCTTTCTTCCCAACTTCAAGCTCTGCTACAAAGCCACAGTAATCAAGACAATTTGCTACTGGCACAAGAACAGAGCCACAGACCAGTGGAACAGAATAGAGACTTCAGACATTAACCCAAACATATATGGTCAATTAATATACAATAAAGGAGCCATGGACATACAATGGGGAAATGACAGCCTCTTCAACAATTGGTGTTGGCAAAACTGGACAGCTACATGTAAGAGAATGAAACTGGATCATTGTCTAACCCCATACACAAAAGTAAATTCAAAATAGATCAAAGACCTGAATGTAAGTCATAAAACCATAAAACTCTTAGAAAAAAACATAGGCAAAAATCTTTTGGACATAAACATGAGGAACTTCTTCATGAACATATCTCCCTGGGTGAGGGAAACAAAGCAAAGATGAACAAGTAGGACTATATCAAGCTGAAAAGCTTATGTATAGCAAAGGATATCATCAATAGAACAAAAACATATCCTACAGTATGGGAGAATATATTCATAAATGACAGATCCAATAAAGGATTGACATCCAAAATATATAAAGAGCTCATGCACCTCAACAAACAAAAAGCAAATAATCCAATTAAAAAATGGGCAGAGGATCTGAACAGACACTTCTCCAAAGGAGAAATTCAGATGGCCAACAGACACATGAAAAGATGCTCCACATCGCTAATCATCAGAGAAATGCAAATTAAAACCACAATGAGATATCACCTCACACCAGTTAGGATGGCCAACATCCAAAAGACAAACAACAACAAATGTTGGCCAGGATGTGGATAAAGGGAAACCCTCCTACACTGCTAGTGGGATTGTAAATTAGTTCAACCATTGTGGAAGGCAGTATGGAGGTTCCTCAAAAAACTAAAAATAGAAATTCCGTTTGACCCAGGAATTCCACTCCTAGGAATTTACCTTAAGGATGCAACAGCCCTGTCTTAAAAAGACATATGCACCCCTATGTTTATCGCAGCACTATTTACAATAGCCAAGAAATGGAAGCAATCTAAGTGTCCATCAGTAGATGAATGGATAAAGAAGATGTGGTATATATACACAAAGGAATATTATTCAGCCATAAGAAGAAAACAAATCCCACCATTTGCAACACCATGGATGGAGCTAAAGGGTATTATGCTCAGTGAAATAAGCTAGGCAGAGAAAGACAAGTACCAAATGATTTCACTCATCTGTGGAGTATAAGAACAAAGTAAAAACTGAAGGAACAAAATAGCACTAGACTCAGAGACTCCAAGAACGAACTAGTGGTTACCAAAGGGGAGGGAGGGAGAAGGGGTTTGAGGGGTATTATGTTTAGTACACATGGTGTGGGGGATCACAGGGAGAACACTGTAGCACAGAGAAGGCACGTAGCGGATCTGTTGTATCTTGCTACACTGATGGACAATGACTGCACTGGGGATGGGTGGGACTTGATAATATGGATAAATGTAGTAACCATATTGTTTTTTCATGTGAAACCTTCATAAGAGTTTATATCAATCATATGTTAATAAAAACTTTAAAAAAAACAGCATCAGACTCACAGAACCCAAGAATGGATTAACAGTTACCAAAGGGAAAGGGACTGGGGAGGATGGGTGGGAAGGGAGGGACAAGGAGGGAAAGGGGCTTTACAATTAGCAGACATAATGTGGTGGGGGGCACAGGGAGGGCTGTACAACACAGAGAAGACAAGTAGTGATTCTGCAGCATCTTACTACACTGATGGACAGTGATTGTAATGGGGTATGTGGTGGGGACTTGATGATGGAGAGAGTCTAGTAACCATAATGTCGCTCATGTAATTGTAGATTAATGAGACCAAAATTTTTTAAAATTATGATTAAAATTTAAAAAATAATAGGAGAAACTGTGGGGAGAAGGTATATGGGAATTCCCTGCAACTATCTGCTCATTTTTTGTTGATAAACATAAAACAGCTCTAGACTACAGTCTATTGACTCATAGACACTGAAAAGTGACTGGTGGTTACCACGGGGGAGGGGTTTGGATGGGTAGGTGAAACAGGTAAAGGGGATAAAGAGGCACAAAATCTGAATTAGAATATAAATTAATCATGGGGATGAAAGTACAGCATAAATAACCACTAATTCTGTATAATGTTTCTATGTTGACAGGTAGTAACTACACTAGTTAGGGTGAGCACCTAATAATGTAGGTAACTGTTGAATCACTACATTGTATACTTGAAACCAATATAATACTGTATATCAACTATACTTCAATTTTTAAAGGCTATTGATTAAAAATTTTCAAACAAGTGTTAAAAATTAAGAGAGAAATGGAACTATAGTCAACTTATATTCATGGCTCCCAATGAACCATTCCTCCCAGTGCTTGTGCCCTTGTGTACTTCCCTCACACACTGACACTGGGTTTGCCCTTGTGTCTTGTTTTGGCCAATGAGAGATTAGCAAGCATGATACAAACAAAAGCTTGTCTTCTTGGAATGCTTCTTCTTGGAACCCAGCTATCATGCTGTAATAAAGCTCAGGCTAATCCTGCTGGAGAGAGAAAGGAGCTACTTAGGAAGGCCTTGGAAGACAAAATATTATGCAGAGAGAGATAACACATGGAGGAGAACTGAGGCACCCAGCTTAGCCACCAGCTGAACTCAGACACAAGAGTGATCCCAGCAAATACCACTGAAGCAGACGAACCACCCAGCCAAGGCACACTGTTCTGTGAAAAAGTAAATTGTTTCAAGCCACTAAGTTTTGGGGTAGTTTACTGTTCAGCAATAGATAAACTGACAACAGAAAGCTTTCCTTTTAAAAAAAATTCTTGAAAAACTAAGCTTTTGATATCACTTTCTAAATAATAGTATGGTGAGATAAGAGCATAGAATTGTGTCTTTGATCTTCCCTGTGTGAAACTTACTTGCTTGAACAGGAAAGAAAGCAAGGTATTGTCCTTATTGGCAGCCAGTAGAGACTGGAAGTCCCTTATTTTTAATAATAATTCCTCCCATTTATATAAATAATTTGTGGGTAGCAGGGTATTTTCTTATGAACCCCATATTCTAATAGTGAAACCTTGGAGGCCAGAATGAGAATTTGGGATTTGATGTAATATAAGGCTATAGCTTATTCATGAGCAAGAATAATATTATGACAATAATATTTGAGAGTGATTCCTCTAGTATCCACATATAGGATAATTTGGAGCAAAGAATCATGGAGTCCATGAATAAGCCAAGCTGTAAAGCATGTGGAAAATACCAAGGGAAGTGATGATAAGAATCTGAGAGATGTGACTGAAAAAAGAGCCACATTTATCATCTAATTAGATATAGTGAAAGAGAAAAATCAAAATGTATTGCTTTCTATTGCTACCATAACAAATTACCACAACTTGGTGAGTTAAAACAATACAAAATGCATTATCTCACAGTGCTATAGGTAGGACAGAAGTCTGACATGGGTCTCACGGGGCTAAAATGAAGACCTGCATTGCTTTTTGGAAGTTGTAGGTGAGACTTCTTTTCCTTACTGTAGTGCAGGTGATTCGACCCTGGAAAGTTGAACTGTGATTCCGGCAGGCTGAAGAATAACCAAGGCATGGTCCGCACAGTGAACATGCCTTTGTTCCGGGTATGGAAGCAGCAGCAAAGCTTTCCAGGCAGCCTTCTTTTAGGGCTCTGGAACAAAGCCAGCCCAGTGCCAGTGAACACATGTTTCCTGTCATGCGCCGAACAAGCAAGATAACAATAATGAGTCATGCCTCTCCAGAGACCCTGTGTGAGGGAGCCTGACAGACACCATGTTCTTGCCCACTTTTCCCACACTCCATCCCTCCAGGGTCCCTCACTGTACAATCTAGGTGGAGGGATTCTTCCAGGATGATCCCTTGGTAAGGATGGCTGAGCCCCAGCTGGACCCACACCCTGCAGAACAATACAAACTGCAGCAACATGCCACTAATAGACAAGCTGCCCATGCAAGTACGGCAAACAGCAAATGCCATGTTGTCCCCAATTGTAACCAATCAACCTCAGTATTCGCCCAAGGGCATCTAAAGGCAGAAGGACAAAGAAGTTAAAGGGACAAGTAAGTGTAGATCCTGCCCTTTAGGCAAAATGCACGCTAATTTTTCATCACTGGAAAGCACCACTGCTGGTAGTGGCAGCTGGCCTGGGCGGGCATACCACACCTTTACAGCCAAGGCCTGTGGAGTTGCTGGCTCCACATGTAGTAATAATGGGGAACTCATGATAGGCCATATGGAAAAAACAAAGGTCCCCTTTAAGATGAAGGCATCATCTGGGGCACCGGGAAAAAACTTGTATTTCTGGGGGCACTTTCCCATGATCCAAGGCTTGAGCTGCAACTCATATTCTAATCCCCTTCCCCAGAGTGCCAATAAAGGCACCCATCTTAAATTGGGGGCCTTTATGGCCCATGGCCATGTCCGGGTGGCCCTTTGTCCTTGGGCTAGGCCTTCTGGAGCTGGTAAAATAATATTACCCTGCTGCCCAAAGCCAGGCTTGAGTAATTCATCACACTTGGTTACCCGCTGTTGGATGGGCTCCACTGACCAGTGCACTAAGGATTCTACAGGCACCAGCCCCTGCTTCCAACTTTGTTCATTCAAAGTGCACAGGACAGACCACAACTTTTTGGCCCACAAGGGGTACTGAGGGTCAACTTAAGCCCTCATTTTAGCACTTCATTATATCTCTCTGTCATTCCCCCAGTGTGGGGATGATAGGGCATTTAGAAGTCCCATTAAACTTGCAGCCAGATGGCCCACTGCTGTATCTCCCACCCTGTAAAGTGGGTCCCCTGGTCACTTTCAATTATTAAAGGCTGCACATAGAAGGCACAGAGCACATCTTGGGCCTTTCTAACTGCAGTTTGGTCAGGGCAGTGGGCTGGAGCTGTGAGTACCAGTCCTTAGTCATGTCTACTGCTGTCACAGTGTATTGCTACCCATCTACTTTGGTGAGGGGGCCAATCACATCTACCTGCCACCAGGTAAGACGTAGCCATCCTCACATAATCTGCTCCCCTACATGGGGGGGATCTCCTAGGGAATACTTGTGAACATACAGGGCACCTTTTACAGACTTCCTGTATCTCTGACCACTTTAGGGGCAGTCTCCAAGCTTGTGTTACTGATCACATGGTTTTTTGCCCAGCATGTAACAAACGCCAGTGGAGCCATTCTGCAAAGCCAGACTGGGGGCCAAGTCAAGCCAATGTAACTTTGCCAAGGTATCTGTCTCACCATTTCCTGGACTAGCTAAGGGGTCATGTTCTGTGACATGGTACAATGTCACAGACTTCTGATGATTGACCTCTAAAAGGTCCTGCCACACTCCTTGCTCCCAGACAGCTCTGTGACCTACTAACCATTGATTCACTTTCCAAGATGAAATCCAAAGGGTAAGGCTCTGCTGTACTGCCCAGCTGTCTGTACAGATACTTACTGGGGAGGGCTTGTTCACTACCACCATCCACACTGCTCATAATTCAGCCCATTGGCTGCTTTGCCTGGTCCTAGTTTCAAACCATATGGGGTCAGTGGATGGCTACCCAGCAACTGCCATCCACTGAGCATTGGTCTTGCTACTAGCCCCATCAATAATGCTACTTCTGATATAGAGGCTTTCCCTTTCCTAAAAGGGGAAAGTTCCATAAGATCACTCACTGGGTAGGGAGGGGTGGTTCTAAGGCCATAGTTACATTCACAACTGGACCTAAAATTTTCTGTAATTCCTGTGCTAGGGGACTGACAGACAATTTCCCTCTTTGTTCCAAGTATGCTCCCCACTTTGCCAATGTTGGTGTCTGAGCAATTCCAGTGTGGGGCTTTCAATCTCAATCTCAAACCCACCAAGCAATGGGATAGGTTGTTTGCACAGAGACAGCACCTGTTCCCTTAATGGGTTCTATGGCTAACAAAGCCTTGTATACAGCTGCTAATTGCTGCTCAGTGAGAGTATCTTGACTCTGCTCCTTTCCACACTCATGACCAAAACCCAATGGGTTGGCGGAGGTGCTCAGACCTCTGCCACAGGCCCCACCCAAACCCCTCAGCAGTTATATGAACGTGCAATTCAAAGGGCCTACTACAGTCCACAGTCTGAAGGGCTTGAGCCTCTTGAATAAGGCATTTTGCCATCAAAAACACCTGTCCCACTAGGTCATTCCAGTCCTGTTTTGCCCCATTTTTAATCATATTACATAAGAGGTAGCATACTTGTGCCAAATGTGGTACAGAAGCTCTGCAGTAGCCTAAAAGGCCCAAAAATGTTTGCAACTGCCATACAGTTGTGGGGCAAGGGAAGGCCTGTATGCCATCGATTACAGATTCTGGTATAACCTTTGCCTTAGCCAAAAAACAACCCCCAAAAATTTGACTGACATGCCAGTTCCTTGTATCTTGTCGGCATTCACAGCCCAACCACATGCCTGTAGATGGGAGACCAAAGTGGCAGCTGCTTCTGGTAACTCTGCAAGAGAATCAGAGGTTAGTAAAACATCACCAATGTCATGAAACATTCTTACAGCCATCGGGCAGGGTCATTTGGCCAGGTCAGCAGCCACCAGGCCATGGCAAATAGTAGGGCTATGTATATATCCTTGAGGCAAGACTATAAAGTTTCACTGCTGTCCTTCCCACAAGAAGGCAAACTGTTCCTGGTTCTCAGGGGCCAGCACTATGGAGACAAAGGCATTAGCAAGGTCCAGAACATAATGGTATGTTCCCAGAGTCAGAGTCAGTTTATCCATCAAATTAGTAACTGATGGCCCGGCTGTATACAGTGGTGGCACCACTTTGTTTAACTCTCAGTAATCCACCATCATTTGCCAAGTTCCATCTGGCTTCTTGACTAGCCACACTGGGGCATTGAATGGGCTGTGTGTGGGTTACACAATGCCCACCTTCTCCAGCTCCCCAATAGTAGCAATTATTTCCATGTGTCTCCAGGCAGCCAGTATTGCTTGATGTGGATTATGCGCCATGATGCAGGCAGCTGCTGTGGAGCAAGCTTAGCATAGCCTCATATCACTGCTTTTATCACTCACACATGAAGGCGAAACTCGCCAGAAGTAGTTTGAACCACAGTCCTTGCAGGACGTCAATGCCCAAAATGTACTCTGGTGTGGAGGAGACAAACATTTGTGTACATTTGAGGCAGAAGATGATCAATCCCCAAAGTTATTGAGGCTGCTTTCACTTTAACAGATCACCCACTGTACCTATCAATGTATGATGCTGGGACAGGAAACCATTCAGGTTTCCCATATGAGGCTACACTCTGTGCCCGTAGCCAGCAGAGCCAAAACCTGTTGTACATTTGTGGGGGACCAGTAAATGGTTAATTCTAATGTGGCCTCCAGTCCCCACTGGCCCCCAACAAGCAGGTCCCTCAGCCTTGCTCCTAGTCATACTTAAACGGGAGACCATCATCCATGGGATCCACGCCTGGTACAAACATGTGGTCTTCTAGGCAGACGGCCCATACAACAGGTGCAGCCTTCGCAGTCCACAAATTTGTATACTGCTGTTCTGGTTTCAGCTGCTTCCATAATTCCAACAGATAAGCATTTGATTGTCCATCAGTTTTGGCTCTGTCTATACCGGCAGCTAGCAAGTCCACCCACATCTGGGTCCAGGTTACTTTCTGAGGTGCACGACCCTGCCTTTTTCCCTTCAGGGGCCCTGGCTGCATTACTACATGCACCTCCCTCTGCTGCCTCTGAGTTTCAGTTTCTCCCAAACTGGCCACCATGGCTGTGACTTCATTAATTAGGCATCTTATATAGGGAGCCAGGATTGCCATAAGTGAGTCAAAAGTACTGGAGGGAGCATTTTGCAACACCAAGTACTGCATTCCAGCAGTGAACCACTCATCATCTGGGCCACAGGTGTTCACACTGAACATAGCCTGGTGCGTGCTCAGCTCACATAAGACCTGTACCAGGTCTGCAAAAGAGTGCCATTTACTCACAGTCTTAGGGATATCCCCAGCACCAGCCCAGACAGTTCGCATTGCTGCCATAACCCAGTCCAGGAAGGAATGATTCCCTTGCCTGTGTCTCTGGCTGTTTTGCAACTGCTGATGGAGGGAAGGGTGAGTAGTTAGAGAGGCGAACTTCTCCATCTCCTGGACACTACAGATAATGCCATCCACCCCTAAATCCCAGAGTTGCAACAACCCGGCTGCCAGCAGCTCCCCCAGTCGCTGGAGAAACTGTTTTCCTAAGTCCACCAGCTCGGCTTCTGTATATGGCTGGTATGTGGTGAACTCAGTCACATTGGGAGCCCCTTGCAGCTGCCTTCCAGGAGCCCTAGGTTGCTCATGTTTCAATTTTGCTGCACCATTGGCCAGGCCCACAAGTGCACATTCCTATCTTCCTCCCCTAAGTCCAGTACCTCTGCATCAGTGGGAGTGGGCTCAGAGAGAGTTACCTCTGCTTCCAGGGCTCGGATCCGCTCCTCTGAAGCCACCCCTTTTTCTTGCAATGGCACAGATAAGCAGCCTTCTTCAAGGCTGTCTTCTTGCTCTCCCACAGTGTGATTAGAAACAGCCAGCCTACTCGGCCTGCTGACTCCCGTGGGGTCCACTTACCCAAGTCAGGCCTCAGGGCCTGGAACACAGCCTCCAGAGTTAAAGGAGTCCCATCTACCTATTCCCACTCCCATGGGGGCGCCCACACCACCAACAAAGCAGCCACTGGGTACCACATGCTACACGGAGGCCATCCCTCTATGTGCACCTCCAAAGGAGCACTGGGTTCATACTAGCCTGCGACAAATCCTGCCGACTATGACAGCTGAAATGCAGATGATTCGCACCTGGAAGGGTAAACTGCAATTCAGGCAGGCAGAAGAATAACCAAGGCACAGTCAGCACAGTGAACATGCCTTTATTCTGGGTATGGAAGCAGCAGCAGAGCTTTCTGGGCAGCCTTCTTATAGGGCTTTGTTCTTGTCCACTTTTCCCACACTCATCCTTTCCAGCTTCTAAATGACCCTCTTCCTCCCTCTTCAAAGCCAGCAGCGTTGCATCTTTCTGAACCTTTCATTCCTAATTACACCTGCCTGTGGCTCTCCCTCTGCCTCCCTATTCCAATTACAAGGACCCTTGTGATTACACTGGGCCCACCTGGATGACTCAGGAGACCCTCCCTCATCTCAAGGTCAGCTGATTAGCAACCTTAATTCATACAACCTTAATTCTCCTTTGCCATGTAACCTAACATTCACAAATTCCAAGTTTAGGACATGAATATCTTTGGGAGGTGGGAGGCACTATTCTGCCTACTACAAGATTCAGGGATTAGAATTTTAGAGCTCACAAGGATGGTAGTGCCACTGGTGATGATGGAGATGAGAGGAATCCATTTGGATGGGAAGACAACAAATTTTTGCCAAGTTAAGTGGAATGTCCAAATGGCAATGGTCCCCAGGGCTTTTGATTCTGAGGATCTGGATCCAAGCAAACACATGATTAAAGACATGAGCTTAGGGAGCCTCACACCTGGAGGTAAAGTCTGAAGGCCCTTACCAGCCCCTTAGTCTTTTTAGAAAAAGAAAAATATGAGGATAAGAAGATGAAAAAGGAAGTGCCCTCATCACTTTGTCTCTAGGCTTAACATGAGGCAAACACTCATTCTTCAGAAAAGTGAAAGGAACCAAAAGGAAGGCCTAGAGGGGCCTGAAGATGGTGCAAAAAAATTCCAAAGGTGACCACATAGCTAGTCCCCTCAACCACATCTGTGGCCCAGATATTCTGTGTAACCAGAGCACATGCTCACACCAAAAAGTCAATGCTATATGCTGCACTAGGTCTGTGAACAATGTAAAATTGTGGAGGAACCCACTGACTTGGCAAATCAAGTTTGTTATTTCTGTCACATCAAAGCCAGAGCCTCAATGCATTACTGCTCTCTGAGGTAATTTAATTACGAATAAGTGAACTCAAAACAAGTGTAAATGGCATTTTTTTCTTACTTTGGTATCATTAATGCAAAATTACATGACCAACATTAAGGTTACTGGACTCCTTCCATCATCAAGTACCCCTGACATACCCCATTACAGTCGCTATCCATCAGCATAGTAAGATGCTATAGAATCACTACTTGTCTTCTCTGTGTTGTACAGCCCTTCCCATGCTCCCCCACACATTATATCTGCTAATTGTAATGCCCCTTTTCCCCCCTTGTCCCTCCCTTCCCACTCACCCTCCCCAGTCCCTTTCCCTTTGGTAACTGTTAGTTCATTCTTGGGTTCTGTGATTCTGCTGCTGTTTTGTTCCTTCAGTATTTTTCTTTGTTCTTATACTCCACAAATGAGTGAAATCATTTGATACTTGTCTTTTTCTGCCTGGCTTATTTCACTGAGCATAATACCCTCTAGCTCCATTCATGTTGTTGGAATGGTAGGATTTGTTTTCATCTTATGGCTGAATAATATTCCACCGTGTATATGTACCACATCTTCTTTATCCATTCATCTAATGATGGACACTTAGGTTGTCTCCATTTCTTGGCTATTGTAAATAGTGCTGTGATAAACATACGGGTGCATCTGTCTTTTTGAAACTGGGCTCCTGCATTCTTAGGGTAAATTCCAAGCAGTGGAATTCTTGGGTCAAATGATATACCTATTTTTAGTTTTTTGAGGAACCTCCATACTGTTTTCCACAATGGTTGAACTAATTTACATTCCCAATAGCAGCATAGGAGGGTTCCCCTTTCTCCACAACCTTGCCAACATTTCTTGTTTGCCTTTTGGATGGTGGCCATCCTCACTGGTGTGAGGTGGTATCTCATTGTTGTCCATTTCTTCTAGATTTTCCAGCTTGTTAGCATAAAGATTTCCATAGTATTCTCTAATAATTCTTTGTATTTCTGTGGGGTCTGTCGTGATTTTTCCTTTCTCATTTCTGATTCTGTTTATGTGTGTAGATTCTATTTTTCTCTTAATAAGTCTGGCTAGGGGTTTACCTATTTTGTTTATTTTCTCAAAGAACCAGCTCTTAGTTTCATTGATTTTTTCTATTGTTTTAGTCTCAATTTTATTTATTTCTTCTCTGATCCTCATTATGAACCTCTTTCTGCAGACTTTAGGCCTCATCTATTCTTCTTTTTAGTTTCAATAATTGTGACTTTAGACTATTCATTTGGGAATGCCTAGATTGCTACATAGTTTCCTCTTCGAACTGACTTTGCTATGTCCCACAGAAGTTGAGGCTTCGTGCTATTGTTGTCATTTGTCCCCATATATTGCTTGATCTCTGTTATAATTAGGACATTGATCCACTGATTATATAGAAGCATGTGGTGAAGGCTCCACGTGTTTGTGAGACTTTTTGTTTTCTTTGTACAATTTATTTCTAGTTTCATGCCTTCGTAGTCTGAGAAGTTGGTTGGTAGAATTTCAATCTTTTTTAATTTTCTGAGGCTCTTTTTGTGGCCTAGTATGTGGTATATTCTGGAAAATATTCCATGTGCACTTGAGAAGAATGTGTATCCTACTGCTTTTGAATTTAGAGCTCTATAGATGTCTGTTAGGTCCATCTGTTCTAGTATGATGTTCAGTGCCTCTGTGTCTTTACTTATTTTCTGTCTGGTGGAACTGTCCTTTGGAGTGAGTGGTGTGTTGAAGTCTCCTAGAGCGAATGCATTGCATTCTATTTCCTCCTTTAATTCTATTAGTATTTGTTTCACATATATTGGTGCTCCTGTGTTGGGTGCATATATATTTATAATGGTTATAATTATATGTATATTATATATCCTCTTGTTGGACTGCCCCCTTTATCATTATGGAAGGTCCTCCTTTATCTCTTGTTACTTTCTTTGTTTTGAAGTCTATGTTGTCTGACACAAGTACTGCAACACCTGCATTTTTCTCCCTATTGTTTGCATGAAATATATTTTTCCATCTCTTCACTTTTGGTCTATGTATATCTTTGAGTTTGAGGTGAGTCTCTTGAAAGCAGCATATAGATGGGTCTTGCTTTTTTATCCATTCTATTACTCTGTGTCTTTTGATTGGTGCATTCAGTCCATTTACATTTAGGGTGATTATCGATACATATGTACTTATTGCCATTGCAGGCTTTGGATTCGTGGTTACCAAAGGTTCAAGGGTAGCTTCTTTACTATCTAACCATCTAACTTAACTCTCTTATTAAGCTATTATAAACACAGTGTGATGATTCTTTATTTCTCTCCCTTCTTATTCTTCCTCCTCCATTCTTTATATGTTCGGTGTTTTATTCTGTACTCTTTTGTGTTTCCTTTGACTGCTTTTGTGGATAGATTATTTTATTTTTTGCCTTCAGTTAATATTTGGTTGGTCTGCTTAATTTGCTGTGATGTTATTTTGTCTGATGACATTTATTTAGTCTTAGGAGTGCTTCCATCTAGAGCACTCCCTTTAAAATACCCTGTAGAGGGAGAGGAGCCAAGATGGCAGCATGAGTAGGGCAGCAGAAATCTCCTCCCAAAACCATATATATATTTTTTTAAATACAACAAATACAACTATTCCTAAAAGAGAGACCAGAAGATACAGTACAACAGCCAGGCTACATCTATACCTGTGAGAACCCAGCACCTCATGAAGAGGGTAAGATACAAATGGCTGCCTGGCAGGACCCGAGCACGCCCCAAACCCAGGATCCCCAGCGGGTGGAGAGGAGTTGGAGTGGGGAGGGAAGGGGTGCCCAGGACTACTAAATACCCAGCCCTAGTCATCCGCACCAGGAGCGCAGACACACAGTGCATGGTGTGCTGGATACTAGGGAAATGGAACAGTAAAACCTGTGAGCAGGTCCCTGCAGCCAGCACCCCTGGGACAAAAGAAAAGTGAGTACCTTTTGAAAGTCTCAAAGGGACAGGAGCCTCACAGCTGAATGGAAGCATCCCAGCACACTCAGACTAGCAGCTGGGAATCCCTGGGAACTCTGGGCGCTCTAACCCCCTGGGTGGCAATGCAGCTCTGAGGACCCTCACGGCAATAAACAGCCTCCGCTGGTTCTCCCTCCAGCATGGCCCTGCCAAGCAGAGCAGCAACCTGAGACAGGCCTAACCCACAGCAGCCACATGGAGCCTACACCACAGCCACATGGAGACTACTCCGCATCCTCCTGGGCCACAATCAGATGCCCTGTCAGCACGCAGCTGCCCAGCACAAGCTGCTAGGGGTCACTGTTCTCACAGGAGAGGAAGGCGAAGAGCAATCAGAAAGGGACTTTGTTCTTCCAGCTGACACACGTGCCAACTGACCACGACTACTTCTAATGCCATGAAAAGGCAGAAGAATTTGATACAGACTAGAATAATGCAGCCATCCCCTGAGAGGGAACCTGGGGAGATAGATTTAACCAATCTTCCTGAAAACGTATTCAAAATGAAGGTCATAACCATGCCGATGGAGCTGCAGAGAAAAATGCAGAAGCTAACACATAAAGTTGGGAGGCAGCATACAGAAAATAAACAATCTCTGGAAGGACTTAAAAGCAAATGGATGAGATGCATTAGGCCATTAATGAAATAGAAATCAGAGAAAAGGAACACAGAGAAGCTGATGCAGAGAGATAAAAGGATCTCCAGGAACAAAAGAATATTAAGAGAACTGTGTGACCAATCCCAATGGAACAATATCCACATTATAGGGGTGCCAGAAGAGGAAGAGAGAGAAAAAGGGATAGAAAGTGTATTTGAAGAAATAATTGCTGAAAACATCCCCAAACTGGGGGAAGAAATAGTTGCTCAGACCACAGAAGCACACAGAACTCCCAACAGAAGGGACCCAAGGAGGACAACACCAAGACACATAATAATTAAAATGGCAAAGATCAAGGACAAGGACAGACTATTAAAGGCAGCCAGAGAGATGAAAAAAAAAAAGGTCACCTACAAAGGAAAACCCATCAGGCTATCATCAGACTTCTCAACAGAAACCTTACAGGCCAGAAGAGAACACCATGATTTATTTAATGCAATGAAACAGAAGGGTCTTGAACCAAGAATACTGTATCCAGCACGATTATCATTGAAATATGAAGGAGGGATTAAACAATTTCCAGATAAGCAAAAGTTGAGGGAATTTGTCTCCCACAAACCACCTCTACAGGGTATTCTAGAGGTACTGCTCTAAATGGAAGCACTCCTAAGGCTAAACAGATGTCACCAGAGAAAATAAAATCACAGCAAAGAAATAAGACCAACCAAATACTAACTAAAAGCAAAAAATAAAATCAACTACCCACAAAGGCAGTCAAAGGAAACATAAAAGAGCACAAAATAAAACACCTGCC
The DNA here is from genome assembly GCF_040802235.1 of Manis javanica. Lineage (NCBI taxonomy): Eukaryota > Metazoa > Chordata > Mammalia > Pholidota > Manidae > Manis > Manis javanica. The sequence goes on from NC_133174.1 coordinate 64,159,674, forward strand.
ATATAAAGAATGGAGGAGGAGGAATAAGAAGGGAGAGAAATAAAGAATCATCAGACTGTATTTACAATAGCTCAATAAGTGAGCTATGTTAGATGGTAAGATAGTAGAGAAGCTAACCTTGAACCTTTGGTAACCACGAACCTAAAGCCTGCAATGGCAATAAGTACATATCTTTCAATAATCACCCTAAATGTAAATGGACTGAATGCACCAATCAAAACACACAGAGTAACAGAATGGATAAAAAAGCAAGACCCATCTACATGCTGCTTACAAGAGACTCACCTCAAACCCAAAGACATGCACAGACTAAAAGTCAAGGGATGGAAAAATATATTTCATGCAAACAATAGGGAAAAAAAAAAGCAGGTGTTGCAGTACTGGAATCAGCCAAAATAGACTTCAAAACAAAGAAATAACAAGAGATAAAGAAAGACACTACATAATGATAAAGGGGTCAGTCCAACAAGAGGATGTAGCCATTATAAATATATATGCATCCAATACAGGGGCACCTACATATATGAAAGAAATACTAAAAGAACAAAAGGAGGAAATAGAATGCAATGCATTCATTTTAGGAGACTTCAACACACAATTCACTCCAAAGGAAAGATCTACCAGACAGAAAATAAGTAAGGACATAGAGGCACTGAACAACACACTAGAACAGATGGACCTAATAGACATCTATAGAACTCTACACTCAAAAGCAGCAGGATACAGATTCTTCTCAAGTGCACATGGAACATTCTCCACAATAGACCACATACTAGTCCACAAAAAGACCCTCAGTAAATTCAAAAAGATTGAAAATCTACCAACCAACTTCTCAGACCACAAACATATAAAACTAGAAATAAATTGTACCAAGAAAGCAAAAAGACTCACAAACACATGAAGGCTTAACAACATGCTCCTAAATAATCAATGAATCAATGACCAAATTAAAATAGAGATCAAGAAATATATGGAAACAAATGATGACAACAACACAAAGCACCAACTTCTGTGGGATGCAGTGAAAGCATATAGCAATCCATGCATATTTAAGGAAGGAAGAACAATCCCAAATGAATAGTCTAAAGTCACAAGTATCAAACCTGGGAAAAGAAGAACAAATGAGGCCTAAAGTCAGCAGAAGGAGGGACATAATAAGGACCAGAGGAGAAATAAATAAAACTGAGAACAATAAAACAATAGAAAAAAATCAATGAAACCAAGAGCTGGTTCTTTGAGAAAATAAACAAAATTGATAACCCTCTGGCCAGACTTATTAAGAGAAAAAGAGAAGCAACACATATCTACAGAATCAGAAATGAGAAAGGAAAAATCAAGACAGAACTCACAGAAATACAAATAATTATTAGAGAATATTATGGAAAACCTATATGCTAACAAGCTGGAAATCCTAGAAGAAATGAACAACTTCCCAGAAAAATACAACCTTCCAAGACTGACTAAGGAAGAAACTGAAAATCTAAACAGACCGATCACCAGCAATGAAATTGAAGCAGTAATCAAAAAACCACCCAAGAGCAAAACCCCCAGACCAACTGGATTTACCGTGGAATTTCATCAGACATACAGAGAAGACATAATACCGATTCTCCTTAAAGTTTTCCAAAAAATAGAAGAGGAGGGAATACTTCCAAACTCAATCTATGAAGCCAGCATCACTCTAATACCAAAACGAAGCAAAGACCCCACCAAAAAAGAAAATTACAGACCAATATCCCTGATGAACAAAAATGCAAAATTACTCAACAAATTATTAGCAAACCTAATTCAAAAATACATCAAGAGGATCATACACCATGACCAAGTGGGATTCATCCCAGGGATGCAAGGATGGTACAACATTCGAAAATCCATCAACATCATCCACCACATCAACAAAAAGAAGGACAAAAATTACATAATCATCTCCATAGATGCTGAAAAAGCATTGGATAAAATTCAACTTCCATTCATGATAAAAACTCTCAACAAAATGGATATAGAGGGGAAGTACCTCAACATAATAAAGTCCATATATGATAAACCCACAGCCAACATAATACTTAACAGCGAGAGCTGAAAGCTTTTCCTCTAAGATCTGGAACAAGACAGGATGCCCACTTTCCCCACTGTTATTCAATACAGTACTGGAGGTTCTAGCCATGGCAATTAGACAAAACAAAGAAATACCAGGAATCCAGATTGGTAAAGAAGAAGTCATACTGTCACTATTTGCAGATGACATCATATTGTACACAAAAAACCCTAAAGATTCCACTCCAAAAGTACCAGAACTAATATTGGAATTCAGTAAAGATGCAGAATAGAAAATTAATACACAGAAATATGTGGCTTTCCTATACACTGAAAATGAAATAACAGAAAGAGAAATCAGGACAACAATTCCATTCATAATAGCATCAAAAAGAATAAAATACCTAGGAATAAACCTAACCAAGGAAGTGAAAGACCTACACCCTGAAAACTACAAAGCACTCTTAAGAGAAATTAAAGAGGATACTAACAAATGAACCTCATCCTATGCTCTTGGCTAGGAAGAATTAATATCATCAAAATGGCCATCCTGCCAAAAGCAATCTACAGATTCAATGCAATCCCCACCAAATTACCAACAGCATTCTTCAACAAAACGGAACAAATAGTTCAAAAATTCATATGGAACCACCAAAGACCCCAAATAGCCAAAGCAATCCTGAGAAGGAAGAATAAATTGGGGGGGAGGGGCATCTCGCTACCCAACCTCAAGCTCTACTACAAAGCCAGAGTAATCAAAACAGTTTGGTACTGGCACAAGAATAGAGTCACAGACCAGTGGAACAGAATAGAGACTCCAGACATTAACCCAAACATATATGGTCAATTAATATACAATAAAGGAGCCATGGACATACAATGGGGAAATGACAGCCTCTTCAACAGATGGTGTTGGCAAAACTGGACAGCTACATGTAAGAGAATGAAACTGGATCATTGTCTAACCCCATACAGAAAAGTAAATTCGAAATGGATCAAAGACTTGAATGTAAGTCATGAAACCATGAAACCCTTAGAAAAAATCATAGGCAAAAATCTCTTGGACATAAACATGTGCGACTTCTTCATGAACATGTCTCCCTGGGAAAGGGAAACAAAAGCAAAAATGAACAAGTGGGACTATGTCAATCTGAAAAGCTTCAGTACAGCAAAGGACACCATCAATCGAACAAAAATGTATCCTACAGTATGGGAGAATATATTCATAAATGACAGCCCCAATAAAGGGTTGACATCCAAAATATATAAAGAGCTCACACACCTCAACAAACAAAAAGCAAATAATCCAATTAAAAAATGGGCAGAGCCTCTTACAGCACTAAATTATGTTTTCTACCTTTATCTTGCATCTACCTACCACTTCAGCATTTTATTTAAAAATAATAATAATAATAAGGAAGAAATGTGGGATTCACATATAAATCAAGTATAAAAATCAAATGAATAATCATATCTGACTTGATTGTTTATAGTTTATAATGCATGATCAAAACCGAAAGTTTCTGTGATATGACTGCCCTTGCACTGTTCACCATGTAAGAACTTATTCACTATGTAAGAACTTATTCACCATGTAAGAACTTGTTCGTTATGCTTCAGAAGATTGGAGACTGTTGAGAATTAGGCTTGGGGTTGATTAATGATAGTGCATTGAGTCCCCTATACAGAATTTTATTGTTGTTAACAACCATTTGATCAATAAATATGAGAGATGCCCTCTCAAAAAAAAAAAATGGGCAGAGGAGCTGAACAGACACTTCTCCAGAGAAGAAATTCAGATGGCCAACAGACACATGAAAAGATGTTTCACATCCTTTGTCATCAGATAAATGCAAATTAAAACCACAATGAGATATCACCTCATACCAGTAAGAATCGCCACCCTGCAAAAGACAAACAACAACAAATGTTGGCGAGGTTGTGGAGAAAGGGGAACCCTCCTACACCGCTGGTGGGAATGTAAATTAGTTCGACCGTTGTGGAAAGAAGTATGGAGGTTCCTCAAAAAGCTCAAAATAGAAATACCATTTGACCCAGGAATATCACTTCTAGGAATTTACCCTAAGAATACAGCAGCCCAGTTTGAAAAAGACAGATGCACCCCTATGTTTATCACAGCACTGTTTACAATAGCCAAGAAATGGAAGCAACCTAAGTATCCATCAGTAGATGAATGGATAAAGAAGATGTGGTACATATACACAATGGAATATTATTCAGCCATAAGAAGAAAACACATCCTACCATTTGCAACAACATGGATGGAGCTAGAGGGTATTATGCTCAGTGAAATAAGCCAGGCAGAGAAAGACAAGTACAAGTACCAAATGATTTCACTCATATGTGGAGTATAAGAACAAAGAAAAAACTGAAGGAACAAAACAGCAGCAGAATCACAGAACCCAAGAATGGACTAACAGTTATGCAAGAGAAAGGGAGTGAGGAGGATGGGTGGGAAGGGAGGGATAATGAGAGGGGCGGAAGGAGGACTTATGATTAGCATGTATAATGTGGGGGGCACGGGGAGGGATGTGCAACACAGAGAAGACAAGTAGTGACTCTACACCATCTCATTATGCTAATCGACAGTGACTGTAATGGGGTTTGTGGGGGGGACTTCGTGAAGGGGGGAGCCTAGTAAACATAATGTTCCTCTTGTAATTGTAGAATAATGATACAAAAAAAAGGATCCCCTGTAGAGGTGGTTTGTGGGAGGCAATTTCATCAACTTTTGCTTTTCTGGAAATTGCTTAATCCCTCCTTCAAATTTAAATGATAATCATACTGGATACAGTATTCTTGGTTCAAGGCCCTTCTGTTTCATTGCATTAAATATATCATGCCATTCTCTCTGTCCTGTAAGGTTTCTGTTGAGAAGTCTGGTGATAGCCTGATGGGTTTTCCTTTGTAGGTAATCTTTTTTCTCTCCCTGGCTGCCTTTAATACTCTGCCCTTGTCCTTTATCTTTGCTGTGAATGGCATTTTATACTCTAGTGAATTAAGGTATGAGATGTAGCTGAAATGAATAAGATTATGGCCCAAACTCACGCAACCTGACAGTAATTTCATGACACTTTTATTATAAGGCAAGAGATGCCAGCTCTTGAAATAATTTGAAGTAGAAGTACATACAAACTCCAGGGCTGGAGTTTAAGCATTTATGGGAACCAGGAGACAGAATGAGGAGCAGGTTTCTTTGTGATGAATTTACTCTTAATGGCAGCTGCTCTTTCTTTTACCTACAGCAAAAGTCTTTATTAGGGTGGGAACACTGACTCTTGAGCAGGCTATGCTGACTCCAGAAGGTTAGACCACACCACACATCTCCAGAAACCAGGTTCCTCCCCAGATGAGTTACTCCCTCCTCAAATGAGAAATGCTTCATAGAGAAGTAGCTTTGCAAATCCCTAAGCTCATATGCCACTGCCTTCTTCAGATCCTTTTTGAGACCTTGCGATTAACTTAGTCTGAGTTGTCATCCATGGAGACAAGGAATCACTGCACAGAAATCTCAAGGAAACTGGTGGAGTAGGACATGGGTCAGCCAGAATGTGCTGGGCACTTTGCTGCCCACTAAGAGCTATCCCTTGCCCTCTGGTACTTCTGCTTCTTTTTGTCTGTGCACCAAATGACATTTGCCTGACTTCTGATTCTGCCCTCCACCTCAGGGATTCTGGTCAGACCTCTCCCATTAAATGAAAGGAGTCCAATAGATAGAACCTAGAGCCAACCACAAGGGAAGACTTCCATTACCTTCAGCTTTCCATATTTCCAGTTTAAGAAACTTCAAGTGTAAGGATGAATCTTTGCCATCATAATCAATTAAACTGAAACATGGGACAGAATCTCCTTGCAGCTCCTGACAATCATGACAATGCCTGCTCAAATCAGGCATAAAGGAAACAAGGTGGTGAGGAGAGTGTTAAGCTTTAATTATTGATTAAAATTATTTATTTTTATTTATCAGACCAGATGTGTTGAAGAACTAGCTACTGCTATTGGAAAAGGGCCTTTCAAAAATTTGATGCCTCCCTCTCTAATCTTCTATTTAATTCCTAAATACACATACACACATTCACATTGACATTCTTTTTCTTAATATATGAATGTATAGAGACTTGCCATTCTATACAATCCATAGATTACACAGAACATTAGACTGCATCATTATCACAAGAACAAATTAAAATGCATATTCACAGACCCCACCACAGAGATAAGGTAAGTCTTGGAATCTGCATTATTAAGAAGAAGCCTGTACAACTGATGCAGTGAGTCTGTGGAGAATTACAGCCTACTCTAGTTGAACTGAACCATACCATAAATTGTCAAAATACACATGCTCTCTCTCTTGTCTTTGCCCATGCTGCTCCCTGTGCCTAGGATCCCTGTGCCCCATCTGATCACCTAGCTAATCCTTATTTATTCTCCAAGCCTACACTTTGACATTTCCTCTGGAAAGCTTTCCCTGACTCTCCAGGCCATTTTAGGTGTCCCTCCTATATGCTCTCTGAAGTCTCTTTTATCTCTTGTAGTACTTAAATGATTATCTGCCATAGAGCAGAGAGCAGGTCAATCTTGTTTATCATTTTATCCCTGACACATGCTAGTCTAAGACCTAGTTCATTATAGGTATTCAATAAACTTTCAAATCAGTACCTTATCTTGAATACAGTTCCCAAAGGAAATCTAGCTTCAGTTGGCCATTTGAAATCTAGGTATGATAACTTCTGACAGCTTCAAAATAGAGCAATCCACCAATCTGGCTCTAGCCTCAGGGAGCCAGGAACCCAATTCTTCCCCATGTCCTAGTTTATATGAATATTCCTTGCGCTTTATAGCAAAACTGCAAAATTGCTGCTGCTTCCAAAAATTTCAACTTCTATGGATGGCATCCCTTATCACTTTTAAGTTCATGGAGTACACCAAAGGCCTTTTTTGTCATCCCTCAAACAGTTTTTCATTCACTCAGTGGTTTTCATTGCTCAGTATCCCACAGAAACTTTTTTCCTTTTGGCTTCCTTTCTGAATGGTTTTCTCCTAGCCCAACCAGGGATGACATTCCACTTTCATCTAAACCAAAGGGTTGTAAAGCATTCCCCAGGTCCTTTCACCCTCTCTGCTAATAGGGGTGCTGGTTTTAGGACAACCTGGTTTTGTCAGGACATTCCTACTATTAGTACTGAAAGTCCCCCATCACCCCATTTTCCTCATCCCCCAGTCCCTAGCAACCACCATTCTACTCTCTGGTTCCATGAGTATGATTTTCTTCGATTCCACATGTAAGTGAAATCACATAGTATTTTTCTATATCTGGCTTATTGCACTCAGGATAATATCCTCCATGTTCATCCATGTTGTCACAAATGAAAGAATTTCTTTCTCATGGCTGAATAATATTCCAGTGTATTGCTATACCACATTTTCTTTATCCATTCATCCATCAACAGACACTTAGGTCATGGGTCAAAGGGTAAAAAATGGTAATTATAGTTAATAATATTGTATTATATACTTGAAATTTACTAATAGAGTAGATCTTAAGTGTTCTTACCACATACACACACAAAAATGGTAACTATGTGAGGTGATAGACATGTTCATTAATATGATCCTGGTAATCATTTCACTATATATATATATATATATATATATATATATATATATATATATATATACATTAAACCATGTTGCACACCTTCAACAATTATACTGTACAACCTAAATATATACAATTTTTATTTGGCAATCATACCTCACTAAAGCTGGAAATAAAGTCTTTTAGAAAAAAAAAGTCCCCCTATCTCATGAAACCCCTCAGATCTGGGCAAACTAGAATGCCTGCTCAACCTAAGCTTGCATTTACAACAGCAACTTGTTCCCCCACACCTAAGTAAATGCGGGCTACTTATTTCTGGAGCCAATAGGTCCCAAAACTTGAACATCATTTCTATACTCATTATCAATTTTACTCCATCGTGACTGTTTTTATGATGTACAGCTTTTATATCTAAACAGTCTGTCTTTATCTCACACACACACACCACCCTAAAGACTCCCCCATCTCTCTCAAGTACACAGTTCACACAGTAAGAAGTAATGGTTGACTCACTTGCTCTCGGCCTCTTTTCACTGCTTCAGATCTAGGCTTCATTGCCCTCATTACTTATGGGCAGGGATTGTTTATTTGCAATTTTTTAATTGAGATAAAACTTGCCACTTTGAAGTGATTTCAGTGGGTTTTTAGTATATTCACATTATTATACAACTATCACCACCCCCAAAAGAAACCCCATATCTGGGCAGAGATCTTTAAGTTCCCTCTCCACTATTAAATAAACCTGTTCTTCAAATGTGATAATGATGATAAAAACAATAGACCCTGCATTTTCAAATTTTTATCTAATAAATGGAAATGGCTATACCAATCTAGCATGCTGCCCTTTGCAAGCAAAGGCATCACATTTGAGGAGAGATGACAAAAACAAGGCTTCCCTACATTACAAAATACTAATAACTACTTCCATTTATATGCTGCCTTACAGCTTAGAAGGGGTTTTCAGGTACTCTCTCTCATTTGATAATACACACACAACTCTCAAGACTCATGCAAGTTCTCACAACTGGTCAGAAGCAGAGCCAGAGCAGAACCCCTAGCTTGACTCCTTGTCAAGTGCTCATCCCTGACCCTGTACTGCCTCTCTGGCTGGGCTGATTTTTTGCCCAGACAGTGTTTATGGGACTGATATTTGTTTTGATGTAAAGCTGACTGGCTTTTGATAGAATTATTACTACTGAACTAAGTTTTATTTGCCTGCTCAAATTCCAACCAAGCAGATAGGCCACTAAGAATGACATCTAAAAGGGAGTTATGGCCCAAACTGAAGGCCAAATTTGGTACCTCCACCCTGAAGACATGATGAGCAAACACCCAGGAGAACAGATATCACTGGAAGAGCTCCAGCCTCCTCACCCATGCCTCCCCCATGCATTTCTCCTCTTTAGAGATCACCCAGACTAATTTTCCCCTTGATCCTGGGATTTTCTTATTCTCTCCTAGAAGTGCAAGTTAGGAGAAGCCAGAAGACTATGTGGTAATAACAACATTGGCCCCTCATATCTGCACCAGGCTTTATGGTTTATAAGGCCTTTCCACATTTATTGTCCTATTTAATCCTCTTAACAACCCCATGAGGTAGGTTAGCATCATCCCTATTTACCATCAAAGTCAACTGGGCCCTAGAGGTGTGACCAAACATGTATTTTTCCGGTAATTAGTTAGTAGAACAGCCAAGAGTCAAAGATAGGGGCCTTAACAAGGCCACATGTTATATATTCAATTTCCATCAAGTCAAGACTTAATTAGGTTAGTCTCCTGGTACATTCCTGTGATGGTTTGCTGTGGGCTGTCCCTGACCACAGAAAGTTATATCTCTTTAAACTCCCAGCCCCTAATTCCAAGGCACCTAGAGCCTTGACATTGCTTACCTAATCCCCACCTCTACCCTCCCCCATCATCAGGTTTTTCCCAGCAAGATTTTCATAGCTATAAGAGAATTAAAGTAATAAAATTACTAAAAAGACATTCTAAGCAGCAATTTCAGCCTCCCACTCCACCTTTGAGTATACCTGCCACTATATCTTTCTGCTGTTTTATAAAGGGTAAGAGTGCCTCTCCAAGTTCCAAAGTCCTTATAAGAGGAGGCAGTCAGATGTGAAACTGATAACTGGTTCTGTTTAGTTTACGACCAGAGGCCTGGCTCCTACTCTGGCTTTTGGCTGGCCTCTGTGAACAGAAAGAAGGAAACTAGTTTTTCATCATTTATTCCCAAAGTCCAATCTAACTGTATGCAAATTCGATGACAGAGTTAGGCCTTAGGTGGCAGCAGGTGGAAAGTATTTCATTCCTGGGCCCAAACCCCAGGTCCCTCCTTACCTTCTCACAGCAGCTCATAGGCCCCTCCTCTTTGATTGCCCCACCATCTTTCAAGCAAAGCAAACAGAATCCCAGTTCAATCTGGCCCAACAGCATCTTCCTTAAGTGCTGACTCCTCACCTGAATTAGGAGCCAGGATCTCCAGGAATTGATAGAGCTTAGTTGTGTGGATCAGTGACAAGTAATCTGGGCTAGAACCATACATATTTTAGATACAGCACCTCTATATCAAATCACTTGTTTTGAGGCTGAAATTTTCTCATCTAGAAATCAAAGATAATAGTGACTTCCTAGCCGCCTCCATAGTGTTTTGCATAGTAAATAAAAAGTCCTTTCCACAAAGAAATGACAGAAAGTATGGAATTAACTTTTTCAGCCCACAATCCCTCAGCTCCAGTCCAAGGGCACAGTTAATCCCTAGTTAGGGAATAAGAGTGCCCCAAGAAGGACCAAGAAGCAATTAAAACATGCATTGCCTTCCCAGGACCCATCCTCCACTTGGTTCCCTGTGCCTGAAGATTATCTAAATTGAGGCTGATGGGGGTGGCATGTAAAGAATGGGAGGGTGCTTCCCAAGCATACACAAGAAAGGTCCGGGCATAATGAGTCCATATGTATATGAACAGGCACTGGAGTAGGGGGACTAGGGATGCCAAGAGGCATAATGACAAATGCACCCAAAGCGTGTGAACCATATACATTTACAAAGCACAGCACTGCCCACCCTCACCTAGCTCTTTTCTACCTGCCATTAACTCACTCCTCCAACAAGACCATCCTTTGCTGATGTTTGTGCAAGGAGATAGATAATCCCTTTTTCTCATTGTGATTCCAGTTTAGCTCTAGACAGCAGATAACTGAGGCCTGAGAGGTAGGGCTGCCAGAGTCTATGAAGACAGCCAAGGAACCCAGTTTCTTCCCTCCAGGATCTCATACCTATAATTGGGAAAAGGGATACACATAGACTTGAAGAAGTGACTCACTGTATAAGACATTTAATTTGATCTATCTAAGTGATATCTAGGTGGAGGTTTCACCAGTCAATTGAATATGTAGATCTGAGACTCCAGAAGTCTGGAGGTAGATATTTGAGAGTCATCTTAAAAGAGTTCATTGTTAAAGTGATGGGAGTAAATATAATCTCCCAGAGATCTGAGGAGTACCTTCTAGAGCAAGAATGGAAGAGGCCCAAGGATAGACTCCTGAGCCCAATTACTTTAAGAAATGGGAAGAAGAACTAGAGTGGTTCAGCCAAGGAGACTGAGAACAGTCAGAAAGTAGAAGAAAAAAACAAGAGAATTATCATCATGAAACAAGGTGTGGGGAAGTTGGGGTTCCTATGGCCAGGATCATCACTGAACTTAAACCACCTGATGATGTAAGTGGCCTGTCGCTAGGCTACTGCTTCCACACCTTTAGGCAATAAGCTATTATTGCGCTATATAGAGAGCTCCGCCCAGTGCTCTGGGCGAGGCAGAGACACTAGTGTTTGACTTCCTGCCTGGAGAACAAGCCGGGTAATAAACCCTTTTACCCCAAAGAAGGTTTTTGCTGTCAATTTCTTTGGTTACATTGAATCCACAGCAAACTTGCCTGCGGCTGAAACCCATTGGCAAGACAATTGGCGAAAGTCGGCAGGGTTTATTGCTGACCAAGGAAAAAGACAGGCTGCCCTATGGGAGGGGTACTTTAGCAGGCTGCCCCTGTGAATGGGGAGACTGGATCGTACCCCAGTGGGTATGTGGTCTGAGGTGGCTTGCCTCCTAGAGGACTGGGCACCACCCCAGGACTGGAGGCAAGTGGAGGTGACACCTGAGGCAGTAGGGGTGACCCTTGGTTTAGTAAGTAGATCCTTTGAGAAACAGAGTGCCCATGAGGCAGCAGGGACTGTGGGTTGGCTGCTTCTCACAGTATTAAAAAGGTCTACGGAAGAGACCCAAGGAATGGCGGCATGGGAACGCGAGCTGCAAACTTCTGTGGATTTCCAGAAGAAGGAAATGGCACTGATGCGAGAAGAGGTGGCACAAGAATGCAAACTTCAAACTTCTGTGGATTCCCTGAAGAAGGAAATGGCATTGATGTGGAAGGAGGCAGCATGAGAACGCTGGCAGCAAGGTGCCATTGGAGAGGTAAACAATTCTTTACAGAGAGAGAACAATTTGTTGGGTTCCAAGATAAGAACTGTGATGGGAAGATGGACAAGGAAAAGATCAAAGACTGGATCCTCCCCTCAAACTGTGGTCATGCAGAGGCGGAACCCAGGCACCTAGTGTATGAAAAGCACTGGATTTACAAGGATGTAGAGTGACAATGGAAGGGGCATGACCTCAATGAGGATGGCCTCTTTTCCTGGGAAGAGTACAAAAATGCCACCTATGGCTACATTTTAGATGATCCAGACCCTTATGATGGATTTAACTATAAACAAATTATGTTTAGAGATGAGAGAAGGTTTAAAGTGGGAGACGAGGATGGAGACCTCATTGCCACAAAGGAGGAATTCACAGCTTTCCTGCACCCTGAGGAGTATGACTACATGAAAGATATAGTAGTACAGGAAACAGTGGAGGATATAGATAAGAATGCTACAGAATGGGTAAAGACAGATAAAAAGGTGCCATCAGCCCCTTTTGGAGGAGCTGGGGAAGAATGAAGGGATGGTGCTAGAGGCACTGGCCCCTCCTGTATTGAAAGCACACCCAGTGGTTGTAAAGAAAATAAAGACCCAGCAGCTGAAGGTTCCCCAAGGAGAGGGGCAGCCCCCTCCCCAGGTCATGGAGTACTCTATGCTCTGCCCCTATACTCAGGCTGTGCTGGTGGATTTGGGCTCCTGGTTTGGGCAGAAGCCCTCGGAGTCAATATCAGCTTGGATCCTGCGTCTATGGGACTTAGGGGTGGATGGAATTGTTCTGTCAGGATCAGAGATGGGAAAGCTGACTTCCCTGACAGTGCAACCTACCTTGAGGCAGTGATTACAAAATGCACATCAGACCCCAGGGAGTCACTCCCTCCTTGATTGGCTTATGGCTACACTTCATGCTGTGTGACCCAATCCAGGTGATCTACCATCCTCTCCTGTTAGATGGCAGACATATGCTGAGGTCCAACAGATGTTACTAGAGCTAGGCATAAGAAATGCCATCTATAGTCCAGAGAATTAGGGCCCAGATGAAGAGATTTTCACTATTGGGATGAGAAATATTGTGCTTCAAATGGCTCCTACAACCCTCTTTGGGTCTCTAGTGGCTATTCTTTCCTCTAGCTTAGGGCATCCCATAAGTGAGGTGTCACATACAGTAGCAGACTTAGGAGAGGCTGAAGCAATGAGAACTCGGAAAGAAATAAGACCTGTAACTCACAAGAATTTACAGGACCACGTGAAGGTTACAAGGACCCAGGTGTGGGTTGATTTAATACCGGCAGGAGCAGATGGAAGGAAATTAGATGGGAAGTCAAATAGGGTCTTACTAGAGGTATGGCAACAGCTGAAACCAGAGCAGCAGTCCTCCAGCTTTCTTGCACAGGGACCATTGTGGAATATTGAAAGTGTGTAGATTGTAAGGTGAGAATCCCAGAGGGGTGGAATGTGGGGAAGTTGGGGTTCCTATGGTCAAAATCCTCACTGAACTGAAACCACCTGATGATGTAACTGGCCTGTTGCTAGCATACCGCTTCCACACCTATAGGCAATAAGCTATTATTGCACTATATAGAGAGCTCGGCCCAGTGCTCTGGGCAGAGGCAGAGATGCTTGTGCTCGATCTACCACCTGGAGGACAAGCCAGGTAATAAACACTTTCACCCTAAAGAAGGTTTTGCTGTTAATTTCTTTGGTCACATTGAATCCATAGCGAACCTGCCTGGAGCTGAAACTCATTGGCAAGACACAAGGCAAGAGGGTTATTAGAAAGAAGGTGGGCACAGAGAATAGTGGTCAAGGAAATGAGCACAGAATAAAGTTATTTGATCTGGTGACTTGCTAAAGAGTGGTTTCAATTAAGCCTTGAGGGCAAAGTTTAGACAGAAAATAAATAAGGCCTGACAGGTAAGGTTGCCAGAGTTGGTACCCAGGTTTGAAAGGTTTGCAGGCCAATGAGAGGTTGGATAGAGCAGCCAGATTCTTACATGAAGAGCAAGTTCAAGCAGAGGACTTTCAAGGAGAGGGAAAGCTGAACTTTCTGTTCTCCCTATCATTCTCCTATTAAAGTTATCTTAGACTCCTTGGTCTCCTGCCTGTCTTCTTCTGAGCCTATCCCACTACCTGCCTTGTCCTATCCTGCATCTAATAGGTTACAATGAACTTGAATGGAGAAATATAGAACCACTTCAAATACTTGCCCTTGACCACACTGGGAACTGCCTACTTCCCAACATATTTTCTAGTCATCTCATGTTCACTTCCCAAAGCAATGGTTTCAATTTTTTCACTTTACTTAACTCACTGGCCTCCACCCACTCTTTCTTGGCAGATTATCTTACCTCCAAGATAGTCTCATCAGGCCCAAACTCACTCCACTCTACTTCAAATATCTCAAACTCTACACCTGTGCTCTCACTCTCCAACCCCCTCTTCTCTTTGAGGAAAACATCAGTGCCCCAATCGAAGGATTCAATTCAGTTCCCACTCTTCCACCTAAAAAGTTATGCTCCCTCATTTTATCCCCTCTCAAATCCATTTAGATGTGTTCATCTTATCTTCCCAACAAGACCCTGAACTCCTTGTGGCAGAGACTGTGCTACACTCTTCCACAGCTTCCATGACAAAACTTACAAAGAACAACTGACTTGAGAGAGTAACCTGATTTCAAGCATTCAATACACTATAAATCCTTGGAAAACCAGCATCTGAAAAGCAGTTTAGCATAATTGTTAAGAATACCTACTTTGGAGCCAGACTGCTTGGATTAGAATCCTAGTTCCACTATTACTACCTGTGTGATATTGGACAAAACATTTTATTTCAAATTTCCAAACATACAAAAACTGAAAAAATTTTACAGTGAAAACCCAAATACCCACCACTAGATACTACCATTAACATTTTTTTGTACTTGTATCTTGTGAATGGGTTTCAGCCCCAGACAAGTTCACTATGGATTCAATGAGACCAAAAAATGACACTGGAACCTGCTTGAGCTGAAAGGGTTTGTACCCAACTTTATTCCCATGGTAGCAGATCGATCAGTTGAATCCTGTCCACTCAGAGCAAGTCTGCACACAGCAATCCAGTCTCTGCCTCTGGGCCTCTTCACCCCGACAGCCATCTCAGTCTCTGTCCTCGGCACTGCCACCACTCCAGTCTCTGCCCTCCTGCAGCCATGCAGCAGCCTGGAGCACTGGGCAGAGCTCTTTATATAGAGTCAGTAACAGCATATTGCCTACACATGTGTAGTGAGTAAGCCAACTAGGGCCAAGTGAGAATCCTGGCCATAGGAACCTTCACTTTATCCACAACTTGTTTTATCATATATACTTATTATCCATCCTTCCATCCATTGATCAGACCCTTTTGTTGCTGTATCTTATAGTATGTTGCAGACATCAGTACATTTCCTCTGACACACTTTAACATGCATGTTATGAACTCGAGTTAAGGGCAATTTGCATTTAACTTCTCTATGCCTCCGTTTTCTCATCTACAAAACAGAGATAATAATAGTACCTACCTCAAAAGATTTAAGGGAGGGTTAATACATATAAACACTTAGAATAGTGTCTGCATATAGAAAGTGGTCCAAAAAAGTTAATTATTGTTATTACTCTAGCAAAACCCACTCAATTGCTCCTAAGAGAAGCAGGCAAGTTTGCATCTCCTCCTTCCTCTCATCCCCATACACATAAATTCATGAAATGTCTTCCAGTTTTTCTGAGGTTCCCAAACCAATAGGAGTTTCTCCTTTCTCCCAAAACAGACAACTTCCTCCAACCTTCACACCCCTACACACTCAGTCACCCTGGCCTGAAACTATCTAGCTTCCTTCTTGGCTTTGGAATTCCTTTCTCATCTGTCTTCACTGCACCCTATTTGGGGCATTTGAAGAGAGAACACTTGCAAAGAGTTGGTGTCTTGCATATGAGTTTCAGCCCTGGGCAAGTTCACTATGGATTCCATGTGACCAAAGAAATGACAGTAAAACATTATTGAGGTGGAAGGGTTATACCCAACTTTATTTCCACAGTGGCAAGTTGTGGATAAAATGAAAGTTCCTGTGGCCAGGATTCTAACCTGGCCCTGGTTGATTTGTTCACTACACAAGTGTGGGCAATATGTTGCTATTGACTCTATATAAAGAGCTCTTCCCAGGGTTCTGGGCAACACGTTGGCATGGCTGCAAGGCTGCAGGAGAGCAGAGCAGAGGCTGGAGTGGTGGCAGCACTGAGGACAGAGGCCCAGAGGACAACTGTGTGGGTAGAGAGGCCCAGAGGCAGAGACCAGCTTGCTGCACACAGACTCATTCTGAGTGTACAGGATTTTAGTGATTGACCTGCCACTGTGGAAATAAAGTTGGTGTTCAGAAGTTGGGGTTCCTGTGGCCAGGATCCTCACTGATCTTAAACCACTTGATAATGTAACTGGCCTGTTGCTAGGCTACTGTTTCCACACCCATAGGCAATAAGCTATTATTGCACTATATAGAGAGCTTGGCCCAGTGCTCTGGGTGGAGGCAGAGACGTTAGTGCTTGACCTATCACCCGGAGAACAAGCTGGGTAATAAAGCCATTCACCCCAAAGAAACATTCTACTGTCATTTATTTGGTCACACTGAATCCATAGCAAACTTGCCGGGGGCTGAACCCATTGGCAAGACAGTTGGGTATAACCCTTTCACCCCAAGAATGTTTTACTGTCATTTCTTTGGTCACATTGAATCCATAGTGAACTTGCTTGGCACTGAAACCCATTGGCAAGACAGAGCATAATCCACTTGATGCCCTTGACAGTTTTCTCTCTTGGATCCATCACCACACTTCTTGACCAAGTTGTATGTGGTAGGCAGAATTCTAAGAAGGCTCCCCAAGATTCTTGGTCCCTAGTGTAAATGTCTTCTCCTATTTATTCAAACTCTAATTTAGGTCTGCTGTGAAGGGATTTTGCAGACCCAATTAAAGTCCCTAATCAGTTGACTATATTTTAGGGAGATTGTTCTGGGTGGACCTGACTTAATAGTTGAGCACTTAATATAAGTCAAACACATTCAAATCAGCAGAGGCTCTTTTACTTGCTTTGGAGAGGCAAACAACCATGTTATGAACTTCCTGTGGGGAAGGCCACACAGAAGAACCTCATGACAACCTATAAGAGCTGAGAGTGATCCACAACCAACAGCCAGAATGAAAACAGAGACCTCAGTTCTACAACCACAGGAAATAAATGCTGCCAAAAATCAGTAAGCTTGGAAGAGGACCCCAGGCCTCAGATGAAATTGCAGCCCTTTATTTAAGTTGATTTCAGCCTGGTGAGACCCTGAGCAGAGGACCCAGTAAATCTGTACCTGGACCCTGGCCCATAGAAAGTGTGAGTTAACAAGTTTGCATTGCTTTAAGTCACTGAATTTGTAATAATATATTACACAGCAATACAAAACTAATACAGCGTGGGGAAATTCCTCTTTTCCCTTAGTTCAGTGAAATAAGGTTGGAATTTGTCAAAAAGAGTTTCTACTGGAGCATTTACACTTCCTGCTGTCCAGGATATTAATCCAGCCACCTTGGTTTCCCCAGATTCCTTGGGAGACCATGTATTACCTGTCAAAAAACAAAGTTTCTACCAGGAAAGTAAGGATAAAAACAAATACCAACATAAACCCACCTAATTTTACATAACATTGAACTCTGATCCAAAGGTAACTCAAGTAGACCCTGAGGTTGGCTTGCCTGACACAGCTAATGGGACATCCCATCCCAGTTCCTTCTTCTAATATCTCAGCACTGTCTGGGATGAGGGGGTAAATAATAAAGCAAGCCACTGAGGTATAGAGCCTCAGGGTCTGTGTTATATCCTGTTTTAGTTCCAAAGCCTCTATAACCTTCTGGAACAGAAAGTCCCCTTCTTTTTTTATCCTGAAGATTATTCTTTGGGATTACATACCTGTGAGAAAAGTGGGCAAGAACATGGTGTCTGTCAGGCTCCCTCACACAGGATATCCAGAGAGGCATGACTCAGTATTATGTCATCTTGCTTGTACTGCATGACAGGAAACATATGCTCCACTGGCACAGGGCCGGCCTTGTCCCCCGGTGGCACTGGGTCGGCTTTGTTCCAGAGCCCTATAAGAAGGCTACCCAGAAAGCTCTGCTGCTGCTTCCACACCCCGAATAAAGGCATGTTCACAGTCTTGTCTGTACCTCAGTTATTCTTCGGCCCGCCCAAATCACAGTTCAGCCTTCCAGGTGCGAATCATCTGCGCTTACAATACCCTTCTGCACCAAACTTGCAGTCACTTCTCTAGCCAATCAGAGAGGTTTTCAGGGTTCTGGCCACTGGAAATCCTGCCTTCTCTCCTGACCTAGCCTGCCCTGTGGTCCGTGGATCACTGACTGAAGCTTACTCAACAGCCAGTTTGTAGGTTTATGCTCTTTAATTAGTGAAGTGGAAACAGCTGCTGATTGAAGTTCATGAAGCTGCCTCCTTCTTCCCTGCTTATAGTATCAAACGTGCCTCCAGAAGCTGCCTTATATTCTCTTGGAACAAGGTGACATTTTTTAACTCCAGTCTCAAAATAATCTGTAAAAATTCTGTAAGATCATGCTCAGAAGTTACAATTCAAATCTGTACAACAGTTCATGGGATAAATAGAAATATACAATGACCAACTATCAGATCTCAAAGGAACCTTAGAGATTTTCTAACTCTGGTACCCAAATGTGGCTTGTTCAGAATCCACCAGGGAGATTTTTGATACAGATCTTGTATCCTACATGCAGGTATCAGCATGCAGGACACCTAGAGTACAGCTCAGGACTCTGTACTTTCAAAAATTGTCTACAGATGATGCCTATGCTCAACTAGGTTTGGAAACCAATGCTTTTGTTTTTCCTCTTTCCAGATATGTGGCTTTCCTCTCCTATACTGCTGTAGGTTATAGCACTGTTGAAGGCTGCCAGCTCCTTAGCTCCATTCACGATCGTCTTACTTTTTGGAAGATAAAAAGATATTTAATCCTCACAAAACTCTGTGGTGTGGAGTATTATTATCTCCATTTTACAGATGAATAAAACTGAAGATTAAGAAAGACAAGTAGCAAATGATTTCAGTCATCTGTGGAGTATAAGAACAAAGAAAAAAACTGAAGGAACAAAACAGCAGCAGACTCACAGAACCCAAGAATGGACGAACAGTTACCAAAAGCAAAGGGACTGGGGAGGATGGGTGGGAAGGGAGGGAGAAGGGGCATTACGATTAGCACACATAACATGGGCGGGGACGCAGGGAAGGCAGTAAAGCACAGAGAAGACAAGTAGTGATTCTATAGCATCTTACTACACTGATGGACAGTGACTGTAATTGGGTATGTGGGGGGGCAACTTGGTGATGGAGGGAGTCTAGTAAACATAATGTTCCTCATGTAATTGTGGATTAATGGTACCAAAATAAATAAATAAATAAATAAATAAATAAATAAATAAATAAATAAATAAATAAATAAAACCTGAGGATTAACTTGTTCAGGGTCACATAGTAAGTGGTGGACCCAGCAATGAAAACCAAGTCTCCTAATTCTGAAGTGCCTTTTGCTGCTTCCATAATGACCTTATTAGCCAAGTGGTGAAGACTTCCCAGAGAGGGTAGGGAAAGGGCTGGAGCAGAAGGGTCTATCAGGCAGGGACTAGGGACAAAGGCAGAGGGAATGTAGAGAAGTGGTTCTCAACCAGGGATCATTTTGCCCCCCAGGGGACATTTAGCATGTCTGAAGACATTTTAAATTGTCACAACTGGGTAAGAGTCTGCAATTGGGCCAAGGGGGTGCTACTGGCATCTAGTGGGTAAAAGCTAGGAATGCAGGTAGACATTGTACAATACATAGGACAGCCCACAAATACACACACACATCCCAAAGAATTATCTTACCCAAAATGTCAACAGGGCCAAGGTTGAGAAAGTTTGACCTAGAGTGTAGGAAATTGGCTGAAGTTGATGCAATATGCTTCTTTGAATTAAACATAGGGAATATGGTCAAAAATAAGGCAAGGGAGGAATGTCAGGGCCAGGCACCACAATATCCAGCTCTTTCCCAAAGGGGTCTCAGATAACCCTTGGAGGTCTTCTGCTTAAGAGCCTTAAAAGCAATGCTCCTATTCTCTCCTCACCTCGAACTTTTGAAAGGACCACAGTTCCCATCACAATTCTAGAACCACTGTCCACACTACTATGAGTGAGAGCAATTTGCCCTCACAGAGAATGTTCATCAGAGAGAGACACAGAGAAAAGCAAAGGAACAGAAACAGAGACATGGGCAGCTGCAGAGAAAACAAGTTTCAGAATATGCACAGGAAGTAGCCAAAAGAGATTCCATTTGGATATTCACCAAATAAATCATGTACCTATTAATCTAAAAGAAAAATTAATCTTAAAGTAAAATGTTTCTGAGGTAGGAGGCAGCTGAAGAGATAAATGACCTTGCTAATCAATGAGCCAGGGATCGAGCTTAATTTGTGGTGAGTTGCAGAGGTCATTCTGGAGATGCCTGGACTGTCCCAAGGTCCAACTGGAGCACAGGGAGATCTGGCTCTATATGCAGGGTCCTAGTCATTAGGAAAAATACTCTGAGCTGGGCAGACTGGCAGCAGGAGGCCTAGAGAAAATCTTGAAATATGATCCTGGAGAATCAGCCAGTATGATTGATGAAGACAGATGAAAGAAACTAAATCTGGACTGGAGCAAGCCTGAGGAGGGAAATGATAGCAGCCTGCCTGTATTTGGACTGTGTAAACACAGCTAAAGGGAATGGATAGGTATGGGGATAAGAGGCCTATTGGGCAAAAGGATACTGAATCTTGAAGGAGGGAAGGGCAAGAAAACAAAAAGGGAATACAAGACAATAATGATCATCATTACCTACATTTACCTATATTTCAAATGTGTTTGGGCTGGCTTTGGGTACCAAAAATAACTCTTGCTTGGTTAGTGGAGAAGGTAAGGCCCAGGACACTATCTGTATCAGGCCCCACTACCCAACCTTTCTTTACCCAGAGTTGTCTCTGGGACAGAGTCAACTCTCAAGGCAATATAGTGCTCTGGGGAAAGAGAGGTCCCTTCCAGGTAAGGTGAGTAGGGAAGGCTTCACAGAGGTTGATTGCCTGACTTCATTTATTGAATAAACCTTCACTAAGAGCCAAAGCATGCAGAAGATTATGCTAGGAAATGTTGGAAATACAAAGGAAATGTTGGACATGGTCCCTGTCCTCCAATAGTGTATAATGTCCTTCAGGAAAACATGCCAACAGAGCCATACAACATTAGTTGTATCACTGTTTGTCACTGATAAAGGAAGGCAGCACATACAAAGAAGTCCTACGGTGCCTAGACAGGCAGACAGTGGACTTCAGACAAGGCACTGAGACCTACTGTCCAGAGAGACTTCTTGGAGGAGCAGGGACTTGGATGATAGGTAAAATTTAGTGGGGCTGAAAGAGAAAAGGAAAGTCTGTCCAGGAGAACAGAACAACCAAAAGCATAGTTTGGGTATAAGAAAATAATCTCATTAAGGAATAGGGGTAGAAGGACCCTTCCTGATGACTCTCAAATCATTCTACATGGGTGACCATAGGATAGGTTACTTACCATTTTTGCCTACACATAAGGTCAGCTTTCAAACATTCCTTTACTAAGTTGGATAAAGCCTTCCCTGGCTTAGCCCTGGATTTATTTTGACTTCCTGTCCACAATGGCCCAACTGGCTGTCTCCTCAAGATAGCTTTTTGAAAGGCGGATTATGTTCCATCACCCACCATCCAAGGTCACTAAATGAGTAAGTATCATCTAGCCATGTTATGTCAGGACATCTAGAAAGGTCTGAATGATTTAATTTCAATAAACATGATGTAGAGATGCATTCCAGGCCTTCTACCTGGGTATGTTAACAGCTATAAATCCTGAAGGAGTTGTTACCACATCTGAGAGCCAACTCAGGTACTCCAGTTGAAAGGTGGAAGAAAACCCCAATGCCCCTTCTAAGTCAGTCTGGTATTTGCAGCCACCAGGTTACAGGAGCTGCTTTTGACAGTTTTCACCATATGCACAATGAACGGATATTAAACTAGTAAAGCAAAGTGGCATTTTGCTTTGGCACCTGAAATGCTTCTTTCTCTCAGTGGAAAATTCTCCATTATACACTGAATACAGTCAACACTATAGGACAAGAGTTACCATAATGGAAATTAGGAACCGACAAATAGTCTCTCCTACCATAGCCGGCAGCCTCCCTCCATAATGACCTGCCCAGAGCCCTGCCCAGTATTCCTCTGTACCACACAAATTCAAGCACATTGTTCATTCTGTTATTCAACTATTCATTCAACAATCTTTACCAAGCACTGGCTATATATTAGGCACTGTATCAGGTACTGGGGATCTAAGCTAATAAAACAATCCCAGTCCCTATCCTCCTGAAGCTTACGTTCTAGTGAGGAGACAGATATTTAAAAATTACACAAATAAACATATACTTATAACCTGTGATCACTGCTATGAAGGAAAAGATCAAAGTATATATCGATTCTCATTATTCTCAGTAGTTATACTCCTAAAGTTGCTGCCAACACTGAATTACTGAATCCCAAACCATTTGTCCCAGGAAAATATAGGTTAACTTCCTGTGAGCCCTTAGTCACATTTTCATCAACCAATCGATACACAACCTTGTTTTAAGTGTATCTGTTTAAAGAGAGTTTATGTAATATATTTTGTTGAGTCATTAACACTGAACTCACAGCCAATAATAACTCATGCCTGAATGGAGCTTATCTAACACACAACTTTTCTCTGTAAGACACATCATAGTCTTAATCTGAGCAACTCTAGAGATCACTTCAGGACTATGCATGAGGACTGTATTAAACAGCAAAATCACCAATAAACAGCAGCAAAGAAATGCAAAATGTGGCATGCAGACCACATGAAAGACTCTTGTTTACAGTATAAGAGCTGAAACAAGAAGGCAGAGTATCACCCTGTTCAATCCCAGCTAGAAACAAATACTTTGGACAACTAAAAATTTTCACTGCTCCATGCCTATCCATGCATGATGGCCAAAGTGCCATGAATATTTTTTTACTTTTTATTCAATTTATTTAAACTAAATAAACCAGTTCATACATTTCTCTAAACACCCAATCCCTGCTTCTTGCACCCACCAATCTGCTCTCTGCATCTATAACCTTGGTATTTTGGTTTCAGATTTTTCCACATATAATGAGAGATCATACAGTATCTGTATTTCTCTGTCTGACTTATGTCACTTAGCATAATGCACTCAAAGTCTAACCATATTATCACAAATGGCAAGAATTCGTGTTTTTATGACTGAATAGTATTCTGTTATACACACACACACACACACACACACACACATAACACAATTTCTTTACCCATTCATCCATCTGTGGACACTTAGGTTGTTTCCATATCTTGGCTATTGTAAATAATGCTTCAATGAACATGGGGGGACGGGCAGACACCTTTTTAAATTAGTGCTTTCATTTTCTGTGGCTGGAAAACTGGAAGTGGGATTACTAGATCATTGGTATTTCTATTTTTAATTTTTGAGGAACCTCTATACTATTTTCCATAGCGGCTACACTAGTTTATATTCCCACCAACAATGCACAAGGATTCTCCACATTCTCACAAACACTTGTTATTTCTTGTCTTATGAAGTGAATATCTCATTGTGCTTTGGATTTACATTTCCCTGATGACTGCTGATGCTGAGCATCTTTTCATGTCCCTGTAGGCAATCTATATGCCTTCTTTGTAAAAAAGTGTATTCAAATCATCTGTCCAACTTATCATCACATTGTTTTTCTGCTATGAAGTTGTCTGAGTTCTTTATATGTTTTATATATTAGCCCGTTATTAGATATATGATTTGCAGTTCTTTTCTCCCATTCAGTAAGTTGCCTTTTCATTTTGCTGATGGTTTCCTTTGCTATGCATAAGCTTTTTAATTTGATGTAGTCCTACTTATTTATTTTTTATTTTGTTGCTTTTGCTTTGGTGTCAGTTCAAAAATCATCACCAAGACCTATGTCAAGGATCTTACTGCTTACCTTTTTTTCTATAAATTTTATGGCTTCGGGTCTTATGTTCAAACTTTTAGTCCAATATGAGTTAAATTTTTGTATGGAATAAGATAGTAGTCCAATTTCATTATTTTGCATGTAGCTGCCCAATTTTCCTAGCACCATTTATTGAAGAGACTGTCCTTTCCCCATTGTATATTCTTGGCTCCTTTGTCATAAATCAATTGACCATATAGGTGTAGTTATATTTATGCACACTTTATTCTATTCCTTTGATTCATGTGTCTGTTTTAATGCTAATACCACATTGTTTTAATTATTACAGGTCTGTAACATAGTTTGAAATCAAGGGACATGATGCCTCCAAGTTTTTCTTCTTTCTCAAGATTGCTTTGGCTATTCAATTTTTTGTGGTTCCATACAAACTTTAAGATTGTTTCTTCTATTTCTGTGAAAAATACTATTGGCATTTTAATAGGGATAGCATTGAATCTGTAGATTTCTTTAGGTAGTATGGACATTTTAACAATATTAATTTTTCTAATCCATGAGTAAGGAATATATTTCCATTTATTTGTGTCATCTTCATTTCCTTCACTAATTTCTAATCGTTTTCAATATATAGGTTTTTCACCTCCTTGGTTAAATTTATTACTATGTATTTTCTTCTTTTCAATGCAAATTTAAATGGGATTGTTTTCTTAATTTCTCTTTCTGATAGCTATTAGTTAAAGAAATACATCCAATTTTTGTGTATTGACTTTGTACACTGCATGGTTACTGAATTTGTGTATTAGCTCTAATAGTTTTTTGATGGAGTTTTTAGGGTTTTCTATATATAATATGTCACCTGCAAATAGTGACAGTTTTACTTCATCCTTTCCAACATAGATGCCTTTATTTCTTTTTCTTGTTAATGGCTCTGGCTAGGACTTCCAATACTATATTGAATAAAAGTGGCAAGAGTGGACATCTTTGATTGTTCTTGATCTTTAGTGGAAAACCTTTCAGCTCTTCACCATTGTATACAATGTTGGCTATGAGCTTGTCACATACAGTCTTTATTATGTTAAGGTATGTACCCTCTATCCACCTTGCTGAGAGTTTTTATCACAAATAAGTGTTGAATTTTATAAAAATGCTTTTTCTGCATCTACTGAGATAATCATATAATTTTTACCCTTCGTTTTGTTAATGTGGTATATCACCTTGACTGATTTATGGGTGTTGAAACATCCTTTCATCCCTGGAATAAATCCCACTTGATCATGATGTATGTTCCTTTAAATGTATCATTGAATTTGGTTTATCAATATTCTATTGTATTTTTGCATCTATGTTCATCAGGAAATTAACCTATAAATTTTTTTTGTAACAACCTTGTCTGGTTTTGGTATTAAGGTGATGCTGGACTTATAATATGTATGTGGAAGAGATCTCTTCTGTTTTTTGGAAGAGTTTGGGAAGAGCTGGTATTAATTCTTCTTTGAATGTTTGGTATAATTCACCTGTGAAGCCATCTGGTCTTGCGTTTTTGTTTGTTGGGATGTTTTTAATTACTGATTCAAACTCCTTACTAGTAATAGGTCTGGTCAAATTTTTTATTTCTTTGTGATTCTGTCTTCAAAGGTTGTGTGTTTCTAGGAATTTATCCATTTCCTGTAGGTTTTCCAATTTGTTGGCAAATAATTGCTTATGATTCTTTGTATTTTTGTGGTACCAGTTGTAATGTCTCTTTCATTTCTGATTTTATTTATTTGAGTCCTTTCTATTTTTCTCTTGGTGAGTCTAGCTAAAGGTTTTTCAATTTGTTTATCTTTTCAAAGAACTAGCTCTTAGTTTCATTGATCTTTTCCATTGTCTTTTTAGTCTGTATTTCATTTCTTTCTGCTCAAATCTCTGTTATTTCTGTCCTCTTAACTTTGGGCTTTATTTGTTCTACTTTTTCTAGTTCCTTGAAGTATAAAGTTAGGTTGTTTAAGACTTTTCTTATTTCTTCAGCCAGTATTTATCACTATGAACTTCCCTTTTAGAGCTGCTTTCACTGCACGTCATAAATTTTAGTATGTTAGATGTCCGTTTTCATTTGTCTCAAGGTATTTTTTTAATTTTTTATTTCTTTGACTCATTGGTTGTTTAATAACATGTTTTTAATGTCCATATATTTGTGAATTTTCTAGTTTTATTTGTGTAACTCATTTTTAATTTCATCCATTGGAGTCAGAAAAGATGTTTTTATATGATTTCAATCTTCTTAAATTTATAAGACTTGTTTTGTGGCCTAACATATGATCTATCTTGGAAAATGGTGCATGTGCCCTTGAGAAGCATGTGTATTCTGTTACTTTTGGATGGAATGTTCTGTAAATATCTGTTAAGTCCATCTGGTATAACCTGTTATTTAAGGCTAATGTTTCCTTATTGATTTTCTGTCTGGATGATCTATCCATTGATGTAACTGGAGTACTAAAGTCCCCAACTAGTGTATTTATATCTATTTCTCCCCTTAGATCTGTTAATATTTGATTTATATTAGGTGTTCCTATGTTGGATGCATTAATATTTACAAATACATCATTTTGTTTGACTGACCCCTTTATTATTATGTAACAACCTTTTTTGTTTCTTATTATAGCGTTTTAAAGTCTATTTTTCTGATATATGCATAGCTACCTAAGCTTTATTTTGGTTTCCATTGGTCTGGAGTAACTTTTTCCATACCTTCACTCTTATATATCTGTCCTTACATCTAAAGTTTATCTCCTGTAGGCAGAATATAGATGGGTCTTTTTTAAATCCATTCATACACTCTGTGTCTTTTACTTGGAGAACTTAGTCCATTTACCTTTAATTATTACAATTTTGTTCATTGTTTTATAGTTTTTTTTAGTTCCTCTGTGTTCCTTTCTCCTTCCCTTACACTCTTTCTTTGATGTTTGATGCGTTTCTTTAGTGATATACTTATATTACTTCCAGTTTATCTTTTGTGTATTCACTATAGGTTTTTGCTTTGTGGTTATCATGAGGCTTACATGTAACAACTTATATATATAACAGTCTGCTTTAAGTTGATAATAAGAAGTTTTATCCCATTCTAAAAACATTTTTACTCTCCCCCAAGTTTAAGTTTGATGTCATATTTTACATATTTTTATCCTGTCTATCCTTTAACTATGTTATAATAATAGTTAGTTTTACTACTTTTATCTTTTAACCTTCATACTTGCTTTATAAGTAATTAATCCATGATTTTTGCTATATATTTACTTTTTAAAGAGATTTACTCTGTCATATGTGTTGTTGTTACTGGTGCCTTTCAGTTTAAATAAGTGCCTTTAACAATTCTTGTAAGGCCAATTTAGTGACAACTGACTCCCTTAGCTTTTGTTTCTTTCCACTTCAATTCTGAATGATAACCTTGCGGGGTACAGTATTCTTGGAAGTTATTTTCTTTCAGCACTTTGAATATATCATTCCACTCCCTTCTGATCTGCAAAGTTTCTTCTGAAAAATCAGCTGATACTTTTCTAGGGTTTACATTATAGGTGACTACTTGTTTTCCCCTTGCTGCCTTTAAACTTTTCTCTTTACCTGTTGACATTTTAATTATAACTTCTTGGTGTGGGTATCTTCAGGTTCATCTTTTTTTCAACTCTTTGGGCTTCCTGGATCTGAAAAACTTCTCCAAGGTAGGAAAACTTTCAGCCATTATTTCTTCAAAAAAGATTTCTGTCACTTTCTTTCTTATTTTCCTGGGTGCCCTCTAATGTAAATGTTACTCGATTTAAAGTTGTTCTATAAGTCCCTTGAGCCAACTTCACTTTTTTCTTTTTTTTTCCTTTTTTCTTCCCTAATTGGGTGAGTTCCACTGCTTTGTCTTTGAGGTAACTGATCCTTTCTTCTGCTACATCTAGTCTACTGTTGAACCCCTCTAGCATATTTTTCAGTTCAGCTATTGTATTCTTTGTCTCTGTGACTTCTATTTGGAACTTTGTCATATTTTCTGTCTCTTTGTTGAAGTTCTCACTGTGTTCATCCATTCTTCTCCCCAGTTCAGTGAGCATCTTTATGACCATTACTTTGAACTCTTTATGAGGTAAAGTGCTCATCTCCATTTCATTAAAGTTTTATATTGTTCTTTCATTTAGAATATATTCCTCTGTTTCTTCATTTTCCTTGACACTTTTTGTTGATTTATTTACAATACATGAAACAACCACCTCTCCCAGTCTTGAAGGAAATGAATGTTTTCACTCAGCCATGCCCCAGCTTTTGCTCATCTCTCAAAACCCTGTGCTTGCCTATTCAGCTGATTAAATTTTTTTATTAAAATATTATTGATATACAATCTTATGATCATTTCCCATAAACAACAGAGTGGTTTCAACATTCACTCATATTATCAGGACCTCACCCCCTCCACTGCTGTCACAGTTGATCAACATAGTAAGATGTCATAGGGTCATTAATTGTCTTCTCTGTGCAGTATTGCCTACCCTGTGACCTACCTATACTGTGATTACTAATTATATTGCCCCTTAATCCCTTTCTCCCTCCCCAACCACCATTCCCAACCCCTCCCCTTCGGTAACCACTAGCACCTTCTTGGTGTCTGTTAGTCTACTGCTATATTGTTCCTTCTGCTTTGCTTTGTTTTTATACTCCACAAATGAGTGAAATAACTTGCTACCATATCTTGGCTACTGTAAATATTGCAGCAATAAACAGGGGTGCATATGTCTTTTCATTTCACAGATATTGGTCTCTTTGGGTAAATTCCTAGGAGTGGAATTACTGGGTCAAATGGTATTTCTATTTTTAGTTTTTTGAGGAACTTCCATATTGCTTTCCAAAGTAGTTGCTCCAATTTACATTCCCACCAACAGTGTAGGACGGTTCCGCTTTCTCCTCATCTGCACCAGCATTTGTTGTTTCTTGTCTTTTCGATAGTGGCCATCCTAACTGGTATGAGGTGATATCTCATTGTGGTTTTAATTTGCATTTCCCCAATGATTAGCTATGTGGAGCATTTTTACATGTGCCTGTTGGCCATCTGAATTTCTTCTTTGAAGAAGTGTCCTCTGCTCATTTTGTAATCAGGTTATTTGTTTTTTGGATGTTGAGATGTGTGAGTTCTTTATACATTTTGGATGTTAACCTCTTATCAGATAAGTCATTTACAAATATATTCTCCCATACTGTACAATGCTTTTTGTTCTGCTGATGATGTGCTTTGCTGTACAAAAGATTTTTAGTCTGATGTAGCCCCACTTCTTAATTTTTTACTATCTTTGCCCTGCCAAAGGAGATGTATCCAGGAAAAGTTGCTCATGCTTATATACAAGAGAATTTTCCCATGTTTCCTTCTAAGAGTTTGATGGTTTCAGGACTTACATTCAGGTCTTTGATCCATTTTGAGCTTACTGTTCTGTATGGAGTTACACAATAATCCATTTTCATTATCTTACATGTAGTTGTCCAGTTTTTCCAGCACCAGTTGTTGAAGTGGTTGTCTTTTCCCCATTGTATATTCATGTCTCCTTTATCATATATTAATTGACCATGTATGTGTGGGTTTGTATCTGGGCTCTCTAGTCTGTTCCATTGATCTATGGATCTGTTCTTGTGCCAGCACCAAACTGTTTTGATTAATGTGGCTGTGTAGTAGAGGTTGAAGTCAGGGTGCATACTCCCCCAGCTTTGTTCATCTTTCTCAGGATTGCTTTGGCTATTTGGGGACTTTTGTGGTTCCATATGAATTTTGTACTATTTATTCTAGTTTATTGAAGAATGCTGTTGGGAGGAGGGGCTCAAGATGGTGGCGTGAGTAGAGCAGTGGAAATCTCTTCCCAAAACCATGTATATTTTTGAAAATACAACAAATACAATTATTCCTAAAAGAGAGACCAGAGGACACAGTACAACAGCCAAGCTACATCTACATCTGCGAGAACTCACCATCTCATGAAGGAGGTAAGTTACAAAGCCATGACCTGTCAGGACCCGAGCACTGCCTCCCCCACCCCAGCTCACTGGCAGGAGGAAAGAAGTCAGAGTGGGGAGGGAGTGGAAGCACAGGACTGCTAAATAACCAGCCCTAGTAATCTGCACCAGGAACACAGACACACATTGCATGGTGTGCTAGATATTAGAGAAACAGAAAGGTAGGGTCCAAAATGAAGACTGCAAGTGGATTTCCACAGCCAGCTCCCCTGGGATAAAAGAAAAGCAGGCACTTTTTAAAAGTCTTAAAGGGACAAGGGCTCAACAGCTGAACAAAATCGTCCAAGCTCACTCAGCTCATCAGACTGGGAGTCTTGAGGAACTTCAGGCCCTCTAAACCCCTGGTGAGTAATGCAGCATCAAAGCCCCTCCAGCCTGCCATTCGTTCCCCCCAGCTGGTGCTACAAGCTAACTGGCTGACCCACCAGAGCTGCGGAGCAGCCGGAAAGCAGCCTCGCCCACAGCAACCACAGAGTCTCCTCCCAGCACGCAGCTAACCGGGACAGGCAGCAGAAGCTGGTGCAAGGTCCGAAAGACAAAAAGGGACACCATTCTCACAGGAGAACACGCCCACCACAGATACAACACCCCCTGCAGTGCTCTAGGCTAGCCCAAATGTGGCCCCGCCTACAGCAGCTCAGGAGATTGTCCCAGAGTCTGCTTCTTGTGTACGGGTAATCAACACAGGCACTGGAAGCCAGAGCAAGATCCAGAAGGAAGGAAGGCACACTGTTTTCACAGGAGAACACACCCAGTGTGGCTGTGATTCCCTGCAGCGCTCTTTGCTAGCCTGAGGGGGGTCCTACCCACAGCAGCTCAGCAGATTGTCCCAGAGTCTCCTCCCAGTGTGTAGGTAACCAGCACTGGCAGCAGAAGCCAGAGCAAGGTCCAGAAGGCATGAAAGGGTGCCATTCTTGCAGGAGCACACACCCAGTGTGGCTGCGACCCCCAGCAGTGCTCTAGGCTAGCCTGAGGGTGGCCCCACCCACAGCAGCTCAAAAGATTCTCCCAGAGTCTGCTCGCAGTGTGTGGGTAACCGGTACAGGCAGCAGAGAAAGGCAAGGTGACCAAAAAACAAGAAGGGACTTTATTCTCCCAGATGACACATGTGCCACCTGCCTGCAACCACTTCTATCACCATAAAAAGGAAGAAGAATCTGACCCAGTCAAAAATCACTCAGACAACCCCAGAGAGAGGGCCTGGTGAAATAGATATAACCAATCTTCCTGAAAAAGAATTCAAAATAAAAGTCATAACCATGCTGATGGACCTGCAGAGAAATATACAAGAGCTAAAGGATGAAGTCCAGAAGGAGATAACAGAAATGAAACAATCGATAGAAGGGCTTAAGAGCAGACTGGAAGAAACTATTAGTGGAATAGAAATCAGAGAACAGGAATACAGAAAGGCTGAGGCAGAGAGAGATAAAAGGATGTCTAGGAATGAAAGAATATTAAGAGAACTGTGTGACCAATCCAAGCACAACAGTATTCGCATTAAAGGGGTACCAGAAGAGAAGAAGAAGAGAGAGAAAGAGGCATAAAGTGTCTTTGAAGAAATAGTTGCTGAAAACTTCCCCAAGCTGGGGAAGGAAAAAGTTTCTCAGACCATGGAAGCCCACAGATCTCCCAATACAAGGGACCCAAGAAGGACAGCACTAAGACATATAATATTTAAAATTGCAAAGATCAAAGACAAGGACAGAGTATTAAAGGCAGCCAGAGAGAGAAAAAAGATTACCTACAAAGGAAAACCCATCAGGCTATCATCAGACTTCCCAACAGAAAGCCTACAGGCCACAAGAGAATGGCATGATATATTTAATGCAATGAAACAGAAGGGCCTTGAACCAAGAATACTGTATCCATCACGATTATCATTTAAGTTTGAAGGAGGGATTAAACAATTTCCAGACAAGCAAAAGTTGAGGGAATTTGTCTCCCACAAACCACCTCTACAGGGTATTTTAAAGGGACTGCTCTAGATGGAAGCACTCCGAAGACTAAACAGATGTAACCAGAGAAAATAAAATCACACAAAGAAAGCAGACCAACAAATACTAACTAAAGGCAAAAAATAAAATCAACTATCCACAAAAACAAAGGAAACACAAAAGAGTACAGAATAAAACATCTAATGTATAAAGAATGGAGGATGAAGAATAATAAGGGAAAGAATTAAAGAATCATCACACTGTGCTTATAATAGCTTAATAAGGGAGTTAAGTTAGATGGTTAGATAGTAAAGAAGCTACCCTTGAACCTTTCATAACCACGAATCCAAAGCCTGCAATGGCAACAATTACATATCTATAGATAATCGCCCTAAATGTAAATGAACTGAATGCATTTACAAATTAAAAGACACAGAGTAATAGAATGAAAAAGCAAGACCTATCTATATGCTGCTTAGAAGAGACTCACCTCAAACCCAAAGACATACACAAACTAAAAGTGATGGGATGGAAAAAGATATTTCGTTGCCTATCTGGATGCCTTTTATTTCTTTGTGTTGTCTGATTGTCATGGCTAGGACCTCCAGTACTATATTGAATAAAAGTGGTGATAGTGGGCATCCTTTTCTTGTTCCTGATATTAGTGGAAAAGCCTTCAGCATTTTGCTGTTAAGTATAATTTTAGCTATGCATTTGTCATCTATGGCCTTTATTAAGTTGAGGTACATACACTCTATATACCTTTTGTTGAGAGATTTTTATAATGAATGGATGTTGAATTTTCTCAAATGCTTTTTCAGCATCTATTGAGTTGATCATGTGATATTTGTCCTTCTTTGTGTTGATATGGTATGTAATACTGATTGATTGATGAATATTGTATAATCCTTACATCCCTGGAATAAATCCCACTTGGTCATGATGGATGATCTTTTTGATGTATTTTGTAATTCAGTTTTCTAATATTTGTTGAGGATTTTTGCATCTATGTACATCAAGGATATTGGTCTATAATTTTCTGTTTTGTGGTGTCTTTGGTTTAGGTATTACAATGATGCTGGCCTCATGGAATGAGTTTGGAAGTATTCCTCTTCTTCTACTTTTTGGAATACTTTAAGAAGTATGGGTATTAGCTCCTCCTTAAATGTTTGATAAACTTCAGCTGTAAAACCATCAGGACCAGGAGTTTTATTCTTAGACAGTTTTTAGATTACCAAGTCGATTTCATTGCTCATAACTGGTCTCTTCACATTTTCTGTTTTTTCCTGGGTCTGTCTTGGAAGGATGTATTTTTCCAGAAAGTTGTCCATTTCCTTTAGGTTATGCAGTTTGTTAACATATTTTTCATAGTATTTTCTAAAAGCTCTTTGTGTTTCTGTGGTGTCTCTTGGGATATTCTCTTTTTTTATTCTGATTATGTTTATGTGTGTACACTCCCTTTTTTTATGAGTCTGAATAGGGATTTATCTAATTTATTTGTCTTTTCAAAGAGCCAGTTCCTGGCAAGGATGTGGAGAAAGGGGAACCCTCCTATACTGCTGTTGGGAATGTAAATTAGTTCATCCATTGTGGAAAGCAGTATGGAGGTTCATCAAAAAACTAAAAATAGAAATACCATTTGACCCAGGAATTCCACTCCTAGGAATTTACCCCAAGAATGCAGCAGCCCAGTTTGAAAAAGACATATGCACACCTATGTTTATCACAGCACTATTTACAATAGTCAAGAAATGGAAGCAACCTAAGTGTCCATCAGTAGATGAATGGATAAAGAAGATGTGGTACATATACACAATGCAATATTATTCAGCCATAAGAAGAAAATACATCCTACCATTTGCAACAACATGGATGGAGCTTGAGGGTATTATGCTCAGTGAAATAAGCCTCGCAGAGAAAGACAAGTATCAAATGATTTCACTCATCTGTGGAGTATAAGAACAAAGAAAAACACTGAAGGAGCAAAACAGCAGCAGACTCACAGAACCCAATAATGGACTAGCAGTTACCAAAGGGAAAGGGACTAGAGAGGATGGGTGTGAATGGAGGGATAAGGGGAAGGGAAGAAAGGGGGCATTGTGAGTAGCATGTACACTGTGGGGGGGCATGGGGAGGGCTGTACAACACAGATAAGACAAGTACTGATTCTACAGCATCTTACTACACTGATGGACAGTGACTCTAATGCGGTATGTTGAGGGGACTTGGTGATGGGGGGAGTCTATTAAACATAATGTTCCTCATGTAATTATAAATTAATGATACCAAATAAATAAATAAACAACATGCTTATAAATATTCAATGGATCAATGAACAAATAAAAATAGAAGTTAAGAAATACATGGAGACAAATGAAAATGAAACAAAAACAGTCCATTTGCAGAATGCCACAAAGGAAGTTCTAACAAGGAAGTACATAACAATACAGTCCTACCTCAGCTCACAAGAACAATCCCCAAATAAACAGTCTAAACTCACAATTAAAGGAACTAGAAAAAGATGAACACATGAAACCCAAAGTTAGTAGGAGGGACATAATAAAAATCATAGCAGAAATAAATTAAATAGAGAAGAATAAAACAATAGAAAGATATCAATGAAAATGAGAGCTGGCTGTTTGAGAAAATAAACAAAATAGATAAACACCTATCTAGAGTTAGCAAGAAAACAGAGTGTGCACACATAATCAAAATCAGAAATGGATATCACAGATATACAAAGAATTATTAGAGAATACTATGAAAAATTATATGCCAGTAAATTGGATAACCTAGGAGAAATGGATAACTTTCTAGAAATATACAACTTTCCAAGATGGACCCCAGAAGAAACAGAAAATCTGAAAGACCAACTACCAGGAATGAAAGCAAACTGGTAATCCAAAAACTCCATATGAACAAAATTCCATGTCCAGATGGCTTCACAGCTGAATTCTATGAAACATTTAAAGAAGAGCTAATATAATCCTTCTAAAAGAATTCCAAAAGATAGAAGAAGAGGGAATACTTCCAAACTCATTCTATGAGGTCAGCTTCATTCTAATATCAAAACCAGGCAAAGACACCTCAGAAAAAGAAAATTACAGATGAATATCTCTGATGAACATAGATACCAAAATACTCAACAAAATATTAGCAAACCAAATTAAAAAATATATAAAAAAAGATCATCCATCATAATCAAGTAAGATTTATTCCAGGGATGCAAGGACAATATAATATTTGTAAATCAATCAATATATACATCACATTAACCAAAAGAAGGATAAAAACTACATGATGATGTGAATAGATGCTGAAAATGCATTTGACAAAATTTGACATCCATTCATGATAAAAACTCTGAACAAAATAGGTACAGAGAGTACATACCTCAACACAATAAAAGCCATATATGACAAACCCACAGCCAACAACAACTTAACAGCAAAAAGCTGAAAAATTTTACTTTAATATTGGGAACAAGACAAAGATGCCCACTCTCACCACTTTTATTAAATAGAGTACTGGATGTCTTAGCCATGGCAATCAGACAACACAAAGACATAAAAGCATCCAAATTGGTAAGGAAGAAGTTAAAATGTTACTATCTCCAACAGGCACATGAAAAGGTGCTCCACATCGCTAACTATCAGAGAAATGCAAATTAAAACCACAATGAGATATCAACTCATACCAGTAAGGATGGCCACCATCCAAAAGACAAACAAGAACAAATGCTGGTGAGGATGCAGAGAAAGGGGAACCCTCCTACACTGATGGTGGGAATGTAAATTGGTTCAACCATTGTGGAAAGCAGTATGGAGGTTTCTCAAAAAGCTCAAAAAAGAAATCATTTGACCCAGGAAATCCATTCATAGGAATTTACCCTAAGAATGCAGCAGCCCAGTTTGAAAAAGACATATGCACCCCTATGTTTATTGCAGCACTATTTACTATGGCCAAGAAATGGAAACAACCTAAGTGTCCATCAGTAGATGAATGGATAAAGAAGATGTGGTAAATATACACAATGGAATATTATTCACCCATAAGAAGAAAACAAATCCTACCATTTGCAACAACATGGATGGATCTAGAGGGTATTATGCTCAGTGAAATAAGCCTGGTGGAAAACGACAAGTATCAAATGATTTCACTCATCTGTGGAGTATAAGAACAAAGAAAAAAACTGAAGGAACAAATCAGCAGCAGACTCACAGAACCCAAGAATTGACTAATAGTTACCAAAGGGAAAGGGACTGGGGAGGATGGGTGGGAAGGAAGGGACAATCAGGGAAAAGGGGCATGATGATTAGCAGACATAATGTAGAGGGTGGGAGCCATGGGGAGGTCTTTACAACACAGAGAAGACAACTACTGATTCTACAGCATCTTACTACACTGATGGACAGTGACTGTAATGGGTATGTTGGGGGGACTTGATGATGGGGGAATCTAGTAACCATAATGTTGCTAATGTAATTGTAGATTAATGATACCAAAATAAAATAAAAATAAATAAACAAAATAAACACCAAAAAAATGTTACTATCTGCAGAGGACATATTATAATACATAGGAAACCCTAAAGACTCCACCAAAAAAACTATTAGAACTAATAAATGAAGTCAGCCAAGCTGCATGATACAAAATTACTACACAGAAATCTGTTGCTTTCCTATATACTGAAAATGAACTATCAGAAAGGGAAATCAGGAAATCACCTCCATTTACCATTACAATAGAAAGAATAAAATATGTAGGAATAAACCTAACTAATTGGTTAAAGGCCTATACTCTGAAAACTACCTATAAGACATTTATGAGAGAAATAAAAGAGAAATGAATTATACACTAATAAATTGAAATCTACTCCACGCTCATGGATAGGAATAATTAATAGTCGAAATGGCCATGCTTCCCAAAGTGATTTACAAATTCAATACAATTCCTATAAAAATACCAGCAGCCTCTATCAATGAACTAGAACAAATAGTCCTAAAATCCATATGGAACTAAAAAATCTACAAAGAGCAAAAGCAACCAAGAAAAAGAAGAACAAAGCTGGGCGATTATGCTCCCTGACTTCAAGCTTTATTACAAAGCTACAGTAATCAAAATAACTTGTAACTGGCATAAGAACAGACCCATAGATCAATGGAACAGAATGGAGAGCCCAAATATAAACCCACACAAATGGTAAATTAATATATGATAAAGAAACCATGAATATACAATGGTGAAAAGACAGCCTCTTCAACAACTGGTATTGGGAAAACTGGAGAGCTACATGTAAGAGAATGAAACTGGATTATTCTCTAACTCCATAGAAAAAAGTAAGATGGAAATGGATAAAGACCTGAATGTAAGTAAAGAAATCAAAAAACTCTTTGAAGAAAACATAGGCAAAACAATCTCTTGAACATAAGCATGAGCAACTTTTTCCTGGACACATCTCCCTGGGAAGGAGAAACAAAATAAAAAATGAACAAGTGGGACTATATCCGACTAAAATTCTGTACAGCAATGCATACCATCAGCAGAACAAAAAGGCATTCTTCAATATTGGAGCATGTATTCATAAACAACTTATTCCATAAGGGGTTAATATCTAAAATATATAAAGAACTCATATACTTCAAGACAAAGAAAACAAATAACCCAATCAAAAAATGGGCAGAGTAACTGGTTTTTTTTGGTTTCACTGGATATGGCTGCTAATTGTAGGTCTGCTTTGGTTATGTAGCTGTATTCCTATTATGTTAATGTGTGCACACAATTTAATTAGTAGTTTAAAACCTATACATGCTTATGTTACACTACAAGAAGATATGACAAAGAAATAATCAATCTTCCCATGTTTTCTTCTGTCTGCTACTTCTATAGCTTTTCTTCTTCCTTCCTAATTACAACCCTTAAGTAGAATTCGTGCCTTATATCGAAATTACCGAGTATCATAATTCTTCCAAGTGGTAAAGATACCTCAAGACAAATGCAGGGCATAGAAGCCACAGGGCATAAATCTGCAAAGAAGTAAAAAGCTAACCTTTTCAAACAATATTGCTTCTCTCTCACTTATCAACTTTACATTTCCCTCTATGACCCGGGAAAATGACTGGTTAGCCAGGGGTAAGATTCCTCAAGGGAGAAACAACCTAAGACAGGCACAGTCGCAGGGGGGCCATCAGGTGAGAAATTGGGGATCAACAGAGGTGAGGCTCAGAACCTCACCCCCCCTGTTTTGAGAGAAATCTTCTGCATCCATGGATGTTTTATTGCCCTTGTCTAGCTTGGATTAATACTTAGTCTAGATGCACACACCTGATCATCTACAGTTCCCCTCTTACAGCACTGAACTATGTTTTCTACCTTTATCTTGCATCTACCTACCACTTCAGCATTTTATTAAAAATAATAATAATAATAATAATAATAATGGAGAAATGTGGGATTCACATATAAATCAAGTATAAAAATCAAACGAATATTCACATTTGACCTGATTGTTTATAGTTCATAATGCGTGATCAAAACCGAAAGTTTCTGTGATGACTGCCCTTGCACTGTTCACCATGTAAGAACTTATTCACTATGTAAGAATTTGTTCACCATGTAAGAACTTGTTTGTTATGCTTCAGAAGATTGGAGACTGTTGAGAATTAGGCTTGGGGTTGATTAATGATTGTGCATTGAGTCCCCTATACAGAATTTTATTGTTTTTAACAACCATTTGATCAATAAATATGAGAGATGCCCTCTCAAAAAAAAAAGAATGAACCATTAAAAACATAATTAAATCTAGGTTTTTTAAGTGGAATCTCTAGAAAGACTGTGTAGGATATGAACAGTTCATTATTAATGGAGAAAAGCAGCAAAGGGAGTTTTTCTTCTTCAGAGTGGCTGGATTCAGAGTGTCACAGCAATAGATAGTGTTCTGTGAAGGGGAAAACATCATCTCCTAAGAGGTTAGGTAACTAGCGGGAAAGTAGTAAGCATTTTTGTCAGTAGAAGAGCTTATAAAACATGGGAATCATTAAATTTAGGAGACTCTAGAGCTAATCTGAAGTTTTTACATGGTTTATCATTGCTATTATAGCTCTTAGAGAAGGTGTATATGACTTAGCTATTGGAATTAATGAAAGACTGAAAGACACCATAGGTCTCTAATGATTCCCTTGAGTCAGTATCCTACAGTACGTCTAAACCTTTTATGCAAAAAAGGGGAAAAGAAGTTTCTGAATCTAGAATTCTAGAAAGATCTTTCGGTACACATTGTGTCAGACTTTGTGCTTAAGCATGAGTATGTTTCTTTTAATTTGAAAGTATTTCATAATTTAAAGGTATTTATGTTAGCATATTTCATTTATGGATATTTCTCTAAAGAAAATAAAGTCTTCACAATTTGTCAGTTTTTACATGCTAAAAAAAAATGGGCAGAGGCCAGAATAGACCACATGCTAGGCCACAAAAAATACCTCAGTAAATTCTACAAGATTGAAATTCTACCAACCAACTTCTCGGATCACAAAATTATAAAACGAGAAATAAATTGTAGAAAGAAAAAAAAAACGCTCACAAACACATGGACACTTAACAACATACTCCTAATTAATCAATGGATTGATGACCAAATTAAAACAGAGATAAAGCAATATATGTAGGCAATGACAACAACAGCACAAAGCGCTGACTTCTGTGGACGCACTGAAGACAGTTCTAAGAGGAAAGCACATTACAATCGAAGCCTATTTAAAGA
The DNA here is from genome assembly GCF_040802235.1 of Manis javanica. NCBI lineage: Eukaryota > Metazoa > Chordata > Mammalia > Pholidota > Manidae > Manis > Manis javanica. Next base: position 64,199,602 of record NC_133174.1, read on the forward strand.
AGGAAGAACAATCCCAAATGAATAGTCTAAAGTCACAATTATTGAAACTGGAAAAAGAAGAACAAATGAGGCCCAAAGTCAGCAAAAGGAGGGACATAATAAAGGTCAGAGAAGAAATAAACAAAATGGAGAAGAATAAAACAATAGAAAAAAATCAACAAAACCAAGAGCTGGTTCTTTGGATAAATAAACAAAATAGATAAAACCCTAGCAAGAATTATTAAGGGAAAAAGAGAATCTAAACACATAAACAATCAGAAATGAGAAAGAGAAAATCATGACAGACCCCACAGAAATACAAATAATTATTAGAGAATACTATGAAAATCTACATGCTAACAAGCTGTAAACCTAGAAGAAATGGACAACTTCCTAGAAAAATACAACCTTCTAAGACTGACCAAGGAAGAAATAGAAAATCTGAACAGACCAATTACCAGCAATGAAATTGAATCAGTAATCAAAAAACTACCCAAGAACAAAACCACCAGTCCAGATGCATTCACCACTGAATTTTACCAGACATACAGAGAAGACATAATACCCATTCTCCTTAAAGGTTTCCAAAAACAAAAGAGACAGGAATACTTCCAAACTCATTCTACAAAGCCAGCATCACTCTAATACCAAAACCAGGCAAAAGCCCCACCAAAAAAGAAAATCCATCAACATCATCCACCACATCAACAAAAAGAAGGGCAAAAACCATATGAGGATCTCCATACATGCTGAAAAATCAGTCAACAAAATTCAACATCCATTCATGATAAAAACTCTCAACAAAATGGGTGTAGAGGGCAAGTACCTCAGTGTAATAAAGGCCATATATAACAAACCCACAGTCAACATCATACTTAACAAAGAGAAGCTGAAAGCTTTTCACATAAGATTGGGAACAAGACAGGGATGCCTACTCTCCCCACTATTATTCAATATAGTACTGGAGGTCCTAGCCACGGCAATCAGACAAAACAAAGAAATACAAGGAATCCAGATTGGTAAAGAAGAAGTTAAACTGTCGCTATTTGCAGATGACATGACATTGTACATAAAAATCCCTAAACACTCTACTCCAAAACTACTAGAACTAATATATGAATTCAGCAAAGTTGCAGGATACAAAATTAATACACAGAAATCTGTTACTTTCCTATACACTAATGATGAACTAGCAGAAAGAGAAATCAGGAAAACAATTCCATTCACAATTGCATCAAAAAGAATAAAATATCTAGGAATAAACCTAACCAAGGAAGTGAAAGACCTACACCCTGAAAACTACAAGACACTCTTAAGAGAAATTAAAGAGCACACTAACAAATGGAAACTCATTCCATGCTCTTTGCTAGGAAAAATTAATATTGTCAAAATGGCCATCCTGCCTAAAGCAATCTACAGATTCAATGCAATCCCTATCAAAACACCAACAGCATTCTTCAACGAACTGGAATAAATAGTTGTAAAGTTCATATGGAACCACAAAAGACCCCGAAGAGCCAAAGCAATACTGAGAAGGAAGAATAAAGCAGGGGAGATCTCCCTTCCCAACTTCAAGCTCTACTACAAAGCCACAGTAATCAAGACAATTTGGTACTCGCACAAGAACAGACCTACAGAACAGTGGACTATAACAAACTAAAAAGCTTCTGTACAGCAAAGGAGACCATCAATAGAACAAAAAGGCATCCTACAGTATGGGAGAATATATTCATAAATGACATATCTGATAAAGGGTTGACATCCAAAATATATAAAGAGCTCATGCACCTCAACAAACAAAAAGCAAATTATCCAATTAAAAAATGGGCACAGGATCTGAACAGACACTTCTCCAAAGACAAAATTCAGATGGCCAACAGACACATAAAAAGATGCTCCACATCATGAATCATCAGAGAGATGTAAATTCATATGACAATGAGATATCACCTCACACCAGTTAGGATGGCCAACATCCAAAAGATAAACAACAACAAATGTTGGCGAGGACATGGAGAAAAGGGAACCCTCCTACACTGCTGGTGGGAATGTAAGTTAGTTCATCCATTGTGGAAAGCAGTATGGAGGTTCATCAAAAAACTAAAAATAGAAATACCATTTGACCCAGGAATTCCACTCCTAGGAATTTACCCCAAGAATGCAGCAGCCCCGTTTGAAAAAGACATATGCACCTCTATGTTTATCACAGCACTATTTACAATAGTCAAGAAATGGAAGCAACCTCAGTGTCCATCAGTTGATGAATGGATAAAGAAGATGTGGTATATATACACAAATGAATATTATTCAGCTGTAAGAAGAAAACACATCCTACCATTTGCAACCACATGGATGGAGCTAGAGGGTATTATGCTCAGTGAAATAAGCCAGGCAGGAAAAGACAAATATCAGATGATTTCACTCATGTGTGGAGTATAAGAACAAAGAAAAAAACTGTAGGAATAGAACAGCAGCAAACTAAAAGAACCCAAGAATGGACTAACAGTTACCAAAAAGAAAGGGACTGGGGAGGATGTGTGGGAAGGCATGGACAAGGAGGAAAAAGGGTCACTACGATTAGCAGACATAATGTAGTGGGTGTGGGGCACAGGGAGGGCTGTACAACACAGAGAAGACAAGACAAGTAGTGATTCTATAGCATCTTACTATGCTGATGGACAGTGACTGTAATGGGGTATGTGGTGAGGACTTGATGATAGGGAGTCTAATATCCATAATGTCACTCATGTAATTATAGATTAATGATACCAAAATTTAAAAATTTTTAAAAATGGCAGAGGGCCTTAATAGACATTTCTCCAAAGAAATACAAATGGCCAACAGGAACATGAAAGGATTTTACACATCACTAGTCCTCAAGAAAATGCACATCACAACCACAGTGAGTTATCACCTCACACCAGTCAGAATGGCCACTATCCAAAAGGCAAGAAATAACTAATTCTGGCAAGGTTGCATAGAAATAGGAACCCTCCGACACTGTTGGTGGGAATGTAAATTGATGCAGCCACTGTGGAAAGCTGTATGGGGGTTCCTAAAAATACTAAAAATAGAAATTCACTTTGATCCAGTTATTTTACTCCTAAAAATTTACCCAAAAAACAAAATTCCTGATTTGAAAAGATATATGCACCCCTATGTTTACTGATACACTATATGCAATAGCTAGGATATGGAAGCAACCTAAGTGTCCATCAATAGATGAAAGGGTAAGTAAGGGGTGGTACATATACACACCAGTTAGGATGGCCAACATCCAAAAGATAAACAACAACAAATGTTGGCGAAGACATGGAGAAAATGGAACCCTCCTACACTGCTGGTGGGAATGTAAATTAGAATATGGAATATTTTTCAGCTATAAAGAGAAAGGAAATACTGCCATTTGCAACAACATTGATGGCTCTAGACAGTATTATGCTCAGTGAAATAAGCCAGGTGGAGAAAGACAAATACCATATGATTTTACTGATTTGTAGAATATAAATACAAAGCAAAACAGAAGGAACAAAACAGCAGGAGACTCATAAACACTGAGAAGTGACTAGTGGTTACCAAGGGGAAGGTTTTGGGGTTTGGGGGAGAGATATGAGGATAAAGGGGCACAGTTATTCACAATCACAATATAAGTTGATCACAGTGATGGTAGTACAGCATGAAGAATATACTCAATAATTCTGTAAGAACTTTCTACATTGATAGATAGTAACCACACTAGAGTGGGTGAGGATTTAATAATATGTGTAACTGTTGAGCCATTGTGTTGTATATTGGAAACCAGCACAAGATTGTATATCAATGCCACTTCAAGAAAAGAGGGGGAAAAAATTATATGGCAATAAATTGGACAACCTAGGAAAAATGGACAAATTCATAGAAAAATACAACCTTACAACCGGGACCCAGGAAGACACAGAAAATCTGAAAAGACCAATTACCAGTAGCATTTGAGTTGGAAATCAAAAAATTCCTATCAAACAGAACTCCATATCCAGATGGCTTCACAACTGAATTCTACCAAACATTTAAAGAAGTGTTAATACCCATCCTTCTTAAAGTATTTGAAAACTTAGAAGAGGAGGGAATACATACAAACTCATTCTATAAAGCCAGCATCAATCAAATACCAAAACCAAAGACACTACAAATAAATAAAAATTTAGACCAATACCCCTGATGAACATAGATGCACAAATCCTCAACAAAATATTAGCAAACCAAATTCAAAAGTACATTAAAAAGGACCATCCATCATAACCAAGTTGGATTTATTACAGGGATGCAAGAATGGTATAATACTCATAGGTCAACCAACATGATACATCACATTAACAAAAAGAAAGAAAAACCACCTGATCATGTCAATAGATGCCAAAAAAGCATTTGACAAAATTCAACATCCATTCATGATAAAAACTCTGAACAAAATGGGTACAGAGGGTATATACCTCAATATAATAAAGGCCTTGTATGAAAAACCCACAGCCAACATCATACTCAATGGTGAAAACATGAAAGCTTTTCTTCTAAGATCAGGAACAAGACAAGGATGCCCAATCTCACCATTTTTATTCAACATAGTACTGGAGATCCTAGCCATGGCACTCAGATAGGATAAAGAGATAAAAGATATTTAAAAATTGCTAAAGGAGAGATAACTGTCACTAGTTGCAGATGGATGAGATTATACATAGAAAACCCTAAAGACTCCACAAAAAACTATTAGAACTAATAACTGAATTTATAAAAGTTTCAGGATACTAAATTAATACACAGAAATTTGTTGTATTCCTATATACTAACAACAAACTATCAGAGATATCAAGAAAAAAACTCCATTTATAATTGCATAAAAAGAAAATACCTAGGAATAAACCTAACCAAGGAGGTGAAAGATCTGTACTCTGAAAATCATAAGGCACTCATGAAAGAAACTGAAGAAGATGCAAATATATGGAAATCTATGCCATGGTCATGGTTAAGAAGAATTAATATGGTCCAAATGGCCATCCTTCCCAAAGCAATTTACAGTTTCAATGTGTTGGGTAAATGGAAGTTTTCAACAAGAATTTCTCATCTAGCATTCAGTGATATGCATTTGAGGGCATATTTGCATATCAATGGGATGTTTACCTCAGAGAGCCACCTGTTCGATCTGGTATAAGGGGTGGAGAGTAATGGGCATTCTTTCCTCCCCCACTTTCCTGGTCTGTAATTAGTCAGGTACCTGCCTGTCACCAGGGACCCACCCAGAGTTCTCACCAGAGGAAGGGTGGGGTGAGTGGAGCATGTGCCAGTGGCTGGAGGATTGGAGCTTGGGGAGCAGAGCCAAGCGAGAGGAGGTAGAGAGCATGCTGAGACCAGAGAGGCAGAACTTGGGAGCATGTCTTGTGAGAAACTGAGCCACGAGAAATAAAATAACCATTTTTCCAACCTCTCACCCTTGTCTTTCTTCAGTGTCTTCAGATTCATAAAGAACTTCCTCTGAGTGGGGAAACCCTTCCTTCCAGAGCCATACAACACAATCCCTATGAAAATACCAATGGCATTTCTCAATGACCTAGAGCAAAAATCCTAAAATTCGTATGGTACCACAAAGACCCAAAATAGCCAAAGCAATCCTGAGAAAGAACAAAGCTAGAGGTGTTACACTCCCTACCTTCAAGCTATACTGCAAAGCTATAGTAATCAAAAAGTATGGTACTGGCACAAGAACAGACACATAGATCAATGGAACAGAATAGAGAGTGCAGATATAAACCCACTCATATGTGGTCAATTAATATACAATAAAGGACAACATCTTCAATAACTGGTGTTTGGAAAAATGAAAAGCAAGAGAATGAAACTAGATTACCATATACAAACATAACTCCATACACAAAAGTAAACTCAAAATGAATCAAAGACCTGAATGTAAGACATGAAACCAAAAAACTCTTAGAAGAAAATATAAGCAAAAACTCTGTTGAACGTAAGTAAGCATGAGCAACTTTTTCCTGGACACATCTCCTCAGGCAAAGGAAACAAAACCAAAAATGAACAAGTGGGACTACATCAAATTAAAAAGCTTCTGCACAGTGAAGGATATCATCAGCAGAACAAAAAGACAACCTACAGAATGGGAGAATGTGTTTTTGAATGATTTATCCAATAAGGTGTTAACATCCAAAATATATACAGAACTCATACGCCTCAACATAAAAAAAAAACACACAAATAACTCGATTAAAAATTGGTAGAGGACCTGAAGAGACATTTTTCCAAAGAAGACATACAGATGGCCTACAGGCACATGAAAATATGCTCCACATTGCTAATCATCAGGGAAATGCAAATCAAAGCCACAATGAGATATTACCTCATACCACTCAGTATGGCCACTATCCAAAAGACAAGATACAAATGTTGGCAAGGATGTAGAGGAAAGGAATGCCTCCTACACTGGTGGTGGAAAGGTAAATTGGTGCAGCCACTGTGGAAAGCAGTATGGAAGTTCCTCAAAATGCCATTTGACCCAGGAATTCCACTCCTAGGAATTTACCCAAAGAAAACAGAGTCCTTGATTCAAAAAGATATATGCACCCCTATGTTTATTGCCACATTATTTACAGTAGCCAAGTTATCAAAGCAACCAAAGTTTCCAGCAATAGATGAATGGATAAAGAAGTGGAACATATACACAATGGAATATTATTGAGCCACAAAAAAGCAATAAAATCCTGCCATTTGTGACAATATGGATGGAACCTAGAGGGTATTATGCTAAGTGAAGTTGGAGAAAGAAAAATACCATACAATTTCATTTATTTGTGTAATCTAAAAATAAAACAAAATGAACAAAATAGCAGTAGACTCACAGACACTAAGTGACTGGTGGTTACCATAGAGGAAGGGTTGGGGTGAGTGGGTGGGGAGGGGGTGGGGAATAAACAGGCACAAAAATATCAGTCATAATGTAAGTTGGTCATGGGGATGGTAGTACAGCATGGAGAGTATAGCCAATGATTCTGTACCATCTTCTTATGCTGACAGAATGTAAATGCACTAGTGGGAGTGAGGATTTAATAATATGAGCAACTATTGAACCATTGTGTTGTATACTTGAAACCAGTATAAAATTGTATATCAATGATACTTTAAATTAAAAAGTTGGAGGCGGAGCCAGGATGGCGGCGTGAGTAGAGCAGTGGAAATCTCCTCCCAAAAACACATAGATCTATGAAAATATAACAAAGAAAACTCTTCCTAAAATAGAGACCAGAGGACACAGGACAACACCCAGACCACATCCACACCTGCAAGAACCCAGCGCCTTGCAAAGGGGGTAAGATACAAGCCCCAGCCCGGCAGTACCCGAGCGCCCCTCGCCCCGGCTCCCGGCGGGTGGAACGAAACCAGAGCGGTTTTTTTTTTGGCGAATGCTTTTTGGAAGCCTTAAAGGGACAGGGACCCCGGTGCTAGGGAGGCAGGGCAGGAGGACCGGTGAGCAGGTGCCTGGGGCTGGCGCCTGAGGACAAAAAAAATCACGTGTTTTTTCCCTTTTTTTTTTTTTTTCTGTTTCCTCTTTCATTGTTGCTGTTGTTGTTTTGGTCTGGAGGTGCTTTTTCGAAGTCTTAAAGGGGCAGGACAGGACACTTAGACCAGAGGCAGGGAATCTGGGGATCTCTGGGCAATCTAACCCCCTGGGCAACAGGGAGCACAGAGGCCCCTTACGGAGATAAATAGCCTCCCGGCCGCTCCCCCTCCAACAGGGCTCCAGCATTTTGGAGGAGCAGCCCCAGCCAGGCCACGCACACAGCAACAGCAGAGATCAACTCCAAACCAACCGGGCAGGTAGCAGAAGCCCTGTCTGCGCACAGCTGACAAGCATAAGCCACTAGCGGACGCTATTCTCCCAGGAGAGGAAGGCCACAAACCAACAAGAAGGGAAGCTCTTCCAGCGGTCACTCATACCAGCTCTGCAAACTATCTCTATCACCATGAAAAGGCAAAATTACAGGCAGACAAAGATCACAGAGACAACACCTGAGAAGAAGACAGACCTAACCAGTCCTGCTGAAAAAGAATTCAAAATAAAAATCATGAACATGCTGACAGAGATGCAGAGAAAAATGCAAGAGCAATGGGATGAGATGCAGAGAAAAATGCAAGAGCAATGGGATGAAGTCTGGAGAGAGATCACAGATGTCAGGAAGGAGATCACAGAAGTGAAACAATCCCTGGAAGGATTTATAAGCAGAATGGATAAGATGCAAGAGGCCATTGAAGGAATAGAAGCCAGAGAACAGGAACGTATAGAAGCTGACATAGAGAGAGATAAAAGGATCTCCAGGAATGAAACAACACTAAGAGAACTATGTGACCAATCCAAAAGGAATAATATTCATATTATAGGGGTACCAGAAGAAGAAGAAAGAGGAAAAGGGATAGAAAGTGTCTTTGAAGAAATCATTGCTGAAAACTTCCCCAAACTGGGGGAGGAAATAATCGAACAGACCATGGAATTACACAGAACCCACAACAGAAAGGATCCAAGGAGGACAACACCAAGACACATAATAATTCAAATGGCAAGGATCAAGGACAAGGAAAGAGTCTTAAAGGCAGCTAGAGAGAAAAAGGTCACCTATAAAGGAAAACCCATCAGGCTAACATCAGACTTCTCGACAGAAACCCTACAGGCCAGAAGAGAATGGCATGATATATTTAATGCAATGAAACAGAAGGACCTTGAACCAAGGATACTTTATCCAGCATGACTATCATTTAAATATGAATGTGGGATTAAACAATTTCCAGACAAGCAAAAGCTGAGGGAATTTGCTTCCCACAAACCACCTCTACAGGGCATCCTACAGGGACTGCTCTAGATGGGAGCACTCCTAAAAAGAGCACAGAACAAAACACACAACATATGAAGAATGGAGGAGGAGGAATAAGAAGGGAGAGAAGAAAAGAATCTCCATACAGTGTATATAACAGCTCAATAAGTGAGCTAAGTTAGGCAGTAAGATACTAAAGAAGCTAACCTTGAACCTTTCATAACCACGAATCTAAAGCCTGCAATGGCAATAACTACATATCTCTCAAATAGTCACCCTAAATGTAAATGGACTTAATGCACCAATCAAAAGACACAGAGTAATAGAATGGATAAAAAAGCAAGACCCATCTATATGCTGCTTACAAGAAACTCACCTTAAACCCAAAGACAAGTACAGACTAAAAGTCAAGGGATGGAAAAACATATTTCAGGCAAACAACAGTGAGAAGAAAGCAGGGGTTGCAGTACTAATATCAGACAAAATAGACTTCAAAACAAAGAAAGTAACAAGAGATAAAGAAGGACAATACATAATGATAAAGGGCTCAGTCCAACAAGAGGATATAACCGTTATAAATATATATGCACCCAATACAGGAGCACCAGCATATATGTAACAAATACTAACAGAACTAAAGAGGGAAATAGACTGCAATGCATTCATTTTAGGAGACTTCAACACACCACTCACCCCAAAGGATAGACCCACTGGGCAGAAAATAAGGACACACAGGCACTGAACAACACACTAGAACAGATGGACCTAATAGACATCTATAGAACTCTACATCCAAAAGCAACAGGATATACATTCTTCTCAAGTGCACATGGAACATTCTCCAGAATAGACCACATACTAGCTCACAAAAAGAGCCTCAGTAAATTCCAAAATATTGAAATTCTACCAACCAATTTTTCAGACCACAAAGGTATAAAAGTAGAAATAAATTCTACAAAGAAAACAAAAAGGCTCACAAACACATGGAGGCTTAACAACATGCTACTAAATAATCAATGGATCAATGAACAAATCAAAATAGAGATCAAGGAATATATAGAAACAAATGACAACAACAACACTAAGCCCCAACTTCTGTGGGACACAGCGAAAGCAGTCTTAAGAGGAAAGTATATAGCAATCCAGGAACACTTGAAGAAGGAAGAACAATCCCAAATGAACAGTCTGACATCACAATTATTGAAACTGGAAAAAGAAGAACAAATGAGGCCTAAAGTCAGCAGTAGGAGAGACATAATAAAGATCAGAGAAGAAATAAACAAAATTGAGAAGAATAAAACAATAACAAAAATCAATGAAATCAAGAGCTGGTTCTCTGAGAAAATAAACAAAATAGATAAGCCTCTAGCCAAACTTATTAAGAGAAAAACAGAATCAACACAAATCAACATAATCAGAAATGAGAATGGAAAAATCACAACAGACTCCACAGAAATACAAAGAATTATTAAAGACTACTATGAAAACCTATATGCCAACAAGCTGGAAAACCTAGAAGAAATGGACAACTTCCTAGAAAAATACAACCTCCCAAAACTGACCAAGGAAGAAACACAAAAGTTAAACAAACCAATTTCGAGCAAAGAAATTGAAATGATAATCAAAAAACTACCCAAGAACAAAACCCCGGGGCCGGACGGATTAACCTCGGAATTTTATCAGACACACAGAGAAGACATAATACCCATTCTCCTTAAAGTGTTCCAAAAAATAGAAAAAGAGGGAATACTCCCAAACTCATTCTATGAAGCCAACATCACCCTAATACCAAAACCAGGCAAAGAACCCACCAAAAAAGAAAATTACAGACCAATATCCCTGATGAATGTAGATGCAAAAATACTCAATAAAATATTAGCAAACAGAATTCAACAGTATATCAAAAGGATCATACACCATGACCAAGTGGGATTCATCCCAGGGATGCAAGGATGGTACAACATTCGAAAATCCATCAACATCATCCACCACATCAACAAAAAGAAAGACAAAACCACATGATCATCTCCATAGATGCTGAAAAAGCATTTGACAAAATTCAACATCCATTCATGATAAAAACTCTCAGCAAAATGGGAATAGAGGGCAAGTACCTCAACATAATAAAGGCCATATATGATAAACCCACAGCCATCATTATACTGAACAGCGAGAAGCTGAAAGCATTTCCTCTGAGATCAGGAACAAGACAGGGATGCCCACTCTCCCCACTGTTATTCAGCATGGTACTGGAGGTCCTAGCCACGGCAATCAGACAAAACAAAGAAATACAAGGAATCCAGATTGGTAAAGAAGAAGTTAAACTGTCACTATTTGCAGATGATATGATACTGTACATAAAAAACCCTAAAGACTCCACTCCAAAACTACTATAACTGATATCGGAATACAGCAAAGTTGCAGGATACAAAATTAACACACAGAAATCTGTGGCTTTCCTATACACTAACAATGAATCAATAGAAAGAGAAATCAGGAAAACAATTCCATTCACAACTGCATCAAAAAGAATAAAATACCTAGGAATAAACCTAACCAAAGAAGTGAAAGACCTATACTCTGAAAACTACAAGTCACTCTTAAGAGAAATTAAAGGGGACACTAATAAATGGAAACTCATCCCATGCTCATGGCAAGGAAGAATTAATATCGTCAAAATGGCCATCCTGCCCAAAGCAATATACAGATTTGATGCAATCCCTCTCAAATTACCAGCAACATTCTTCAATGAATTGGAACAAATAATTCAAAAATTCATATGGAAACACCAAAGACCCCGAATAGCCAAAGCAATCCTGAAAAAGATGTATAAAGTAGGGGGGGATCTCAGTCCCCAACTTCAAGCTCTACTACAAAGCCATAGTAATCAAGACAATTTGGTACTGGCACAAGAACTGAGCCACAGACCAGTGGAACAGATTAGAGACTCCAAACATTAACCCAAACAAATATGGTCAATTAATATTTGATAAAGGAGCCATGGACATACAATGGCAAAATGACAGTCTCTTCAACAGATGGTGCTGGCAAAACTGGACAGCTACATGTAGGAGAATGAAACTGGACCATTGTCTAACCCCATATAGAAAAGTAAACTCAAAGTGGATCAAAGACCTGAATGTAAGTCATGAAACAATTAAACTCTTGGAAAAAAGCATAGGCAAAAACCTCGTAGACATAAACATGAGTGACCTCTTCTTGAACATATCTCCCCGGGCAAGGAAAACAACAGCAAAAATGAGCAAGTGGGACTACATTAAGCTGAGAAGCTTCTGCACAGTGAAAGAAACCATCAATAGAACAAAAAGGAACCCTACAGTATGGAAGAATATATTTGAAAATGACAGATCCGATAAAGGCTTGATGTCCAGAATATATAAAGAGCTCACATGCCTCAACAAACAAAAAACAAATAACCCAATTAAAAAATGGGCAAAGGAACTGAACAGACAGTTCTCTAAAAAAGAAATACAGATGGCCAACAGACACATGAAAAGATGCTCCACGTCGCTAATTATCAGAGAAATGCAAATTAAAACTACAATGAGGTAGTTTTACCAGTAAGGATAGCTGTCATCCAAAAGACAAACAACAACAAATGTTGGCGAGGCTGTGGAGAAAGGGGAACCCTCCTACACTGCTGGTGGGAATGTAAATTAGTTCAACCATTGTGGAAAGCAGTATGGAGGTTCATCAAAATGCTCAAAACAGACCTACCATTTGACCCAGGAATTCCACTCCTAGGAATTTACCCTAAGAACACAGCAATCAAGTTTGAGAAAGACAGATGCACCCCTATGTTTATCGCAGCACTATTTACAATAGCCAAGAATTGGAAGCAACCTAAATGTCCATCGGTAGATGAATGGATAAAGAAGATGTGGTACATATACACAATGGAATACTACTCAGCCATAAGAAGTGGAAAAATCCAATCATTTGCAGCAACATGGATGGAGCTGGAGAGTGTTATGCTCAGTGAAATAAGCCAAGCAGAGAAAGAGAAATACCAAATGATTTCACTCATCTGAGGAGTATAAGAGCAAAGGAATAACTGAAGGAACAAAACAGCAGAATTACAGAACCCAAAAATGGACTAACAGGTACCAAAGGGAAAGGAACTGGGGAGGATGGGTGGGCAGGGAGGGATAAGAAGGGGGGAAGAAGAAGGGGGGTATTAAGATTAGCATGCATGGGGGGGGAGAAAGGGGAGGGTGGGCTGTACAACACAGAGAGGACAAGTAGTGATTCTACAACATTTTGCTAAGCTGATGGACAGTAACCGTAATGTCATTTTTAGGGGGGACCAGATATAGGGGAGAGCATAGTAAACATAGTATTCTTCATGTAAGTGTAGATTAAAGATTTTAAAAAAAGAAAGAAAGAAAGAAAAGGGGGATACTCCTTGATAGGATAAAACTATTGGTAAATCAAAGATCAACGCATGCTTTAAATATTCTTAATGTTGATCACTTAAAGGGTGTCAGATGATCAGCTATGGAGGTACTCTTTTCTGATAATATTCCTTTCTCTTAATAAAAAAAAAAAAAGCAGTTCCTGTGTGCTGACCTCCAATGAGTTCTGCACAGTGGTATAGAGGGCATGTCAAAGTGTGGGCAAAGGGTCTGTTTGTTTCTATGCAGAAGATCAAGGCCTAGCTTGGCTACCCAGAAAATGAACTAAGATACGATACGAGGAGGAGCTTCCGGCATCAGCACTCTCTGGAGGACTTGTGCCAGGGGATGATCATCAAAAAGCCTCCACAGGGATCCGGACGATGCTGCGGTTGTGGCTGCGTCCACCCCACCGTTTCCTGGACTTGCCATAGGAATGAGGAGGGAGATGTCTAGGCTGGCATGTGCATACAGTGAGACAACGAATTTGACCAGATCTGTACTGTTGGAACTCAACCAGGAGTTGGGAGGGGTGCAAGTTGTAGCACTCCAAAATCTTATGACTATAGACTATCTACAGTTAAAAGAACATATGGGATGTGAACAGATCCCAGAAATGGGTTGCTTTAATTTGTCTGATTTCTCTCAGACTGTTCAAGTACAGTTGGACAATATCCATCGTATCATAGACAAATTTTCACAAATGCCTAGGGTGCCTAAATGGTTTTCTTGGCTTCACTGGAGATGGATGGTAATTATAGGTTTGCTTTGTTTATGTCACCGTATTCCTATTATGTTAATATGTGAGCTCAAGTTAGTTGGTAGTTTAAAACCTATACATGCTTAAGGTACTCTACAAGAAGATATGTCAAAGAAATAATCAATCCTCCCATGTTTTCTTCCATGTGCTACCTCTATAGCTTTTCTTCTTCCTTCCTAATTACAACCCTTAAATAGAATTCGTGCCTCATATCGAATTTACCGAGTATCATAATTCCTCCAGGTGGTAAAGATACCTCGAGACAAGTGCTAGGCATAGAAGCCACAGGGCATAAATCTGCAAAGAAGTAAAAAGCTAACCTTTTCAATAAATATAGCTTCTCTCTCACTTACCAACTTTACATTTCCCTGTATGGCCCCGGAAGATGACTGGTTAGCCAGAGACGGGTAAGATTCCTCAAGGGAGGAACAACCTAAGACAGGCACAGTTGCAGGGGGGCCATCAGGTGAGAAATTGGGGATCAACAGAGGTGAGGCTCAGAACCTCATCCCCCCTGTTTTGAGAGAAATCTTCTGCATCCATGGATGTTTTATTGCCCTTGTCTAGCTTGGATTAATACTTAGTCCATAGGCACACACCTGATCATCTACACTTGCCCTCTTACAGTACTAAACTATGTTTTCTACCTTTATCTTGCATCTACCTACCACTTCAGCATTTTATTAAAAATAAAAATAATAATAATAATAAAGGGAGAAATGTGGGATCCACATATAAATCAAGTATAAAAATCAAACGAATATTCATATTTGACCTGATTGTTTATAGTTCATAATGCGTGATCAAAACCGAAAGTTTCTGTGATGAACGCCCTTGCACTGTTCACCGTGTAAGAATTTATTCACTATGTAAGAATTCGTTCACCATGTAAGAACTTGTTCGTTATGCTTCAGAAGATTGGAGACTGACGAGAATTAGGCTTGAGATGGATTAATGATTGTACATTGAGCATTGACGACCCTATACAGAATTTTATTGTTGTTAACAACCATTTGATCAATAAATATGAGAGATGCCCTCTCAAAAAAAAAAGTTAATTTAGTTTAATTTAATTTAATTGGAATAATGTCCAAGGATTACAAACTGGTTTACAGGAACTAGACAGGTAGTCTAACTGAGAATGTAATTAATAAGGAAATAGAGGACTGTGGCAAACTGGAAAGTACAGATCCTGCCCCAACTTGGCAGCCAAAACTCAGGATAACTGATTGTGGTCAAGCAGGCAACTTGCCTACTATCAACTGATCCTATTATTTTTAAGTTTCTCACTTTTTAAATGTGGGCAGCCAATTCAAAATGTTTTAAAACACTTCTCAAGTCAGATAGGCTGGAAATTCTGGAATTGGCCTTCAGATTCCCACTTGTCAACTTCTACTCATCCCCAAAGAGATCCTGCCTCTCTCAGCCTGCTCAACACCTGATCCTAGATGTCAACAGAGCTCTGAGCCCTTGTCCTGATGCCCTGTCCCAACAAGGAATTAGCCTGGAGTCCTAATGCACTGAAAGCAAATCACCTGTCCATGCCCTATTGGCCCATGAACAATGTTGATATCCACATTTACACATTAAGCCATCCCCATTCAGGGAGGAAATACATCTGAGTCTCCAACAAAGGATGAAATTCCAATACACATATGAATGGAGGCTTTATGAGCTCTCATGGCATTGGCTGGTGTTTAGAGCAACCCGGTGGCCACTGATGCCACAAAGGTTGAGAAACAAGATATTTTCCAACTAAAGTGAAGTGAGGTTCAGCAACTTCCCTCTTCATTCTTCCTCTAGAGAAGTGGGCAAGAAGCAGAGGAGAAGAAATGGCAGACAAGCCCTTGGATGATCTACCAGCCACAAGATATCCTCCCTCTGACAAATTCAGGTCTTCTAGGCCAACTTTTCCTGGGTAACTTTCCCAAAATTTATCTAAGGTTCCCACACTCTAAATGGAGAATATTGAGACCCAGAGTGGCAGCCTATCAAGTCCTGGGTATTTCAGGCATCAGCACATTAAGGAACCATGCTCCAAAAAGCTCAGGCAGTGGCTTTACTTACATATAAAAAAGCAAGGAAGAACAATTTCTTTTCATAGCCAACCCTTGAACTAGAGAATCCTGAAAAGAAGAATCAAAGGACAAATTTACAGAGCATGCATACAGGGCATGCATGCACCCTCAAAATACACACTCATGCCTACAACCCATACAGAGTCACACACAAACCAGCCCTGCCCATACTTTTGTTGTTGGGAAATTCAATCCTGAGAGGTTTCCTTGCATTCTAGGTGAGACCTCAACCCAGGAGAGGGCTCTTGACTCTGATCAAGAAAGAATTCACAATCAAGCCGAGCAGGTGCAAGCGAAGAGTAGCTTAATAACACAAAAATACACACTCAAGAAAGGAGTGTGGGCATGTTCAAGAGGTGTGCAGCCATTTATTAAAGCAAAAGTAAAAGTACATACTCAAGAAGGGATTGCAGGCATGCTTGAGAGATGAGCAGCACAGTGAGGTTTGGATTGAGTAGTCTTATAGCTGGAGTTTCGCAGGTGGTGGAATATGCATCGTGAGAGGTAAGATTTTCTCAGAATAGGGAGGGGACTTCTAGAAAAGGGGCTATGCCCTCTTTTTGTAGTGATGTGGTCCACCTTGGAACTGTCATGCAACCAAGGGGTGTGATTTTTAGTATTCTAGTAAGGGGTTTAGTGAGCTTTGGGGTGATTGTAGGTTATTTTTGTTTCCCATCCCAAATCTAGTTGGTTTGAACTGTTTAGAAACTGTATTCTGTAACTTGCCATCAGTTATTTTGGTAGAATCTAGCTGGTTTGTTTTAACCTATTCTGCCCACTGGCCACACACACTGTCCTCAAGCTTTTCTTGACTTGCCCAGGCTCTGGCTCTTTTTCTGAACTACACTGCCTATGTCACCTGCAAATTCAAATTTGCTTCAGCCAGTAAATCACTTACCTTCCTGTCTTGGTCATCAACACAAAATCCTTGGCATTGATCCTTCAGACACAAAAAACTTATTCCTGCTCAACATCAATAGCACCAGAGGAACTTTGAACTGGGAATTATACCTCTTTCTAAAGGAGTTTAACACTTGGCCAAGCAAAGGCCTCAGGCTATTCTGTGAGCATGTGAAAAGCTTCAGGAGCTGCTTAGGGGTATGAGCAGAAATAATCTTTCCAGACTAATGGCTTTTCTGGGCCTCAGGTCTGATCTCTAAGCCTGGAACAGAGTTCAGCAGGCCTCCTGAGTCAGTGTGACTCAAAACTTATGGAGGGAGCAGGTAAATTGCTAGAGATTAGTTCTGTTTGCTCTTGGAGGCTTCACAAGAGAGAATCCCCCAATGTGGTCCTAGGTGCCTCTGCATGGGTGCCAAATGGCAAGCCCTGTATGGGTGAAAATTAGGTGGCCTCCTATCAGGGCAGGTTGAGAAATGACCTAAGAGGCCCCCTAACAACAACAACAAAACTCAGCCCTCTCTTGCCCAAACATCTGGAATCCACCATTACTCATTCCACCTGGAGCAGAGAAAGCTCCCTGTTGAAATGTAAATATATCATCCAATTAACACCCATTAACACATTAGCATAGGTTTTTTCCTTTTCCAAATTTGGCAAAAAAAAAAAAAAAAAAAAAAACAGCCTAGAGAACAGAAAGTAGAGACCTAAAGGGATGGTAAATAGGTTTAGGTAAAGGTCAGCAAGGCTGGAGGAGAAGGGGTGGGAAAGGGGCCTAAAAAGCAGTAACTATGAATCTTTTACAGTTTACAAACTGCTTAGGCCTCACAATAACCCCAGTAAATTGTTTCTCCATCCTCTTCTTACAAGCTTAAAGAGGATAATTGACTTGCCCGAAGCTAATAAATGGCTAAACTCAACAGTACATCAGCTCATCATTTGAGTTGAGCTCTACAAACATTTCCAACACATCAGCTCCATTAAGGCAATATGTTCTTTGCCCAACAGAGAAGGTCAAGACGTTGTCATCATCCTCGAGAAGCTCAGAGTACATAGAAAATCAGGAGATTGTGAGAGAGGCAAATATCATGAAAAGGTACTTTGAGAACACAGAGAAGTGGCACCTGACCCGGATAGAAAAATGGGGGCAGAGCAAGATCAAGGAAGGCTTCCTGCAAGAACTAAGACTTGAATTCAAATATTCTCACTCCAAACGCCATACTCTCTCCATACCCATGATGATAAACATCATGATGCTTTGACACCTCATTTTTCCCAGCCCAACAGATAAGACATACCATGCTCCAAGATCACAGGCCACCATCACTCGTAGGTTCTAACTCTGGTACTTACAGCTGTGCTATCAGGTCAGCCAGGTTTCCAGACCCTTCCCTCATAATCAGGGCCTCTGTGGGCTACCTGCAACATTGATTGTTCTTCTTCTTTAACTTTTGCACAGTGGGAAAGGGGGGGGACCTGAGGAGTCTGAGTTATGGATGAAGTTCAAGTTCTGCCTCATTGAAAATCAATATTTTGCTCCTTATTTGAGTCACCTTATTAAAAACAAAGGTATTAAGTGCTTACTATGTGCTAGATATTGTCCTAAGCTTTTTGTAGACATCTCATTTCATCCTCCAGCAACTGTATGCAGTAGGTACTATTAATACCTCCAACTTACAGATGAGGAAATTGAGAGTTGGAGAGATCAGATGACTTGGCAGAGAATGGGTTCTAACTCAGGCCTGGATAATGTGGTCTAGTAGACTACTGTACCTGAATTGTAGGTTCCCCTCCCCTGTCTTTCAACTACTCATTCCATTCATTGTCTCATAGTGCTTATTAAGCACCTACATATTTAAGGTACTATATTTGAATATCCTATAATTCAGATACAAAGATATATAAGACAAGGAATTTACCTTCCAGCACTTCGTAGAACATAAACCTGCTGATTTTTACAACTTAAAGATCACATTGTCCAACCCCTTCATCCTACAATTAGTAAACTAGAGCCTAGAGAGGACAAGTGAGTCACCCAAAGTCACATAGCTGGTTACTAGGTGAGCCAGGATGAAGATGGATCTCCCTAATTCACTGGCCCTCAAACTTTATGTGTCAAGACATGTTAGGCAGAAAGACAAGATATGTGTGGGTGAAGGGAGTTATTCCACTGGACTTAGGGCCAATTGAGCCCACTAAATGGGACTCAAAGAGTTAACAAAACAAAACCAGAGAGCCAGAAAGGACTCATAGAGTTAATGAGTTAATTCATTGAAGTTTCAAAGGCCAGGACTGACTTGGAATGTCCAGATATTCCCCAGATAAAGGAAAGTATCAGTGCAGGCCATATCTTCATTGCGCCAATTAGATCATGCCATTGTAAAATCTACTTACTCTGTGAAAAAAGCTCAGCTTAATCTCTATGTTGTTCTTCCTCTTCTTACAGCCCCTTAATCGAATAACTTTGTAACCAGGACAGGAGATAAACTCCCGAAGTGTAAGTAAACCTATGTGGATAAAGAATACTGAAATCCAGACCAACACACTCACCTAAATAACCCTATTCTTAAGACAAAACACCTGTATACGTCATGCTGACTCCTACCCAAAAAGCTCTATAAAACCCCAAGCCCTAAACCCTTAGGGGCACCTCCTCTCTGAGGTTGCCTGCACTCACCTTTCTGTGAGGATGCACCTTTTTGCCTTAAAGACTTCTCACTGCTCAACTTACTACGTTTTGTCTCTATTCTTCTAGTGGTAATTGTCTTTGTTACTTGCTATTTCATTCTGTTCTCCAGACAAGCACAAATCTTTACTCTGCCTGTCTACTTCAGATAAGTAGGGAGGGGCAGCTGAGAACTCTGATTTGAGCTTGCAAGTTCCCATCACCTGGGTGACCCAGATGGGACTGCAGCTGTACAATTGTGCTCTTTAGTGGCCTGCCTGAAAATCTTCTTTCTTTGCCTTTTATAAATTCTCAGAACATAATCTCACTCCATCCAGTGCTCTGCAGCTCCCCCAAATCCTGGGGTGGTAGGGACTTAGTTCCCATCCTATGCAGATTCAAGCAGACACTGGACACCAGGTGACCCTGGCTTTAGAAGTTGGCAAGGGATCTGCCCAATGCCAAGCAAGAGTTGAATGAGCTTCCCTTTCCTGCCTCTGTTCTTCTTTGCTATCTGCTGCCTGCAAGGTAGCTGCCATTCCCTGATACTCTCACTTTAATGAATTCTTTCCTCACCTTGCACTCTACTCTGACTTCCTGTGTCTCTGAACTGAATTATTTCCCAACAGAAGGATCTTCTATCAAATGCAGATTCCAGAGCCTCTCCCTAGAGTACACACTCTGAATCTATGGAGGTAGTACCTGAGAATCTGCACTTAAAGAAAGGCTGCATGTGGTCCATGGACCACACAAAGAAAAGCTGCTTCCTGTGTCCTGTTGCATCATGTGTATCATTGAATCAGCACAATCGAACTCCTTTTACCCTGAGGCAAGACAGAAGAGCTAAAATTGATCAAAAGCAGGAAAATATTGTGGACACAATCTACTTGGAGAGGTAAGACCAATGCAAAGGAAACAGTTGGGAAGAAATACATGACAGTAAAGAAAGTATTAATGAATGTCTTGCCATGTGTTTCAGCCCTGGGCAAGTTCATCATGAATTCAGTGAGACCGAGGAATGACAATGGAACGTTCTTGGGGTGAAAGGGTTTATTACCCAGCTTGTTCTCTGGGTGATAGGTCAAGCACTACAATTAAGTCTGCATCCAACAGTCTGCTGGTCTGTAATCCTCCTTTATCTCTTCCTCTGCCCAGAGCACTGGGCAGAGCTCTTTATGTAGTGACTCAGTCCATAATAGGTAATTGCCTACAGGTGTGGAAGCAGTAGCCTAGCAGCAGGCCAATTATATCATCAAATAGTTTAGCATCAGGTGAGGATCCTGGCCATAGGAACCTTCACTTTATCCACAATGAAATACATAGGAAAGACAGTCAAGGCTATAGCAGTCAGAGGAAGAAAAGCTCTCTGTGGGCTGAGATGATCAGGGAGGCCTTTCTGGAGGAGGTAGGGCTTGTGTCCAGCACTGCAGGACTAGAAGGATTGTGTGGACAGGGAAAAAAACATACCAGGGACAGGAACTACTCTGAGCAAAGGATCAAAGTGAGGACATGCAGATTGTTCAGGAGACAGAGAGGAGGCCATCCCAATTCTTCAAACAAATCAAATTCTGTGTTTGTACAGAACTAAATACAGTCAGCCCCTGCCCGTGGAGCAACATGGTAAAGGGGCTGGGAAGGGGCAATAAACAATCAAATAACCAAATGGTGATTTGGGGTAGTAATAGGTTCTATGAAGACAATAAATAGAATGATATGGCTGGGGTGGGAGGAGTTGTCTAACTAGGAAGTGAGGGACAGCTTCTGAGGAGATACCATTTTTGCCACTAACTGAGGGTAGATACAGAAGAGCAACAGTGAAGAGGACAGGTGTCTTGCCAATGGGTTTCAGCCCTGGGCAAGTTCACTATGTATTCAATGTGAACAAAGAAAATTGACAGTAGAACACTCTTTGGGGTGAAAGGGTTATACCCAACTTAATTTTCAGGTGGCAGGTCAGTCACTAGAATCCCATTTACTCAGAGTGAGTCTGTATGCAGCAAGCCAGTCCTTTCTCTGGGCCCCACTGTCTGCACAGCCATCCTCTGGGCCTCTGTCCTTGGCACTGCCACCATTCCAGCCTCTGCTCGGCTCTGCTGCAGCCTTGCAGCCCTGCCACCGTGTCATTACCAGAGCACTGGGCAGAGATCTTTTCATAGAGTCAACAGCCATGTATTGCCCACAGGTATGCAATGAGCTAGTCAACCATAGCCAAGTGAGAATCCTGGCCACAGGAACTCTCATCCTATCCACACTCCACCCCTCCAGGATTCTCTCCTCTCAATCTATGTGCCCTTAGTCCTCTGCAGTGGTCCCTGTGCAAGGAAGCTTGAACATTGTTCTTCAGCCTCTCCAGCAAAAAGTCTTGCAGACACACAGGCCAGACTCGTGGCTCTGTCTCTGACCTCTGCCTCTTTGGTGTTAATGGCTGGAACTGCTGCTCTGGATTCAGCTGTTGCCATAGATCCAGTAAGGTCCTGTTTGGCTTACTGTCTAATTTCCTTCCATCTACTCCTGCCTGTATCAAATCAACCCATATCTGGGTCCTCATAATCCTCACAAGGCCCCTCAAATTCCTCCTGTGAGTAACAGGTCTAATTTGTTTCCAGGTTTTCATTACTTGAACTACTGTACGTGTCACCTTGCATTTTGTAATAGCTGCCTCAAGGCAGGCTGCACTGTCAGGGAAGACAGCTTTCCCGTCTCTGATCCCAAAACAACAATTCCATCCACCCCTAAGTCCCACAGCCACCGGCTCAGCCTGAGTATAGGGGCAGACCATAGAGTGCTCCACGACCTGGGGAGGGGGCTGTTCCTCTCCTTGGGGAACTTTCAGCTGCTGGGTCTTTATTTTCTTTACAACCACTGGGCATGCTTTCAATACAGGAGGGGCCAGTGCCTCCAGCACCACCCCTTCATCCTTCTCCATCTCCTCCATTTCTGGGACTGATGGCACCTTTATCTCCACTCCCTCAAGTGCCTCCTCTGCTATAGTGCCTTGCAACAATGCCAGCTCAGTCTTCAGAAGGTCTCTTAACCTTCAGCTCAATGCTTCGCAGCTGGCGTTCTCATGCCACCTCAGCCTGTGCTTCCCTCAGGAATTCGTCTTTTTCCTTGATGGCCTCTTCCTCCTTCAGAACACCTGGCAGTGCTGCCATCTTGTCTCCAATGGCACCTTGCTGCCAGCACTCTCGTGCTGCCTTCTCCCACATCAATGCCATCTCCTTCCTCAGGGAATCCACAGAAGTTTGCAGCTCGCATTCTCGTGCCACCATTTCTTGGGTCTCCTCTGTAGACTCTTTTAATACTGTGACAGGCAGCCAATCCACAGTCCCCACTGCCTCACGGGCACTCTGCTTCTCAAAGGATCTGCTTACTATACCAAGTGACACCCCTACGCCTCAGGTGTCACCTCTACCTGCCTCCAGTTCTTGGGTGGGGCCCAGTCCTCCAGGAGGCAAGCCACCTCAGACCACATACCCATTGGGGGACAGTCCACTGTCTCCCCATTCACAGGGGCAGCCTGCTGAAGCACCCCTTCCATAAGGGCAGCCTGTCTTTTTCCCTGGTCAACAATGAACCCTGCTGACTTTCACCAATTGTCTTACCAATGGGTTTCAGCCCCGGGCAAGTTCACTATGGATTCAATGGGACCAAAGAAAATTGACAGCAGAACGCTCTTTGGAGTGAAAGGGTTATATCCAACTTAATTTCCAGGTGGCAGGTCAGTCACTAGAATCCCATTCACTCAGAGCAAGTCTGTATGCAGCAAGCCAGTCTCTGCCTCTGGGCCTCTCTGCCTGCACAGCTGTCCTCTGGGCTTCTCTGCACAGCCATCCGACATAGCCATCCTCTGGGCCTCTGTCCCCAGTGCTGCCAGCACTCCAGCCTCTGCTCTGCTCTCCTGCAGCCTTGCAGCCCTGCCACCATGTTGGACCCAGAGCACTGGGCAGAGCTCTTTTTATAGATGCAACAGCCATGTATTGCCCACAGTTGTGCAGTGAGCTAGTCAACCACAGCCAGGTAAGAATCCTGGCCAGAGGAACTCATCCTATCCACAACAGGAAAGATAGTTGTTGAGACCATCACTGGGAAATCTCCACCCTAGCTTATCTGCTTTCATCTAAGCCCAAGTGAAAGACATATATGGCAGCATTAAGCCTGTTTTTTCAATTTGTTCAAGATAGGATGGGGTCTGGAAAAAGGCAAAATGTATTTCTGGATCACTGGGTAGAATCAGTCTGGGGTCTAGCCTGACAGAGCAGGCCTCATCTAAAGGCACACTTTGCCCTAACATTCATGTCTCACTAAGCCCAAGTCCTCACATACTCTTCCCCTTCCCTCAAATACCCAGCAGTTCCCAAGCTGGTTCAGCTGTCTTAACTCTGTGGGGGCCAGAGGCCCTGCAGCCAAGGCATGACCCAGCAAAGTGACCCAATGCCCAGGTGCTCGGCCTAAAATGGCCCAAATGCACCCAGTCATCTCTCTCCTTTTTTTGAAGCCACAGTCTATTGCTCTACAGTCAGGGCCTGCAGCCCATGCAAGGAAAATGGCTCATTAAACTTAAGTGAATCTTTTATCCCCTTCCCTTCCCTTTCCCAGCAGTCTCAGAACCCTAGCAACAGTAGCCATGACTTGTGTGTACAAATAGCACGTGGAAAAAACACCAGGTTGGTGATTTGTCTACAGCACCCCAACATCCCCTTTCTGTGCCCTTTTCTTCACTTGAAGACAACCTCTCCCTGGCCAGATGTCCAGTACCCTCATGGTTTCTCCTTTCACATCATCTCCTTCTCTCAGGAAACAATAAAAGCCCATTAATATTAAAACTGAAGTAACTAATGAAGCTTAAGAAGCATTTGAATTTTGACAGCATGGAATTATAGGTCTTAGTATATAGATGTGGAAGTTATGTGCTTTTTGTTTTTTGCTTAGGAACCTTATGTGCTTCCCAAACAATGATGTTAGGAAGACAGTTGCATCTTCTGGCAATATGGAGTTAAACTCTGGTTCCCTAAGGCAGAAGCTAAAAGAAAGACAATGAAGGAAGCAAGAAAGAGCTAGGACACAGATTTGTCATAACTGCGGGATGAGTTTATTTGTTTTTAACCATAATAATGATTAATATTATGGCAACACTCTGCATTGTGGGTATAAAAACACAGTCCTCTCCCAAAATATGACTCAGCCTCTGTGCTCCCAGATACACTGAAATTCCTTGGAAGGCAGCTGTGGGCCTTTGTGCAGGCTCCCATTCTTGCTTTTTTCACAGTTGGACAAATCAAAGCATACCACAACCCTACTGCTAGAGGTCCAGTCATAAGGAAAGAGGGACTGAGCCCACAAAATCCCACACAGTCCAGCCAAGCATGTCCTGTTCAGACGAACATTTCCCTCACCCCCAACTGACATCTGGGAAATGGGCTACTTCCAGGCCAAACTCCTGTTTAACAGCGATCCAAACATTTTAACCTGGACCTTTGAGTAGAAGGGTTTGGGAAAGGCCAGAGGGATAACTGTTTGCCATTTTCCTTTATCCATAAAATTCCTATTCTCCCAGAACCCTTGCTCTCCTCTTGCCTGGGAGCTCTGTGATTATATCTTTTATGCTAAAAAGTGAAAAATAACGCAGCTCTTCTACTCAGACCATAACCGTCAGTATGGTTTTTCAGTTAATTGCTTCCTGAGGGAGGAGAGGTAGGATGGAGGGGGGTGGGACAAGGGCTAGGAAGATCTTAAAAGCCCAAATATTCTAATTAACACCACTTTTGTGTGAGGACTCCAATGGTTTTCCTTTCTGTTTATCATACTTATGGAAAGGGAAGCTAAGGCCCCAAAGAGGTCAGGAAATTGCCCAGGGACACACCAAAAATACAGAGTAGAGCTTGGGAATAAGAGCCAAATACTCCATCCAAAAATGTGTGATTTTCCCCAGTGAGTCAGGAAAAAATGCAGAGAAATAGGGTTATCAGAGGAGAGTGCTTCAGTTTGAGTGCTTTCATTCAGCCTCCCAAAATGAACAGGAAAGAGAGACACAAACAGAGCCTAAATGGATGAATTAGAAATCCCTAAACTATAGAGGGCAATGACAGCAAGATGACAGTCTTTCCTGTTTTCAGAGATGCTGCTCCAGCATTGGGCCACTCCAACTGTTTAGATGTCCTTCACTGTCCTGGAGAGAGGGAAGAAGAGAAGTGTAGAGAAAATCAAAGCTCCTAGGGCCAAAATTTACACCTGGCCCTGGTTGACTAGCTCACTACACACATGTGGGTGATATGTTGTTATTGACTCTATATAAAGAGGTCTGCCCAGTGCTCTGGGCTCCACAGCTGCAGGAAAGCAGAGGTTGGAGTGGTGGCAGCCCGAGGACAGAGACTGAGACAGCTGTGCGGGTAGAGAGGCCCAGAGGCAGAGACCGGCTTGCCGTGTGCAGACTCACTCTGAATGGATGGGATTCTAGTGATTGACCTGCCACCATGGGAATAAAGTTGGGTATAAACCCTTTCACCCCAAGAACATTCTGTCATTTTTCAGTCTCACTGAATCAAGAGTGAACTTGCTCAAGGCTGAAACCCAAGAGCAAGACAGAAAATAAGAAAAGGGAGGAGGGAGAGAGAAGGAAAGGATGAAGTGGGAGAGAAAAGGAAAGAAGCTGGGGAAAAGATTTGGAAGAGAAAAGGATGTCTGAATGAATGTTTGAAAAAGAATAACATGCCATTCCAGGATGCTTTGGGACCCTAAGTTATAGTACAGGTTGGTTCCCTTTCTCCTCTATCCCTCCCCAAATTTTGTCCTGTCATGTGTGTATTCTCATTAGTCTCTGAGCCTGCCCCTCTTTCTTCCTCAGATATGCTGGCCCTGGCTCTGCAGCCTTGGGCTTCAACTATTGGGAAGAAATTACTGGGTCCACCCAGCCTATATGCTGCTTGACTTATATATTTAACAGATGTTAGTTCCCTCTGCCATTCCTCACGGGACCTAAGAAAATATAGTTTAGCAGGAAAATATCTATTCCAAATGGCCTCATTATATTTAAAAGGAAAAATGTCACATTTCCTATCTAACATCAAAACAAAAAGGTCTCCTCTTCTTGCCCCTGGGGCAACCCCTTTGGGATATGCATCTTGCCAATGGGTTTCAGCCCTAAGCAAGTTCACTGTGAATTCAGTGAGACCAAGAAATGACAATGGACAATGGAACGTTCTTGGGGTAAAAGGGTTTATTACCCAGCTTTATTCTCCCTGTGGTATTCACTAGAATCACATCTGCATCCAACAGTCTGCAGGTCTGTAAACCGCCTTTATTTCTGCATCTGCCCAGAGCACTGGACAAGATCTTTATGTATACAATGACTCAGTCAATAATAGCTTATTGCCTAGGGTGTGGCAGCATTAGCCTAGCAGTAGGCCAATTATATCATCTAGTAGTTTAGGGTCAGGTGAGGATCCTGGTCATAGGAACTTCAGTTTTCCCCACAGCATGTCTACCTAAACAGGTGGGTGCCTTGCCAATGGGTTTCAGCCCCAGGCAAGTTCGCTATGGATTCAATGTAACCAAAGAAATTGACAGCAAAACGTTCTTGGGGAGAAAAGGTTATACCTAACCTTATTTCCAGGTGGCAGGTCAGTCACTAAAATCCCATTCACTCAGAGCGAGTCTGCATGTAGCAAGCTGGTCTCTGCCTCTGGGCCCCTCTGTCTGCACAGCCATCCTCGGACCTCTCTGCCTGCACAGCCATCCAATACAGCTGTCCTCGGGGCCTCTCTGACTGCACAACCATCCCACTCAGCCGTCCTCTGGGCCTCTCTGCACAGCTGTCCCACACAGCTGTCCTCTGGGCCTCTTTGCACAGTTGTCCTGCACAGCCATTCTCTGGGCCTCTGTCCTCGGCACTACCACCACTCCAGCCTCTGCTCTGCTCTCCTGCAGCCTTGCAGTCATGCCAACGTGTCATGCCCAGAGCACTGGGTGGTGATCTTTATATAGAGTCAAATTGCCCACAGGTGTGCAGTGAGCTAGTCAACCAGGGTCAGGTGAGAATCCTGGCCACAGGAACTCTCACTTTATCCACAGTGGGCTAAGACTATGTCTACACCTCTACAATCTGACTGGCACCTTTGACCTACAGCAGTGGGTTTCACTGACCGCAGAGGAGAAAGGGACCCAAGCCAGCAATAAAACTGCTGAAGTAAGGTGAGAACCACTGTCCAGAACCCAAGTGAATACTATCTCACTCAACCAGAGTTCACTTCTCTGGAAACCTCATATATCTGGAACAAATAAAAGGATTAAAAACTGAGAAGGAAAAAAACAGCCTTGAGGAACTCAAAATAGGTGTATCTATACAGTAAAGTTTGCAGGCTTTACTCATGAAAGAGTGTCTTGCCAATGGGTTGCAGCCCCAGGCAAGTTCGCTATGGATTCAATGTGACCAAAGAAATTGACAGCAAAATGTTCTTGGGGTGAAAGGGTTATACTCAATTTTATTTCCAGGTGGCAGGTCAGTCACTAAAATTCCATTCACTCAGAGTGAGACTGCATGCAGCAAACCGGTCTCTGCCTCTGGGCCCCTCTGTCCACACAGCCATCCCACACAGCCATCCTCTGGGCCTCTCTATAGTCATCCCACACAGCCATCCTCTGGGCCTCTGTCCTCACAGCTGTCCTCTGGGCCCATCTGTTTGCACAGCCATCCCACACAGCCATCCTTTGGGCTACTCTGCACAGTCATCCCACACAGCCATCTTCCGGGCCTATGTCCTCAGCGCTGCCACAACTCCAGCATCTGCTCTTCTCTCCTGTAGCCTTGTAGCCCTGCCACTGTGTCATTACCAGAGCACTGGGCAGAGATCTTTTCATAGAGTCAACAGTCATGTATTGCCCACAGGTATGCAGTGAGCTAGTCAACCATAGCCAAGTGAGAATCCTGGCCACAGGAACTCTCATCCTATCCACACTCCACCCCTCCAGGATTCTCTCCTCTCAATCTATGTGCCCTTAGTCCTCTGCAGTGGTCCCTGTGCAAGGAAGCTTGAACATTGTTCTTCAGCCTCTCCAGCAAAAAGTCTTGCAGACACACAGGCCAGACTCGTGGCTCTGTCTCTGACCTCTGCCTCTTTGGTGTTAATGGCTGGAACTGCTGCTCTGGATTCAGCTGTTGCCATAGATCCAGTAAGGTCCTATTTGGCTTACTGTCTAATTTCCTTCCATCTACTCCTGCCTGTATCAAATCAACCCATATCTGGGTCCTCATAATCCTCACAAGGCCCCTCAAATTCCTCCTGTGAGTAGCAGGTCTAATTTCTTTCCAGGTTTTCGTTACTTGAACTACTGTATGTGTCACCTTGCATTTTGTAATAGCTGCCTCAAGGCAGGCTGCACTGTCAAGGAAGACAGCTTTCCCATCTCTGATCCCAAAACAACAATTCCATCCACCCCTAAGTCCCACAGCCACCGGCTCAGCCTGAGTATAGGGGCAGACCATAGAGTGCTCCACGACCTGGGGAGGGGGCTGTTCCTCTCCTTGGGGAACTTTCAGCTGCTGGGTCTTTATTTTCTTTACAACCACTGGGCATGCTTTCAATACAGGAGGGGCCAGTGCCTCCAGCACCACCCCCTTCATCCTTCTCCATCTCCTCCATTTCTGGGACTGATGGCACCTTTCTCTTCACTCCCCCAAGTGCCTCCTCTGCTATAGTGCCTTGCAACAATGCCAGCTCAGTCTTCAGAAAGTCTCTTACCTTTGGCTCAATGCTTCACAGCTGATGTTCTCATGCCACCTCAGCCTGTGCCTCCCTCAGGAATTCGTCTTTTTCCTTGGTGGCCTCTTCCTCCTTCAGAACACCTGGCAGTGCTGCCATCTTGTCTCCAATGGCACCTTGCTGCCAGCACTCTCATGCTGCCTCCTCCCACATCAATGCCATCTCCTTCCTCAGGGAATCCACAGAAGTTTGCAGCTCGCTTTCTTGTGCCACCATTTCTTGAGTCTTCTCTGTAGACATTTTTAATACTGTGAGAAGCAGCCAACCAACAGTCCCCACTGCCTCATGGGCACTCTGCTTCTCAAAGGATCTTATACCAAGGGCTACCCCTACAGCCTCAGGTGTCACCTCCACTTGCCTCCAGTTCTTGGGTGGGGCCCAGTCTTCCAGGAGGCAAGCCACCTCAGACCACATACCCATTGGGGGATGATCCACTGTTTCCCCATTCACAGGAGCAGCCTGCTGAAGCACCCCTCCCATAAGGGCAGCCTGTCTTTTCCCTTGGTCAACAATGAACTTTGCTGACTTTCACCAATTGTCTTGCCAGTGGGTTTCAGCCCTGGGCAAGTTCACTATGGATTCAATGTGACCTAAAAAAATTGACAGCAAAATGTTCTTGGGGTGAAAGGGTTATACCCAACTTAATTTCCAGGTGGCAAGTCAGTCACTAAAATCCAATTCATGCAGCAAACTGGTCTCTGCCTCTGGGCCCCTCTGTCCACACAGCCATCCCATACAGCCATCCTCTGGGCCTCTCTACACAGATGACCCATACAGCCATCCTCCAGGCCTGTCCTCAGCACTGCCACCACTCCAGCCTCTGCTCTGCTCTCCTGCAGCCTTGCAGCCCTGCCACCATGTCATTCCCATAGCACTGGGCAGAGCTCTTTTTATAGAGTCAACAGTCATGTATTGCCTACAGGTGTGCAGTGAGCTAGTCAATCAGGGCCAGGTGAGAATCCTGGCCACAGGGACTCTCATTTTATCTACAGAGTTTCTCTTGAAGCCAATTTATTTTACACTAAATCCTTGAAAGTGTATTTGTTTCCATAGCCACAATGAGAAACAGCAAATTACAAGTAGGCAGAAATACTGATAACAGCAAAAGTGACAGTTGAATGTAGATTTAGACAGTGAATCAAAGTCTTAAGATTTTGTCTTTTTAATAATACAGCATTACTGACTCCTATCATCAAATGTGGAGCAACTTGCTGAGTGATGAGAAACTTCACAAGTATTGTTGGCCAGTCTTGCCCAGCTATCCACTTTAAGGCATTATTAGTTGTCTCTGGACCATCCTTTCAGCCTGATCATTTTTTTGAGGGGATGATAAGTTGTGATGGTAACAGCTCAGCTAAGTTTCTTTCCTTAAAAAATAAAAACTGAAATAAAACTCACTAAGCCAAACTAAGGTAACCCCAGCCCCATTGTCAGGAATGATGGAGCCCAGAGGTTTGACTGAATGGTGTTTGGGTTGGGATTCAGAGCACCAGACTCTCTCTAGGAAAGGAACTACCACAAAAAAGTCTCTTCCCTGGACTGGTTCCAACAAATCATTGTGGACTCTTGACTGAGGTTTCTCAGGCACTTCCCCCTGGAAAGACAGGTGCCTTTGGAAGGCTGAGCTGTGGGGAAATGGAAATTCCTAGAACCAGGATCCTCACCTGACCCTCAACTACTTGATGATATAATTGACCTATGCTTGCATAATGCTTCCACACCTGTAGGCAATAAGCTATTACTGACTGAGTCACTACGTAAATAGCTCTGCCCACTGCTCTGGGTGGAGGCAGAGACAAAGGTGTATTGTGAGCCTGCAGACTGCTGAATGCAGACATGATTCTAGTACTTGACCTATCACCAGGAAAATGAAGCCAGGTGTAATCCCTTTTACCCCAAGAACGTTCCTTTGTCATTTCTTGGTCTCACTGAATCCATAGTGAACTTGCCAGGGACTGAAACTTTCAGGCAAGACACTGAGCTAAGCAGCCCCACTTGCTCTACACACATCTGTTCATGTTGCTTTTAGCATCAGAATCCCATCCAGGGCCACCAGGTTTAGCTAGTATCAACGGTTTCTGGATGTGCTCTTTGCAGTATGAGCGATAACAGGATCATCAGTTTCAAGGTCACTTGAGTGTATTTGGGTGTGAGGCATTGTCTTGCCAATGGGTTTCAGCCCCGGGCAAGTTTGCTATGGATTCAATGTGACCAAAGAAAATGACAGCAAATGTTCTTTGGAGTGAAAGGTCTTATTACCAGGCTTGTTCTCCCGGCAATAGGTGGGGCACTAGCATCTCTGCCTCCACCCAGAGCACTGAGCTGAGCTCTCTAAATAATGCAATAATAGCTTATTGCCTGAAGGTGTGGAAGTGGTAGACTAGCAACAGGCCACTTACATCATCAGGTGGTTTAAGTTCAGTGAGTATCCTGACCATAGGAACCCCAAGTTACCCACCGGCATACAATATAGACTAGTCGGGAGAAGGAAGACATGAGTCCTTAGGTATGAGGAGAGGAGAGGAGGGATTCATTACCCCACTTAGGCTGGGCCCTGAAGGAGGAACCACTGGACCATAACAATGCACCCTGGCTAAAGGCCTTGTGGATCTCTGGGGTCAATTAGATATAGGAATCAGGATCCTTAGGGGGACAGACAGGCCCAAAAGTAGCCCCCAACAATCAGAGTAGCTAGAGAGTTTAGGTACCAGGCATCAATCCTTCAAATTATACAGATGGTAGTGCTGAGACCATTCGCCACTGAACCTCAACCACTGGGCAGGAATGACAGGGAAAAGTATTCAGCCTGCAGGGGAGTATATTGACAAGACTTGGGTAGGAATCAAGGCCCAAACCAAGAGGACCTTAGCCCAAGCAGAGAGCCAAGACCAGTCAGATGAACAGGGCCCCACAGTGGAGAATAGGAAAAAGCTATGACAGGAGGACTGCAAGGTACTTGGGTCTTCCTTGTGTCTCACTCCAGTCACCAATGGGCTAAGGCAACTGAGGTGTCCCCACACCTCATTCAGAATTGGCTCAGGGTGGGAACTGTGAAATACTGAGGAAGGCAGGGGCTTCTAGCCCTCTTGAACAAAATGACAATTCTGTTATCAGGTTCATCCTCTGTGGGCCACGAATTCACCTTGGATTCCTTAGGCTGTCTGGTGATCGTTGCACATACACTTTTAATAGCTTTATTATGCTATATTTCACATACACAATTCACCCATTTAAAGTGTACAAGTCAATGCTTTTCTAGTATATACACAGGGCTGTGCAACCATTGCCACAGACACACACTTTTTTTATTAAACTTTTTATTTTGAGATAATTGTAGATTCATGTGAAGTTTTAAGAAATACTACAAAGAGATCTCTTATACATTTTGGTCCAGTTTCACCCAATAGCAAAATCCTGCAAAATTATGGTACAGTTTTGCAACCAGAATATTGACGTTGATACAATACACCCATCTTGTTCAGATTTCTCTAGTTCTATTTGCATTTATGTGCGGGGTGTGTGGGGGGGTGGGTTCTTCCTATGCTATTCTATTATCCTTGTAGGTTCGTGTATCTACCACCACAGTCAAGATGCTGTAT
The DNA here is from genome assembly GCF_040802235.1 of Manis javanica. Classification (NCBI taxonomy): domain Eukaryota; kingdom Metazoa; phylum Chordata; class Mammalia; order Pholidota; family Manidae; genus Manis; species Manis javanica. The sequence goes on from NC_133174.1 coordinate 64,232,599, forward strand.
AGTTCAAACACAAAGATCTTTCATATTGCCCTCATCCTTCACACGCACCTCATTTCTCCTCCCTTCCCTAAACCATGGCAATCACAAATCTGTTCCCCATTTTTAAAATTTTCTTATTTCAATAAAGTTATATAAATGGAATCATATACTATGTGACCTTTGGGGTTTGAATTATTTCACTCAGCAGAATTCCCTTGAGATTCATCCAAGTTGTTTCATATTTCAATAGTTCATTCCTTTTTATCTTTTTTTGTATCATTAATGTACAATTACATGAGCAACATTATGGTTACTAGACTCCCCCTATTACCAAGTCCTCACCACATACCCATTACAGACACTGTCCATCTGCATAGTAAGATGCTATCGAATCACTACTTCTTTTCTCTGTGCTATGCTGCCTTCCCCGTGTGCCCCCACCTTACATTATGTGTGCTAATCATAATGCCCCTTTTTTCTCCTTATCCCTCCCTTCCCACCCATCCTCCGAAGACCCTCTCCCTTTGGTAAATGTTACCCCATTCTTGGGTTCTGTGGGTCTGCTACTGTTTTGTTCTTTCAGTTTTTTCTTTGTTCTTATACTCCACACATGAGTGAAATCATTTGATACTTCTCTTTTTCTGCCTGGCTTATTTCACTGAACATAATACCCTCTAGCTCCATCCATGTTGTTGCAAATGGTAGGATTTGTTTTCTTTTTATGGCTGAATAATATTCCATTGTGTATATGTACCACATCTTCTTCATCCATTCATCTACTGATGGACACTTAGGTTGCTTCCATTTCTTGGCTATTGTAAATAGTGTTGCGATAAACATAGGAGTGCATATATCTTTTTCACACTGGGCTGCTGCGTTCTTAGGGTAAATTCCTAGAAGTGGAATTCCTGGGTCAAATGGTATTTCTATTTTGAGTGTTTTGAAGAACCTGCATACTGCTTTCCACAATGGTTGAACTAATTTACATTCCCACCAGCAGTGTAGGAGGGTTCCCCTTTCTCCACAACCTCACCAAAATTTGTTGTTGTTTGTCTTTTGGATGGTGGCAATCCTTACTGCTGTGAGGTGATATGTCATTGTGGTTTTAATTTGCATTTCTCTGGTGATTAGCAATGAGGAGTAGCTTTTCATGTGTCTGTTGGCCATCTGAATTTCTTCTTTGGAGAAGTGTCTGTTCAGAACCTGTGCCGATTTTGTAATTGGATATTTGCTTTTTGTTTGTTGAGGTGCATGAACTCTTTATGTATTTTGGTTGTCAACCCTTTATCAAATCTGTCATTTATGAATATATTCTTCCATACTGTAGGATGCCTTTTTGTTCTGTTGATGGTATCCTTGGCTGTACAGAAGCTTTTCAGCTTGATATAGTCCCACTTGTTCATTTTTGTTTTTTCTTCCCTTCCCCAGGGAGATATGTTCATGAAGGAGTCACTCACATTTATGTTCAAGAGACTTTTGCCTATGTTTTTTTCTAAGAGTTTTATGGTTTCATGACTTACATTCAGGTCTCTGATCCATTTTGAATTTACTTTTGTGTATGGGGTTAGACAGTGATCCAGTTTCATTCTTACATGTAGCTGTCCAGTTTTGCCAACACCAGCTGATGAAGAGGCTGTCATTTCCCCATTGTATGTCCATGGCTCCTCTATCATATATTAATTGACCATATATGCTTGGGTTAATATGTGGACTCTCTATTCTATTCCACTGGTCTGTGGATCTGTTCTTGTGCCAGTACCAAATTATCTTGATTATTGTGGCTTTGTAGTATAGCTTGAAGTTGGGAAGCGAGATCCCCCCTGCTTTATTCTTCTTTCTCAGGCCTGCTTTGGCTATTTGGGGTCTTTTGTGGTTCCTTAGGAATTTTAGAACTATTTGTCCCAATTCATTGAAGAATGCTGTAGGGATTGCATTGAATTTACAGAATACTTTAGGCAGGATGGCCATTTTGACAATATTAATTCTTCCTACCCAAGAGCATGGGATGAGTTTCCATTTATTAGTGTCCACTTTAATTTCTTTTAAGAGTGTCTTGTAGTTTTCAGGGTATAGGTCTTCCACTTCCTTGGTTAGGTTTATTCCTACGTATTTTAGTCTTTTTGATGCAATTGTGAATGGAATTTTTTTCCAGATTTCTATTTCTGCTAGTTCATCATAATTGTAAAGGAATGTAACAGATTTTTGTGTCTTAATTTTGTATCCTACTACTATGCTAAATTCAAGTATTAGTTCTAGTAGTTTGGGAGTGGATTCTTTAGGATTTGTTATATACAATATCACGTCATCTGCAAACAGTGACTGTTTGACTTCTTCTTTACCAATCTGGATGCATTTTATTTGTTTGTTTTGTCTGATTGCTGTGGCTAGGACCTCCAGAACTATGTTGAATAAAAGCGGGAGAGTAGACATCCTTGTCTTGTTCCCAATCCTAGGGAAAAGCTTTCAGCTTCTCACAGTTAAATATAATGTTGGCTGTGGGTTTGTCATATATGGCTTTTATTATGTTGAGGTATTGGCCCTCTATACCCATTTTATTGAGAGTTTTTATCATGAATGGATGTTGAATTTTGCCAAATGCTTTTTTAGCATCTATGAACATGATCATGTGATTTTTGCCCTTTTTTTTGTTGATGTGGTGGATGATGTTGACAGATTTTCGAATGTTGTGACATCCTTGCATCCCTGGAATAAATCCTACTTGATCATGTTGGCTGATCTTTTTGATATATCTTTGAATTCAGTTTGCTAATATTTTGTTGAGCATTTTTGCATCTATGTTCATGAGGGATATTGGTCTGTAATTTTCTTTTTGGTGGGGTCTTTGCCTGGTTTTGGTATTAGGGTGATGCTGGCTTCATAGAATGAGTTTTGGAGAATTCCCTCTTCTAATTTTTGGAAAACTTTAAATAAAATGGGTATTATATCTTCTCTAAATGTCTGATAAAATTCAGCGGCAAATCCTTCTGGTACAGGAGTTTTATACTTGGGTCATTTTTGGTTACCAATTCAATTTCGTTGCTGGTACTTGGTCTGTTTAGATTTTCTGTTTCTTCCTTGGTCAGTCTTGGAAGGTTGTATTTTCTAGAAAGTTTTCTAGAAATAATAATTTCTTCTAGGTTACCAATTGTTACTATACATATTTTCATAGGATTCTGTAATAATTCCTTGTATTACTGTTGTGTCCATCATGATTTTTCCTTTCTTGTTTCTGATTCTGTTTATGTGTGTAGATTCTCTTTTGCTCTTATTGAGTCTGGCTAGGGGTTTAACTATTTTGTTTATCTTTTCAAAAAAACCACCACTTGGTTTCATTGATTTTTTCTATTGTTTTATTCTTCTCAATTTTATTTGTTTATTTTCTGATCTTTATTATGTACCTCCTTCTTATGACTTTGGGCCTCATTTGTTCTTCATTTTCCTGTTTCAATAATTGTGAATTTACACTATTCACTAGGGATTGTTTTTCCTTCTTTAAATAAGCCTGGATTGCTATATACTTTCCTCTTAGAAGTACGTTCGCTACATCCCACAGAAGTTGGGGCATTGCACTGTTGTTTTCATTTGTCTCCATATATAGCTTAATCTCTGCTTTAATTTGGTCATTCATCCATTGATTATTTAGGAGCATGTTGTTAAGCCTCCATGTGTTTGTAAGCCTTTTTTTTTTCTGTGTATAATTTATTTCTAGTTTTATACATTTGTAGTCAGAGAAGATGGTTGGTAGAATTTCAGTCTTTCTGAATTTAGTGAGAGGCTCTTTTTGTGGCCCAGTATGTGGTCTAATCTGGAAAATGTTCTATGTGCACTTGAGAAAAATGTGTATCTTGCTGCTTTCGGGTGTAGAGTTTTGTAGATGTCTGTTAGGTCCATTGGTTCTAGTGTGTTGTTCAGTGCCTCTGTGTCCTTACTTATTTTCTGTCTGATGGATCTGTCCTTTGAACTGAGTGGTGTGTTGAAGTCTCCTAAAATGAATGCATTGCATTCTATTTCCTCTTTTAATTCTGTTAGTATTTGTTTCACATATGTCAGTGATCCTGTGTTGGGTGCATATATATTTAGAATGGTTATAGCCTCTTGTTGGACTTCCCCCTTAATATTATGTAGTGTCCTTCATTATCTCTTGTTATTTTCTTTGCTATGAAGTCTATTTTGGATGAAAGAAGTACTGCAACACCTGCTTTTTTTTCTCCCCATTGTTTTCATGAAATATCTTTTTCCATCCCTTCACTTTTAGTCTGTGTATGTCCTTGGGTTTAAGTAAGTCTCTTGTAGGTGGCATATAGATGGGTCTTGCTTTTATATCCATTTTATTACTCTGTGTCTTTTGATTGGTGCATTTAGTCCATTAAAATTTAGCATGATTATCAATAGATATGTACTTATTTCGCTTGCAGGCTTTGGATTTGTGGTTACCTAAAGTCCAAGCATAGCTTCTTTACTATCTAACCATCTACCTTAGCTCACTTATTACACTATTATAAACAGTCTTGTCAATCTTTATTTCTCTCCCTTCTTATTCTTCCTCCTCCATTCTTTATATCTTAGGTGTTTTATTCTGTACTCTTTTGTGTTTCCTTTGACTGATTTTGTGGCTAGTTGATTTTATTTTGCATTTCATTAGTATTTGCTTTGGTCTACTTATTTGCTGTGGTTTCATTTTCTCTGGTGACATCTATTTAGCCTTAGGAATACATCCTCTAGAGCAGTCCCTTTAAAATACACTGTAGAGATGGTTTGTGGGAAGTAAATTCCCTCAATGTTTTCTTATCTGGGAATTGTTTAATCCCTCTTTCAAATTTAAATGATAATCATGCTGGATACAGTATTCTTGGTTCAAGGCCCTTCTGTTTCATTGCATTGAATATATCATGCCATTCTCTTCTGTCCTGTAAAGTTTCAGCTGAGAATTCTGATGATAGCCTGATGAGTTTTCCTTTGTAGGTGATCTTTTATCTCTCTCTGGTTGCTTTTAATACTCTGTTCTTGTCTGTAATCTTTGCCATTTTAATTATTATATGTCTTGGTGTTGTCTTCCTTGGGTCCCTCCTTTTGGGAGATCTGTGGGCTTCCATGGTCTGAGGGACTATTTCCTTCCTCAGTTTGGGGAAGTTTTCCACAATTATTTCTTCAAAGACACTTTCTATCCCTTTCTCTCTCTCTTCTTCTGGTACCACTATAATGTGAATATTGTTCCATTTGGATTGGCCACACAGTTCCCCTAATATTATTTCATTCCTAGAGATCTCTCTCTGCCTCAACTTCTCTGTATTCCTGTTCTCTGATTTCTATTCCATTAACAGTCTCTTCCACCTCATCCAGTCTGCTCTTAAATCCTTCCATTGTTTGTTTCATTTCTGTTATCTCCCTCTGGAATTAATCCCTTAGCTCCTACATATTTCTCTGTAGGTCCATCAGCATGCTTATGACTTTAATTTTGAAATCTTTTTATGGAAGATTAGTGATTTCATTCTCCCCAGGCACTCTCTTCAGGGTTTGAGGGATTTTGGACTGAACATGCTTCTTTTGCCTTTTCATGGTGATGGAATTGATCACCAGTGTGTCGGCTGGAAGAACAAAGTTCCTTCCTGCTGGCTGGTCACCTTGGCTATCTCCACTGCTTGTGCTGGTCATCCACACACAGGGAGCAGCCTCTGGATTAATCCCCTGAGCTGCTGTGGGCAGGGCAGCCCTCAGCATGGCCTGGGCACTGGCACTGGCTGCAGGCAATCAGCACATGTTTGCCATGAGAACAGAGCTCATATGTGCTTTCTGGCCTCAGCACCAGCTTCCTCTGCCTGTGCTGGTCAGCTGCACGCTGGGTGCAACCTCTGGGTTTATCCCCTGATCTCCTGTGGGCAAGGAGGCCCTCGGGATTGCCTAGGGCACTGGTGGGGTTTGCAGGCAAGCAGTGCATGTTTGCCACAAGAATAAAGTCTGTTTGTGCCTTCCGAACTCTACCCCAGTCTCTGCTGTCTCTGTTGGTCAACTGCAGGCAGGGAGCAGCCATTGGGTCTGGCCTGGTTAGCCACATGCTGGGAGAAGCCTCTGTGTGGTTGCTGTGGGTGGGGCTGCTCCCAAGTTTCTCCCCTGCAGTGGCAGGTCAGCCTGTTTGCTTGCAGTGATGGTTGGGGGGGATGAATGGCAGGCTGCTTATCACCTTGAGGGGTTTCAGTGCTGCATTGCCACCCAGGGGTTTAAAGCTCCTGAAGTTCTGGTTATTAACAGTCCTGGGGGTTCCACTCCCTCCCCACTCTGATTCTTTTCCTCCCACCAGTGAGCTGGGGTGGGGGGAGTGCTCAGGTCCTACCGGGTCATGGCTTTGTATCTTACCTTTCTTGTGAGATGTTGAGTTCTTGCAGATGTAGATGTAGCGTGGTTGGTGTACTGTATCTTCTGGTCACTCTGTTAGGAATAGTTGTATTTGCTGTAGTTTTAAAGTATATATAGTTTTGAGAGGAGATTTCTGCCACCCTACTCACACCGCCATCTTGAGAATCTCTTCCATTCCTACTTATCTTACATCAATTTTAAGTGAGGGAAATCTACCAATGGCCTGATACAGTGAAGGACAGGGCCTGGAAATGGCAATGCAGCACAAGGAAGGAACTACAAAAGCATAGGTCATGGACCTCAGCAGAATTCTTCCCACTTTGGAGATATGCCTGGAGTCTTGAACTACACTTAAGCACATGGATCCCCCTTTCAGTGGCAAAGTGCACAACTCTATTCTTGAGCAATTATCCACCAGCAGTTGTCACCACAAGACATCTGACATTTGGGGGTTTGACACAGATCAGACCCCACTCTCTAGAGAAGAAATCTCAGAGGTAAGAAATGATTAATCCTAGCAGAGCCTAACCATTGAGTGCTTAATATTCCAGAAACTGTCCACATACTGAGCAACAGTTGCCTTTTGGGGAAGCAAAATCACAGCAGAAGCCAAGGAGCCTCAGGAAAGCCAAAGACTCTTGCTTGATTTTTAGTGTAGAGTTATCCTGAGGAGTACATACTCCAGCAGTCTCACTGGTGCTGATTTCATATTTCTCTTCTTTCACTCATATTGAAAATGTAAAGACTTTCTGCTCCCTCAACTTCTATTTATCCCAGGAACATCAAATTAAGTATGATTTCTGTAATTTACTTTCAAATACTAAAACAGAGACAGTGTGATATTCTGTGTGATTAGTTTAAATATTTGCTCTATGTGTAGGCAGTTGCCTTAATCAAGACTTCTCACACAAAAGCCATACTTTGGAGATGGCTACTACAGCTATCAGCTTCAGCTATTACTACTTCCTTGTTACCACCAGAGCCTATGATAATTAGCATAATAAATGTTAGAAATAAGTTTTCATTGGAAAAAATAGAGGCATGTTAACTTATACAATGATTGCTAAAAATGGGTTCTTATTGGTGAAATCAGTGATATTCAAAAAATTGGGACATATGAATATTCTAGCTTCAAGAAGATATGAAAATCTAGTAGTTCCTACTTTCAGAGATGGTACTTTCAACTTGATTCATGAAGGGTCCTGGATCCCACTGCTATTTCCAGATAATTCTTGGTCTCCTAACCCCAATAAATGGTTAATTAAATCAGTGACTGGCATATTATCACTTTGGTCTCAGGTGAACCTTTCATGCAAGAAAACTAGAAAGGGCAGAGGTCTGAAATATCATTGAGCTTCTACAACAGGTTTTATGAAAATTTTCTGCCGGTTTATTTGTGTGGGGGATTTCACTCTGATGCTTGCTTTTATTCTAAACAGGCAGAAGGCTGTGGGGACGTAGCTAACCCCTTCACTTTCTGCCAAATATTAGTGACTACCAAGTCCTACCCATAAAACCTAACAGTTGTGCATGATCAAATTTGTTTAGGTCACTTCACCATAGGACTCTAAGAAGTCCTAGAGCAAAGAAGGAGCCCTAATGGTAGGATCTCCATAAATCACTGAAAAATCCCAAGACAAAAATTATAAAGGGCAAATATTGAACTCAGTAGAAAACAGCAGTCTTTGTCACATGAGCAACCAAAATAAATAGATGTTAGGTGGGGAGATCTGCAACTGGGCTTCACTGAGGAGGACTTAACAATGTATTAGTCTCTCAAGTTGGATCTCTTTGAAAAATCGACATTTCAAATACTTGAAATCATGGAGTATTAATAAGGCCTTCACAGCCTTAGCTACTGCACAAATCTTTTTGTTTTTCTTTCATGCTCTTTGCTTTATTTCTTAAGGTTGAAATTTTCCATAACAAAAAGTTAACATAATTCTTTACATGAAATAGCAGTTTCTACAGTACCCGGAACATGATGAGCACTCCATAAATATTGGTTATTGCTTTTGGAATGAAGAATAACACAAACTTCCCTTTATTCAAATGGTATAGCTTTTTGCAAACTAGGTCTTTTTTTTCTTGTGGTATCATTAATTTAAAATTAAATGAGAAACATTATGGTTACTACACTCCCCCATCATCAAGTCCCCACCACATACCCCACTACAGTCACCATCCATCAGTATAGCAAAATACTATAGAATCACTATTTGCCTTCTATGTGACAAACAGCCCTCCCCATGTCCCCACACACACACCATGTCTGCTATCGTAATGCTCCTTTTCCCCCTAGTCCCTCCCTTTCAACCCATCCTCCCCAGGCCCTTTCTCTTTGGTAATTGCTAGGCCATTCTTGGGTTCTGTGAGTCTCCTGCCATTTTGTTCCTTCAGTTTTCTTCTTTGTACTTATACTCTACACATGAGTGAAATCATTTCATACTTGTCTTTCTCCGGCTGGCTTATTTCACTGAACATAATACCCTCTAGCTCCATCCATGTTGTTGCAAATGGTAGGATTTGTTTTCTTCTTATGGCTGAATAATATTCCATTGTGTAGATGTATCACATCTTCTTTATACATTCATCTACTGATGGACACTTAGGTTGTTTCCATTTCTTGGCTATTGTAAATAGTGCTGCAATAAATATATGAGTGCATCTGTCTTTTTCAAACTGTGTGGCTGCATTTTTAGGGTAAATTCCTAGAAGTGGAATTCCTGGGTCAAATGGTATTTCTATTTTGAGCATTTTGAGGAACGTCTGTACTGCTTTCCACAATGGTTGAACTAGTTTACATTCCCACCAGCAGTGTAGGAGGGTTCCCCTTTCTCCACATACTCACCAACATTTGTTCTTGCTTATCTTTTGGATGGTGGCCATCCTTAATGGTATGGGGTGATATCTCATTGTGGTTTTAATTTGCATTTCTCTGATGATTAGCGATGAGGAGCATCTGTTCATGTGCCTGTTGGCCATATGAATTTTCTCCTTGGAGAAGTATCTGTTCAGATCCTGTGCCCATTTTTTAATTTGATTATTTACTTTTTGTTTGTTGAGGTGCGTGAGTTCTTTATATATTTTGGATGTCAACCCATTATTGGATATGTCATTTATGAATATATTCTCCCATACTGTACGATGTCTTTTTGTTCTGTTGATGGTGTCCTTTGCTGTACAGAAGCTTTACAGCTTGATATAGTCCCACTTGTTCATTTTTGCTTTTGTTTCCCTTGCCCGGGGAGATATGTTCATGAAGAAGTTGCTCATGTTTATGTCCAAGAGATCCTCTTGATGTATTTTTGAATTCAGTTTGCTAATATTTTGTTGAGTATTTTGCATCTATGTTCATCAGGGATATTGGTCTGTAATTTTCCTCTTTTGTGTTGTCTTTGCCTCGTTTTGGTATTAGAGTGATGCTGTCTTCAGAGAATGAGTCTGGGAGTATTCCCTCTTCTATTTTTTGGAAAACTTTAAGGAGAATGAGTGTTACGTGTTCTCCATATGTCAGATAAACTTCAGTGGTGAATCCATCAGGCCCAGGGGTTTTGTTCTTCGATAGTTTTTTTATTACCAATTCAATTTTGTTGCTGGTAATTGGTCTATTTAGATTTTCTGTTTCTTCTTTGGTCAGTCTTGGAAGATTATATTTTTCTAGGAAGTTTTCCATTTCTTCTAGGGTTTCCAGCTTGTTAGCATACAGATTTTCATAGTATTCTCTAACAATTCTTTGTATTTCTGTGGGGTCCATAGTGATTTTTCCTTTCTCATTTCTGATTCTGTTTATGTGTGTAAATTCTCTTTTTCCTTTAATAAGTCTGGCTAGGGGTTTACCTATTTTGTTTATTTTCTCATAGAACCAACACTTAGTTTCATTGATTTTTTCTATTGTTTTATTCTTCTCAATTTCAGTTATTTCTTGTCTGATCTTTATTATGTCCCTCCTCCTGCTAACTTTGGGCCTCATTTGTTCTTCTTTTTCCAGTTTCTATAATTGTGACTTTAGACTATTCATTTGGGATTGTTCTTCCTTCTTTAAATAGGCTTTGATTGCTATATACTTTCCTCATAGAACTGCCTTCGCTGCATCCCACAGAAGTTGGGGCTTTGTGCTGTTGTTGTCATTTGTCTCCGTATATTGCTTGATCTCTGTTTTAATTTGGTCATTTATCCATTGATTATTTAGAAGCATGTTGTTAAGCCTCCATGTGTTTGTGAGCCTTTTGGTTTTCTTTGTACAATTTATTTCTCATTTTATACCTTTACGATCTGAGAAGTTGGCTGGTAGTATTTCAATCTTTTTGAATTTACTGAGGTTCTTTTTGTGGCATGGTATTTGGTCTCTTCTGGAAAATGTTCCATGTGCACTTGAGAAGAATGTGCATCCTGCTGCTTTTGGGTGTAGAGTTCTGTAGATGTCTGTTAGGTCCATCTGTTCTAGTGTGTTGTTCAGTGCCTCTATGTCCTTACTTATTTTCTGTCTGGTAGATCTGTTCTTTGGAGTGAGTGGTGTGTTGAAGTCTCCTATAATGAATGCATTGCATTCTAGTTCCTCCTTTAATTCTGTTAGTATTTGTTTCATATATGTTGGTGCTCCTCTTTTGGGTGCATATATGTTTATAATGGTGATATCCTCTTGTTGGACTGACCCCTTTATCATTATGTAATGTCCTTCTTTATCTCTTGTTACTTTGTTTGCTTTGAAGTCTATTTTGTTTGATATAAGTACTGCTACACCTGGTTTTTTCACCATATTGTTTGCATGAAATATCTTTTTCTAGCCCTTCACTTTTAGTGTGTGTATATCTTTGGTTTGAGGTGAGTCTCTTGTAAGCAGCATATAGATGGGTCTTACTTTTTGATCCATTCTATTACTCTGTGTCTTTTGATTGGTGCATTCAGTCAATTTACATTTTGTGTGATTATCAATAGATATGTACTTATTTCCTGTGCAGGCATTGGATATGTGGTTACCAAAAGTCCAAGGGTAGCTTATTTATTATATAACCATTTACCTTGACTCACTTATTACTCTATTATAAACACAGTCCAATGGTTCTTTGTTTCTCTCCCTTCTTATTCTTCCTCCTCCATTCTTTATATGATAGGTGTTTTATTCTGTACTCTTGTGTTTCCTTTGTCTGCTTGTGTGGATAGTTTATTTTATTTTTTGCCTTTAGTTACTATTTTGTTGGTCTGCTTTCTATGCCATGATTTTATTTTCTCTGGTGACATCTATTTAGCCTTAAGAGTGCTTCAGTCTAGGGCAGTCCCTTTAAAATATCCTGTAGAGGTGGTTTGTGGGAGGAAAATTCCATCAACTTTTGCTTATCTAGAAATTGTTTAATCCCTCCTTCAAATTTAAATGATAACTGTGCTGGATACAGTATTCTTGGTTCAAGGCCCTTCTGTTTCATTGCATTAAATATGTCATGCCACTCCCTTCTGTCCTGTAGGGTTTCTTTTGAGAAATCTGATGATAGCCTGATGGGTTTTCCTTTGTAGGTAATCTTTTTTCTCTCTCTGGCTGCCTTTAATACTCTGTCCTTCTCTTTGATCCTTACCATTTTAATTATTATATGTCTTGGTGTTGTCCTCCTTGGGTCCCTTGTGTTGGGAGATATGTGGGCTTCCATGGTCTGAGAGACTATTTCCTTCCCCAGCTTGGGGAAGTTTTCAGCAATTATTTCTTCAAATACACTTTCTATCCCTTTCTCTCTCTCTTCTTCTGGTACCTCTACAATGTGAATATTATTGCACTTGGATTGGTCACACAGTTCTTTTAATATTCTTTCATTCCTAGAGATCCTTTCATCTCTCTCTGCTTCAGCTTCTCTGTATTCCTGTTCTCTGATTTCTCTTCCATTAACAGTCTCCTGCACCTCATCTAGTCTGCTCTTAAGACCTTCTATTGATTGTTTCATTTTGTTATCTCCCTCCGGACTTCATCCCTTAGCTCTTGTATATTTCTCTGCAGGTCCATCAGCATGTTTATGACTTTTATTATGAATTCTTTTTCAGGAAATTGGTTATATCTATCTTACAAGGCCCTCTCTCTGGGGTTGTCTGAGTGATTTTAGACTAGACTAGATTATTCTGCCTTTTCATAGCAATAGAAGTGTTTGCAGGCAGGTGGCATGTGCGTCAGCTGGGAGAAAAAAGTCCCTTCCTGATTGCTGGTCTCCTTGCCCTTCTCTACTGCCTGTGCCAGGTACCTGCACACAGGGAGCAGCCTCTGGAATAATCTCCTGAGCTACCATTTGCGGGCCAGCCCTCGGGATAGCCTAGGGCACTGCAGGGTGGTTTGCAGGCACGCCCGGTGTGTTCTCCTGTGAGAACGGCACCCCTTCGTGCCTTCTGGACTTTGTGCTCTCTTCCTCTGCCTGTGCCAGGCAGCTACATGCTGGCAGCAGCCTCTGGGTCTGTCCTGGTTAGCTGTGTGCTGGGAGGAGACTCTATGTGGCTGCTGTTGGATGGGGCTGCTCCCCAGCTGCTTTGAAGCTGTGGTGGGTCAGCAGGTTTGTTTGCAGAGTCAGCAGGGGTGAATGAATGGCAAGCTGCCTATCCCCATGAGGGGCTTTGAAAGTTGCATTGCTGCCCATCTGGTTAGAGTGCCTGAAGTTCCTTAAGATTCCCAGCCTGCTGGGCTTAGTGTGCTGGGATGATTTTGTCCACCTGTTAAGCCTTTGTCTCTTTAAGACTTTTAAAAAGCACCCACTTTTCTTTTGTCCCTGTGGAGCCTACTGTGGGAACCCACTTGCAGTCTCTGTCTCAGATATTACCTTTGTGTTTCTCTAATATCCATTACACCATGCAATGTGTGTCTGTGCTTCCAATGCATATTACTAGGGCTGGTTATTTAGCAGTCCTGTGCTTCCATTCCTTCCCCACTCTTATTCTTTTCCCTCCACTGGTGAGTTGAGGTAAGGGGAAGTTCTCAGGTCCTGCTGGGTCACAGCTTTGTATCTTACCATTTTTGTGAGATGCTGAGTTCTCGCATGTGTAAATGTAGCCTGGCTGTTGTACTGTACCTTCTGGTCTCTCTTTTAGGAATAGTTGTATTTGTTGTATTTTCAAAAATATATATGGTTTTGAGAGGAGATTTCTGCCACCCTAATCACACCACCATCTTGATCCGTCTCACCCCCCACACACAAATCTTTAAAAATCTAAAATCTGAAGAATGCTCGATAGAATAAAAACTTCTCCAAACATCAGCATGAGTAATTTTTTTCTGGATACCTCTCCTTGGGCAAGGGAAACAAAGGGAAACATAAACAAATAGGACTACATCAAATCGAAAAGCTTCTGTACGATAAAGGAAGCCATCCATGAAACTGGAAGACAACCTATCATATGGAAGAATATATTTGCAAATGATATATCCGGTAAGGGGCTTACATCCAAAATATATAAAGAACTCATACATCTCAACACCAAAAAACCAAATAATCCAAATTAAAAATGGGCTGAGGACCTGAATTGACATTTTTCCAACATACAGGTGGTCAACAGGCACCTGTAAAGTTATTGAACATTATTAATCAACAGGGAAATGCAAATCAAAATCACAATGTGATATCACTCCACACCATTCAGAATGGCCACTCTCCAAAAGACAAGAAATAACAAAGGTTGGTGAAGATGTGGAGAAAAGGGAACCCTCCTACGCTGTTGGTGGGAATGTCAATTTGTGCAGCCACTGTGGAAAACAATAGCTTCCTAAAAGCACTACAAATAGAAATATCATACTAACCAGCAATTCCACTTCTGGGAATTTACCTGAAGAAAACAAATTCCCTCATTCACATATGTGAACCTATGTTCATCATAGCATTATTTATAATAGCCAAGGTATGGATGCAACCCAAGCGCCCATTGATAGATGCATAAAGAAGTAGTACATACATATGTGGTAGAATATTAACCACTCATGAAAAAGAAGGAAATATTGCCATTTGTGACAACATGGATGGACCTAGAGAGTATCATGCTAAGCAAAATTAGTCAGATAAAGACAAATACTATATGATTTCACTTATATGTGGAATCTAAAAATAAACAACAAAAAATATATATATATCCATAAATACTGACAACAGACTTGGTTGCCATAGACAGTGGGGTGGGGGGATGGATGAAATAGGTTAAAGGAACAAAGAGGTACAAACTTCAAATTATAAGTGAAATTAGTCATAGGAATGGAAGTACAACATAGAGAATATAACCAATAATATAATATCTTAGTATGGTAACAGTGGGTAACTACACTTACCATCATGAGCATTTAATAATCTATATAATTATTGAGTCACTATGTTGTACATATAAAACCAATATAATATTGTAGACCAACTATATTCCAATAAAAAGAAGAGGGAAAAATAGAAGGATAAGTTCAAAGGAGAAAAACAACTGACATATGTTATGACAAAATAATAAAACTCTGTATCTATAGCCATAAAACAAATATCAAAAACTGTTCTGGATATTTGTTGAGTGCCAGGTATGTTACACACATTAGCTCTTTTAATTCTAAAAAAAAGAAAAAAGAAAAGAATGCCTTTGAGGAAAATGAAGCTCAGAGAAGTTAACATTACTCAATGACTCATGTGGGTTTCTATGGCCTATAAACAATACAACTGGGGTTCAAGCCCCATTTGTCTGACTCCTTCAATTTCACATCATGCTCCCTCTTATCCTTTGAAAAGAAAACCTGATGGATAAAAGGGAAAGCGTCAGACAAGGAAGGAGCACCCATTCACAAAATAGTCCTGTATCATGGTGAAGTCATTCTAACACACGTCTCAAAAAATTCATTATATTGAGTGATCATAGGAATGAAAAAGAATCAAAAGACCCACTAAGGTAGAACCACACGGTCCCTGGTATACATAACACTATGTAACTGTGTTACTAATTCACTGTAAAACAGTATATATAATATATAAATTATTACATCTAAGTCTCAGAATCATGTAAGGCGTAGTAGCTTCAATTACATCTAAGTCTCAGAATCACGTAAGGCATAGTAGCTTCAATTGTTTCCATTTTACAGCAAAAGAGACAGAACTGGAGAGGATTACATACCTTGCCTACAGCTACAGAGCCAGTGATAGAGCCAGGAGTCAAACTCAGATCTGATTCCACCTCCAGTACACCTCACTGCATATCAACCCTTTATCTGATATTTCTCACCTTCTACAAGTTTACTCTTGGACTCAGAGAGAGCCTGAGACCCATCAGTTTTGGTGTGTCTCTAATTCCAGGGCTGTCAGGCCTCAGGATGGCCCAGCCCCAAACCCTTGCTGGAGGTCAAGTCATCCTACCCTCTGCATACAGCCAGCTGGTCCCAGTTATGGTTTAGGAGGCTGAGCAATTACTTTTGGGGATCTCTCTCCTCTCCCTCTCCCTCCCCACTCCCTCTCCCTCCTCTACCTCCTTCCCTTCATTTACTTTTTTTTTTCTAGATTAGGGTCAGTAGGTTAAGAGCCCTCTCCTTTAGAAATCTTCAAGGCACTTGAAGAGACAAAACTTTTTATATCTGTAGAAGAGGAGACCGACCCCTGTCACGTTGAGAAACCATGAGTGTTGATCTCACCCTTGAGCTATCTGCGCTTTGCTTCCCTTCCCCATCCCTCAGCTCTTCCTTTCTGCACACCACTTATAACCATCCTCTAATCCACACTTAGTTCAGGAAAAAGTCAGAATTTTACAAATAGCTTCATGGTCATTGCTTTGAATCACATAGCCCCATGGGTAATCTATGAGATTAAAAATTGAACTTTAAAAGCAGTTGTTTTATGGCTAGCCAAGTCATGATACTGTCATCTCATCTCACACAGGGCAACCTTTTCCTCCACTGTGGGCCTGAGATGCTAACCAAGAAAGGCCTGGGTTTGGGGAGGTCCAGATGGTCAAGAGCCAGTGAAGCCAATGCCCAGAAAGGACAATTTTGTGCTATTTCTTGGGCAGGGGCAGGGGTGGGGGAATGAGGAAATTTATACCTCTGGACCCAGCTGCAGAGATTGTGAGCAGTAGTGTGACTATGTGTGCTGGTCTGGGACATACCGTGATGACCTGTCCAGCTCCACCCCTCTCTTAAGCTACCTAACCCCCACTGAAAAGCCTCTACATTTCTATTAAACCTGGGCTATAGGATTCACTCTGTCCTGAATTAAAGGGTAATATATCTCCTTCCATACCTCACCCACTGAAGCTCGAGTAAGTAGTGTCTGGCCCCGTTTTGATCTCACAAATTCAGTTCTAGTTACTAGGCTCTTGACCCTTCCCTTATATACAGGTACCTGCCTTGTACCCAGTTCCTATGTTTGGGTTCCTGTCTTATTCCCTCAATATCTGAGGCCCTGTAGTTCCCTCAGCACTGAGGGGAAGAGGGGGTTTCCTTGCCATATGCAACCTGGGTCCTTTCTGGCAATTGAAGTACTTAGAAATGTTTAAATTAACATACTGCAATTTTAGATGTTATTTGCTCCTTAGTAAGAAAGATGATGCTAGATGAATAAGTCCTAAGATCTACTGCATGGCATACAGCCTATGGTTAATGATATTATATTGTATAGTTAAAATTTTGCTAAGAGATTAGATCTTATATTAAGTGTTCTTATCACCAAAAAAAAAAACAATAGTAATAAAGAGGATAGAGGAAACTTTTGTAGGTAATGGATATGTTTATGGCATAAATCATGGTGATGCTTTCATGGGTACATATTTTCCTCAGACACATCTGGTTGTATAATTTAAAGATGTACAGCTTTTTGCATGTCAATCATGCCTCAATAAAGTAGTTTAGAAATCAGCACTTACTCATTTCTGCCTATTTTTTCTGTCTGTTGTCACCTCCTTGTTTCTGTTAGTCATATCACTATTTTTACTTTGGATTTCTAACCTATTGCTAATGTGTCCCTGCCACCTGCAACTGTTCTTGCTGGATACCAGTTCTCAACCTAGACCCTTATCCAAAGGCTGTTGTCAGGCTCTGTGGACACTGACTCTGACTGAAGCCCTGCTCCCTGGGCCTGACCGCTGGCTTACAATCTGGTCCTCTCTGGGCTTGTTGAAACCTCCCCTTGGCACTGACTCTGACCCCCTTGGGTGTGTCTCTCCCTAAGTTCTGCTCTAAGGCAGTTATGGCACCACCGAAGCCAGCCACAACCCAGGTCCTGGGCAGGTTCTTTCACTCTGGCTCCCACACTGCGCTCTGAGGTGACTCAGACAGAGGTTGGTAACTCCCCTGCACTGTAAGCTGTCCCATGTTATCTAGGCTTCTCTGAAATGAACTTTTACCAATTACAGAGAACCAGAGGGAATAGCATGCACCCAAAAGACCAAAAATTGAATGGCTTACAGATCAACCTACATCTAATCACAGATGGTTTTGGATGACAGCATATAAGGTCATACAGATATCTTTTTAGCCTCTACTCTTTACCCCAAATTCCTTTTTGAGGGATGTTTTGTTTTGTTCCAGGAATTTCCTACTCCCTGTAGGAGAGGTGTTCAACCCTAATCACAGCCTTCTACAAAAAACAAATAGTGGATGGATTTTCAGAAGATGGTAGCCTGAGTAGGGCAGCAGAAATCTCCTCCCAAAATCATATATATTTTAGAAAATACAACAAATAAAACTACACCTAACAGAGAGACCAGAGGATACAGCACAACAGCCAGGATACATCTACATCTGTGAGAACTCAGTGCCTCATGAAGGGGGTAAGATACAAGCCATGGCCCGGCAGGACCCAAGCACTGCTCCAAACCCAGCTTACTGGTGGGAGGAGAGGAGTCAGAGCAGGGAGGGAGTGGAAGAACAGGACTGTTGAATAACCAGTCTTAGTAATCCACACCAGAAGTGCAGACACACATTGCACAGTGTGCTGGATATTAGAAAAATGGAAAAGTATAATCTGCAAGCAGATCACTGCAGCCAGCTCCCCTGGCACAAAAGAAAAGTGAGTGCTTTTTGAAAGTCTTAAAGGGACAGGGGCTTCACAGCTGAACAGAATGATCCCGCGACATTTGGCCCAGCAGCTGGGAATCCTGGGGAACTTCAGGTGCCCTAACCCCCTGGGTGGCAATGCAGCTCTAAAGCCCTTCACGGCAGTAAACAGACTGCCATTCATTCCCCTTCCTCCGTGACCCGGCAGAGCAGCCTGGGAGTGGCTGCACCCACAGCAGCCACCCGGAGCCTCCTCCCAGTGCACAACCGCCTGGGCCGGATCCAAAAGCCACCGCTGGTGAGCAGCTGCCTGGCACAGGCAGATGAAGCTGGAGCAGGGCACGAAGGGGTGCAGCTCTTGTGGGAGAGTACACTACACTGGGCATGCCTGTCTCTCCCCACAGGGCTCTGAGCTGCCCCGCCCACCACAGATCAGGAAATTAACCCAGAGGCTGCTCCTGGTGTGTCGGTAACTGGCACAGGCAGCAGAGAGGAGCAAGGCGACCAGCAATCAGGAAAGGGCTTTGTTCTCCCAGCTAACACATGTGGTACCTGCCTACAACTACCTCTATCAACATGAAAAGGCAGAAGAATTTGTTCCAGTCCAGAATCACCCAGACAACCCCTGAAAGAGGGCCTGGGGAGAGAGATTTAACCAATCTTCCTGAAAAAGAAATCAAAATAAAGGTCATAACCATGCTGATGTACCTGCAGAGAAATATGCAAGAGCTAAAGGATCAAGTTGGGAGGGAGAATACAGAAATAAAACAATGTCTGGAAAGAATTAAGAGCAGACTGCATGAGGTATTTTGGAACAGAAATCAGACAACAGGAATGCAGAGAAGCTGAGGCACAGAGAGACAAAAGGATCTCCAGGAATGAAAGAATATTAAAAGAACTGTGTAACCAATCCAAATGGAACAATATTTACATTACAGAGGTACAAGAAGAAGAAGAGAGAGAAAGGGATACAAAGTGTCTTCGAAGAAATAATCATGGAAGACTTCCCCAAACTGGGGAAGGAAATAGTCTCTCAGATCATGGAAGCCCACAGATCTCCCAACATAAGGGATCCAAGGAGGACAACACCAAGACATATAATAATTAAAATGGCAAAGATCAAAGACAAAGACAGAGTATTAAAGGTAGCCAGAGAGAGATAAAAGGTCACCTACAAAGGAAAACCCATCAAGCTATCATCAGACTCCTCAACAGAAACCTTACAGGCCAGAAGAGAATGGCATGATATATTTAATGTAATGAAATAAAACAGCCTTGAACCAAGGATACTGTATCCAGCATGATTATCATTTAAATATGAAGGAGGGATTAAACAATTCCCAGACAAGCAAAAGTTGAGGAAATTTTCCTCCCACAAACCACCTCTACAGGATATTTTAAAGGGACTGCTCTAGATGGAAGCACTCCTAAGGCTAAACAGATGTCACCAGAGAAAATAAAATCACACCAAAGAAAGCAGACCAACTGAATACCAACTAAAGGAAAAAATAAAATAAACTATGCAGAAAAAAAGTCAAAGGAAACACAAAAGAGTACAGATTAAAACACCTAACATATAAAGAATGGAGGAGGAGGAATAAGAAGGGAGAGAAAAAAGAATCATCAGACTGTGTTTATAATAGCTTAATAAGCGAGCTAAGCTAGATGATTAGTTAGTAAAGAAGCTACCCTTGAACCTTTGGTAACCACGATTTTAAAGCCTGCAATGGCAATAACTACATATCTTTTAATAATCACCCTAAATGTAAATGGACTGAATACACCAATCAAAAGACACAGTTATAGAATAGATAAAAAAATCAAGGCCCATCTATATGCTGCTTACAAGAGACTCACCTCAAACCCAAAGACATGCACAGACTAAAAGTCAAGGGATGGAAAAAGATATTTCATACAAACAATAGGGAGAAAAAAGCAGGCGTTGCAGTACTTGTATCAGACAAAATAGATTTCAGAACAAATAAGGTAAGAAGAGATAAGGAAGGACACTACATAATGATAAAGGGGTCAGTCCAACAAGAGGATATAACCATTATAAATATATATGGACCCAATAGAGTAGCACCAACAAATGTGAAAGAAATACGAACATAATTGAAGGAGGAAACAGAATGCAATGCATTCGTTCTAGGACACTTCAACACACCAGTCACTTCAAACGACAGATCCACCAGACAGAAAATAAGTAAGGACACAGAGACACTGAACAACACACTACAACAGATGGACCTAATAGACATCTACAGAACTCTACACCCAAAAGCAGTAGGATACACATTCTTCTCAAGTGCACATGGAACATTTTACAGAATAGACCACAAACTATGCCTCAGTAAATTTAAAAAGATTGAAATTCTACCAACCAACTTCTCAGACCACAATGGTATAAAACCAGAAATTGTACACAGAAAACAAAAAGGCTCACAAACACATGGAGGCTTAACAACATGCTCTTAATAATCAAAGGATCAATGACAAAATTAAAATAGAGATCAAGCAATATATGGAGACAAACAACAACAACACCAGAAAGCCCCAACATTTGTGGGATGCAGCAAAGGCAGTTCTAAGAGGAAAGTATATAGGAATCCAGGCCTATTTAAAGAAGGAATAACATTGCCAAATGAATAGTCTAAAGTCACAATTATTGAGGTTTGAAAAAGAAGAACAAATGAGGCACAAAGTCAGCAGAAGGAGAGACATAATAAAAATCAGAGAAGAAATAAATACAATTGAGAAGAATCAATGAAACTAAGGCTGGTTCTTTGAGAAAATAAACAAAATAGATAACTCCCTAGCCAGACTTATTAAGATAAAAAGAGAATCAGCACACATAAACAGAATCAGAAATGAGAAAGGTAAAATCATGACGGACCCCACAGAAATACAAAGAATCTATATGCTAACAAACTGGAAAACCTAGAAGAAATGGACAACTTTGTAGAAAAATACAACCTTCCAAGACTGACCAAGGAAGAAACAGAAAGGACAACAGACCTATTACCAGCAATGAAATTGAATTGGTAATCAAAAAATTATCCAAGAAAAAAAACCCCAGGCCAGATGGATGTACCACTGAATATTATCAGACATATTGAGAACACATAGTACCCATGCTCCTTAAACTTTTCCAAAAAATAGAAGAGGAGGAAATACTTCCAAACTCATTCTATAAAGCAAGCATCACTCTAATACCAATACGAGGCAAAGACCCCACCAAAAAAGAAAATTACAGACCAATATCCCTGATGAAAATAGATGCAAAAATACTCAACAAAATGTTAGCAAACCGAATTCAAAAATACATCAAAAAGATCATACACCATGATCAAGTTGGATTCATCTCAGGGACACAAGGATGGTACAACATTCGAAATCCATCAACATCATCCACCACATCAACAAAAAGAGGGATAAAAACTACATAATCATCTCCATAGATGCTGAAAAAGCATTCAACAGAATTCAACATCCATTCATGATAAAAACTCTCAACAAAATGGGTATAGAGGGCAAGTACCTCAACATAATAAAAGCCATATATGACAAACCCACAGCCAACATCATACTTAACAATGAGAAGCTGAAAGCCTTTCCTCTAAGATTGGGAACAAGACAGGGATGTCCACTCTCCCCACTGTTATTCAACACAGGTCTGGACATCCTAGCCGTGGTAATCAGGCAAAACAAAGAAATACAAGGCATCAAGATTGGTAAAGAAGAAGTTAAACTGTCACTATTTGCAGATGACATGATATTGTACATAAAAAACCCTAAAGACTCCTCTCCAAAACTACTAGAGCAAATTTCTGAATTCAGCAAAGTTGCAGGATACAAAATTAATACACATAAATCTGTTGCTTTCATATACGCTAATGATGAACTAGCAGAAAGAAAAATCAGGAAAACAATTCCATTCGCAATTGCATCAAAAAGAACAAAATACCTAGGAATAAACCTAACCAACAAAGTGAAAGACCTATACCCTGAAAACTATAAGACACTCTTAAGAGAAATTAAAGAGGACACTAACAAATGGAAACTCATTCCATGCTCTTGGCTAGGAAGAATTAATATTGTCAAAATGGCCATCCTGCCTAAAGCAATCTACCAGTTCAATGCAATCCCTATGAAAATACCAACAGCATTCTTCAATGAACTGGAATAGTTTTAAAATTCATATGGAACCACAAAAGACCTCAAATAACCAATCCTGAGCAGGAAGAATAAAGCTGGGGGGATCTCGCTTCCCAACCTCAGGCTCTACTTCAAAGCCACAGTAATCAAGACAATTTCTTACTGGCACAAGAGCAGACTCACAGAACAGTGAACCAGGATAGAGAGTCTAGATATTAACCCAAACATATATGGTCAATTAATATACGATAAAGGAGCCATGGACATACAATGGGGAAATGACAGTCTCTTCAACAGATGGTGCTGGCAAAACTGGACAGCTACATGTAAGAGAATGAAACTGGATCACTGTCTAACCCCATACACAAAAGTAAATTCAAAATGGATCAGAGACCTGAATGTAAGTCATGAAACCATAAAACTCTTAGAAAAAAACATAGCCAAAATCTCTTGGACATAAACATGAACAACTTCTTCATGAATATATCTCCCAGGCAAGGGAAACAGAAGCAAAAATGAACAAGTGGGACTATATCAAGCTGAAAACCTTCTGTATAGCAAAGGACACCATCAATAGAACAAAAAGGCATCCTACAGTATGGGAGAATATATTCATAAATGATAGTTCCAATAGAGGGTTGACATCCAATATATATAAACAGCTCACACATCTCAACAAACAAAAAGCAAATAA
This sequence comes from Manis javanica, assembly GCF_040802235.1. NCBI lineage: Eukaryota > Metazoa > Chordata > Mammalia > Pholidota > Manidae > Manis > Manis javanica. The sequence continues at coordinate 64,255,746 of NC_133174.1, forward strand.
TCCAATAAAAAATGGTCGGAGGAGCTGAACAGACAGTTCTCCAAAGAAGAAATTCAGATGGCCAACAGATACATGAAAAGATGCTCCACATCACTAGTCAACAGAGAAATGCAAACTAAAACCACAATGACATATCACCTCACACCAGTAAGGATCACCACCATCCAAAAGACAAACAACAACAGATGTTGGGGAGTTTGTGGAGAAAGGGGAACCCTCCTAAACTGCTGGTGGGAATGTAAATTAGTTTAACCATTGTGGAAAGCAGTATGGAGGTTCCTCAAAAAGCTCAAAATAGAAATACCATTTGACCCAGGAATTCCACTTCTAGGAATTTACCCTAAGAAAACAGCAAGCAGCCCAGTTTGAAAAAGACATATGCACCCCTATGTTTATCTCAGCACTATTTACAATAGCCAAGAATTGGAAGCAACCTAAATGTCCATCAGTAGAGGAATGGATAAAGAAGATATGGTACATATACACAATGGAATATTATTCAGCCATAAGAAGAAAACAAATCCTACCATTTGCAACAACATGGATGGAGCTAGAGGGTATTATGCTCAGGGAAATAAGTCAGGCGGAGAAAGACAAGTACCAAATGATTTCACTCATCTGTGGTGTATAAGAAAAAAAAAAAAACTGAAGGAGCAAAACAGCAGCAGACTCACAGAACCCAAGAATGGACTAACAGTTACCAAAGAGAAAGGGCCTGGGGAGGATGGGTGGGAAGGGAGGGAAAAGCAGGGGGTGGCGAAGAAAGGGAGTATTATGATTAGCATGTATCATGAGGGAGGTCACAGGGAGGGCTGTACAACACAGAGAAGACAAGTAGTGACTCTGTAGCATCTTACTACGCTGATGGACAGAGACTGTAATGGGGTATGGGGGGGAACTTGGTGAAGGGGGGAGTCTAGTAAACATAATGTTCCTCATGTAATTGCAGATTAATGATACCAAAATAAAAAATAAATAGTGGATTTTTAAGTAGCTACTAATTAATGCCCAGGGGAAGAAAGACCCCATTTCAGTTTTCTGTGCTTCCTGCCATTGAGCAAGACTCTGGCTGAGGCCTAAGCAGGCCGCAGTCCTGACAGCCTCCAGACCTTTATTCATGCCCCTTCCCAGCTGGAATGCCACTCTTCCTCTTCTCCATTTATCTGAACCATGCTCTTTCTTCAAACCCCCTCTTGCTCTCCTATTACTTCCTCCAGGAAGCACATCTGTGCTCTGCTTCTCAATCTCCTGCAATTAAAGTCTATACCACAGAATTTAGTACTTAACTCACCAAACTCTTAACCCCTGTGGCTTCATTTAAGCTAGTTTAGGATCCATAACAGTACCACAAGAATCCTTCCTAGCCTCTTCCAGGACACTTAGCATAAGCCTGAGCCTGTAATTGGGGCTCAGCAAAGACATGGAGATGCTTGTTCTAGAAACACAATGAGGGATTTCTATTCTTTTTGCACAACTAGCTGGAAAATGGAGTGCTCAGACACAGCTGTGAAAAAAAACCCTCCATCATGCTGGGGAGCAGCTACCAAAGACACCACAGTTATTTCCAGGTCATTGAACCACAAAGTGTTAGAGCAGAAAGGAATCTTAATCATTTACTCACAAACTTTTAAACCAGGGTATGCATACCCCTGGGGGGGTCCATGGCAGTGTGCCAAGGGGGGTCCACAAAGCCACAGGATAAACAGGGCATGCATTCTTAGAGTGTCAATTTTACTCAAGTATAAGAAATTTAAAACATTTCTATATTAAACATGGCTGTATCATGGAGGAGAATGCAAAGTTTGCATGCATTTTTAGGGTAAAACATGAGACCTCAAAGATACTTTTAGCTTGCAGTAGGCTGCTTTAGGTTACCCCATCCATCCCTCTCCCATACCTGCACTAGGGATTTCATTTTCCCTCTCCTCTGTCATTAGGTACTCCAGTTAAAAAGTAAATAAAAGTTTGAGAAGCTTGATCTAGTCCTGCCCCTTCTCACAGTTAGGAAAACTGAGACCCACAGATGAGAAGAATTTTAGTCAAAGCCCAGACAGTGAGTTCAGCGAAAGCTAGGACCACAGTCCACCCAAGGCAGAATGTACCGTTCTTCCTAGTGACTTGCTTAGGTGACTACTGACTGTGAACTGCACTTCTTGCTGCTCCTTGCTAACTCTGTTCTGCACTTGTGCCCATCAGCATTTTTCTCCTTGTCAAAGGTGGCACAGCCTATCCCTAGGGAAGCCTGGGGCACTAGCAGCTCTGACAGCAGGCCAGAAACTTTAGGCCCTTCCTATGGCTTTAGATACAGTGAATAATGCAGCATTTCTCAGAATTCAAAGTGTAACTGGTGAGATTCAACCCTTCACAGAAATAGCATGAAGTCTCCAGGCTTAGGGAGAGACAGTCAAAGCAGGAAGGAGGTCCTGCTACTCAGCAGCCATAGCCAAGAAGTACAGAGCTGATCTTAAGATCCCATCTTTTCCCTTTGTTTATGTAGGAAAGAGATGCTATTAGACCACCTCAGCAAGGCTCTAGGGAAATTGGGCCCTTAGAAGAGCTCCCCCACTGGCCTCCCTATCTTCTGAGTGAATCTGGCTTTAGGCTGTGGGACTAAAATAATCATCTCAGGTTTAAAAGGAAAGAAAGTAACTTTGGATTTAAAATGAACTCAGCTGTACAATCATCACATACATTCTTTGTGCAGATTAGCAGGGGCTGCCTATAGATCCACACACTTACGTCCACTTATTCACATCCTAAACACATAACTCTTACAGTTACAGTCATATGCAAATTCTTCTGTTACACTGTCACAAATCCAAACATAAGTACACTTTGTGTTGGGGAAACCACCACAATCATACTTTCTCCCTACGCTTCTCCCCTCAACGCCCAGCCCCAGACACACACAGCCACCACTGATACCCACATTCACAGTCACACACACCACATTGAGAAGTAACCCAAGTTGTGAGGGTTAGTCACATTCCACAGTGTCCCATTCCTCTCAGGGAGCCAACAGATCATTTCGCAAAGATGTCATCACCTGCCGACTAATGGCAAGTTACAGCCAGAACAAACGGTCCATTACCCACCCCCATTTCAGGCAGGCCCACAGGAGAATGACAGCAGAAACAAAGGAGACTGATCAGACAGGTGAGATGGGGGCTCATTCCAGCCAAAGAGATTTCCTTTTGTCCCTGTGCCCTAGAGCTGCAAGTGGGGAGATGGGAAGGTAGTCTGACTCTCTGCAGACTTCTCAAACTTAAGCTGTAAATCACCTAGGGCCAAAAAAAGAGACTGTTCTTTAACCTGGGTTTTCCTTGTCCAGAGCAGGACTGGGTCATGTTATAATACCTTCTATCTTGAAGAAATCCCCAGTACTTTTTGGACTAGTGCAGGAGCCACTCTCCAGGTCTGGATCTCCGCCCCATCATGTGCAACCTGGGTGTCACTGAGCAAGTTACTTAACCTCTGTAGCCCTTAGTTTTGTCACCTATTAAAAATTGGAATAATAATAGCATCTACCTCATGGTGATATAACATGATTTATATGAAAGACACTTAGATAATGCCTGGCACTTAGGATGCTCAATAAGTGGAATTATAAAAATGATTTCTTATTTTTCTCAGGTCTCCACTCCCTCATTACCTTCATGCCACACAGAGGTGACAGTTTGGTCACCCAGTCTCTGAGACAGGCCTTCTAAAGCCCAGAGAGAGCAAGACCAGCCCAATACCACACAGAAAGAGTAATACAACTAGAATGGATTGATTTGGGGTGACTAGGCCAGTGTTCTCATCTACTTCATTTCTCCCTTAGGAAACAATGAGCATAGCTTGAGGAAGCATTGGGAGGAAATATGACTGGGGCCAGGCAGGATGTAAATAATATTAAGAACAATTACCACTTAATATGTGTCGGGCACAGTTTTGAGTACATTCTACAAATTGTTTCATTGAACCTTCACAGCAGTCCTGTGAGGTGATGATTATCATCATCATCTGCATCATACAGAAGAGGAAACTGAGGCTCCAACACCTAGAACGGCTTCCAGCTGGGATTTGGATTCAGCAGTCTGACACCAGAGATGGAGTGTGCAACCACTACATGATGCTGCTGTCCACGAGGAGAGTGGATGAAGGGAGATAGGAGCAAAGGACAAAGTAGCAATGCGAGTTCTTTCTGAAACAGATGGAGGCAGTTGAGGCAATGCAGTGTTGTGGTTTGGTCCTAACTTAAGATCAAGGGTTTAAGTCTTACCTCTACCACAAGGTATGGGATATCTTTGGCCTCAGTTTCCTCATCTGTAAAATGGGACTAAAACTATTTCTTAAAGGTGTAGTAAGGCTCGGGGAGGTAATGCATGAAAAGGACCTGGAGTGAGCTTTATTAACATCACTATCTCCTCCCTCAAGGTTGCTCCCAGCCTTTGGTCATTTACAGCCTGAGTCAAAACTCTCCTGTTTCTTAAGGCATTTTGTTTTTCCTTGTCTTTTTTCACATAGGTTGCTTTATTTTTCACATCAACCCTGTGAAATATGGGGAAAGGAGTACATAATCTCAGATCTGTTGAAGGTCTTCCATGTGCCAGACAGAATTCTGGGCACTTCCCATAAGGGATTTCATTTCACCCTCACACCACCACTGTGAAGGGGTACAGTTATCCCCACTTTACAAGTGACATCCTTAATCCAGCCAGGTTTGCTTCTTTTTTTATGTACTTTGTCCTTTCATCCCATATATCCAATATAAGCCTGGCCTGAGGGTGCATCCTGCTGAGTTTTTTCTGAAAACCAAATTATTCTGAAATCTCACTGTCCTCAACACACTAATTTTTGCATAATCCGAAGGCCCATAAATTAAGAGTAATTTTCTCCCAGTGGATCTGAGAGCAAATTATGACTCTGCTTCTTATTAGCTATATGATTCTGTGTTAATCACTTAACCTCACCTCTAAATAGGGATAATGGCATCTCCTATTCCACAAGGTTGCAAAAATTAAAAATCTTTCACGAAAGTGCTCTGTCAGTTGGGACATTTCATAGAAACATTATTTAAAATAGAATCATCAGTCAGTTTAATCTCAAAAGAGTCCCAGAAGGGTAATGGATGCTTGTATCTCTGACCTTCAGTCAAGTAGGACTCCAGATCTGCAGCTGTGGTTGGTGACTTTGGGAATGTTGGGGGATTAAAAAGTGCAGAAATTTTTTTAAAAATGCAGAGATTCTCTGCAATGACTGTTGAGGAAATGACCTTTCACCTTTATCAATGTGTGATTTCTATCATCATAGAGACATCTAAATCCTTTACGTCACATTCTTCTCAAAGCAATTTCATCTACATTATTTCATTTGATATTCACTAAAACCCCCCAAAATTAGTCTTTACCAGTTAAAATTGTTCCACTTGCTTTATTACTATTTTTCCCATCTGGAGAAGTGGTCCATCTGAATTTGCAAAATCTTTCCCATCTTCCCTTCAAGACCCATCTATTACAAAGGCCACCTTGGTCCAGGGCCTGGCCTAAATCCCCAGATCAGTCTTCCCTCTGCTTTCTGAATCCACACAGCATGGGACACCTTGTACTGCCCCTTAGTCTACTCATTTACATACTTGTCTTAACCCCTGCCCCTTCTGCCCAATCTTCTCACTAAATCCACAAACTCTTCCAGGGGAAGAATGGGAAGAAGGAATGATTTCTTTGTTGTTTTATGTCAATCCAATTTTTGAAAGTTTTTACTATGGAAACTTTCACATGTGTGTGTTTATGTAGAGAGGGAATATATAATGAACACCCAGCTTCAACAAATAGTAACATGAACAATATTACAGCATCTATACCTCCACTCCTTCTGCCTTCTCTCTCTGGATTATTGCAAAGCAAATCCCAGAGAGCCTGTCATTCCATCCATAAATACTACAATATGCATGCCATCTTTTGCATTTCTGTGCGCCCTACAATTGGAAGACCATTTGCATGTGTGTTCCCTACTACTGGGAGCACATTACAATGTGATTTCTGAGCACCTACTTATATGCCAAACCTTGTGCTTGGCTCTGGAGGTTCTGTCTGAGCTAAGGAAGCACACCAGAACCAAACCACGATGTTCCAAACCAAGAATAACTAAGGTTCCGGATAGCACGGCGTGCACGTGGGAGCCCACGCACACGACCTCAAATTGCACTACTGAATTAAGCGGAATCGGTTTTCCCTTTCCAAGGAGACCCTGAATTCGAACTTGCCGCGTGACACAGGTTCTCCAGCAGGAGGCGCTGCAAAGACGGGGTGGGAACTGGTCGCTACGGTCAACTACTGCTATGGGAGCCTAGGAAGGCGGCCAGAGCCCGCTGGGAGTGCAAACTGCGAGCAACAGCGCGGTGCAATGGGAGGGCAGGACGCTGAGCTCCAGGGCCTGAGGGCGGCCCCAGAATTCAAGGGCTGGGCAGGAGTGCGGGATCGTGGTCCAGGCCGGTCACCTGCTCCCCAGGTCTTCTCGACGCCGCCAGTTGCCCTGACTGCAGCCAGTTCCCGCCACAACTGCCACTCTTCCTGATAGAATATATCTGAGCAGGGCACAGGACAGAGCGAGCAAACACCTGTTTCAAACGAGAAAAGAGGTGGGGGAAAGCCCCCACCATGCTTCCAAAGTCCTCTCATTGCGCTTGCTCTCGAGAGCCTTGTAAAAGCGCGCCCAGAAAGCCAGTAGGATCATTTTTCGAGAAGATCGGTATTTCTTACTATCTCCTTTTCCTAAGCTGTAACGTTCCTTTAAAAAAGTCTTCCCTGAGTGAGGTTTCCCGCTCCTCCCAGACCCCTTAAGGTCCTCGTTTTGGTGACTGCAGGGACCGCCGCCACCCCCATCCCCAAATTTTGTAACCGCCTTCACTTCTGGATTTTTCACTTTCTCAGCCCCCTGCCGACGAGTTACAGGTGGGGAGTGAGACTGTGGAGCAACAGAACAAAGAAACCGGGGAGCCCCGGTACCGAGCCAGGCGCCCCTTCTGTAGCCTCAGACCAGTCAGGGAACAAGAGGGGCTCAGGAACGCATGAACCCTCTATCCCAGGTCCCAGGCCGCTTTCCAAAGGCGAACAGCCTGAGGACGTGTGGGAGATGGGACCTGCCTCCGCGCAGCTGACAGACCTCCACGCAGCAGGCGTGAGTGGCCGTGGATGCCAACAGTCTCCACGCACTGGGCTTCGTTATTTCATCAGCAGTTTCAGAAAAACCTGCCAAAAGCAGTTATGCCTCACTGCAATGTGCAGCTTTTTCCTGCCATTTTTTTCATAATAAAAGAGGGAGCTCGCTCGCTCTCTTCCCCCTCCACCCCCTCTCCCCAAAAGAGCCAAATGGATACAAGAAGGGGCGGGGGGGGGGGAACACACACACCAATCTCCGAAGGGATGCCAGTGAGGTGTGGCTTGTATTTAAATATCCAACATGTCAATGTAAGGGGAGTGGGTATGTATATAAAGTGCAATTTGCATCTGATAGCTTCACGAAACCAGCTATGAGAGGCCTAGGGAGATGGATGCGGAGGGAAGCCGCACTCTGACTGAGAGCAAGGTCAGGAGTGCGCTGCCCGACGCTCCCCGCCGCTGAGAAGTTCCTTGGACGCGAACAGACGTCAACTGCAACTCGGCCAAGCGCGGATCCAGCGAGTGAGCGAGCACCACTGAATCGCCCGCGCTCGCTGAGAGGAGAGGCTGTTCGTGACCCGCGGCCCCGGCTCGGCCCCGCGCGCCCCGCCATGGCGGAGGTGGGGGGGATCTTTGCCTCTTTGGACTGGGATCTGCACGGCTTCTCTTCGTCGCTGGGGAATGTGCCCTTAGCTGACTCTCCGGGTTTCCTGAACGAGCGCCTGGGCCAAATCGAGGGGAAACTGCAGCGCGGCTCGCCCACAGACTTCGCTCACCTGAAGGGGATCCTGCGGCGCCGTCAACTGTACTGCCGCACCGGCTTCCACCTGGAGATCTTCCCCAACGGCACGGTGCACGGCACCCGCCACGACCACAGCCGCTTCGGTGAGGACGAGGCCGGGGAGGGACGGGAGGAGAGCGGCCGGCGAGCTGGGGAGCCGATGGCTCGGGGCTCCCAGCTCCAGTTCGGGGCCCGCGAACCGCCCCAAGCTCGGTGCCTTCTGGGCCCGTCGAAGCGGGAGGCCGCCGGGGACCCGGGGCAGGCGGGACACGCAGTGCGGACACTTGAGCCATGCGGCGTCAGGGCGCCTGGCTCCCTCAGACGCCCTCGGGAGGGGCAGGGACGCCTTGAGGTGAGGCCTCTCCTTTCCCCACGCCGCCCTCCCGCCCTCCCTCTCCTCGGGGGCGAGGCGATCGGTCAGGGACCTGGACGGTGCGCATCGGCTGAAAGCGGAGGGACCTGGGAGAGGGGTAGCTAAGAGCACCCGCCTAGGAGGCCAGGGACGACGACTGTGGCGCGGGGGCTGAGCCTCGAGGGCAGCAGTGTTGTGGCGGCTGATTATCCGGAGTAGACTTCCTGGGCAGCGGCCCGCACCGGAGCCGCTTTTGCCGGGCGGGGACCCGGCAGCCAGCAGTGGCACCTGCCTACCTCTGAGTTTCTCTGCCCGGGCTGGGAGCCAGTTCAGGCAGCAAGGAGTGAATGAATTGGGTTTTGGAGAAACTCGGAAAGCCTCCCGGTGTCCACTGTGTAAGAACACAAGCCCGGGGACCCCTTTTGCCCTACCTCTGGACTCCTTGCCTTGATGTCGAAACGGTCCTGGACCCACTCCCAGCTCCAAGAACAGGTGTCTCCTTGGGCCCAGGACAGCAAACAGTCCCACCTCCATCCAGGTTTTTTCTCTGCCCGCAGATTGTTCGAAGGGCAGAGCCTCCTGTCTCACAGACAATTAGTATAAACCTTGATCTGGGACAGAGATTATTCGGGTTCCAAGCAAGTCTGTTCACTCCTCAGTAATTTGGTCATTTTCATTTTCAATTTCCTGTTCTCCACTAAACCATTATTCAGGGACTGTGACAGCTACCGGTCCTTGGGACCCCCAATCGGCAGTGCCCTCTACTTCCAAGGACCTCATGGCCCAGAACACCTATCCCTAAGCCAGTAAGAGGCTATGCCTCCCCTCAGCCATGATACTGTTCCCTTCTTTCTCCCACCCTCCCCACAAACCTACCCATCCTCCTATTCCGCACACCTTGCTAAGATCTGCATCTGGAGTTCACAGTGAAAAAAGGGGGTGGGGGGTGCAAAGGCCAGCACCTAGGCATGGCCAAGTCTAGCAAATAGCTTAAGGGAAGGGCTGGTCTTCCTTGCTGGGAGAAAGCAGGAACCCTAATGAGGTCTATGTCATCTTGGAAAAATGCACTCACAGAGCTGGAGTACAGTGGGTTGTGTGTAGGGTGGAGGTAATGGAGGGGTGCAGGTGTCTGTATAAACTTGCTGCCGGTCTTCCAAAGGATGATAAGTTGGTGTGGGAGGTGAGGGAGTGTTATCTTAGCTCCTTTCCCTTCCACAGCTTGTGACTTTGCAGTCCCCTTTTGTTCCTCTTCAAAAGAAATGGGACTCCCACCCTGGCCTCAGAGCTCCCCAAAGTCTCCCAGAAATGGCTTGAAGATAGTGGGGTAGCTCATTCCTGATAACACATGAAAGAAAAGTCCTGAGATGGAGAAATGAGGAGTGGGGGCAGCAGAGGCGGAGAAACTATGAGCTAGGCTCCCAGTGGCTACAAATGTTTGTCTGCTCTGTGCCTAAGTTGAGCCCAATAACCTACAAGGTCAACAAAAAGCAGTAATAGGTTCTTGGGATAAGTGGTCTTTAATTACCTCCGTAGGGACACATCTTGATTTCTTTTCATCTGTCAAGCCTGCTAAGGGTGTTAAGTTTAAGGAGAAACCAAAGGAAATAAAACTGGCAGGAGGAAAGGATGTTTTCACTGCCTCATTTTTGGTTTTGCCTTTAAAACAAAACAAAACAAAACACTGCCTGAGGCCATCTCTGCATCACCTTTTCCTTCCCTCCTTCCCTGGCTTCTTCGCAGTTCCGTGTATTTCCTGTAAAGGAAATGATAACTGGTCAAAGCTGTCTTTTTGTAACCTCCCCTGCCAATTTTCAAACACGCATTTACTCTTGCAGTTTAGCTTTTGGCAAAGAAAGAGGTGGCGTTTGAGTTTGCTCTCTCCTCCCTCCACATTCGAGTTAATCAGCCAGGGTATTCCATAAATCGAAACTTTAACATTCTATGAGTGCTTTAGCAGTCAACATTCCAGCAGGGTAAAGTAGGCCAGACCTAAGATATAAAATATTATAGATTTCTACTTGGGGGAAGGAGGTCTCCAAAGGCCATGTAAAGTAAATAGCTATTTGTTGTAACTGGAGATCAGGGCCCCCAGGGGTTACCCTGGAATCCATGTGTTCAGAACAGGTCCGGCTGAACCCAAGAGGAGCCCTGACTCCAAATAATAACCTGTTGGCACAGCCTGTACGCCCCCCGCCCCCACCTCCACTCCCACTCCCACTGTAATTTGGAGCCAGGAGTGTTTCAGTCTCCACATTTACAGGAGGTTCACAGGAACCCTGACATTCCTGAGGGGCACCTGTGGCCTGGCAGAGCATGGAGCTTGGGAGCCAGATGGAAGGAGAGGCCTCCTGCCAGGTGGGAAGGAGCAGGCTCCTGAAGCTGCCTTGGATTTTGAGCAAGCTGGTTCTTACTTGGCAAGGTGCCAAAGCAGCACTGTCTTGGCCCTGCAGATCTGAAAGGATGGCTGGGGGAGCCCAGGTGAGTTGTGGAACCACATTAAATGACACAGTAGCCAGTCATCTAGCTACATTCTGAAGCAGTGGGGTCCAGGACAGATCCGTTTTGACCACAGCCATAAGGGAAAGGGTATAAGAACAGAAAAGTCTGGAAATTGATGAGCAAAAGCCAGAGTCTGAGGTGGACAGATCAAAATAGAGGCAGAGTTAGAGAGAGGTCTTGGGCGTTGAGAGGAGTGAGTGTGCTGAGGACAAACTTTGTCTGCTTAATGCTTTGCCTCAATCCTTTGCTGTTTACAGCCCTCTCCAGCTATAGCTGGGAAAATGTGAAAATTGCTTGTTTTTCTCTCTGCCTCCATGCTGGCTGGGATTCAGGAGAAGGTTTAGGAATATCTGTTCCATTATCATGTGCGACTAGGTTCCCACAGTTTGAATCCAGCTAATAGGAAAGTTGGCAAAGGGAAATGATGCCCAAAGACAGCTGGGCAGGGATGATTCCAGCTGCTGGAGACCCCTGGTACTGGACACAACCCAAGTGACTTCTTGTATGATCTCTCCTTTGGCATCAGGTTTAACAGAGTTGGAGAAAAACTGTGGTGACTCAAGGCAACAGCTCTTGGGTTTCATGATTTGTTCTCACACCAGATCTTGGATGGTGAGATCACAAACTGCCCTCTGCTACTTAATGAGCTCAGGGAGGTCAGAGACATGAGATACTTAGAGAATGAAGGGACTAAGACTTGAAGCTCGCAAGTAGTCTGCCTAAGCAAAGCAAATAACTGAAGGTTCCAGCAGGTTGGTATCCCTCAAAGTTTAGCACCCAGAACTGAGTCATGACCTGGTTTCTCATTTCCTTTCCATACTGGCCACTCTCCTTTGAACACACTCCTGTTTTCTTCATAACCCTCTTTAAACATGAAACTAAAAATAGTACTGTCAGTGTGGTCTAACTAAGGCTGAGCAGAGTGGGGCAGTCCCCTCCCTTATGCCAGTTACTAGACCTCTGTCAGTGCAGCCTTAGGTCACTTGAGCTTTTTTCCTTTTTTTCTATTTTCTTGTATTAGTTCTTTAATGCTGTCATAAATCACCCATACTGAGCTTACTTTGTTCAGCCAAATCCCTTAAGCCATTGTTGTGTATGTTTTGCTAAGCCACATCTCCCCATTCTAAAGATGGGCAGACTTGCAGTTGATAAACATGCACAGAAACACAAAAGAACGGTACGTGCTTTCAAGAAAACATACCTGGTTGCCTGAAGTAGGGAGGAGGATGGGATCACAGTATGGCTATAAAAATAAATAAATAAATAAATAAAAAGCCCTTCCATAGACCATGATAATAGGCCATGAGATAAGGAGCATGATTAACAAAATGTCTGCATTTGAGGCCCACCCTTCCCCAACCAAACCCCAAACCCAAGACGCCTTGGCTAATTGGTGTGGGGACCAAAGTGCTGGACTTTACATTTCTTGTAATTGAAGCTTATTTTGTTGGAGTCAGCCCCTTTTCCCAGTCTCTTGAAAACTCTGGGTTTTGATTGTGTCACCATCTCAGCTGTACGTCTTCTGGAACTAGGGGAAGCTGTCCCCTATGTCCTTACAAGTCATTTATTAAAATGTTAAAGACAGAATCAAATTCAGAACCTTGTGTGATGCAACTAAAGGTTTTGGTCCATTAAATCAGTGTCTGTTTAACCCCTTTTTGGCACTGGATATTTCTCCTTCCCCTCCTACCATCTTGTGTCTGTCTCTTTTCCCTTTGTATTATAAGAGTCTGGTAGCAACTGGTCTGCAGATAAAACTGGGAAGGTTTCAGTGCCAGAGGCCAAAGACCACACTCTGAAGTGTTCTATACAATGGCAGCAGAAGGTCTTTCTTTATATTTAAACAGATCCAAGTGGGCCACAGAAACATGTACCCTTAAGCTGCCACAAATAAACACCCATCTACCAGCCTGAGTCCTCTTCAGGAGGCTGCCCACTGGAGTTTTAAACCTAATTTCAAAATAAGCCACTTACATTTTTTAAGTGATCTTTCAGGAATCAGTCCCACTCCCTATGTAGATTACATAGAAGAATATTATTACCCTTAAGAATTGCATTTTTAGATAAGAGAGCCAGATATGAGCTCATTTCATACCTTTGGATGCCTCTCTGATTCAGTCATATCAAATTTTGGTCTGTATGTTGAAAAACATGGTTAGAGCCAGGAATGCCAAAAGGAATCGAGCTGACCGTTAGTTACACCTATGTCCATATAACAGATGTGCTATCTTAGGACAAAATTATTAAAAACTTCAGTATCACCAGGATGTCAGTTCTGGGTCCTTTTTCCCCTTAATAGTTGATTTTTTTTCCTCTGCTGCTGCTGGGTAAATGAAAATGTTTTCAAATACTCACCTCTAACTTTGTCAGCTAGAGGGACATTGCTGAATGTCTTCCCTTTCCCCCTAAAGTTGCAACATCTCAAATCAGTATTAAGTCCAATACTATCTGCCAACTCTTTGCCATGGATAAACTTAAAATGCTCAAGAGAGAAAGAGAGAATGACAAGCCTGTCAGTCTGGGGCTGCACTGGCTGAGAGCACTTTTTGGGAGGAAGCTCTCAAGGCCAAGTTTTGCCTCCTGCCAGAGGCAGGAATAACAAACTTAGTGTGTGGCCTTTGTTAGTGGCAGCTATGGGCAGTTGACAGCCTTATGTGGCTTTAAGGACAAGAGAGCTAAGAGGGTGCAGAACAAGTTCAGCCTAGAGGACAGCAAGCTAATGATGTATGCTTTAGGGAGGAGGGAATGACTTTAAGAAAACCCAGAAACCTGGACACATTTTTCCATTTAGAAAACTGCCCACCCATTTCTTGAAATGGGGTTTGCCAGCCATGGTACTGTGTGATTATGGAGCTGTTATAGCCAAAGCCTTCGCAGGTCAGAGATTGTTTCCCCCATCATACATATGGGGAAACTGAGACCCAGAGAGACTCAGTGGCTTCTCTTAAGGTTCCATTCTTGCTGCAAAGGATGGTTTCATCTGGCAAGTCACCAAAGGCACACAAGGCTGGCCTCCAGCTGGGGATAAATGACTGGTAGTTCATGTCACCTAAACAGCTTCCTCTTAGCTTGATGTCAGTGATGGAAATGACATTCACTTTTTTGCTCTAGGAATCCTGGAGTTTATCAGCCTGGCTGTGGGGCTGATCAGCATCCGGGGAGTGGACTCTGGCCTGTACTTAGGAATGAACGAGAGAGGAGAACTGTATGGGTCGGTAAGTTTAAGGTTTTTTTTCCACTGGAGGCTATTACCACTGGCGTTTGGATGATGTAAAGCCAAAGTATAAAAACGTTTGTCTAGCACTTGAAAGCATTTTTGTGAACTGTAAAGGATTAGTGTCTTCTTGTCACTTCTTGGCTGGCCAGGAACTTGGTACATAACACTTTAATTTGGCCCTCAGCAAATCATAACCTTTTCTGTGGTATATTTGCTTTTGCCTTTCCATTAGAGGGCCCACTAGTCTGATGATAACTGCAAGCTGTGCGGGTTTGTCAGTAGATGGTAGAGGTTCAGGGCATTAACCTTCCTGAGGAGCACATTCAAATTTTAATGGGTGCCCAGAGGGGTAGGTGACCAGCTGGCACAAAAATAGGCAGTGGAAGAGCTGGCCTTCAGACCTAGAGTTCTGGGATTAACGACACAGTTCCTGATTTCCAGGTTACTTCAGCTGAATCCCAAAGGCCAAATGCAAAAAAAAAAATAAAAGAAAAAGGCTGCTGACAACCCTAAGTCCCCTAGGACTGGGTCAGCTACAGTGTAGTGTGTGCTCTCTGTTCTGGAGGCTAGCCCAGAACTGGGGAGTGGTGAGTGACTTTGGTGACCTTAACCTTTTCAGGGGATCCCAACTCCTGGCTTTGGCTTTTGAGTCACATAGCATGCTTTCTGGCTGCCTGCATGCCATGAAATCAGAGCACATTTTTCCCTGACACCCAAGAGATAGGCCTGTCCCCAGCACTCAGGATCGGCATCCCCAGCAAGTAGCATGGCGGCTGGATCAAGTGTGAGAAGGGACAGAGGAAAGAGACCCAGGAGCTGCCAGCCTGAAGTAGCCAGACTGGAGGAACTTTTCAAGGAGATCTTTTCTGAACTTTCAAACTAACAGGCCTGAGACCTTTCATTAGAAGAGATCACAGCTCACCTCCCATGGAGCTTTATATAGATCTGAGGCTTTGCCTGTCAGTTGACATGGTTAACTATAATCTCAGTGGATTTGAACATGATTAGCCCCAAGTAGGGAGAAAACTCAAGGGTGCCAATGGGGCACGGGAGGCCATAGCTGAAAGTCTCAGGTTCAAACAGCCAGGTGAGGCCATCTCTTCAGTCTCCTGCCTTCAGGAAAGAGCTCACCTAAAACAATTTTGTGTGGCTCATGACAAGAGGATGAGGCAATCTAGATAAGACTGTTCTGTGCTATTTGGAAAGAAGATGCCTAAGTAATACTGGGAGATAGGACAGAAATTTTCTAATGTCGGTGTGCTATTGCTTTTTCAGGGTTTCTCCACCAACAAGGTGGGATGGGAAAAATAGTCATATAATGACTGGGCTTTGCTTTATTTTCTCACCCTCACAGAAGAAACTCACACGTGAATGTGTTTTCCGGGAACAGTTTGAAGAAAACTGGTACAACACCTATGCCTCCACCTTGTACAAACACTCGGACTCTGAGAGACAATATTATGTGGCTCTGAATAAGGATGGCTCACCCCGGGAGGGATACAGGACTAAACGACACCAGAAATTCACTCACTTTTTACCCAGGCCGGTAGATCCTTCTAAGTTGCCCTCCATGTCCAGAGACCTCTTCCGCTATCAGTAGCGGACTCCTAGTGTGACCTCTGTGACCCCTTGTGCTCTGGGGCCACAAACACTATACTCATAGCTTTTCAATCCTCTTGCCTATCGATTTAGATAACAGAGAAGCACTTACTGTTCAACTCAACCCAGCTGTTTCCTTGTTGTTCAAAGTGTATATCAAGGTTGGGTTATTTTGGGGAGGGATGTGGGAGGGAGAGGGTTGCTGGAGGGAGTCATGTATATACTTTTTTCTTTGCTCATGTTCTTTCCCCTGAGGTAGCACAGGAAAAAATGGGGGCCCTGCCAAGGTTCCATGGGTGTCTTGCCCCACAAGCTACCCAAATACCTTGACAATGGGTAAATGAAAGACCAAGGGATCTGCCATATAGATGCTACCTACAGAGCTTTGGAAAAGTCTCATTAAGAGAATCCTTGGAGCTACAGCCCTGCTGCAAGCTGGCCCTGCATGGGCTCTGCAGATTTCTCACCTGTCCTGACATGCAGTTTTCCTGCCATTGGAAGTGGGACATGGGGTAGGTTGCAAGAAAATGATATTAAAATGTAAGGATGGATACTGTGCATAAGGACAAACTATTTATGAAATGTATATGCTATTTATTTTATATATTTATTTATTTCAAAATAATTTTATTTTTAATGAGAGAAGCTATGACTGGATTTTCATCAGAAAGAATAAGGTCCTACTGAAACAGGATAAATGAGTTACTAAAGGCTTTTATTGGCAATAAAATTGTCTTTATATTGTAACTACTGTCTAGTTCTACTGATTTGTACATTTAGTAGGATTAGAAGATTGGTTAGCTTCTTCCTCTCCAACTCATGAGAATCTCCTGATGTCTCCATCACACTGCCTAGGCTAGATGATGCCCCATCACCCACAACAGTAGCATCATCTAGGGGCCTGGTCTGAAGTCCTTCCTGGTTCTATGACTTGACACTTCGTGGTGAATCAAAACTTCAGGAAGTCCTGGACCAGCAGCTCTTCTGTAAGTGGGAACTGAGGATAAGGCACAGAGAAGCCCTCCTTTGGGATTTGGCTTGGGCCCAAAGCCTGAAGGTCAGAAACCCTTGTTGGTGGCTTCTTACTTTAGACAGGAAGGTGAAGGGATTCAAAATAAACAACAATCAATAGGACAACTGATTTTTGGAACCAGTCACCCTCCCTTCTGGAGGTGTTATCCCACTCTCCCAAACTCCCCATGCCAACCAACTCTCATCTCCTACCCCTACATCTCCTAGAGAGTTCTAGGAAGCTGTTAACATATTTCCCTAAAGCAGTAGTTCTCAGAGCCTAAGATCTCCTGACTAACAGCAGCATCTGGAAACTTGTTAGAAATGTAAATTATTAGGCCCTACCCTAGACCTGCCAAATCAGGAACTCTGTGGGGTGAGGCCTAGCACTCTGGCATTCACAAGCTTTTTCAGAGGATCCTGGTGCATCATACAATTGGAAACCTAATAGCCTAAAGGAATAGTTTTCAAAAATAATTCATTTTGCAGCTAAATGGCTTATAAATGAAGTTTTAGGATCATTTCAGTCCATAAAACAAAAATAGAGTGGCTCTAGTTGAAGTGGGGCTGGTATTCCTGGATCTGCTGCTTCTCCAGAGCAGCCCCTGAGATATCTTCATTTAAAATCCCTGGACTCTTTGATGATACTTACTGAAGTAGGAGCACAGTGTTATGTGAATTTTCAAAGCAAATGCTGTCAGGAAATAAGAATCAAAGGAATAAAAGTCTAATTGAGTGCTCAGGTACCATGAACGACCGGTGGGAGTTTTTGGGTTTAGGATATTTCCCCCTGGTGCTCCTCAGTCACATCATATAGGCGCTCACTATTTTTCTAACTAATTCTGTGAGTGAAACAAATAGCTTAAGTAGGAGCTCACTTAAAAATAAAAACCAGAAAGTCTATAAAAACTCATCCAAATCGAAATACCCAACAAAGAAGCTATATCTTTGAAAATGCACACATAAGAGAGTAAATAAGACTATGTAAAAAGTGCTAAGTTGCGTGGTATATGTGATCATAGACTAGAATGCTCACCAATGGACCCACCAAGGCAGAGATCTCTCAGGACCAGCCGCAACAGCAGCCCTGACAGCAGCAAGACTTTCCTTCCCCTCCCTCCACATCTCTCTTTTCATCCCCAGTGCCACAGTCAAATGTTGCTCACAATCAAGAAACAGAGACTTAACCCACCAAGCCCAGACACCAGGAGTTAATTGGAGCCATCAAAGCAGACTCTTTTCCAAAAGGACTTTAATCAAAGGCTTGAAATAATAAAAGAACCTGAATTTATCTTACCTTCAAGTCACTGCAGTGTTCAGTCATGGAATTCCTGGCTGCATAGTCAAATCCATCAGGCTCAGGGTTCTTGTGAGGCCACAGGTCAGAAGGGCCCTGTCCAAGTTGCCAGGAAGTAGGCCTACTCTTCCTGCTCCTGAAGAGGCCAGTCCTTGGGGACTGCTTTCACTGTCTCCAGAGTAGCTGGTGCTACATTGCCTTTCCCCAGCACTTCATGAGAATCTGTTGAGGAGGAATCATGTTTGGGATAAGGGAACCAGAGAGGAGAAAGTCTCTCTTTTAGAAAGGCACATTCACCATCAGCCATCTAACTCCCTTGCTCAGCAGGAAGTTCAGAATGTAATTAATTTGTCCTTCCTAGAGAGCTCCCTGTGTTCTCAAGAGAAAATGGAGGAGGACCTTTCTAATAGGTTCTACAGCAGAGCTGGTACAATTGCAGAGGGATCCCACTGTCTTCTTGACCCTCAATACTCTCAGCAGATGCTGTTTCTCCTCTACATCTTTCTGATTCCCAGAAAAGGTGTGAGATTGGCCCTGTTCTTTATCATTGCCATTGGAGCAAAAGACATGCGAGAACATGTTCCTCAGGTGCTGGCGTCAGACCAATCCCATTTTACATCCAGATTCCTTTTCTAAACCTTTGACCCTGAACATATTCAATAATTCATTCATTAATTTAACAAATAGTATTGAGCACTTAGTACATCTTCAGAGATACAATGGCGAATAATAAGACAGGCATAGGGCCTTTCTTCATAACATGATCTAGTAAGAAAGCAGACATAAACCTGTATGTTGTAATGAGTGCTGTGAAGAAAGAGTGCAAGGTACTGTGGGAGTGTATATCAGAGCAACATAACTTATTAAGTGGGTTAGGGGAAACCTTCCTGCAAAGTGATGCTTGGGGTGAGCCCTGAAATATGAGTAGGAGTTAGCTTAGTTGGGAGTAGGAATAGCTTTTCAGGCAGAGAGAACAGGAATATGTAAAAGTCCAGAGGCAAGAAGAAGTTATGCGGTAAAAAAAACTGCGAAAATCGTATGGCTGAATTGTAGACACAGTGCCTACACCTGTAAGATGGGGGTGGTCATGGTACCTACCTCAAGGACTGCTGCTGTGAAGATTAAGTTGGATGATGTATGGAAAGCTTAACATGCTCAGCACTGTTCCTGGTGCACTCAGTAAATGTAAGCACTCAATAAATGTTAGCTATTGCTGTTACCTTTAGTTCATTATTAATAGTAGCATTAATTTGAGGACATATTTCTGAATGAATGTATGTGTCACTCCATCCCCTCTCCTATGGGTATGATTCTGTTGGGGTTTTACAAAGGAGAGGTAATAGAAAGCAAGATGGCACATGGAACAGCAATGCCATACAAATGCTGGCCTCTTCTTAAGAACATATCATGAGAACACTCACTTGGAAACTCCATCTTCTAATGCACCTGCCTATGAGGCAAACCAACAGACTCCTCACCCAACTTCCATTTTAGTTATATTTTAGCAGTGCATTCTAGGGTCCCAGGATCCTCCCTTGTTCAAACTTCCATAACCGTACCATGAATAGACAGTGTCACGTGGGTCCCATGTATCCAGAACCCACTATCCTCATTTCTCTTGTAGTTATGTCCTCTCAGCCCCATCCCCAGTCCCCTTTAATGTGCCACACACTAGACACCTAGTAAACCCCTTGTGGCAGAAGCATGCTTGCCCTTTTGGTTTCCAATCTCCTTGCATCTCACCAGTTGCAAATGCTCCAAGTTTCCAAAACCCATCACACCATCCTAACCTCATGTAACACTATATCCTCTAGGTTTTCCCAGGATCCCTTCTTAGGTTAATAGACCAACACCCAATAGGTCCCAGAACTCTGTTGCAATATAAACCCAGGGCATAGCCTCCTCACAGTATAATCTGAATATCATGTATTCATCTAGCACAGGGTAATAAGAAGGCCCCCACCCAAAGCCCCATCCAACTCTAGTTTCCAAGTGCCCACTTTCTCTGCTTCTGCTTCCTGGATTGCCAACATTGCTAGATAAAGTTATGAAATTTGGGTCATCACATGGCTCCACTATAAGTATAATCTCATCAACCTCAAATGGACTAGCCCTTCTCTACTTGACAGTCCTTCTAGTCATTTAGTTTTGATTCTGTCTGCCATTCACCATAGCTGATCATAAAAATCCCTAATATCTGAACACCTTCATATTAGCTCAGGGTTAACTAAACTTCTCTGGTGAACACCTGGCATAATTATGTAAAAACACAGACTCCTGGACTCTTTTGGGACTTCCTAAATCAGAATTTCCAACTGGGAGACTTGGTTATCTATATCAATGGCTCTCATACTCTTTGATCTGAGGAACCTTACTTACTTAAAAATTATTGAGGACCTCCAAAAGCTTTTGTTTATTTGGGTTATAGCTGTTGGTATTTACCATGTTAGAAATTAAAATTCAGAAAATGTTATTATCTAATAATTAATTTAAAATAACAATAAACACTAACATTAACATAAGTCACATTTTTATGAAAAATAACTATCTCCCCCAAAATTTAGAGAGTGGCATTATTTTAAATTTTTCCCGATCTCTTTGATGTCTGTTCTAATACAATACAGCTGGATTCTTATATCTGCTCCTACATTCAATGTGTTCCCATATGTTCTTTTGGTTGAAGTATAGGGGAAAAAATCTGATCTCTCCTAGATTTGTAATTAGAAAAGAAAGGACCTCACAGACCCTCAAGAGTCTTTAGAACACACTTTGAGAATCACTGATCTATATATTTAATAAGTCCTCAAGTAATTCTTTTCATGAGAATAGGTGGTAAACACCACATTAGTTGATGTGAGATATTACATATCTCCATTTTTCTCCAGCCATCATCCCCAATCTGTTCTGGATTAGGCAATCTCTAGTCTCTGTAGGTGAAAGCTCCCTCACATTTTACTAAGACCCAAGCCATCTAATAGTGGCTTCTTATCAATAATTTTTTGGTATTACTTAGTTTTGCTTTCTTCTTTTAAAGAAAATATTTTTGAATTTTTTATTGTGGTAAAATACATATTTTAAAATGTGAGATTTTAACCATTTTGAAGTATACAATTCAGGGACATTAATTACAATCACAATGTTGGGCAACGATCACCCTTATCTATTTCCAAAACGTTTCATCACCCCCAAACAAAAACTCTGAAAGCATTAAGCAGTAACTCCCAATTACCTCACCCTCCCAGCCCCTGGTAAGTCCTAATCTACTTTGTATCTATGGATTTTCCTATTCTGGACATTTCATACATGTGGAATCATAATACAATCTGTGGTCTTTTGTGACTGGCTTCTTTCTTGCAGTATAATGTTTCAAAGATTCATCCGTACTTTAGCATGTGTCAATAATGCATTTCCTTTATGGCTGAATAGTGTTCCATTGTATGGATATACCATCTTTTGTTTATCCATTCATTAGTTGGACATTATTAGTAGAGAGGGGTTGCATATTCTAATGGCAGCAATGTAAAGTCATGTTTAAGGGCACACACTTCAGGAGCCATCAGTGCCTGGGTGCAAATTCTGACTTTGCCACTTACCCTAAAATTAAGTAAGTCACTTAACCTCCATGTGATTCAGTTTTCTCAATTTTCACTTCTTTTTAAAAATTATGGAGAACAGGAGCCAAGATGGCAGGGTGAGTAGGGCAGTGGAAATCTCCTCCCAAAATGATATATATTTTTGAAAATACAACAAATACAACTATTCCTAAAAGAGAGACGAGAAGATACAGTACAATATCCAGGCTACATCTACATCTGTGAGAACTCAGCACCTCAAGAAGGGGGTAAGATACAAGCTGTGGCCCAGGGGGACCCGAGTGCACCTCCCACCCCAGCACCCCGGCGGGAGGAGATGAGTCTGAGCCAGGAGGGAGTGGGAGTCCAGGCTGCGTAGTCATCCACACCAGGAGCACAGACACACAGTGCGCGGTGTGCTGGATACTAGGGAAATGGAACAGTAAAACCTGCAAGCGGGTTCCCACAGCCGGTGCCCCTGGGACAAAAGAAAAGCTAGTGCTTTTTGAAAGTCTTAAAGGAACATGAGCCTCACAGCTGGATGGAAGCATCCTGGCACACTCAGCCCAGCAGCTGGGAATCTGGGGATATCCCAGTGCACTAACCCCCTGGGTGGCAGCACAGCTCTGAGACCCCTCATGGTGATGAACAGCCTCCCACCTGTTCCCACTGCAGCACAACCCACCATAGCGGAGCAGCAGTCTGAGACCAGCCACACCCACAGCAGCCATGTAAAGTGGCCTCTGCAGCTGATAAGGCCAGACTCAGTGGCCCCGTCTGAATAATCAATGGATCAATGACCAAATTAAAATAGAGATCAAGCAATATATGGAAACCAATGACAAAAAAAACCACAAAGCCCCAACTTCTGTGGGACACAGCAAAAGTATATCTAAGAGGAAAGTATATAGCAATCCAGACATATTTAAAGAAGGAAGATCAATCCCGAATGAATAGTCTAATGTCACAATTATCGAAATTGGAAAAAGAAGAACAAATGAGGTCTAAAGTCAGCAGAAGGAAGGACATAATAAGGATCAGAAAAGAAATAAATAAAATTGAGAAGAATAAAAACAATAGAAAAAATCAATGAAACAAAGAGCTGGTTCATTGAGAAAATAAATAAAACAGATAAACCTCTAGCCAGACATATTAAGAGAAAAAGAGAATCAACACATATCAACAGAATCAGAAATGAGAAAGGAAAAATCATGATGGACCCCACAGAAATACAAAGAATTATTAGAGAGTACTATGAAAACCTATATGCTAACAAGATGGAAACCCTAGAAGAAATGGACAACTTCCTAGAAAAAGCAACCTTCCAAGACTGACCAAGGAAGAAACAGAAAATCTAAACAGACCAATCACTAGCAACAAAATTGAAGTGGTAATAAAAAAAACTACCCAAGAGCAAGATCCCCATGCCAGATGGATTTACCACAGAATTTTATCAGACATACAGAGAAGATATACCGATTCTCCTTAAAGTTTTCCAAAAAATAAAAGAGGAGGGAACACTCCCAAACTCATTCTATGAAGCCAAAATCACCCTAATACATAAACCAGGCAAAGAACCCACCAAAAAAGAAAACTACAGACCAATATCCCTGATGAATATAGATGCAAAAATACTCAACAAACATTGCAAAATATTAGCAAACCAAATTCAAAATGCATCAAGAGGACCATACACCATGATCAAGTGGGATTCATCCCAAGATGCAAGGATGGTACAACATTCAAAAATCCATCAACCACGTCTACCACATAAAGAAAAAGAAGGACAAAAACCACATGCCCATCTCCATAGATGCTGAAAAAGCATTTGACAAAATTCAACATCCATTCATGATTAAAATCCTCAACAAAATGGGTATAGAGGGCAAGTACCTCAACATAATAAAGGCCATATATGACTAACCAACAGTCAACATCATACTTAACAGCGAGAGGCTGAAAGCTTTTCCTCTGAGATCGGGAACAAGACAGGGATGCCCACTCTCCCCACTGTTATTCAACATAGTATTGGAGATCCTAGCCATGGCAATTAGACAAAACAAAGAAATACAAGAAGTCCAGATTGGTAAAGAAGTCAAACTGTCACTATTTGCAGATGACATGATATTGTACATAAAAAACCCTAAAGACTCCACTCCAAAACTACTAGAACTAATATCTGAATTCAGCAAAGTTGCAGGATACAAAATTAATACAAAGAAATCTGAGGCTTTCCTATACACTAACAGTGAACTAATAGAAAGAGAAATCAGGAAAACAATTCCATTCCCAATTGCATCAAAAAGAATAATATGCCTGGGAATAAAACTAACCAAGGAAGTGAAAAGCCAACACCCTGAAAACTACAAGACACTCTTAAGAGAAATTAAAGAGGACACTAACAAATGGAAACTCATCCCATGCTCTTGGCTAGGAAGAATTAATATTGTCAAAATTGCCATTCTGCCCAAAGCAATCTACAGATTCGATGCAATCCCTATCAAATTATCAACAGCATTCTTCAATGAACTGGAACAAACAGTTCAAAAATTCATATGTAACCACCTAAGTACCCAAATACTCAAAGCAAACCTGAGAAGGAAGAATAAAGTGGGGTGGATCTTGCTCCCCAACTTCAACCTCTACTACAAAACCACAGTAATCAAGACAATTTGGTACTGGCACAAGAAAAGACCCACAGAACAGTGGAATAGAATAGAGACTCCAGACATTAACCGAAACATATGGTCAATTAATATACAATAAAGGAACCATGGACATACAATGGGGAAATGACAGTCTCTTCAACAGTTGGTGCTGGCAAAACTGGACAGCTACATGTAAGAGAATGAAACTGGATCACTGTCTAACCCCATACACAAAAGTAAATTAGAAATGGATCAAAGACCTGAATGTAAGTCATGAAACCATAAAACTCTTAGAAAAAAACATAGGCAAAAATCTCTTGGACATAAACATGAGTGACTTCTTTATGAACATATCTCCCCGGGCAAGGGAAACAAAAGCAAAAATGAACAAGTGGGACTATATGAAGCTGAAAAGCTTCTGTACAGCAAAGGGCACCATCAATAGAACAAAAAGGTACCCTACAGTATGGGAGAACATATTCATAAATGACAGATCCAATAAAGGGTTGACATCCAAAATATATAAAGAGCTCACACACCTCAACAAACAAAAAGCAAATAAGCCAATAAAAAAATGGTCAGAGGAACTGAACAGACAGTTCTCCAGAGAAGAAATTCAGATGGCAAACAGACACATGAAAAGATGTTCCACATCACAAGTCATCAGAGAAATGCAAATTAAGGCTACAATGTGATATCACCTCACACCAGTAAGGATCACCACCATCCAAAAGACAAACAAAAACAAATGTTGGCAAGGTTGTGGAGAAAGGGGAACCCTCCCACACTGCTGGTGGGAATGTAAATTAGTTCAACCATTGTGGAAAGCAATATGGAGG
The DNA here is from genome assembly GCF_040802235.1 of Manis javanica. Classification (NCBI taxonomy): domain Eukaryota; kingdom Metazoa; phylum Chordata; class Mammalia; order Pholidota; family Manidae; genus Manis; species Manis javanica. The sequence continues at coordinate 64,280,703 of NC_133174.1, forward strand.
TTCCTCAAAAAGCTCAAAATAGAAATACCATTTGACCCAGAAATTCCACTTCTAGGAATTTACCCTAAGAATACAGCAGCCCAGTTTGAAAAAAAACAGATGCCCCCTTATTTTTATCACAGCACTATTTATAATAGCCAAGAAATGGAAGCAACCTAAGTGTCCATCAGTAGATGAATGGATAAAGAAGATGTGGTACATATACACAATGGAATATTATTCAGCCACAGAAAGAAAACAAGTCCTACCATTTGCAACAACATGGATGGAGCTAGAGGGTATTATGCTCAGTGATATAAGCCAGGCAGAGAAAGACACCTACCAGATGATTTCACTCATATGCAGACTATAAGAACAAAGCAAAAGGAGGGAGGAGTCAACATGGCGTGAGTAGGACAGTGGAAATCTCCTCCCAAAAACATATATATTTTTGAAAATACAGGTACAACTAATCCTAAAAGAGAGACCAGAAGACACAGGACAACAGCCAGACTACATCCACACATGTGAGCCCAGCACCTGGTGAAAGGGGTAAGATACAAGCACCAGCCCAGCAGGACCCGAGCACACCTCCATCCAGCTCCCGGTGGGAGGAGAGGAGTCGGAGTGGGGAGGGAGAGGGAGCCCAGGACTGCTGAACACCCAGCCCCAGCCACCCGCACCAGAGCGCAGACACAGTGCATGCGGGGGATCCTGGACACTAGGGAAACAGGGCAGCAGGACCGGTGAGCGGGTCCTGAAGCTGATGCCCCTGTGACAAAGAAAAGCGAGTGCTTTTTGAAAGTCTTAAAGGGACAGAGACACAACAGCTGGACGGAAACAACACGGATCGCAGTCCAGTGGCTGGAAATTGCAGGGAAAACTGGGCACACTAGCCCCATGGGCAACAGCTCTGAGACCCCTCACGGAGGTAAACAGCCAAACAGCACCCCCATCCATTACCCCTCTGGGTGCTGTGAAAGCAGAGAAGCAGCCTAAGGCAGGCCCCACCCTGAGAAAGGGAGCTTTCTCCATACTGGCCGGGCAAGACACAAATACACAGTCTACATGCAATTACCCAAGACAAGCCACTAGGGGTCACAGTTGTCCCAGTAAAGAAAGGCCAGTAGCAAGTGGAAAGTTTGGCCCTCCCAGCTGACAGTCAATAGCACCTATCAACATGAAAAGGCAAAAAAATATGATCCAGACAAGACTAACCCAGACAGCTTCGGCATCTGCTACATCTTCCCCTGAGAAGGAACCAGGGGAGATAGATTTAACCAGTCTTCCTGAAAAGGAATTCAAAACAAAAGTCATAGCCATCCTGATGGATTTGCACAGAAATATGCAAGAACTAAGGAAGGAGAATACAGAAATAAAACAAGCGCTGGAAGGACTTCGAAACAGAATGGAAGAGATACAAGAGACCATAAATGGACTAGAAAACAGAAAAGGAACGCAGAGAAGCTGATGCGGAGAGAGATAAAAGGATCTCCAGGAATGAAAGAATTCTAAGAGAGCTGAATGACCAATCGAAATGGAAAAATATCTGCATTATAGGGGTACCAGAAGAAGAAGAGAGAGAAAAAGGGATAGAAAGTGTCTTTGAAGAAATAATTGCTGAAAACTTCCCAAAACTAGGGGAGGAAATGGCCTCTCAGACCACAGAGGTACACAGAACTCCCATGACAAGGGATCTAAGGAGGGCAACACCAAGACACATAATAATTAAAATGGCAAAGATCAAAGACAAGGACAGAGTATTAAAGGCAGCCAGAGAGAAAAAAAAGGTTACCTACAAAGGAAAACCCATCAGGCTATCATCAGACTTCTCAACAGAAACCCTACAGGCCAGAAGAGAACGGCATGATATACTTAATGCAATGAAACAGAAGGGCCTCGAAACAAGACTACTGTATCCAGCATGATTATCATTTAAATATGAAGGAGGGATTAAACAATTCCCAGACAAGCAAAAGTTGAGGGAATTTGCCTCCCACAAACCACCTCTACAGGGAATCTTACAGGGACTGCTCTAGATGGGAGCACTCCTAAAAAGAGCACAGAACAAAACACTCAACATATGAAGAAGGGAGGAGGAGGAATAAGAAGGTATAGAAATAAAGAATCGTCAGATCGTGTTTATAATAGCTCAACAAGAGAGTTAAGTTAGACAGTAAGATAGTAAAGAAGCTAACCCTGAACCTTTGGTAACCACAAACTTAAAGCCTGCAATGGCAATAAGTACATACCTTTCAATAGTCACCCTAAATGTAATAGACTGAATGCACCAATCAAAAGACACAGAGTAATAGAATGGATAAAAAAGCAAGATCCATCCATATGCTGCTTACAAGAGACTCACCTTAAACCCAAAGACATGCACAGACTTAAAGTCAAGGGATGGAAAAATATATTTCATGCAAACAACAGAGAGAAAAAAGCAGGTGTTGCAATTCTAGTATCAGACAAAATAGACTTCAAAATAAAGAAAGTAACAAAAGATAAAGAAGGACATTACATAATGATAAAGTGCTCAGTCCAACAAGAGGATATAACCATTATAAATATATATGCACCCAATACAGGAGCACCAACATATGTGAAACAAATACTAACAGAACTAAAGGAGGAAATAGAATGCAATGCATTCATTCTGGCAGACTTCAACATACCACTCACTCCAAAGGACAGATCCACCAGACAGAAAATAAGCAAGGACACAGAGGCACTGAACAACACACTAGAACAGATGGACCTAATAGACATCTACAAAACTCTACATCCAAAAGCAACAGGATATACATTCTTCTCAAGTGCACATGGAACATTCTCCAGAACAGACCACATACTAGGCCACAAAAAGAGCCTCCATAAATTCCAAAAGATTGAAATCCTACCAACCAACTTTTCAGACCACAAAGGCATAAAACTAGAAATAAACTGTACAAAGAAAGCAAAAAGGCTCACAAACACATGGAGGCTTAACAACACGCTCCTAAATAATCAATGGATCAATGACCAAATCAAAATGGAGATCCAGCAATATATGGAAACAAACGACAACAACAACAATAAGCCCCAACTACTGTGGGATACAGCAAAAGCAGTCTTAAGAGGAAAGTATATAGCAATCCAGGCATCTTTCAAGAAGGAAGAACAATCCCAAATGAATGGTCTAATGTCACAATTATAGAAATGGGAAAAAGAAGAACAAATGAGGCCTAAGGTCAGCAGAAGGAGGGACATAATAAAGATCAGAGAAGAAATAAATAAAATTGAGAAGAATAAAACAATAGCAAAAATCAATGAAACCAAGAGCTGGTTCTTCGAGAAAATAAACAAAATAGATAAGCCTCCAGCCAGACTTATTAAGAGGAAAAGAGAGTCAACAAAAATCAACAGAATCAGAAACAAGAAAGGAGAAATCACGACGGACCCCACAGAAATACAAAGAATTATTAGAGAGTACTATAAAAACCTATATGCTAACAAGCTGGGAGACCTAGGAGAAATGGATAACTTCCAAGAAAAATACAACCTTCCAAGACTGACCCAGAAAGAAACAGAGAATCTAAACAGACCAATTATCAGCAATGAAATTGAAGCGGTAATCAAAAAACTACCAAGGAGCAAAACCCCTGGTCCAGATGGATTCACCTCAGAATTTTATCAGACATACAGGGAAGACATAATACCCATTCTCCTTAAAGTTTTCCAAAAAATAGAAGAGGAGGAAATACTCCCAAACTCATTCTATGAAGCCAACCCTAATACCCTAATAAAGATCAGAGAAGAAATAAATAAAATTGAGAAGAATAAAACACCCTAATCACCCTAATACCAAATCACCCTAATACCAAAACCAGGCAAAGACCCCACCAAAAAAGAAAACTACAGACCAATATCCCTGATGAACGTAGATGCAAAAATACTCAACAAAATATTAGCAAACCGAATTCAAAAATACATCAAAAGGATGGTACACCATGACCAAGTGAGATTCATTCCAGGGATGCAAGGATGGTACAACATTAGAAAATTCATCAACATCACCCACCACATCAACAAAAAGAAAGACAAAAACCACATGATTATCTCCATAGATGCCGAAAAAGCATTTGACAAAATTCAACATCCATTCATGATAAAAACTATCAGCAAAATGGGAATAGAGGGCAAGTACCTCAATATAATAAAGGACATTTATGATAAACCCACAGCCAACATTATACTGAAGAGTGAGAAGCTGAAAGCTTTTCCTCTGAGATCGGGAACAAGACAGGGATGCCCACTCTCCCCACTGTTATTTAACATAGTACTGAAGGTCCTAGCCACAGCAATCAGACAAAACAAAGAAATACAAGGAATCCAGATTGGTAAAGAAGAAGTTAAACTGTCACTATTTGCAGATGACATGATATTGTACATAAAAAACCCTAAAGACTCCACCCCAAAACTACTAGAACTGATATCGGAATACAGCAAAGTTGCAGGATACAAAATTAACACGCAGAAATCTGTGGCTTTCCTATACACTAACAATGAACCAACAGAAAGAGAAATCAGGAAAACAACTCCATTCACAATTGCATCAAAAAGAATAAAATACCTAGGAATAAACCTAACCAAGGAAGTGAAAGACTTATACTCTGAAAACTACAAGTCACTCTTAAGAGAAATTAAAGGGGACACTAACAAATGGAAACTCATCCCATGCTCGTGACTAGGATGAACTAATATCGTCAAAATGGCCATCCTGCCCAAAGCAATATACAGATTTGATGCAATCCCTATCAAACTACCAGCAACATTCTTCAATGAACTGGAACAAGTAACTCAAAAATTCATATGGAAACACCAAAGACCCCGAATAGCCAAAGCAATCCTGAAAAAGAAGAATAAAGTAGGGGGGACCTCACTCCCCAACTTCAAGCTCTACTATAAAGCCATAGTAATCAAGACAATTTAGTACTGGCACAAGAACAGAGCCACAGACCAATGGAACAGACTAGAGAATCCAGACATTAACCCAGACATATATGGTCAATTAATATTTGATAAAGGAGCCATGGACATACAATGGCAAAATGACAGTCTCTTCAACAGATGGTGCTGGGAAAACCTCAATAAAGATCCAGGTGCTGCTACAGCTGTAGCTGCATTCATCCCACTGGTTCCTGGACTTGCCATGGGAATGAAGGAGATATCTAAGCTGGCCGGTGTATACAGTAAAACAACAAATTTGACTGGATCTATACTGTTGGAACTCAACCAAGAATTAGGAGAAGTGCAAGTTGTAGCACTCCAAAATCTTACAACTACAGACTATCTCCTGTTAAAAGAACATATGGGATGTGAACAGTTCTCAGGAATGGGTTGTTTTAATTTGTCTGATTTCTCTCAGACTGTTCAAGTACAGTTGGACAATATCCATCATATCATAGATAAATTTTCACAAATGCCTAGGATGACTAACTGGTTTTCTTGGTTTCACTGGAGATGGCTGGTAATTATAGATCTGCTTTGGTTATGTAACTGTATTCTTATTATGTTAATGTGTGTGCACAATTTAATTAGTAGCTTAAAACCTATACATGCTGAAGTTACTCTACAAGAAGATATGTCAAAGAAATAATCTTCCCATGTTTTCTTCTGCCTGCTACTTCTATAGCTTTTCTTCTTCCTTCCTAATTACAAGCCTTAAATAGAATTTGTGCCTCATATCGAATTTCCCGAGGTAAAGATACCTCAAGACAAATGCTGGGCATAGAAGCCACAGGGCATAAATCTGCAAAGAAGTAAAAAGCTAACCTTTTCAAACAATATGGCCTCTCTCTCACTTACCAACTTTACATTTCCCTGTATGACCCCGGAAGATGACTGGTTAGCCAGAGACGGGTAAGATTCCTCAAGGGAGGAACAACCTAAAACAGGCACAGTCACAGGGGGGCCATCAGATGAGAAATTGGGGATCAACAGAGGTGAGGCTTAGAACCTCACCCCCCCCTGTTTTGAGAGAAATCTTCTGCATCCATGGATGTTTTATTGCCCTTGTCTAGCTTGGATTAACACATAGTCTACAGGCACACACCTGATAATCTACATTTGCTCTCTTACAACACTAAACTATGTTTTCTACCTTTATCTTGCATCTACCTACCACCTCAGCATTTTATTAAAAATAATAATGATAATAATAATAAAGGGAGAAATGTGGGATCCACATATAAATCAAGAATAAAAATCAAATGAATATTCATATTTGACCTGATTGTTTATAGTTCATAATGCGTGATCAGAACCGAAAGTTTCTGTGATGAATGCCCTTGTACTGTTCACCATGTAAGAATTTATTCACTATGTAAGAATTTGTTCACCATGTAAGAACTTGTTCATTATGCTTCAGAAGATTGGAGACTGATGAAAATTAGGCTTGGGGTGGATTAATGATTGTGCATTGATCATTGACTCCCCTATACAGAATTTTATTGTTGTTAACAACCATTTGATCAATAAATATGAGAGATGCCCTCTCAAAAAAAAAAAAAAAGCACAGGCAACACATAAAAAAAAAAAGAACAAGGCAAAAACTGAAGGAACAAAACAGCAGCAGAATCACAGAACCCAAAAATGGACTAACAGTTACCAAAGGGAAATGGACTGTGGAGGATGGGTGGGAAGGGAGGGATAAGAGGGGAGGGGAAAGAAAGGAGGCATTACAATTAGCATGTATAAAGTAGGGGGAGGCACAGGGAGGGCTGTGCAACACAGAGAAGACAAGTAGTGACTCTACAGCATCTTACTACGCTGATGGACAGTGACTGTAATGGGGTTTGTGGGTGCTCTTGGTGAAGAGGGGAGCCTAGTAAACATAATGTTCCTCATGTAATTGTAGATTAATGATACCGAAATAAAAAGAAATTATTAACAGAAAATATAAGACCTTGTTCTATAAACATAATAATCACAATGTGTATGTACTTCAGTCCTCTGCTATGACCAATTAAGAAATAGGGCAAGAAGTAAGGAAGAGAGAAGAGAGAATAAGGAAGGGTTAAGAGAAAGACAGAGACCCAAAGTAAAAGAGAAATAGACATACATATAAATTTAGGGACACAGAAAAAGATTTTGACATTGCCATAATATTCTCAGGTCATACGTAAGTTCATGAAACATTTTCCTCACTTTCTCTGGGTCTGGTCCTTAATGTATTAAGTGAGCAAAATAGACAGGGCTCCTGCCTTTAAGGACCTCACATATCTAATAGGGAAACAAGACAAGTAATCACACAAATAACCATTTGTATTAGTTTCTATTGCCACCATAACAAATTACCACAACTTGGTGGCTTAAAACAGCACAAAATGTATTATCTCACGGTGCTAAGTAGGATAGAAGTCTGACATGGGTCTCACAGGGCTAAAATGAAGATGTCAGCAGACCTGTATTGCTTTTTGTAAGTTCTAGGTGAGACTTCTTTTCCTCACCCTTTCCAGCTAAAGGCCACCCACATTCCTTGCCTCATGACCGTCTTCCTCCATCTTCAAAGCCAAGCAATGCATCTTTTCGAACCTTTCACTCCTAGTCACCTACCTGTGGCTCTCCCTCTGTCTCCTCTTCCACTTTTAAGGCCAGTTGTGAGCATACTGGGCCTACCTGGATAACTCAGGACACCCTCCCCATTTTGAGGTCCACTGATTAGCAACCTTAATTCTTACAATCTTAATTCTACTTTGCCATGTAACCTACCTACATTCACAAGTCTGAAGTCAGGATGTGGACATGTTCCAGGGAGAATTACTCTGCCTACCACACCATGTAATTACAAAGTGTGCATTACGGAGGCTATTGGCTTAACTGGGGCTACGGCCTTCTGTGCACAAGTAAAAAAGCATGGCATTTCCTGGAACTATCCTATTTCCAAGTTCTGTTCTGTGCTGCCTACATGTAGTTGTGTTTGCTGCTTCCTCTGGGAGGCTCTCCTCCTCAATTTCTACATGCCCATGTTTTAGAGCTATCTTTTAAGGCCTTACTCAGATGGTACCTAGACTCCATCAGGTGGAAAAATCAAAAATAAACTTAGTTCAGAATACTTCTACCTTAAAGATTCTCAATTGGTGCCTGATTTAACTTGTGAGGAAGCCACTGCATTAAAAATGCATATTTGGTGCCTTTCTTCAAATGTATTTGAAAGTATTCACACTGAATTTCTCAGAACACTTCTGTTTGGATCACAGAAGGAAATGAAAGGATAATGCCAAACCCTCAAGGCACCACTGAAGAGGGACAGAAGGAATTGCCTTGAAAACACCAAGGGGAGGTATTCCATTTCTTTAAGGCCTTGCTTAAAGTAAAAGCAGACAAGTGAGAGCTGATATACAAAAGAGAAAAATGATAAGGTACTCTAAATGGTTTGCAAAGGACTGGGATTAAATCATAGTTCTAGGAAAACTTGCAAGCTTGTCCAGTGGCAAAAACATAGAAGTAGTTACATGCTCTTGCATCTTGCCTCTTCTAGTTAGTCATGTGGCACTGGGTGAATAATTATTTTAAACCTATTTCCTCATCTGTAAAATAGCAATTATGAAAGTGACTAGTCATAGTGACTGATACATAAAAGGTGTTCAATAAATATTGCTATGTGAGAGGAGATTCAGAGAGGTAATTTGTCCAAATTTATAGATAGAACCAGGCCCCTAAATCCTAGCATAATAAAATAATTTTGTTGGTTTTTAGTTATTTGGAAATATGTAAACTACTCATGGTCCTTGTGGCACATCTTTGTAACTCGGTAAGAGTCACCCCTATCCTGATAGAGATCACTACACTAACAGCACTTTCTGTTTTGTTTTCTTGTGAATACATAGCATTTGTCATTTGAAATAGAGGATTTTGTAGTACTTGGTACATCAACCCGCCTTGTCTGAAGAAGGTTGAGTGATTCCATCCTTGGCACTGAAGGACACCGAGATCCACAAAATGGGGGCAGTGCTTCTAGATTCTACTGGTCTCAACTGTGCTGGTGTGGTGAAAGAAGAACCTTTAAACAAATTAAATATCCCTCCCTCTGAAACAAAATCCTGAGGCCAACACTCTGGATATCAAATTAAAGGTTTAGGGGATATGTCAGGGGTCTTCCCATTTCACCATGTCACACAGCAATTTGTGTTTTCATACTCCTCTACAAGTAGAGGTTTTCATACTCCTCTACTTCCCACAAACAGTTCTCATTTGAAAGCTTAGTCCAGTGCCAATCATTCTGAAAATTTGCTTAATGTGGTCCAGCAGATTGAAGAAATGAGTTGGAACATATATGTAACAGGAGATATCTGAATGGAGTGGAGGAAGTGGAATAGAAGCCAGAAGACATGGGTGCCCTTGGGCAGCTCTTCCCCCTTGGGGCGTGTTAGGACCTGATTATAAAAGTAGAGGGCTGGGCTCCAGGGTCTCTGAGAGCCCTACAATCTCTAGCATTCTATGATTCTGTAAGCATCCCCTCCTCCCCCGCTGCCCCCACTCAGCCCAAGGTATTAGAATATAAAGGTGTGTGTGCACATTGGGGTGTGGGGAGACAATGGGCCGAAAACTGCGGGCAGGTACTTCATTTGAGTTTAGCACATCTAGAAGAGTGTGCGAGATATGGGAAGAGAGGGTGGGAACACTTGCTAGTAAAATAAAGAGGTTTACTTTACTTAGAATCCAAGAGAGTCTGTATCCCTAAAGCCTTTGAAGCCCAACATTCATGTTGTATTGTTGAAAACCTACAACGAGCTGGGAATGAACTAAGCAGACCTCAGATAGATTATTTTAATGACATTTCTTTTTTCTTCAGTTTGGTTTTGTTTTCATTGAAATGTATTCAGCAGGCTAGACACAGGCTTCTACTTGCTTTGCTACTGGCATGTGAGGACAAGCAGCTACAGAAAAAAAATGGTTACTATTTCACTCTCCTTAATTTTTGTAGTTTTTATCACAAGATTGGACTTTTTATAGAATCTACATTTCTGTGATTATGCCAGTTACAGTCAACATAACCAAAAATCTTGTCTCCTACTCAACTATAAACTTCGTTCAGACCAGATAATTTAAATACTGTCTTAATTTGGGCTTTACAGTTATTAACAATAGAACGGGGAGTTTCGTTTATATTTGCTTAGAAGCTGACTTTACAAAAGCCGATTTATATTTAACTTGATGTTTTGTCATGTACATAGCCCAATCAGGCGACTGAGAGGTAAGATTCCTGAAACATGTTATCTCACTTTCTGCAGAGTTCCAGAGGCAGTAAACACAGCTCTGGGAGCACCTCTGGGCAAAAGATAAAGGAGCGTACAGCTTGTGGAAGTGGTAATTAGAGCCAATTACAACTTGACTTATCTGCTTTGTCATTAAAATGCCTGTGAGACCTCTCATTTTTCTAAACAGAGGAAAAGAAAAGGTATAGCTTAGTGGGGGAGAGGGTTAGCCAAAGGGGATTTCTAATTCTATTCACAAACTTACTGTGTAACCTTATACAAACACGTTGTTGCCCTGGGGCTCCAAAGTGAGCTTAGCTCAGTTAAACCCTAACTCTTAGAGCTAAAAAGGACCTCAAGAAACTACCTGGGCCAGTCTCGCACCTTCAGGAAAGTAAGTTATTATTATAGTCCCATTTTTCAAATGAGACATGAAAAGACTGAACTAATTTATGTAACTAGAATACATTTTCTGCCTCAAGGGCAATGGATTGTATTTTCGTTCTTTGACTTAAATGCCATGAAAATATAATTGTTCTCACTTTTCTCACAAATGTGTTATATACAGGCTAACACATAATAACCACAGAGCACTTTGAAAATACAAAGGGATACTTAATATATCAACAGAGATACTAGCACTTGAAATGGATGGTTCTCAAGGAAAAGTAACCAGAAGGGTCCTTTTAAGAATTAGCGTGAGGAAAGAAATATTACACCCAACTTGGTTATATGGACCAAACTCACTTTTCAAAGGATGTGTAAGGGTACACTTAGAAGTGACAAAAAATTAATAGGAATGCCACTAGGTTTGGGACCATTAGGTTTGAGAGGGTTATCAAAAGGAGTTAAATTTTGTGTGTAAGATCAGAAATCCTAAAAAAGTGGGTTCCTTGGGGAAGGATAAAAGTAACAGGTTTTTCTGACAACTTAAAAAGGTCACTATCTTCTACAATCTCTAGCAATTGTTTTCCTTTTGTCACTTAAAATTGTTGTCTGGTCACTGAATGCCTGGAATTCATTATCTATGCTCCCATCTCCAATCTTTCCTCACCTTGCATCCATTACTCCAGCCTAAATCACCATCTTTACCTGCTACTTTGATCACATCACAAACCCTTAACCTCCGTATTAAATTACTCCTTCATGATTTCAAGGCCCTTCATCAGTGCACTCCGTCTTTCACAAACCTTCTCTACCCTTGTACCTTTTCTTCCAAATACTGTACTTTCTCCTCATATACCCTGAAACAAATCCCATCCTTTCATCTGGTTAATAAGTCCTCTCTTTGCCTTTCATGAAAACCACAAGTTCTTGTGAGGACTATAGAGAGGGGCAGTCTATTTCAACAGGTAGAAGTGTCTTAGTAGTCATTTGACAGGATTTGCTAAAGATTAAGGCAAGCTCCCCCTCCCTTGGACACCTTCAACAGGGAGGAGTGAGGGCAGAATGGCCAGGAGCAGAATGTGGAGGAAAGCTGCTGGGTAGAGACTGCTTGTAACATGTGGTAGTTCTGAGTAGTAAAGAGGGCCTGTGGTACTTGAGGACTGTCTCACCCTTCCACTCCTTCAATTAAACATACACTGTAAAGGAATTTTACGGCAGTACATACTCTAGGGAGTCTTAACTTTTGCGCTGGAATGAGAGGAACCATTCCATTATGAGATCCAATGTGAGAGATGTGGACACAGTTTGGTTACCTGGCAGATACTGAGCTTAGAAACAGTATATATTTTGGTTTTTAATTTTTATTCATCTCCATATAACAGTATATATAAAATGCTGCACAGACAAAAAGCATTTCTGAAACTTGGTCACTCCTTTGGGATTGGCAGATTACAGACTTGTGAAAAAGAAAAATCAATGGTGGAGGAATCTTCATCTCTAAGGGTAGATTTGATGTGAAGGTAGTCAAAAGTCACTTGAGACTAAGTCTGGTGAAATAAGGTGGGTAATGACCTGAATGTAATTTTTAGTGAAATGAGCACATAAAAGGATGACCCTGTCTTACGGTTAAAGTAAGTATCTATAGCCTCAAACATGCCACCGTCCAAGGAAACAATGGTTACTGGGATAGGTAAGTAATTGTTTTTAAAGTTTTGTTTGGGGCACCGGAATATGTATCTGATTTTATGACACCAGAGGAAGACTGGAAGACTACAAAATACTAAGCTTCTTTGGAGACCAGGTTTTAATAAGGTTTCCATTGAACTGCTCTGGCTTCAGAATGGTAAGCGGCTTTTTAATCAAATGTGGACTGGTAGCCCTGCTTGACTTAAATGAGTGATGCAGCTGTTGGGAAGCAGAAAATGGTGCTAGATTACACAGAGACAACCCAAACTAACACAACACACACAGGCTTCCTGGGTACGTAAATTATTTTTGAGGTTAGAAATCTCCTTTTACAGAATGTAGTATATAACAAGAGTCAAAAACCAAACTTGCTGTCCTCTCAAAATTAAATAACTAAATGTGCAAAAAGAACGACCATTAAGTAGGACATCAAAAGCTATACACTTTTCTATGAAACAGTATGTGCACAGATTTCAAAGCTGTGAAAATGCAATAAAGAGCACAACACATTTGGTCACTTTATTAAATGACATTAAATAGTTTTAAGTTTCAACTACTAAACAGCACTTTGAATGGTGAAAACACAGATAGTATTGTCATACTTGAATGCTTTCCTTTAAAAACACAATTCCAGTCCTTATATATATTACAAAACAGCCTTAAAGAAGTAACATCTTTTCTACAGTACTTAAGATACTCAATACAGAACTGAAAAGCAGTCTAACAAAAACAAAGGCAAGTCTTCACAGCTGTATGATTTCAGCAGCCAAAGCTGGATGACGGACTGAAACATTACTATACAACTGGGACAAAACATATACAATATCACAATACTAAGAAAAAACGCTTTACACCCAAAGAAATAAAACAGGTTACAAAATGTGGAGAATGTAGCAGGCAAATCTGTATTACAAGCAACATTTTAAATCGTCATTTTTTAAGCCATTGCAACTATTTAAAACATCTAAAACAAATATAAAAATGAGCCTTTTTAGTATCTTATTGACATGATTTTGTCTTTAAATATTTGTTAAAACTTGATGTTATACTCAAAGTACATATTATGTAGCTAAAATGTCAAGTGAGAAGAGTTTATGCAAAGTGGTCCAAATTTTATTTCAATCTATTTTATTTCTAATTAGTCTTTCTATGTATTATTCTCTAAGTCACAGTTTCATCCATGGTGAAAAGGTTTAGGTTGCCTAAAATGGTCATATCTATGTCTTTGAGCAAGTAATCAGACAATGTTTAAAGTTCCCAGGTCTAGTAAATCAGGTTTAAAGTATTCTGGACTTGTAGGATTACCAACTGATAACAGCTGGCCAGAGTGTACTGCTTTCAAATATTTATCTCATTAATCTTGTCTTTTTCATTTCTTCCAAAGTAAACATACATCTCCTCCCCTGGCCCCAACTAAATAAATTTGATTATCTGGCTGGCACAATATCCAAATTTATGGAATTTGTTAGTGATAATTCACCATGGGAGGGTAGGGGATGCATCCAACCAAACCTCACAAATTGTGTATCACAAACCAAGTGAGTGCTCTTGGATATTTTACCACTAGTTCTTTCAAGATAAAAATGGAAATCTCCTAATCATCCAAACAACTCAAAGCAGTTTTGGCTAATGTGAAACTCAATCTAATCCAGTGATACCTAGAGCAAGTTTGCCACCCAGTTTTATTTTTTCTGGAATTTCGTAGCTACTTCCATTACCTGTTACATCACCATTCCAAAAATGGTTTGGCGATGTTGACACCCATAGTCTAATTATCTTTTTCTTTAAGAAACTTAACCAGATTGTACATGAATAAACTTAGTTGGTCATTTTTATAGGCCTGGATTAAGAAAAATGACAATGATTTTCTAGTAAAACTTCATGAAAGGGCATTACATGATAAAATTTTAATTTTATCAAATGATGATTCATTTTGATCATAAAATTGCCTCACAGATCTAAAGTAAAAGAAAAAAATCTTAAATTTTGAAATGTAATTTAAGAAAACCTAGGGAAATTGGGAGAAAAAAACATGATGAAAGAAAAGAAGAGCATAGAAGCCAGTGATCCTTATCTTTAAGAGGAATTATTTCACAATACTGACAGCAGTGGGAACTGTTAAAGCACATTCCTGTGTGAACTTAAAGTCAGCAATGGTTCTGCCATTGTGATGTTGTTTATAAAACAGGGTGTGAACCTAACAACCACGATGTCATCCTTAACCTCCTAAAATGCTAGAACTTGATTTTGTTAGTCCACATCCTACTGCCAGCAACAGGATGAAGCACTAGCACTGGCACCAAACAGTTAAGAGATGTGCTTTATATTAGTGCCAAGACAGAAAAATTCATGTGTGGAAGATAATCCACAACCCTGATGAAATTTTACCAGTACTTATTTCAGCACAAATAACTGAAAACAAAGACTAAAGAAGAAAAAGCAATTCTCTTCTTAGGCTGTACTTAAGGCTGTTTATACAATGCTAAGACAACTGCAAGTCTCCAAATTTTAGAGCAGTAGTAGTTAAGAATATTGCACACAATTCTGTGTCAAAGATAACCCTTAGTTTCTAACTTTTAGTCACAGAGATGACATAGCAGGAGCCCAGTTTCAGACTTCAGTCAAAAGAACATTAAAACCATTTCAATCACTTTAATCAAGAAATGGATTAAGTACAAAAGTATTTCATAACTTGAGGAATCAACTCTTAAGAACTCAGCTGTGTTTTTACATGTAAAGAACGAATATATAAATCTGTATTCTTTCCTAAACTCATTAATTTTATGACAATTTTATGGTCGCTAAAAGCAGGCATAAAAATTTAGAGAGGAAATTTGTGGAGTTGTTATTGTTATGGAAGGACTTGTTTTCACTGAAAACAATTTGAAATATCTTCTGTACTCAGTGTGTGTTAAGAAGATTCTAGGCAACATCACTGACAATGTCAGGAAGAAATGGTAGGTCCTATTTAAAAAAGAATTAAAACTAATATGGAATATTGGCATTTAAGGGGACCAAACTATACAGTTGAGTTCTGTTAAGTCATTGATTCCTAAAAAAATAAAAGATCTTTCTATGATGTTTAAAATCCTTTAATCTTTTAGTGCAAAATCACATTGATTTCCCTTGGGAAGGTCCTGGATTTTTGCTTCTCATTGGAGGTGGTGCACGCTGTAATGGTGGTGGCTGCATACCACCAGCCACTGACTGATACATTCCTCTCATATCAATCTGCTGGTAGTTAGAAGGATTCATGATTAAATTTGGAGGCTTCGGCATCATGAGATGACCCAGTGTTGCTTGTTGGTAAGTCATTTGTTGCTGCTGCTGCTGATTGTACTGCTGCTGGAGCCTTCGGTTCATAAGTATTCGCTGAACACAGCTGATTAACTAAAAAGAGAAAAGGGAGCTGTTACAAGTGTATGACCTGCCTCAAAGAGGCAGTATATCAAATTTTGAGTTAAAATCAATTTGTTAAGGGGGTACCATACCAAAAGGCAACCACATTATTGTTATCACCATTACTAATTTGATGGCATTCACAGGAGCATTTACTGCAGAAACCAGTTACACCATTTAGGACTAAATTCTCTTAATGACTTGACTATTGTATTGCAAGCAGCATTTGGGTTCGTTGCCATAGTAACCTGTCCAGCACTGTGATTAGTCTCAAGTATTAGTTACAGCACTCTTTGTCAAGTCTCCTTTCTTTGTCATTCTTTTGAGTATTTCACATGATGACAGGCAAATAAACACCTTTAGTGACAAACAGCAAAGGGAAAAAGAACTTGTAGTGGGAGTAATTCCTACCTGGAATGTCTCAAATTTCCTAATATAATTCAAAACCACAGTGCTTTCTAAGTAAAATTCACACCACAGAAATTGATTCTCTGGTGTCAAGAGTTGAAATTTCCCAGTGCAAGGCAGATGGCTGACAAAAAACTATGCTGGGAAAGATGATCAAGGATGCTAGAATATTGCTAGCCTTCCAAAGAATTACATAATTTAGTAGTAACCTGTGTCACATAGCATCTTGTAGATCCACTTTGTACTCTATAATTGAATATACTAAAAAGTATACTTATTTTGGGAAGTTATTTAAAAGTGGCAAATATGGTAAAAAGGCAAAAATTCCTCTTTAGTTGTCCAGAGTACACAAAAAATAAAATTATGTGCAAGAGATACTACATAAACTTCAGGGAGAACACTGGGAAGTTCTTACTCCTTTGTAACAAAAGATATTACCTTTACGTGACATAATCAGGCTTTCTGACAAAATGTCTGCCAGAGATAACCAATGACTATCTGTCCGTTCATACAAGGGATGGTTATTGACGTAGATGTCACACAAATCCATTACTGCAAGTTCAAGAAAGTTAAACATAACCTAGAGATAATCAGAATTCTTACCATCTGTTGTTTTGTCAATACATCATTGTAGATTGCTTCTCTTCGTTTAACATCAAGCTCCTGGCTGGCTTGTCTACTTAATGCTAATGCCTGTACTTGGGCCTCAGAGAGATTCATGTTTTCCTTCCACTAAAAGAGAAATTTTCTGTTTAGTCCTTATTGCAGTAGAACTGTGGAACAATAATTAAGGTACTTAAAAATATTCAAGACTTTTAGAGTACTTTCTCCTTTTCTTTTACTCTTTTTAAAGAAAACACTGATGTAAAAGCAGAGTACTAAGTTGACCACTATTGTACAAGGGTTAGCTATCTTGGGAATGAAAAACTATTTGGATTTAATCTGTGCAACTGATAATTAAGGTATGTTCATGTAAACAATGCATACATTTCTATGACTGATTGATTTCCCAATTTTTAATATCACCCATTTCTCTTTTGTGCCAACATCTAGGTGAAACTGCTGAGTTATAGCTTGGTACTATTATCCAGTTAACTTGTATTTTACTATTGCAAATCAAGTTGTAAAAACTATGCTCTTTCCCCCCACAGAAGTAGTGAAGCAAGCAACAATTATAAATTAAAACAAATGGGGGGGAGACAAATTGCACATTGGAGTAAGGCAACTGCCAATTAACTTACTACAGCTGAAATGATATCCTCAAGAGGCTGAATCCTCACT
Organism: Manis javanica; assembly: GCF_040802235.1. Lineage (NCBI taxonomy): Eukaryota > Metazoa > Chordata > Mammalia > Pholidota > Manidae > Manis > Manis javanica. The sequence goes on from NC_133174.1 coordinate 64,298,081, forward strand.
GCTGTTACACTGTTTGTTGCTTCCACAACTTTTTCTCTTCCTTGATTAATAAGGTCCTAGAAGAATGCAAGAAGTAGATTATATAGGATATATAAACAGACAGCATAGTTTTAAAGCACGGGGATTTTTTCTCTTGCCAATTTACAGTACTTGGTTTTAAAAGTCCTAAATAATTGAAAAGAACACAAAATTCAGCATAATTAAAGTAGAATAAAACTCATCAGTAAGAGTTTGGTTAGGAAGATAAAAGTTAGGGTTTATTGCACAAGTACTTTAATAATTCAAAGGACTCCATAAGCACATTTTAAAAAGAAACCACAGATTCAAATGAGTTATTAAATTATTGGTATAATAATACCTACTCTTTCTTATTTAATTCTTAATTGATTCTAGTATTAAATCAACTTATTTTATAATACTGGGCACTATGATTTACTTAATGCTGTATCTACACTGCATTAGAATGTAAATCAATGTACGTATTTGTTGTATTTTCAAAAACTAAGTAATTTGTTTATTCAAGATATTCTGTAACTGAAGAAAGTGCTATTTTCCTAGCCAGGCATCTGCCCTATTGTTCATTAATTAAAATAATTCAAACTACATTAATTCAAGGCCTGATTCCCTTGTGCTCACAACAAACCACATTTTACATTACTATGCTGGTTCAAAGAGGTCAACAAATAAAAGAGAAATTTCTTGGTCTATTCAGAGGTAATCTTTTGGAGAATGTGATATTCCTGCATGGGGAACCCTCAACAACAGGGTACTTGAAATTGCCTTTAATTCAAGTTAAACTACTTTTGTACTTCACAACTTACCTCCAGCTGTTGATTACTCATTGCTGACAGGGCTCCCAAATTGAAAGGAATATAAGGAGTTTGAGAGTTGAAACTGACAGGGGGTAAATTGGTCCCAGTTGGTATGTTGAAACGCATGGTCAGTCCCTGAAAACAAAAAATTATGCACTTTCCACATTGTGATTTAAAACTTGAAATTCTACATCACCTACTGGTTTAGAAGAGAATGCACATTCTCAGATCTAGGAAATAACACTCTTCAACACACAAACAGAACACCCTTTTCACCCGAAACCAGGATCTTATTACACGGAAAGCTTTAACCCCTAAAGGTGTACTCTATTTTTTGATAATTCCCACAGAATGGGGCAACTCAGAGAATTCTGATGAGACTTCTAACATCACATTAACATTAAAGAAGTTTGGTACAATGAGGTAGGAGTTCAAAAAGAATTCTGTAATTAGGATAGGTTTCCCATCATCAGGCACATTTTTGCTCAACTGGGTTGGTGTTTAAAACAGACATGGAACTATTTAAATAAAGTTGCTGTTGGAGGTTGACATTAATGTCCAATGGAATATTTTTGTGTCTTGATATTCTGTCAAAATTTAGATTTCATGGTATACATGCTAAAGCAACATTTACTCCTACCTCCAAACTCTATGCTCCTCTATGTCTATTACTACAGTGATGGCACTGATGGGAGTCAAGTGATGCTAAACATATAGCTTCTCACTAATCTCTCAATTCAGCAAGCACTAAGCTGAAATGGGGTCACTACATTTTCTTCTCTCTTCTCCTCCCACTCCACCACCCATAATAAAAAAAAAGCCCTTAAGCAGACTGTCATATTTGGGGACTCTGTTCCTGAAGACTCACTTGTTCCAAATGTGACTCTTTTCCTCCACACTGCTCTTTCAAAGGAGTAACATAAAAACCAAAACAAAAAAGCAATGAACTACCTTTTTCTCTGCTTCATACTCAGCCCAAGCTGCTTTTCTCTCTTCTTCAGTCAACTCTTCTTCTTCTTTGTGGTCCAAAAGAGAATCATGTTCATGATAACCTACAATGTGTTCTTTATGTATCTGAAGAAGTTCTGCAAGTATGGTATCCTATTTAGAGGGGTTGAAATAACAAACAATTATTTTCTTCCTCGGAATCATATCTCCACAGACAGCTCTTTGTTCCAGCCTCTTAATGTAAGAATTTCACATTTATATAGGATGTCATAGTGGTTCACTTTTTTAACGACCGCCTTTTAGCTTTCAAGGTTTCTTCCTCCAACTTTTTTCCAGTTTCTTTTATATGCAGTGTTTTGTACTTTCTTCTGAGTTGATAATAAATGCTAACATGAGTCTACTTAAATCAGAGATTACACTGGATGTTTGTGCTAAAAATCTAAGCTACTCCTGTTAATGTAGTTAACTTTACTTTCACAATTACTTTAGTTACCAACCACTATACTAACTAAAACTAAACCTGAACCAACTTCAACAGCTACAGGACTGTTTACTGGGACATGCACTCCTTCTATTTCAATTGTAGGAATGTCAAATATAAATTACACTGTAAAGACCCATGGGTCAAATTTAAACTGCTGTATCATTGTTTTTAAATTTATCATACTATCTTTTTCTTAAAGTCATGGTGCCTTATGTCAGTCTCTGAAGGTTAAAATATTATAAGCTTAAAAATTGGGATCATTTATATACTCAGCACAAACACCAAATTTCTACTCTGTATAATTATGATGATGAGAGAGAGACAGAGAGAGATTAGGGGAAGGGAGATAAGGCGAACCACAGCTATCTTAATTGATAATGAAAATAAAAATATCCTCAAGTTATTTATTAAGAAATCACAAATGAAAGCCAAGATGATGTGTGAGTAGGGCAGTGGAAATCTCCTCCCAAAACCATATATATTTTTGAAAATACAACAAATACAACTATGCCTAAAAGAGAGACCAGAGGATACAGTACAACAGCCAGGCTACATCTACATCTGCAAGAAGTCAGCATCTCACAAAGGGGGTAAGATAAAAACCATGTCCCAGTGGGACCTGAGTGCTTCCCCTACCCCAGTTCCCCAGCGGGAGGAGAGGAGTCAGAGGGGGGAGAGAGGGGAAGTGCAGGACTGCTAAATAACCAAGCCTAGTAATCCGCACAGGGAGCACTGACACACATTGCATGGTGTGCTGGATATTAGGGAAACGGAAAAGTAAAATATGCGAGCAGGTCCCCATAACGGGCTCCCCTGGGACAAAAGAAAAGCGAATGTTTTTTGAAAGTCTTAAAGGGACAGGGACTTCACAGCTGGATGGAATCATCCCAGTGCACTCAGCCCAGCAGTCTGGGACTTGTGAGGAGCTTCAGACACACCAGCCCCCTGGGAGGCAGCGCAGCTCTGACACTCCTCATGGGTATAAACAGCCTGCCGTTCATCTCCCCTCCGGAGAATCCCAGCTAGAGTGGTGGAGCAGCCTGAGGGCAGCTGTGCTCACAACAACCACCCACAGTCTCCTCCCAGCGCACAGCTGCCTGGACCAGACCCAGGGGGTTGCCGTCGGTGTGCAGCGGCCCAGCGCAGGCAGAGGAAGACGGAGCAGGGTGGGAAGGGGTGCCATTCTCGCAGAAGAGCACAACTGCCATGCCTGCCACTCAACACAGGGTTCTGGGCTACCCTGAGGGCTGGACCCCATATGTGGGTAAATGACACAGGTAGCTGAGAGGGGCAGGGTGAGCAGCAATTAGGAATGGACTTTGTTCTCCCAGCTGACCCATGCGCCAGCTGCCTACCACTACCTCTATCACCATTAAAAGGCAGAAGAATTTTCTCCAGTCGAGAATTACCAAGACAGCCCATGACAGAGGGCCGGGGGAGACAGATATAATCAATCTTCCTGAAAAAGAATTCAAAATAAATGTCATAACCATGATGACGGACAGTCAGAGAAATATGCAAGAGCTAAAGGATCAACTTAGGAGGGAGAATACAGAAATTAAACAATCTCTGTAAGGACTTAAGAGCAGACTGGATGAGGTACAAGAGACCATTAATGGAACAGAAATCACAGAACAGGAATACAGAGAATATGAGGCAGAGAGAGATAAAAAGATCTCCAGGAATGAAAGAATGTTAAGAGAACTGTGTGACCTACGCAAACGGAACAATATTCACATTATAGGGGTACCAGAAGAAGAAGAGAGAGAAAAAGGGATAGAAAGTATCTCTGAAGAAAACATTGCTGAAAATGTCCCCGACGTGGGGAAGGAAATAGTCTCTCAGACCATGGAAGCCCACAGATCTCCCAACACAAGGGACCAAAGGAGGACAACACCAAGACATATAATAATTAAAATGGCAAAGATCAAAGACAAGGACAGAGTATTAAATGTAGTCAGAGAGAGAAAAAAGGCACTTACAAAGGAAAACCCATCAGGGAATTATCAGACTTCTCAACAAAAACCTTACAGGCCAGAATAGAATGGCATGATATATTTAATGCAATGAAACAGAAGAGCCTTGAACCAAGAATACTGTATCCAGCACAATAATCTTTTAAATATGAAGGAGGAATTAATTCCCGGACAAGCACAAGTTGAGGGAATTTGGCTCCAACAAACCACCCCTAGAGGATATTTTAAATGGACTGCTCTAGATGGAAGCACACTAAAGGCTAAACAGATGTCACCAGAGAAATTAAATCACAGCAAAGAAAGCAGACCAACCAAATACTAACTAAAGGCAAAAAATAAAAACTATTCAGAAAAATGATCAAAGGAAACACAAAAGAGCATACAAGAAAATACCTAACATATAAAGAATGGAGGAGGAGGAATAAGAATGGAGAGAAATAAAGAATAAACAGAGTGTGTTTATAATAGCTTAATAAGCAAGTTAAGTTAGATGGATAGATAGTAAAGAAGCTACCCTTGAACCTTTGGTAACCATGAACCTAAAGCCAGCAATGGCAATAAGTACATATCTCTCAATAATCACCCTAAATGTAAATGGACTGAATGCACCAATCAAAAGACACAGAGTAACAGAATGGATAAAAAAGCAAGATCCATCTATTTTCATCTTACAAGAGACTCACCTCAAACGCACAGACATACACAGACTAAAAGTAAAGGGATGGAAAAAGATATTTCATGAAAACAATAAGGAGAAAAAGAAGGGGTTGCAGTACTTGTATCAAACAAAATAGACTTCATAACAAAGAAAGTAACAAAAGATAAAGAAGGACATTATATAATGATAAGGGGGTCAGTCCCACAAGAGGATATAACCATTATAAGTATATATGCATGCAATACAGGGGCACCAACATATGTGAAACAAATACTAACAGAATTACAGGAGGAAATAGAATGCAATGCATTCATTCTAGGAGACTTCAACACACCACTCACTCCAAAGGAAAGATCCACAAGACAGAAAATAAGCAAGGACCAGAGGCTCTGAAAAACACACTATAGATGGACCTAACAGACATCTACCGAACTCTACACCCAAAAGCAGTAGGATACACATTCTTCACAAGTGCACATGAAACATTGTACAGAACAGACCACATACTAGGCCACAAAAAGAGCCTCAGTAAATTCAAAAAGATGGAAATTCTACCAACCAACTTTTCAGACCACAAAGGCAGAAAACTAGAAATACATTGTACAAAGAAAACAAAAAGGCTCACAAGCACATGGAGGCTTAATAACATGTTCCTAAATAATCAACGGATCAATTACCAAATTAAAATGGAGATCAATCAATATATGGAAACAAATGACAACAACAGCACAAAGCCCCAACTTCTATGGGACACAGCAAAGGCAGTTCTAAGAGGAAAATATATAGCAATCCAGGCCATTTTAAAGAAGGAAGAACAATCCCAAATGAATAGTCCAAAGTCACAATTATTGAGATAGGAAAAAGAAGAACAAGTGAGGCCCTCAGCAGAAGGAGGGACATAATAAAGATCAGAGAAGAAATAAATAAAATTGAGAAGAATAAAACAATAGAAAAAAATCAATGAAACCAAGAGCTGGTTCTTTGAGAAAATAAACAAAATAGAAAAGCCCTTAGCCAAACTTATTAAGAGAAAGAGAATCAACACACATAAACAAAATCAGAAATGAGAAAGGAAAAATCATGATGGACCCCACAGAAATACAAAGAATTATTAGAGAATACTATGAAAACCTATATGCTAACAAGCTGGAAAACCAAAAAGAAATGGAAAACTTCCCAGAAAAATACAACCTTCTAAGACTGACCAAGGAAGAAACAGAAAATCTAAACAGACCAACTACTGGCAACAAAATTGAATTGGTAATCAAAAAAACACCCAAGAACAAAACCCTCGGGTCAGATGGATGCACCACTGAATTTTATTAGACATATAGAGAAGACATAATACCCATTCTCCTTAAAGTTTCCCCAAAAATAGAAGAGGAGGAAATTCAAATTCATTCTATGAAGCCAGCGTCACTCTAATACAAAAACCAGGCAAAGACCCCACCAAAACATAAAATTACAGACCAATATCCATGATGAACATAGATGCTAAAATAATCAACAAAATATTAGGAAACCGAATTCAAAAATACATCATGAGGATCATACACCATGACCAAGTGGGATTCATCTCAGGAAGGAAAAGATGGTACAACATTCGAAAATCCATCAACATCATCCACCACATCAACAAAAAGGAAAAAAACTACATGATCATCTCCATAGATGCTGAAAATGCATTTGACAAAATTCAACATCCATTCATGACAAAAACTCTCAACAAAATGGGTATAGAGGGCAAGTACCTCAACAAAATAAAGGCCATACATGACAAACCCACAGCCAACATCATACTTAATAGGGAGAAGCTGAAAGATTTTCCACTAAGATTGGGAACAAGACAGGGATGCCCACTCTCCCCAATGTTTTTCAATATAGTACTGGAGGTCCTAGTCACGGCAATCACACAACACAAAGAAATATAAGGCATCCAGATTGGTAAAGAAGAATGTCACTATTTACAGATGACAGATATTGTACATAAAAACCCTAAAGACTCCACTACAAAACTACAAGAACAAATACCTGAAATCAGCAAAGTTAGAGGATACAAAACTAATACACAGAAATCTGTTGCTTTCCTACAGACTAATGATGAAATAGCAGAAAGAGAAATTCAGAAAACAATTCCTTGCCCAATTGCATCAAAAAGAATAAAATACCTAGGAATAAACCTAACCAAGGAAATGAAAGATCTACCCTGAAAACTATAAGACACTCTTAAGAGAAATTAAAGAGCACACTAACAAACGGAAACTCATGCCATGCTCTTGGCTAGGAAGAACTAATATTGTGGAAATGGCCATTTTGCCTAAAGCAATCTAAAGGTTCAATGTAATCCCTATCAAAATACCAATAGCATTCTTCAACGAAATGGAATAAAGAGTTTTAAAATTCATATGGAACCACAAAAGACCCTGAATAGCAAAAGCAATCCTGAGAAGGAAGAATAAATTGAGGGGGATCTTGCTCCCCAACTTCAAGTTCTACTACAAAGCCACAGTAATCAAGATAATTTGGTACTGGTACAAGTACAGACCCATAGACCAGTGGAACAGAACAGAGAGGCCAGATATTAACCAAAACATATATGATCAATTAATATATGATAAAGGAGCCAAGTACATACAATGGGGAAATGACAGCCTCTTCAACAGCTGGTGTTGGCAAAACTGGACAGCTACATGTAAGAGAATGAAACTGGATCATTGTCTAACCCCACACACAAAAGTAAATTCAAAATGGATCAAAGACCTGAATATAAGTCATGAAACCATAAAACTTTAAAAAAAAACATAGGCAAAAATTTATTGGACATAAACATGAGCGACTTCTTTATGAACATATCTCCCTGGGCAAGGGAAACAAAAGCAAAAATGAACAAGTGGGACTATATGAAGCTGAAAGCTTCTGTAGAGCAAAGAACGCCACCAATAGAGCAAAAAGGCATCCTACAGTCTGGGAGAATATATTCATAAATGACAGATCTGATAAATGGTTGAAATCCAAAATATATAAAGAGCTCATGCGCCTCAACAAACAAAAAGCAAATAATTCAATTACAAAATGGGCACAGGTTCTGAACAGACACTTCTCCAAAGAAGAAATTCAGATGGCCAACAGACACATGAAAAGATGCTCCAAATCGCTAGTCATCAGAGAAATGCAAATTAAAACTACAATGAGATATCACCTCAAACCAGTAACGATCGCCACCATCCAAAAGACAAACAACAACAAATGTTGGCGAGGTTGTGGAGAAAGGGGAACCCTCCTACACTGCTGGTGGGAATGTATGCTAGTTTAACCATTGTGGAAAGCAGTATGGAGGTTCCTCAAAAAAACTCAAAATAGAAATACCATTTGAACCAGGAATTCCACTTCTAGGAATTTAACCTAAGAATGCAGTAGCCCAGTTTCAAAAAGACATATGCACCCCTATGTTTATCGCAGCACTATTAACAATAGCCAAGAAATGGAAGCAATCTAAGTGTCCAACAGTAGATGAATGGATAAAGATGTGGTACATATACACAATGGAATATTATTCAGCCATAAGAAAACAAATCCTACCATTTGCAACAACATGGATGGAGCTAGAGGGTATTATGCTCAGTGAAATAAGCCAGGTGGAGAAAGACAAGTATCAAATGATTCCACTCATCTGTGGAGTATAGGGACAAAGAAAAAACTGAAGGAGCAAAACAGCAGCAGACTCACAGAACCCAAGAATGGACTAACAGTTACCAAAGGGAAAGGGACTGGTGAGGATGGGTGTGAAGGAAGTATAAGAGGGAAAAAGGGGCATTACGATTAGTATACATAATGTGCATGGGTGGAGGTTACAGGGAAGACTGTAGAAGACAGAGAATACAAGTAGTCATACTATAGCATCTTACTACACTGATGGACAGTGACTGAAATGGGCTATGTGGTGGGGATTTGATAATGGGGGGAGTGTAGTAACCATAATGATGCTCATGTAATTATACATTAATGATACAAAAAAAATTATACCAGTAATACTTAAGAACTTAAGTGTATTTACCATCATCTTCATTTTCACAATGGAAAGCCACTGTATGTGAGTTAACTGCCTTTTATAGGAACACGGTTTTATATAGTTCTGAATAAGGAAAGCAGAATTCTTTCCTTTGTACTGCTGTGTAGGACACAAATAAGAGAAAGAAGATACAGGATTTCTGAAACAAACTGTGTCTACAGCTTTCCCTTTTAAATTAATTGCAGCATACTGTCAGTACAAGAAACAGATGATGAGGTTAAGAGGGCAGTAAGTATTTGTAAAGGGATCCTCAAAACATTTCTTTGGGAAAAATAGTTTTGCAAAATCTAGGGCAAGTTATGAAAGTTAACAAACAAAAATTTCACCCCTATATCCACAATCAGGGGAGAGCATTTTCTTCCCCTTGAAGCATGTATTCATATTAGTTGCTATAGTAACACTATTATTGAAAACATTACTGGAACAGAATCTATAATCACCAGGCCAACAGTCCTCAAAATGAGGTTTAAATTACATCCAAATGTGCACCTTTACTTTTCTTTGTCTAAGCTTTATTTTTCCTTAAATAAGTGAAAAACCTTAAAAGCTGGGAAAAGCATGGCCTATATTCTAGCTAGCCTAAATTACTTTAAGCTTTTAAAATGACTAGTTCAATCATTAAAACAAAATTAATGATAAACAAAAAGTTTAAGTTAATTTATTTAGAAGTTTAAAGTATTTGGCAAGCTGACAAAAATTCTTATCTAATTAATTCTGAAATTCAGCCTTGAAAATAAAATTTTAAAAAAACAATCAGGGTTTTGCCTGAGGGTGGGGACAGAGGTTTGCCATGTTTAAAAATATTTTGCTTGCCATCACTATGAATTTGAGTTTTATAATATCCAGAAATAAAATGTCACCGGAATACTTAAGTGCCATATGACCCAGTCAGAAAGCTTTGAAAAAACTTTCCTTTTATTAATTAAATATGCCTAGATCCTTAGTGAAGAATATTCCTCCTCAAAAGAGTTTCTCTTTTCAAATTTGAAGTCTGTTTCTTCCCAAACTACACTAGGGGAAAAATACAATGTATTTGTAAGTAATTAGAGAGCTACTGAATAAGTTAACACACAAACTTCTATCAGATTTTTAGGTCAAGAGCATATAACCATTGGCAAAGAGCATTTATAAATATATCCAGATTCCCAAATTGTAGGTATGAATAAGACAGTGGCACTACAGAACTTGTCACTTTCAAGGAAGAAAAGGCAGGCCTGCTAAGCTGACTCTGGTAGAGTGTAAAAGCCAGAGTCTCCTTTCATAACATTTTCTACCTAATTTAACATTTTCCTCCCTCAATTTAACACTTAAAGAACTAGATACTATATTTACTACTTAACCTTTAAAATTGGTTATCCTTTACAATTATTACAGATGCCACATGCCATTCACTGTGAGATGAAGAGTGTCATTCTAGACTTCATATGGCTATACTGAATTCCTTGGAATCTGCAGTTTTCCAAGTAGAGTTTCTAATTCAACTACATGTGTGCTATAAAAAGGAAATAGAAGACATATGAGTTAGGAATGAAAACAGCTATGTAGCTGTTCAAATTACATTTTAAATAAAGAAAACAGTCAAGATGAAAGGTAAAATGTTAAAAAGAAAAGGATATAAATGACGTCATCGAGTGATTCTTATACTGACCAAATCTCTCCTGCAATTTATATTCCTTTAATGGTCCAGGTAATAAATTATATATAAAAAGCTTAAACATCGGAGGAGGAGCCAAGACAGTGGCATGAGTAGGGCAGAGGAAATCTCCTCCCAAAACCATATATATTTTTGAAAATACAACAAATACAACTATTCCTAAAAGAGAGACCAGAAGATACAGTACAACAGCCAGGCTACATCTACACATGTGAGAACCCAGTACCTCACGAAGGGGGTAAGACACAAGCCATGGCCCGGAGGGACCCGAACGTGCCCCACACTCCAGCTCCCTGGTGGGAGGAGAGGAGTCAGAGCAGGGACAGAGTGGGAGCCGAGGACTACTAAATACCCAGCCCTAGTCATCCACACTGGGAGAGTAGACACATAGTGTGTGGTATGCTGGATACTAGGGAAACGGAAGAGTAAAACCTGTGAGCAGGTTCCCACAGCTGGCATCCCTGGGACAAAAGAAAATCAAATGCTTTTGGAAAATCTTAAAGGGACAGGAGCCTCACAGCTGGATGGAAGCATCCTGGCACACTCAGCGTGCAGCTGGGAATCCCGGGGAATGTCAGGAGCCCTAACCCCCAGGAAGCCAGCATACTTCTGAGGCCCCCTCAGGGTGATAAACAGCCTCCTGCCAGTGCTCTCTCTGGGACACCCTGCCACAGCAGGGCAGCAGCCTGAAACAGGCCACACCAATAGCAGCCGTGCAGAGCTGCCTTTGCAGCTGTCCGGGACAGACTAAGAGAAGAACTTGGCACACAGCTGCCCAGCACAAGCTGCTAGGGGTCACGGTACTCACAGGAGAGGAAGGCAATGAGCAACTGGGAAGGGAATTTGTTCTACCAGCTAACATACACACCAACTGTCCATGACTACCCCTATCGCCATGAAAAGGAAGAAGAATTTGATCCAAACAAGAATCACACAGACAACCCCTGACAGGGCACCTGGGGAGATAGATTTAACCAATTTTCCTGAGAAAGATTTCAAAATAAAGGTCATAACCCTACTGATGGACCTGCAGACAAAAATGCAAGAGCTAACGGATAAAGCTGTGAGGGAGAATACAGAAATAAAACAATCTATGGAAGGACTTAAAAGCAGAATGGACGAGGTACAAGAGGCAGTTAATGGAATAGAAATTAGAGAAAAGGAATGCAGAGAAGCTGAACGCAGACAGAGATAGAAGGATCTCCAGGAATGAAAGATTAAGAGAATGGTGTGACCAATCCAAATGGAACAATATCCACATAATAGGGGTACCAGAAGAAGAAGAGAGAGAAAAAGGGATAGAAAATGTCTTTGAAGAAATAATTGCAGAAAAATTCCCCAAACTGGGGTAGGAAATGGTGGCTAAGACCACAGAAGCACACAGAACTCCCAACAGAAGGGACTCAAGGAGGACAACACCATGACACATAATTAAAATAGCAAAGATCAAGGACAAGGATAGAGTATTAAAGGCAGCCAGAGACAGGAAAAAGGTCACCTACAAAGGAAAACCCATCAGGCTATCATTATCAACAGAAATGTTATAGGCCAGAAGAGAATAGCATGATATATTTAATACAATGAAACAGAAGGGCCTTGAACCAAGAATATGGCATCCAGCATAATTATCATTTAAATATGAAGGAGGGATTAAACAATTCCCAGACAAGCAAAAGTTGAGGGAATTTGCCTCCCACAAACCACCTCTACAGGGTTTTCTAGAGGGACTGCTCTAGATGGAAGCACACCTAAGGCTAAATAGATGTCACTAGAGAAAATAAAATCACAGCAAAGAAAGCAGACCAACCAAATACAAACTAAAGGCAAAAAATAAAATGAACTAGCCATAAAAGCAGTCAAAGGAAACACAAATGAGCACAAAATAAGACACCTAAAATACGAAGAATGGAGGAGGAGGAATAAGAGAGAGAAATAAAGAATCATCAGACTGTGTTTATAATAGCTTAATAAGCAAGCTAAGTTAGATGGCAAAATAGTAAAGAAGCTAACCTTGAACCTTTGCTAACCACGAATCTGAAGCCTACAATGGAAATAAGTACATATCTTTCAATAATCACCCAAAATGAAAATGGAAAGAATGCACCAATCAAAAGACACAAAGTAATAGAATGGATAAAAAAGCAAGACCCACCTATTTCCCTCTTACAAGAGACTCACCTCAAACCCAAAGACATGCACAGACTAAAAGTCAAGTAATGGAAAAAGACATCTCATAAAAACAATAGGGAGAAAAAAGCAGGTGTTGCAGTACTTGTATCAAACAAAATAGACTTCAAAACAAGGAAAGCAACAAGAAATAAAGAAGAACATTACATAATGATAAAGGGGTAAGTCGAACAAGAGGATATAGCCATTATAAATATATATGCACTCAATACAGGAGCACCAACATATGTAAAACAAATACTAACAGAATTAAAGGAGGAAATAGAATGCAATGCATTCATTTTAGGAGAATTCAACACACCACTCACTCCAAAGGACAGATCTATGAGACAGAAAATAAGTAAGGACACAGAGGCACTTGAACAACACACTAGAACAGATGGACCTAATAGACATCTATAGAACTCTACAACCAAAAGCAGCAGGATACACATTCTGCTCAAGTGCACATGGAACAATCTCCAAAATAGACCACATATTCGGCCACAGAAAGAGCCTCAGTAAATTCAAAAAGATTGAAATCCGACAGATCCGATAAAGGCTTGACATCCAAAATATATAAAGAGCTCAACCACCTCAACAAACAAAAAGCAAATAATCCAATTAAAAAATGGGCAGAGGAACTGAAGACAGTTCTCCAAAAAAATTCATATGGCCAACAGACACATGAAAAGATGCTCCATATCGCTAGTCATCAGAGAAATGCAAATTAAAACCACAAATGAGATATCACCTCACACCAGTAAGGATGGCTACCATCCAAAAGACAAACAACAAATGTTGGTGAGGGTGTGGAGAAAGGGGAACCCTCCTATGCTGCTGGTGGGAATGTAAATTAGTTCAACCATTGTGGAAAGCAGTATGGAGGTTCCTCAAAATGCTCAAAATAGACTTACCATCTGACCCAGGAATTACACTCCTAGGAATTTACCCTAAGAATGCAGCAGCCCAATTTGAAAAAGACAGATGTACCCCTATGTTTATCACAGCATTATTGACAATAGCCAAGAAATGGAAGGAACCTAAGTGTCCATCAGTAGATGAATGGATAAAGAAGATGTGGTACATATACACAATGGAATACTACTCAGCCATAAGAAGTAAACAAATCCTACCATTTGCAACAACATGGATGGAGCTAGAGGGTATTATGCTCAGTGAAATAAGCCAGGTGGAGAAAGACAATTATCAAATGATTTCACTCATATGTGGATTATAAGAACAGAACAAATTGAAGGAACAAAACAGCAGCAGAATCACAGAACCCAAGAATGGACTAACAGTTACCAAAGGGAAAGGGACTGGGGAGGATGGGTGTGAAGTGAGGGATAATGGGGGGGAAGGGAGAAAGGGAGCTGTATTTTTGCTGTATTCAACTGATTCGATAAAAAGAAGACCAGTGTCAGCCTTTTGAATTTCAGAGGAAAGTTTAACAGCAGAATGTAGGTTAAATAAAAAAATATATTATTTATAACTTTGTCAGTTGGGAGGCTTTATGTGTAGTGCTTAAGATGATAGGGTCATGCATACTGATATGCAACAGAACTCTGGACAGTGATGGAGAATGTTCTGCATCTGTCTACTAGCCACATGAGGTTTTCGAGGTCCTGCAATGTAACTAATGCAACTGAGGAACTAAAATTTTAATTAACTTAAATGTAAATGTAAATAGCCACATGTACTCAGTCTCTTGTACTGGACAAGTCTACATACAGTCTTACTGTGTTTAAGTCCTAATTCTAACACTGACCAGCCCTGTGTCCTTGAGCAGCAAGTTATCTCTGTGAATCTCAGACTCCTGGTCTGTAAAATGGGCCTAGTAAGTATCTACTTCACAGTATTACTGTGGAGATTAAATAATACGTATGAACTGTTTAGCACAGTGCCTCATTTACTGCTGACCTTTCCACTGCTCAATCTAATGGTCGATTCTCAGATCTGATCCTATCCACCCACCAGTAATATCTGACAAAAATTATTCATCCTCTTCACCAAAATACTTCCTTGACTCCGTCAGCTAACTAAGAGAACTCTACTGGTATAATTTACCACTTTCTCTCACTTTCAAAACTTTTCTAAAGGTCTAAAGCAGACTCAGACTTTAAAAAACAATGTATTCCTGAAAAGAATTAAAGATGGTGGCGTCATGAGAGGTGAGACACAGAACTCCTCCCAAAACCACATATAATATGAAAATATAATTAATACAACTAATCCTAAAAGAGCAACATGAAAGAAGACAGCACAAGAATGCATACACCTGGAGAAAAGAGCAGACCTCACAAAACAGGGCAACGTACCAAAGCCTTGATCTGGTAGGACCCAAGCCCTTCCCTCACCCCAGCTCACAGGCAGGAGGAAGAAAAATGGATTGGGAGGGGGTGAAGCCTAGGACTGCTGAACACCCAGCCCTGGAGATCTGCTTTGGGAGCACGAACCTACATTGCATGGTGCTCTGGAGATTAGTGGGGTTGGAAAGCTAAGACAGGCAGAGTATTTGGAGACTCAGATTCCAGACGTTTGTGTTAAACAGGGATCCACATCTGGCTGCTCTGGGACAAAAGAAAAGCGGGCAGTCTGCCACTTCCTAACAGTGAGAGGGCTAGTAAAGGGGAAAGGATTGCACAGAATTTGATGCTCAAGAGAAAGGATAGGTGGAAAAAATTGTCTGGGTGCACTCTGCCCAGCAGATTGTGAACTTTCAGGAGCTTCAGGCGCTCCATCCCCTTGGCTGGCTACTCAGCTCCAAGGCCCCCCACCATGATACGTAGCTTGCTGCGCCTTACTCCTGGCCTGCCAGCACCGGTCGCAAACCAGTGGTCCCTGCTCTGGTGTCAGGCCAGCCAGAGGGAGGCCCCGCCTATGGCAGATACAGATGCAAAGCACAGAGGCTTCCACCTATGTGCTTGGCCCACTGGTTCTGACAGGGGTGACTGGCACAGCAGCTGGGAAGCAGGAAACAGCTCTTTCCTCTCCCGAGGCACCAGCAACGCTCCCATGAGGCCCCCGACATCACTCCAGGGCTGACCAGCTAAAGACAGTAGAGCTTCTGGGCACTAGAGGGCGCCACATATAATGTGAAATGTCAAAGGAACCTGGTTCAACACAAAATTCCACAAACACCAGAAAAAGGGCAAAGTGAAACAGAACTTATAAATCTTCCTGAAACAGAGTTCAAAATAAAAATCATAAACATTCTCACGGAGGTACAGAAAAATACACAAGAACTCAGGGACGAATTTAAGACAGAGATCCAGTCATTAAGAAATTCCATATGTGAAATGCAACATACAATGGAGGGATTTAAAAGCAGATTAGATGTAGTAGAAGAGGCAGTAAATGGAATAGAAATTTGAGAAGAGGAATAAAAAGAAGCTGAGGCACAGAGAGAAAAAAGGATCTCTAGGAATGAACGAATATTGAGAGAACTGTGTGACCAATTCAAATAGAACAATATTCGCATTGTAGGGGTACCAGAAGAAGAAGAGAGAGAAAAAGGGATAGAAAGTGTCTTTGAGGAGGTATAACTGCTGAAAACTTCATCTGGGGAAGGAGAAGGTCTCTCAGGCCATAGAGGTGCACAGATCTACCAAACCAAGGGACCCAAGGAAGACAACATCAAGACATATAATAATTAAAATGGCAAAGATCAAAGATAAGGAAGGACAGACTTTTAAAGCAGCCAGAGAGAGAAAAAATATCACTGACAAAGGAAAACCCATCAAGCTCTCATCAGACTTCTCAACAGAACCCTTACAGGCCAGAAGGGAGTGACATGATATATTTAATGCAATGAAACAGAAGGGCCTTGTACCAAGAATACTCTACCTGGCAATACTACTATTTAAATGTGAAGGGGGATCAAATAATTTCCATATAAGCAAAAGCTGAGAGAATTTACCTCCCACAGACCACCTCTACAGTGCATTCGGAGGGACTCCTGTAGATGGAAGTGTTCGTAAGGTAAATAGCTGACACCAGAGGAAATTAAACCACAGTCAGAAAGTAGACCAATTAATTACTAATGAGATGTAAAATCAAGCGAACTATCCCAAACTCACTGAAGGAATAGACTAAGAGTACAGAATATGATACCTAATATATAAAGAATGGAGGAGGAAGAAAAAGGAAGGAAAAAAAACCACATCAGGTTGTGTTTGTAATAGCACACTAAGTGAGTTAAATTAAGACTGTTAGATAGTAAAGAAATTACACTTGAACCCTTGGTAACCATGAATCTAAAGCCTGCAATGGCAGTAAGTACATACCTATCGATAATCACCCTAAATGTAAATGGACTGAATGCACCAATCAAAGACAAAGAGTCACTGAATGGATAAAAAAAACAAGACCCACCTATATGTTGCCAACAAGAGACTCACTTCAAACCCAAAGACATACACAGATTAAAAGTGAAGGGTTGGAAAATGATATTTCATGCAACTAATAGGGAGAAAAAAGCAGGAGATGTAGTACTTGTATCAGACAAAATGGAATTCAAAACAAAGAAAGTCACAAGAGACAAAGAAGGACATTACATAATGATAAAGGGCTCAGTCCAACAAGAGGATTAACCATTATAAATGTCTGTGCATCGAACACAGGAGCACCTACATATGTGAAAGAAATATTAACAGAATTAAAGGAGGAAATAGAAAGCAATGCATTCATTCTAGGAGACTTTAACACACCACTAACTCCAAAGGAGAGATCAACCAGACAGAAAATAGGTAAGGACAGAGAGGTACTGAACAACACACTAGAACAGATGGATCTAACAGACATCTACAGAACTCTACACCCAAAGGTAGCAGGACACACATTCTTCTCAAGTGTACATGGAACATTTTTCAGAATAGACCACATACTAGGCCACAAAAAGAGCTTCAGTAAATTCAAAGATTGAAATTGTACCAACCAGCTACTCAAGACCACAAAGGTATGAAACTAGAAATAAATTACACAAAGAAAAAGAAAAAGCTCACAAACACATGAAGACCTAATAACATGCTCCTAAATAATAAATGGATCAATGACCAAATAAAAAGAGATCAAGCAATATATGGAGACAAATGACAACAATAATTCAACATTGCAAAATCTGTGGGACACAGTGAAGGCTGTGCTAAAAGGCAAATATACTGCAATACACGCCTACCTCAGGGAAGAACAATCCCATATGAACAGTCTAATCTCACAATTAATGAAACTACACAAAGAACAAACAAGGACCAAATTCAGCAGCAGAAGGGACATAATAAAGATTAGAGTAGAAATAAATAAAATCAAGAAGAATAAAGGAATAGAAAAAAAATCATTGAAAGCAGGAGCTGGTTGTTCGAGAAAACAAACAAAATAGATAAACCCCTAGTCAGACTTATCAAGAAAAATAGAGAGTCTACACATATGAACAGAATGAGAAATGAAAATGGAAAAATCACTACGGACACCACAGAAATGCAAAGAATATGAGTGAATACTATAAAAATTATATGCTAAAAAACTGGATAATCTAAAAGAAATGGACAACTTTATAGAAAAATACAACCTTCCAAGGCTGACCCAGAAAGAAACAGAAAATCTGAATAGACCAATTACCAGCAATGAAATTGAATTGGAAACCAAAAAGTACCTATAAACAAAATGAACTAGATGGTTTCACTGCTGAATTTTATCAAACATTTAGTGAAGACCTAATACCCATCCTCCTTAATGTGTTCCAAAAAGCAGAAGAGGGAATACTCCCAAACTCATTCTACAAGGCCAGCATCTCTCTAATAACAAAACCAGGCAAAGACACCACAAAAAAAGAAAATTACAGACCAATATCCCTGATGAACATAGATGCAAAAATACTCAACCGAATTCAAAAATGCATAGAAAAGATTATCCATCATGATCAAGTAGGATTTACTTCAGGGATGCAAGGATGGTACAACATTCAAGAATCCATCAACATCATCCACCACATCAACAAAAAGAAGGACAAAAAACACATGATCATCTCCATAGATGCTGAAAAAGCATTCAAGAAAGTTCAACATCCATTCATCAAAAGAACTCTCAACAAAATGGGTATAGAGGGCAAGTACCTCAACATAATTAAGGCCATATATGACAAACCCACAGCCAATATCATACTTAATAGTGAGAAGCTGAAAGCTTTTCCTTTAAGAACAGGAACAAGATAAGGATGCCCACTGTCCCCACTTTCACTCAACAGATTTCTGGAGGTCCTAGCCATGACAATCAGACAACACAAAGAAATAAAAGGCATCCAGATTGGCAAGGAAGAAGTTAAACTGTCCCTGTTTGCAGATGACATGATATTGTACATAAAAATCCCTAAAGAATCCATTCCAAAACTACTAGAACTAATACCTGATTCAGCAAAGTTGCAGGATACAAAAACAGAGAAATCTGTTGCATTCGTAAAAAAAACCGATGAACTAGCAGGAAGAGGAATCAGGAAAACAATTCCATTCACAATTGCATCAAAAAGAATAAAATACCTAGGAATAAGCCTAATGAAGGAAGTGAAAGATCTATAGACTGAAAACTACAAGACACTCGAGAGAAATTAAAGAAGACATCAATAAATGGAAACACATCCTGTGGTCATGGATAGGAAGAATATTGTCAAAATGGCCATCCTGCCTAAAGCAATCTACAGATTCAATACAATCTCTACCAAAATACCAACAGCATTGTTCAATGCACTAGAGCAAATAGTTCTAAAATTCATATGGAATGACAAAAGACCCTGAATAGCCAAAGCAATCCTGAGGAGGAAGAATAAAGCTGGGGGAATTATGCTCCCCAACTTCAAGCTCTACTACAAAGCCACCGTAATCAAGACAATTTGGTACTGGCAGAAGAACAGACCCATAGACCAATGGAACAGACTAGAGAGCCCAGATATAAACCCAAGCACATATGGTCAATGAATATATGATAAAGGAGCCATGGATATACAATGGGGAAATGACAGCCTCTTCAACAGCTGGTATTGGCAAAACTGGACAGCTACATGCAAGAGAATGAAACTGGATTATTGTCTAACCCTATACCCAAAAGTAAACTCAAAATGGATCAAAGACCTGTATGTATGTTATAAAACCATAAAACTCTTAGAAGAAAACATAGGCAAAAATCTCTTGAATATAAACATGAGCAACTTCTTCCTGAATGTATCTCCTCGGGAAAGGGAAACAAAATAAAAAATGAACAAATGGGATTACATCAAGCTAAAGAGCTTCTGTACAGCAAAGGACACCATCAGCAGAACAAAAAGGCATCCACAGTATGGGAGAATATATTTGAAAATGACATATCTGACAAGGGTTAACATCCAAAATATATAAAGAGCTCAAAACCTTAACACCCAAAAGGCAAATAACTGTATATAAAAAATGGGCAGAGGATATAAACAGACCCTTCTCCAAAGAAGAAATTCAGATGGACAATAAGCACATAAAAAGATGCTCCACATCACTAACTATCAGGGAAATGCAAATTAAATCCACAATGAGATATCACCTCACACTAGGTTAGGATGGCCAACATAGAAAATATTAGGAACAACAAATGCTGGTGAGGATGTGAAGAAAGGTGAACCCTCCTACACTGCTGGTGGGAATGTAAACTAGTTCAACCATTGTGGAAAGCAGTATGGAGGTTCCTCAAAAAACTAAAAATAGAAATACCATTTGACCCAGGAGTTCCACTCAAAGGAATTAACCCTAAGAATGCAGGATCACAGATTCAGAAAGACATATGCACCCCTATTTCAAAATATCAAAAAACCACCTAACTGTCCATCAGTAGATGAATGGATAAAGAAGATGTGGTACATATACACAATGGAATATTACTCAGCCATAAGAAAGAAACAAATCCTACAATTCACAACATGATGGATGGAGCTAGAGCATATTTTGCTCAGAGAAGTAAGTCAGGCAGAGAAAGACAAATACCAAATGATTTCCCTCATTTGTGGAGTATAACAACGAAGGAAAACTGAAGGAACAAAATAGCAGTCAACTCACAGACTCCAAGAAGGGACTAGTGGTTACCAAAGGGGAGGGGTGGGGAGGGAGGGAGGAGGGGATTGTGGGGTATCATGATTAGTGCACATGGTGTGTGTGGGGTCACGGGGAAGACAACATAGCACAGAGAAGACAAGTAGTGACTCTGTAGCATTATACTACACTGATGGACAGTGACTGCAATGGGGTATGGGGGGCAACTTGATAATAAGGGTGAATGTAGTACCCACATTGCTTTTCTGGTGAAACATTCATAAGTGTGTTTATCAATGATACCTCAATAAAAAAGATTTTATATAAGCTATACTGTAATAAAATGTTTGGTCTTTGAAAAAGAAAGAAAAAATAATATATTTCCATACAGAGAGAGGTTTTATACTGTAATCTAGTTTTTCTAAGACAAAATTCAAGAGGAGGTTTGATAGGACAGATTATCTGATATCAGAACTGCTCTAGAAAATCCTATGTATATGGCCATTGTAGTTATAGGATGAATAAGTTATTACATGTTCTGAAAATGTATACATCTAAAAAAAATTTAGATGCTTAAAGGATACCTATTACTTAAAATGAGAGCATGAAAAGGCTGATCAATTTATTTATGTGAGACTCAAGTCAATTTGTTGTTCTTATTTTACCAGACACTGAGAAACAGAGAGCAAGTGATTTGTTAGTAAAGTTTTTACAGAAGGGCCTTACTTGACTTTTCCACCCCTCTTCTGAATTCTAAGTTTGCTGCTTAATAGTTGTGTGATCTCTTGAATGTTTTACTACAGAGGGATAATACCCCGAGTAACTCATAGGGTTAGTTAGTATAAGAATTAAATGAGAATCTACTTAAAAGAATATAGCAGAAGCACTCGCTATGTATTACTCCTTTTTCTTCATACCTTGCCTTCTCCTGTGTTTTAAAAAATATTAATCTCTTTTTACACAACATCTGTAAAACATGCCTGCCAGAAATATCTGCCATTAGCCTTTGGGTCTAATTTCCAGTTTACAGAATATATGAGAGAGAGAAGTTCAAACACACCATCAGAAAATAAACAAATCCAGAATGGAGGGAGGGAAGGGAGCTGTAGTAAATTAAAAGAAACATAATGAAGAGACTCAACATCAAAATGCAGTGTGCGTACCGAGTGTCTCTTTATTTGAATAAAGCAGCTGTAAAAGACATTTTTTCAGATAAGTGGGGGAATCTGAATATGGATGTGGTATTAATTGACATTAGGGAATTAGGTTATTAATTATGGTTATAAGAAATGTCATTATATTTTAGAGATTTATACTGAAATATTTATAAGCAAAAGATAAACATAATTTAAAATTCAGAAAAAATAGGCAAATGTGGCAAAATATTAATTATTAAATCCAGGTGATGGGTATATGAGGTTCCATTTTACTTTTCTGGTTTGAAAATTTTCACAATTGGAAAATTAACAACTTTTTTTTCAAATATTTTCTTTGCAATAAGGGAGACAGATAACACTAGACTATGTGGCAGAAGTTTGGGACAGCCCGAAGTCTCAAAGACAGGTCAGACCCTTTTTTTACTCCTAGTTAGCTTGGTATTTAAGCATATCAAAACAGTTTTCTAAAGCTGGGATATGAATCCAAGTCACCTCTCTATAGATTTTTTTTAAAAACTAAGTTTAAAAATAAAATAAAAAATAATCATTGAAATAAATAATGGATAGTATAAATAGCAGGAGAGGTATAGAATAAAGAATATCTTAGGAGATCAGACTGAGGCACTCTTCCAGGAAACAGCTGGAAAGGATAAAAAAATAGGAAATGCAAAATAAAAGCTAAAAGATGTGGAAACTAAAAGCAGAAGGCAGGCATTAAGTAGTAACAGTCTAAGAAAGAGATATATAAAAATGGAGGGGATGATATTTTTAAGGAATAGTAGACACAAATTTCTCATAATTATAGATCAAGAAACTGAGACACAGAAAAGTTAAATAATTTGACTAAGGTCAAGATTCAAACCCAGGTGATCTTGCCCAAGGGCTTCTGCTCTTAACCACTATCCTATACTGACTTAGAGCAGAAGATAATTAAGTTCTTAATTAAAGATAATTAAGGGGTACTGGGATTAGCTTTACCATCCTAGAATTTTGCAGTTAACTAAAAGATGAAATCTGTACTCTCCAATATTACACATCTTAGTAACACTGAAAATGTTGGAATGCAAACTGGTGCAGCCACTATGGAAAACAGTATGGTGGTTCCTCAAAAAATTAAAAACAGAAAAGAAATACCACATGATACAGCAATTCTACTTCTGGGTATTTATTCAAAGGAAACAAAAACACTAACTTGAAAAGATATCAGCACATCTGTCTTTATGGCAGCAATATTTACAAGAGCCAAGACATAGAGCCAACCTAAGTGTCTGCTGGTGGATGAATGGATAAAGAAACTGGTATACATACACAACTGAATATTATTTGGCCATAAAAAAGAAGGAAATCCTGCTATTTGCAACAACATGGATGGACCAAGGGCATTATGCTAAGTGAAATAAGTCAGTTTGAGAAGACAAATACCGTATGATCTTACTTAAATGTGGAATCTAAAAAAGCTGAATTCAAAGAAACAGAGTAGAGTGGTGGTTCCCAGGAGCTGGGGAGTGTTTTATCAAAGGATATAAACTTCCAATTATAAGTTCTAGTGATGTAATGTACAGCATGGTGACAGCAGTTAATAATATACTGTATGGTATATTTGAAGTTGCTAAGAAAGTAGATATTAAAAGTTCTCATCACAATAAAATAAGATTATAAGTATGTGTGGTAATGGATATTAACTAGACTTACTGCAGTGATCATTTTGCAATATATACATATATACTGAATCATTACACTGTATGCCCGAAGGTAATAGAATGTTATACGTCAATTATATTTCAATGAAAACAACAGATGGAAATTTTAAAAAGTGTGAAGTCATATCAAAGAGAGTGCCTCAATTTACTTCTTCTACAAGTTTAATCATATAACATTTTACTGTCAGCACAGTAGACTGTAGTGCTTAAAGAGTAAAGGGTCTGGAGTCATGGCACTGAAATCAAATGCTGGTGCCACGACTCTCCCTATGTTGTAATTTCATCATCTATGCCAGCTTTGTAAGGTGGCTGTAAGGATTAAATGATTCAATACTAGTAAAGCCCTTAGTACAGTGCCTGGCAAAAAAACCACTCAATAAAGTTAGCTACTGTTCATTATTATTCCTAATTCAAAGGCTTAGCTGATAATTATTATAAAGGCAAATCATGCCACTACATACCTTGTAGTAACATCAGTGCAGTGGTGGACCTTGTTAAAAACACAGATTCTCAGGGCCCATCCCCAGAAATTGTTTCAGTAGGTTTTAGATGAAGCCAGGAATCTGCATTTTTACCAAGCTCCCAGTAATTCTGATGCAGGTTAGTTCAAGAACTACATGCAAGGAAAAACACTATTTTAAAGGCATGTCAACTACTGTCTTTCAACAGTCAGCTTGCAATTTCAGGACAAAAATTCATATGTTCACTTGTCACATTTCTAGTGAATACTTGCTATGTGCTAGGAATTCAGTAATGAAGATATACTGACACAATTCCTACCCTCATAGACTAGTAGGAAACTTTTAATCTACAGAGAAAAGATACATCTTTTAATTTGTCAACAAAGCCAAAAAAAAGCCCCTACCATTTAATTCATTTATTCAGTACACATTTACTAAATATAAACCTGGTATTTTAATTTTTTTATTTTTAAAGAGTTCTTTCATTCATTTACTAATTCTAATTAGTTACCTATCATAGGGAAGTACAGTTCTAAGTAATTATTTTTAACTGAAGTACAGTTGGTATACATTATACCAGTTTCAAATATACAGCATAGTGATTCAACGGTTATCTACACTATTAAATACTCACCCCAAATAGTGTAGTTACTGTCAACAGAGAAAGATGTTACAGAACCACTGACTATATTCTCCATGCTCTACTTTCATCCCATGACTAACTGATACAATTGAGATTTTGTGCCTCTTTAACTCCTTCATCTATTCACTCACCCACTCCAACCCCTCCCCATGGTAACACCAGTCTCTTATCAGTGTCTGTGAGTCTACTGCTGTTTTGTTCATTTTGTTTTGTTCTGTTTTTACATTCTACATTCAAGTGAAATCATATGGTATTTGTCTTCTTCTGCCTCGTTTATTTTATTTAGCATTAGTACTATTCAGGTTCATCCATGTTGTTGTAAATGGTAAGATTTCCTTCCTTTTTATGGCTGAATAGTAAAACATTGTATATATGTACCATATCTTGCTTATTCACTCATCTATTGATGGACACTTTGGTTGCATCTGTATCTTGGCTATTGTAAATAATGCCATACCTGACATTTTAAATTTCAGAATTTCCATGACCTTGAGTAGCAGATACTTCTAGTGCTTCAAAAAGGAGACACTTCCTGAAGTCTACTCCAAATCTTTCCCCATGGTATCTTGCATTCCATCCCCAACTCCTTTAGCAAGGCAGCCTCATATACCCTGTTTCCATTAGCAGTGACTTATAAATCAGTTTACCAGGGACAGGGAAGCTGCTATTTAGGGGCATCATTGGCACCATGGTCTCTTTAACCCAAATATTTTCTCTAAGTACTTGGTGACTTTAGCTCCTCAATAGTTGTTTTTGTATGATAAGGTGATATAATCAAAATAGGATACAAAGCAGCACCTTAAATAAAGCCTGGTTAGTCTATTAACAAGTATTTATCTTGTAGTTTGTGAAGGGACATGAGAAATTTCACCTTTAAAAGGACCCTTCACTTTCATCAGCTGCCTATAAGGTAGATAATTCTTCTAAAGTTGTATATATTACTTAAGAAAAAAATCTGTGAATGTCAGAACGGGTAACAGTTAATAGTCAAATGCATACTAACATCACTGGAAGTGACTATCAGTATCTAATAATTGAATATTATATTTACAATTACAATTCATCTCTAGGGGTACTCAAGCCTCAAATACCTATCTCTTCTGCAGCCTACCTGAGATTATTGCCTCTAGTCCATAAATATTTCTAGTCTTCTACTGATCTGTCATATGTGTCAAGCTTTATCTTCTCCTAAGGATCAGGACTTCACATTCCTCTTCTGAAATTTCCAAAATTTAAGTCTATACTGGTTTCAGAGAAATAAATTGTGTATAATGGCAATATTAATAACAACTATGGAAACAAAAACAGCAACTAACATTTAAGCACTTACTATGTTAGGAAGTGTGCTTTACATACATTATTTCCTTGGTGAGGTAGGTACTGCTATCTTATATTCTTAAAGGAATTAAGGCTAGTAAAGTGTATGTAGCTTGTCTGAGATTATACCCTGAAAAGGTTGTTGGCAGATTACCAAAAGGGTAAACAAGGGACAGGGCTTATACCATTTGCTCTTTTTATTTGGCATCAACCATCCCAGCAAACACTGAATAGTGTTTCTATATAACGCTAGTGTATATAACCTACAAAGAAATGCTAGAATTAAAACAATTTCTCTATAGTTTATTATGATTTCTGGTGGTCTATTCTCATTCAGATGAATAATTTTTAAACCAGTGAATACAAATATAGAAACAACAAAACTTATTTTATTAAATAATAAACATACTAAACTTGTGATAAAAGAGGCAGAAAAGTAGAAAATAATGACATCAACTTCATCTATGCTTCAACTGTAAGCATGGCTCCTTAGGGGTACATGTCAATAAAAATTGGGTTCATGTGCCATCATGTGGTTAATATGCTACAGGTTACTAACACTTGCTCTGCAATGAAATGGGTCCTTGTGAACCTTTATTCTCAAAACTAAATGTATGCAAGTTCCCGAATAGACTGCTTAACTATTTTATACTTCACAGCAAATTATTTTAATGGAGTATACTTCCCTCTTATGTTAAGAATGACTAAGGTAAAACCTTATATTACCACCTGCTAATAAAACTGCATAATAATATCTCTGTTCAGTAAACTATGCTTTGAGGTATTAAAACTTAAAGGACTAAAGACAAAGGGAGAAAATTGTATATAAAATCAGGGTGAAGGAAGCAAACCTAAAGCCTCACTTTGGGTACTTTAAACACCCATTTTGTTCTCTCTATAATTACCAAAACAAAACCCACACTTAAAAAGACATAGGTAATACAATGCTGGAAAGGAGAAGTGCAAAAATGTTTCATTGCCAGTTTTACTGACTTTTGTTTCCTTCATAAAGGGTACAAAGCTTAGGCTCTATACCCACTTAAGTGTATTATGAAACATGACCTTGACCAAGATTTTCATCTCTGATATCTGTGTAATTCAAAAGTTTATTACCAGAAAAGCTACTTTCCTTAACATAATTTACATAAATATTAACAGTGGTTAGGTATTACATTAATATTTAAAAAACAGCTAACCAGTAAACAAATCTGCATCACTAGAAACTTGTATCAGACTGTTTCAGTTTAGATAACATGCAAGTTTCAAAAAAACTTATTATACCCTGAACAACTAAAGAGATGCACACTTTGTAGACATGATTCAGGAGACACTATGATCATCATTATTAAAAAATGGGTACAAAGGACTACAAGATCACTGTATTTCAAAAAAAAAAAACAAACCCAGCACCAACAACAGCAAGAAACCAATGAGGGGATTTAATCAAATATAATTCATGGGGTACAGTGGTGAACACAGCTAATACAGCTGACTCAGTAGGGAACTAAAGACACAAATTAAAGCTGCAACCCTTTTCCTTTCACACATCTGCTATGACAGACAAATCACTCCCATTTTACTGCTTGCAAATTAACTCTGATTCTAACACTGCTTTTTGATGATATATGGATCATTACAAAACAATTAAAAAGTCCAGTTAATACCTAGTTACGATAAAGGCAACTAGGATTTCAAAAAAGGCCATATAAAAGTGCCAGCATTGTATTATTCACTATGGATGAAATAAAAGGAGCAAAGAATATAGTTCTTGCCCTTAAAGAGGTGCAAAGATAAAAAGAAAAATAGCAAGTGTTCTTTGTGGAATATAAAAACAAAGCAAAGCAGAAGGAACCAAACAGCAGTAGACTCATAGACACTGAGGAGTGACTAGTGGTTACCAAGGGGGAAGGGTAGCGGCAGGGTGGACAGGGATAAAGGGGCACATAGCAATCACAATATAAGTTGGTCACAGGGACAGTAGTACAGCATGGAGAATATAGTCAATGATTCCATAACATCTTTCTATATTGATAGATAGTAACCTAACTAGAGGGGGTAAGGATTTAATAATATGGGTAACAGCTGAACCACTGTGTTATACATCTGAAACCAGTAAGACTGTATTATCAATGGTACTTCAGTAAAAAGAAAGTCAAGTGGTTAATAAATTAAGTCTGACATATTATATCTAATTATAAAGTGGAGAAGTTAAAGAAAGTAAACAAGAACAGGAATACAAGAAGCAAAATTAGAAAATAATGACTAAAAGAGGAAGTGATAGGGCAGAAAGAGATAATCACATAAAAAGTTGAAAATACATATTCAGAACTACCAAAAGACAAAGAATTAACTAAAAAAAGCATTCAATTTAATCATTTAGATAACAATTTGAGGGGGAAATAGAAATGTACAACTTCCAGCAGTCTTACATCTTAAAAATTATGTATAAAGAGCAAAGTGTTTGCAATTGTACTATAATAATAGGAACCAACTCTGAAATGTGTTTAATAAGAGTGGGTGCAAATACCAAGAAATCCCTCAATAAAAGTATCATAATCACCTAATTGTACTCATTTCAGAGAGGACCAATTTTCAAATTCTCGTTAAATCAAAGCCAAATAGTAGTGGACAAAGTTAAATGAAATTTTAAATCCAAGCCTTGGGAACAAAGTTAACATTTATTGAGTACCTATATTGTGCCCAGTACTTCTCTATCCCCACTGCTACCACCTTACTTCAGGCCTGCATTACCTCTCTTATATCTGGATTGTTTAATAGCATCCTAACAAGTATCTTAACAATCATTTTCTTTTCTCCAATCCATTCTGCACACTGATATCCAAAGTGATTTTTCTAAAATAAAAATTAGAAGGTCTTTTTGTTTAAAACCATTAAATAGATCCCACAGCCTGCAATATAACGTCCAGACTCTCTATAATTTATACTATCTACTTTTCCCGTCTTTCCTCCTGCTTCTTCCCATGCCTACCCCTTACTCTACCACTATTTCCTTACACTCAATTGTTTATTTTTAACTACTTGAGGCTCCTAAAACTTGCCATGCTGTTTTATGTATGTTTCTTTTTCTTCTGCTTCTCCTCTTGAAAAGCCTTCATCTTTTGCCACGATACAAATTCAAACAGCTACCCACATCTATTTTCAACATCAGTTCAAGTCTTCCTAATGTGAACTTCTCATCCCCAACTTTTCCAGGAAAGAACTGAATACTCCTTCCTTGGTGTTCATACAGATTTCTATAATAGAACTCACAAATTTTATTGTATTTACTTGCTTAAGATACGCTTATTAAACTATAGGTTCCTGGGGAGTAGGAACCTATTCTTATTTATCAATGTATCCTTAGTAACCAGCATGATTAGCACACTGCAGGCACCTGAAAAGTTTTTAATCAAGGATGAATAACCAAATTTTATTATTTCAGTTAAATTTTTTTGCTGCCTACCGATTAAAAGCTACAGTCTATGATCAGTTCTTGAGTCCTATCATTTATTTTCTTGAAATGTCTTTTCACTCCACAATCATCACCCTATTATTATATGTTCTCACACTGCATTTTACTGCCAGGTTAATTTTCTGAAAGTCAACATTCACCATACAACAGCCCCATTAGTACACTTATAGTGAATACTATTTTAAATCTAAAAGCCTCCATTATCTTTCATAGCTCTCCATAAGCTGGCCCCACCTTCCCATCCAATTTCAACTATTCGTCTGCCAATTTCTTCATCATACCTTAAGTCTAGTACATAAATTCTCATTTTTCCCTTTCCCCAAATTGTTTCATCCTACATTCACATCTCATTTTCCCCCAATACAATTATATGCTAACCACCATCCATCCTTTAGGGCCATTCAGTCTAATTTTTTCCATCAAAAGTGTACCTGAATGCTCCTTTTTAATCATATACCACGGCAAACACATTTGTACCAGTAACATCAGCAGTTCATTCTTTTGTTTTCAAGGATGTTACTTTTCTCTTTCCAAGTGGACTAACATCTCCTTCAGGAAAATCTCACATATATCAGATTGTATTTCCTTTTAGGTCCCTGACAGTTCTTAGTTACTGTGATAGTTAGAAAGGAATCATGGTATAGTACAGTGTTTTTAAACTTTTTTTTTTAAAAGGCAGTAAAATCCTCCCCAATACATAAACAGAGATAAAAGGCAAGGGGCTGACTGTAATGGGCTGTGATGCTCAGAGTGCTGCCTATCTGGCCTTCCCCTACTTGCTCAGCCACATGGTCTCCCTGGAGCACCTGTACAGATATCCTGGCGTTCCTGTGTATAATTTGAAAACTACTGGGTTCAAGTTCTAACTGTAACACTTACTGGCTATGTACCCTTGGGTAAACTTTCTAAGCTTCAGTCTCCTAAGATAATGAGTATGTATGAGAAAGTCCTTTGCAAACTTTAAGTCTTTCTACAAATTTGAGGAACTGACAATTTTACAAGCCATGAGCTAAACTGGTTATATTATACAATCTTAACTGTTATATCACATGATGCTATTGACTATGAAAGCATTCTGTATTTTTAAAATCCAGCTTTATTTAAAATAAAATAAAGCATTCTAAATGTGATTCCATGTTAGGAATCCCAGGTCCTCTGCCTTGTTTCTCTTACTTGGAATTTATTTTCTTATCTCCATCTGGGGGCAATAAAGTGTAATGATTAAGAGTACATGCTTTTGAGTTGGGCAGAGTGGTGTGAAGGCCAGCTTTACCACTAGTTAGGTTGTAGGCTTCGGTAAGTTACATAACCTCTCCAAGGCTTAGTTCTTACCTCATCTTGGAAATGAAAACAGCACTATCAGTTTTTCAGTTGCTGCTGATTAATGAAGATTATCTGAACAAATTGTTCAGCAGAGTGTGAAATCCAGTAGGAAATCGGTAAATTAACTATTATTCTCCTTTTAGGAAGAGCTATGGGAGACCTGAAGCACTTTATGTTAATGAAGCATTCAGTATTCCTTTTCCTTTTTTGTTCTTGGGCAAAGGGTCATAGTACCAAAAGCAAAATACAGTAAGTAAGGTCTATAAATGAAAAATTCTAACACCTTTGATGATTCAGACTGCCAAGTTATAAAATAGGCGGCTTCTTTCCAGACAACCTATGACAACTAAATAGCACTTCTTCCCTGCAGGTATTTTATCTTCTTTAAAGCATAGCCAATGTTTTGTTCATCTTAGTGAACTCTCACAGTACACCTCAAAGTCA
This sequence comes from Manis javanica, assembly GCF_040802235.1. Classification (NCBI taxonomy): domain Eukaryota; kingdom Metazoa; phylum Chordata; class Mammalia; order Pholidota; family Manidae; genus Manis; species Manis javanica. The sequence goes on from NC_133174.1 coordinate 64,329,407, forward strand.
GCAAGTAGTCAATAAATGTTTATCAAATTGAACAGAATCCATACAATCAGAAATGTACCATATAATGAATAACTTCAAAACAATTATCCGTTTTCAAATTGAAATGTTTGCTTCCTATCAGAAATATTATTAACCATGGGCTATTTCTCATAAAAGCAAAGTTTAATGTTAAGTGTAATTTTAGGGATGCTAATTAGATAACAATCATTCCAAAATTGAAAAGGGAAATGTTACTATCTTTAAAATTATAATCATAAACACAAGTCCTTAATTTAAAATACTTCTTGCCATACAAAATTAAGTAACTGATATGAAAGCTGTTAGAGATACAAGTTAAACAAAACAAGGCAAGTGAACACTACACAGTTGTTTTTAAAAAAGTAGAGGTACACGTACCAAATATGGCAAGATGTGAAAAGAGAGAGTTGTAGAACAGCATATATGGTATGATTTCATTTAGGTTTCCAAGCCTTTAAAGGCATAAAAACAAATTTGTGTACAGAAAATTTTCTGATGACTATTCAAGAATTCCCCTCACATTCTAAAGCAACATAATTAAGAAAGCTACATTGCTCTCAATTTAGTATTTCATAATATGGAAACTAAAATGATTCGTGTTTTAAATGTACTATAAAATGGTAGATTTAAACTCCAGGTGGACTTAAGCCATTATCAAAGGGATTTGATAGACGTATTCAATTCACAAAACCTTTCCTAAATGCTCTGTCAGTGAACATTAAATAGATGCAAAGAACACTGATTAGAAAACAAAATATTTGCTTATATAGACAAAGGACATTTAAAAACACTTCCAAATGTTTAATGTTCATGTACATTAAAAATTAACTTGAGAAATCACTGATTTGTATTAGCATTAGAAAGTTATTTATTTATGGGTCTATTTCTTTTTTGTTTGTTTTTTAGATTCTACCACATACAAGTGAAATCATACAGTATTTGTCTTCCTCTGCCTGGCTTATTTCACCTAGCATGATATTCAAATGGAAGTACAACATAGAGAATATAACTGATAATATTGTAGTATCTTGGTGTGGTAACCAGGGGTAACTACACTTACCATGGCAAGCATCTAGTAATGTATATAATTATTGATTCACTATCTTGTACATCTCAAACCAATTTAACATTGTATATCAGTTTTATTCCAATACAAAAGACATTTATTTACCTTTTGTGCTAATTAAATGTCCAGCCATATGAAGAACTAACATACTTTTGAGTTTCTTTTTAACAAATGATTAAGGTGGCTTTGGTAGAGCGACACTGTAATGTGATAGCTGCCTTTCCAACTCTCTTAACAGCTACATGGAACATTAAGTGCTTGAAACTGAAATCAAGGCAATAGAAAAAGTACCCCTGCAATAGTACCCCCAAAAATGGCTTCTTAGATAACTAGACTAGATTTAAATACATGAGCTCTTACTTTAGATAAGAAAATATATGTTTTTCTCTTATGTTTAAAGGGGTCAAAATGGTATCTATCACTATATTAAACTTCTATGATAAGTAATGTTTTCTTATCCAAAAACAATGGACCAGAAGACAAATGTAGATACTATCCTGAAAACTGTGGGCAAGTCACTGAATATTTCTTACCCAAAGTTTCCCCATCTACAAAATGAGATGTCTTGATTAGATTACATCTAAGGGTCCTTTTCAAGTGTAAAATTCTTACTTCCTTTATGACAGTGAAAAATATCAAGTGAATATCAAGTAAGAGACACTTTTGTTTTCTGATTCTTAATTACTATGTAACAAAAAAGAATGTTAGGGAAGAGACTTTAAATTCTATATGGCATTATTAAAATTATGTATGCCCTCTACTGGAAGTTATAAAATACATATTTCAGATTATACTATCTTTTGTGGTATTATTTGGAGAATTGACCAAGCACCCTCTCATTTAAATATGGTTTTACTCTGAAAAATTCTGAAATATAGCCTTTGTAAAGATAACTAAATTTCATAGTACTAGTAAATTTCCTTGGCCCTTGCTGGGTTGTTTTTTAAGCTAATAATCTAAAGATGTTTACCTTTGGCAGCATGGGAGTATCCCTTTTCTTCTTCTTTTCTGAATTAGGGTCATCTAATAAGTCCGGCTCAAAGGTATAAAGTTCAGTAAGCTCATTCATGGTAAAATGACGCTCTACCTGTTGTTGATCAACAACTCGAAAAGATAGTGACTGCTTAGTTACTTGCCGATCATAAATCTTATCTTCCATGGTTCCCTTTGTAAAAAGAAGGAAAAATATACAAATAAATAAAGTTTGTAACCATGAAATTTAATCAAGGAGAAATACAGTTCTTGGTTAATAAGAAATGGCAAAATTTCATAGTAACATACTGTCATAAAGCAAGTTTTATTTGCAATGCTGTTTAATTCATGAGAGATTCCATCTGTTCAGCATAGCTTTTTTTTTTACCTTGACAAAAAAGAAAACTACATTACTGATAATCATTCTCTATTACCTAACCAATATGTACCCATATGTTGCTTTATATGTATCTGTATTTGGTGGAAAAAAAAGTACAGTCAGATAGCAAGGTAAACAGAAACAAAGGAGCACATGAAATAATATTTTAGGGAGTTATAGAAGTCAGAATGCAAAAGAACAGTTTAATTCCTTTCCAGTGGAATATAATAAGCTCTCATCAATCACTATAAACTGCCTTTACATCAAGGCCTACTTTCTATTAATTTCAGGACAGAAAATTATTAACTAAAATGCTGTATGTATTATGTAACATAGCATTCTAAACTAGAATGTAAAAGAGTGCTTAATTTAAGAGTTTACAGTGTAGTTTTCCCAGTTATCTTATGTACTAAGGAAGATCAAACAAGCAAGGAATTACCATTAAGACCCATTCTCTGGTTGAGAATTCCAGATTTGGAGGCAGGTGGAGAGGGTAGTATCTGCTCCCAAAGCAGATGTACCAGTTAAAAGGGTAGCTTAATTCTATAACCTGTATTACTATTTTGAACTGCATCTACCTCTTTGATTTCATTTATTTTTCTTAAATTTAAGTTTTGGTCTTTTTTTAATTCCTAAGTTTATATTTAATGGACAGGACTTTAACATTCTTGCCTAGAAAGTATTAAACATTCCTTATAATTATTCTTTGTTATTATAAAAAGCTAAGTTTTTGTTTCTATTTACCCATATTATTTAAATTAAAAGAATATCTGGTGGCCACTAAAAACAATGATCATTTGACCTTTACATCCACAAGCAAATCAGATTTAGTTATTTGCTTTTCAATGAATGTTCAGTAAAAGAATTATAAATATTTTAATTTCCTGAACTAGCAAGAAAATGCTATACCTTTTTACTCATGCAAACCCATCTCAATCTGAGGAAAATGACACTATCAACATGGATGGACTACAAAACAGAAAATCATGAGAGGCTATAATTTGCTTTCTGCTGCTTTACATATAGGAATGAAGTTTTCAACTTTTTTGCTTCTCTATAATGCATATATGTTCCAAACAACAAAAATATTACCCATTTCACCCAATCTTTCAATATGAAAAAGAATATAAATTATTACCTGAGCTAAGAACCTATATACATACACAGGTTTAGTTTGCCCAAAGCGATAAACTCTGAATATACTCTGGATGTCATAAGATGGATTCCAAGATGCATCAAATATAATCACTCGATTAGCAGCTACCAGATTAATTCCAAGAGATCCTGCTTTGGTGGAAATGATAAACAATCGTCCTCTAGAAATAAAAATACAGAATAAATTAATTTGAAATGAATGCCTCAGAGGTATTTTAATGATAGTAAGACTTTTCAATCCTAAGGCAGTTTTTTAAACAATAGGGAGTTCAGTTGAAGACAACAAGAATTATCTTAGGAGTCAGATTGATTTATATACCCAGGAATAATTTTATTGGTGGAAAAAGAAATAGTCTGATTTAGGGAAAGAGATAAATATGTAAATCAAATGTTTACAATGTATTCAAGATATTTACAGGTTTCTGAAGTAAATGCAGAAAGTTATATATAACTCAAAAGTCCATATTGTGTTCAGTACTGTTATGAGCAGGCACTAATTATGCCAAACTGAAGGACAGTGCCCCAGAGCTGAGTGTGGTTGGGGTGACTGATAAATAATTATAATATAGCATAATAAATATAAGGAGAGAAGTTAAATGCAAGGTACTGAGGTAGATACAACAGGATCAAGAGCACAGAGGGCTCCCAGGAAGGACGTCTTCAAGAAAAATAAAGTGAATCTGACAGATTACTTAATGTACTGGCACACAAGAATATATATTTCTGTAAATTTTCAGAATGAATTTTACAAGGGTGGTAGAGTCATAGAAAATTAAGCAAATGGTAAAACAAACCATTACTTGAACAAAAGTAAACAGTTGCACAAAAAAGGAAAAATAATCATAGTATTCTAAAAGGCTTGTGTGTAAATATTTACATACTAACAGTAAAACAAAACCTCCAAACTGATTTAGGCAAATATTATGAAAAAACGTATTGGGAAAATGAATGAGGAAAAGAATGTGTGTGTGTGTGTGTGTGTGTGTGCGTGTGCGCCAGAAGAATTGACAAGAGTTGAAATTGGATACCTGCAGAGGGTAGAAATCATGGATATAAAGGGGTAGGTCAAGGGACTGGTTTATTTTTAAGCTTTGTAAAACTATTTGTTTTTTGGAAATATGTAAATGTATTATATTGATAAAAGTAAAAATTTAATTCACAAAGATTTTATGTAACATTTTCTTAGATATAAACAAGTTTACAGAAAATACTTACCTCCCTTCCTCAGAAACAACCTCCATTCTAATAAGGGTACACACCTCCAATAGGTTTCTTTTTTTTAAGCATATACACTTCTGGTATCACACAAACAAGATAGTCTCTGTGTATACACTTTTTACATATCATGAGCATTTTGTCAAATTTTGTAGTAAACATGCTTGGTAACTACATTATACTCCATTGGGTGATTACATAGTTGGTTTACTGTTGGCCACTTAAGAGTGATAAGACACCTGAAAATAAAATGCCCTCAAAAATATCCACAAGAACGTCTTTACACATATCTTACTTTCTTTTTTTGTTATCATTAATGTACAATTACATAAGCAACATTATAGTTACTAGATTTCCATTATCAAATCCCCGCCACATACCCCATTACAGTCACTGTCCATCAGTGCAGTAAGATGCTACAGAATCACTACCTGGCTTCTCTGCGTTACACTGCCCTTCCCCGTGCCCGTCCTACATTAAGCGTGCTAATCAAAATGCCCCTCTCTTCCCCCTTATACCTCCCTTCCCACCTATCCTCCCCAGACCCTTTCCCTTTGGTAACTGTTAGTCCATTCTTGGGTTCTGTGAGGCTGCTGTTTTGTTCCTTCAGTTTTTCTTTTGTTCTTATACTCCACAGATGAGTGAAATCATTTGATAATTGTCTTTCTCCGCCTGGCTTATTTCACTGAGCATAATACCCTCTAGCTCCATCCAAGTTGTTGCAAATGGAAGGATTTGTTTTCTTCTTATGGCTGAATAATATTCCATTGTGTATATGTACCACCTCTTCTTTATCCATTCATCTACTGATGGACATTAAGGTTGCTTCCATTTCTTGGCTATTGTAAATAGTGCTGCGATAAACATAGGGGTGCATCTGTCTCTTTCAAACTGGGCTGCTGTATTCTTAGGGTAAATCCCTGGAAGTGGAATTCCTGGGTCAAATGGTATTTCTATTTTGAGTGTTTTGAGGAACCTGCATACTGCTTTCCACAATGGTTGAACTAATTCACATTCCCACCAGCAGTGTAGGAGGGTTCCCCTTTCTCCATAACCTTGTCAACATTTGTTGTTTGTCTTTTGGATGTTGGCCATCCTAACTGGTGTGAGGTGATATCTCATTGTGGTTTTAATTTGCATTTCTCTGATGATTAGCAATGTGGAGCATCTTTTCATGTGCCTGTTGGCCATCTGAATTTCTTCTTTGGAGAAGTGTCTGTTTAGATACTGTGACCATTTTTTAAATAGATTATTTGCTTTTTGTTTGTTGAGGTGCGTGAGCTTTTTATATATTTTGGATGTCAAGCCTTTATCTGATCTGTCATTTATGAATATGTTCTCCCATACTGTAGGATACCTTTTTGTTCTATTGGTGGTGACCTTTGCTACACAATACAGAAGCTTTTCAGCTTAATATAGTCCCACTTGTTCATTTTTGCTTTTGTTTCCCTTGCCTTGGGAGATATGTTCATGAAGAAGTTGTTCATATTTATGTCCAAGAGATTTTTGCCTATGTTTTTTTGTAAGAGTTTTACAGTTCATGACCTACATTCAAGTCTTTGATCCATTTAGAATTTACTTTTGTGTACGGGGTTAGACGATGATACCGTTTCATTCTCTTGCATGTAGCTGTCCAGTTTTGCCAATACCAGCTGTTGAAGAGGCTGTCGTTTCCCCATTGTATATCCATGGCCCCTTTATTGGATATTAATTGAATATATATGCTTGGGTTAATATCTGGACTCTCTATTCTGTTCCACTGGTCTGTGGGTCTGTTCTTGTGCCAGTACCAAATTGTCTTGATTACAGTGGCTTTGTAGTGGAGCTTAAAAGTTCAGGAGTGAGATCTCCCCTGCTTTATTCTTCCTTCTCAGGATTGCTTTGGCTACTCGGGGTCTTTGGTGGTTCCATATGAATTTTAGAACTATTTGTTCCAGTTCACTGAAGTATGCTGTTGGTATTTTGATAGGCATTGTATTGAATCTGTAGATTACTTTAGGCATAATGGCCATTTTGACAATATTAATTCTTCATAGCGAAGAGCATGGGATAAATTTCTATTTGTTAATGTCCTCTTAAATTTCTCTTAAGGGTGTCTTGTAGTTTTCAGGATATAGGTCTTTCACTTCCTTGATTAAGTTTATTCCTAGGTATTTTATTATTTTTGATGCAATTGTGAATGGAATTGTTTTCCTGATTTATCTTTCTGCTAATTCATCATTAGTATATAGGAATGCAAGATTTCTGTGAATTAATTTTGTATCCTGCAACTTTGCTGAATTCAGACATTAGTTCTATTAGTTTTGGAGGGGAGTCTTTAGGGATTTTTATGTACAATATTATGTCATCTGCAAATAGTGACAGTTTGACTTCTTCTTTACCAATCTGGGTGCCTTGTATTTCTTTGTTTTGCCTGACTGCCATGGCTAGGACCTCCAGTACTATGTTGAATAAAAGAGGGGAGAGTGGGCATCCCTGTCTTCTTCCTGATCTTAGAGGAAAGGCTTTCAGCTTCTCACTGTTAAGTATGATGTTGGCTGTGGGTTTTTCATATATGGCCTTTATTATGTTGAGGTACTTGCCCTCTATATCCATTTTGTTGTAAGTTTTTATCATGAATGGATTTTGAATATTGTTGAATGCTTTTGCAGTGTCTGTGGAGATGATCATGTGGTTTTGTCTTTCTTTTTGTTGATGTGGTGTATGATGTTGATGGATTTTCTAATGTTCTTGGGTAGTTTTTTGATTACCAATTAGACTTCATTGCTGGTAATTGGTCTGTTCAGATTTTGTTTCTTCCTTTCTCAGTCTTGGAAGGTCGTATTTTTGCAGAATGTTGTCCATTTCTTCTACTTTGTCCAATTTGTTGACACATAATTTTTCATGGTGTCCTCTAATAATTCTTTGTATTTCTGTATTGTCCATTGTGATTTCTCCTTTTTTGTTTCTGATTCTGTTTATGTATATACACTTTCCTTTTTTATAAGTCTGGCTAATGTTTTTTTCCTCAAAGAATCAGCTCCTCGGCTCATTGATTCTATTGCTTTGTTCTTCTCAATTTTATTTATTTGTGCTCTGATCTTTACTATGTCTCTCCTTGTACTGACTTTGGGTGTCATTTCTTATTTTTCTGGTTTCATTACTTGTGCATTTATACTGTTCATTTGGGATTGTTCTTGTTTCTTGAGGTAAGCCTGTATTGCTATGTACTTTCCTCTTAGAGATGCCTGCCCTGCATCCCAAAGGTTTTTGGGTGGTGAGTTTCTGTTTTGATTTATCTCCATATAGTGCTTGATCTGTTTTAATGTGATCATTAATCCATTTATTAGGAGCATGCTGTTAATCCTCCATGTGTTTGTAGGCTTATTTTCTTTGCATAATTTATTTTTAATTTCATACCTTTGCCCTCTGAAATTTACTGAGGGTCTTTATACGGCCTACTATGTGACCTATTCTGGAAAATGTTGCATGTGCACCTAAGAAGAATGTGTATCCTGCTGCTTTTGAGTGGAGTGTTCTCTAGATGTTTGTTATGTCCACCTGTTCTAAGATATTGTTCAGTGCCTCTATTTCCTTACTGATTTTCTGTCTTGTTGACCTATTGGTGTGAGTGGTGTGTTGCATTCTATTTCCCCCTTTAATTCTGTTAGTGCTTGTTTCACACATTTAGGTGCTTCTATATTGGGTGCATAGATATTTACAATGGTTATATCCTCTTGTTGAACTGACTCCTTTATCATTATGTAATGTCTTTCTTTGCCTCTTATTACTTATTTTGTTTTGAAATCAGTTTTATCTAATATAAGTATTATTATTCCTGCTTTTTTCTCCCTATTAGTTGCATGAAATATCTTTTTCCATCCCTTTACTTTTAGTCTGTCTATGTCTTTGAGTTTGAATGAGTCTTCTGTAGGCAGCATATAGGTGGGCCTTTTTTTTTATCCATTCTGTGACTCTGTGTCTTTTGTATGGTGAATTCATTCCATTTACATTTAAGGTGATTATTTATAGACATGTACTCATTGCCATTATAGTCTTTAGATTTGTAGTTACCAAAGGGAAAAGGATACATTCCTTGTTATCTAACAGTCAATCTTAAATTCCTAATTACTCTATTTTAAACACAGTGTAGAGGTTCTTTTTTTTCTTGCCTTTTTCTTCTTCCTCCTCCACACTTTATACATTAGTGCTTATATTCTGCCCTCTTTGTGAGTACTTGCTTTAATTTCATATTGGCTTAGTAAATAATTTGTCTCATACCTTTACTTTGGGTTTATTTTCTCTGGTGACAGCTATTTAGCCTTGGGAGCATTTCTTTCTAGAGCAGTTTCTTTAACAGATCCTTTAGGTATGGTTTTGGTGAATTTCCTCAACTTTGCTTATCTACCCTGTTTAAATGTAACTGATAATCTTGCTGAGTACAGTACTCTTGGTAAGAGACCCTTCTGTTTCATTACATTAAATATATCATGCCACTTGCTTCTGGCCTGTAAGGTTTCTGCTGAGGAGTCTGATGATAGTAGCCTGATGGGGTTTCCTTTATAAGTAATCTTTTTTCTCTCACTAGTTGCTTTCAATAATCTGTCTTTGTCCTTGATCTTTCCAATTGTAGGTATATGTCTTGGTATTGTTTTCCTAAGGTTCCATTTTGTTCAGTGATCTCTACGCTTCCATGACCTGAGTGTCTATTTCCTGCCCCAGATGGGAGATGTTTTCAACAATTATTTCCTCAGAAAGAGTCTCTATCCCTTTTTCTCTTTTATTTCTGGTACCAGTATAGTATGAATATTGTTTCATTTGGATGGGTCACACAGCTCTCATTATTCTTTCATTCCTAGAGATCCTTTTTTCTCTATGTTCCTCAGGTTCTTTTATTCTTCTCTCATTTCTATTTCTTTTACCACACTCTCTACACCATTTGATCTACTTTTAGATCCCTCCATTGTATGTTTCATTTCAGATACCATGTTCTTTAGCTCTGAGTGGCTCTTTTCCAAGATTTCTATCTCTTTGTTGAAGTCTTCCTTGAGATCTTGAATATTTTTCTGCAGCTCCGTGAGCATTTTATGACTTTTACTTTGAAATCTTTATCAAGAAAATCGGTGATTTCAGCTTCACCAAGCCCTCTTCTGGTGTTTTATCTTGTAGTTTTGTTTGGACCAAATTCGTTTTCCTGTTTTTATTTTATTGTTTCCTATGGAATAGCAGCTTTGTGTAGAGGTGCCCTCTGGTTCTCAGTAGCTGAATTTCCTGTGGGAGCCCCAGCTGTTGGAGTGCAGTGGGTGTGGCACCTGTCTGTCTTTTATTGATATGATTCCAGGTGGGCTCTCAGCTGATCTCACAAGCAGAAAGAACACTCAGGGCGTACTGCTGGAGCTGCTGCAGGTACAGCCACCCTCTGGCTGGCATGCCACAATGGTGGGGTAGTAGTCAAGAGGGACTGGGTGCATGCCAAAAGGAATGAGCAGCAGTGCCACACTGCAGCAGGGAGCTTCTGGACTGCGTTTCAGGCCAGGGGAATGGTGTGGCTGAAACTCCTGAGAGTTCCCAACCTGCTGGGCTGAGCAGGCCGTGATGGTGATATACACCTGCGCTTTATCCTGAGCAGAGAGCTCTGTATCATATTTGACCCTCTAGCATCCCTTTTACTGCTGGAAGTCCTTAAAGCTGAACACTTCTGTCTCGGGCGGCCAATAGTGCATACCTGTTCTCCACAAGCAGCTGTAAGCTCAGCCTCTCCAAGTGTTCCACACATCTTTAATTTCCAGCCCCCTAATCTCCAGAGCACCATATAACATGGGCTCATGTTTTTGGAGCAGATCTCCAGGGCTAGGTGTTCAGCAGTCCGGGGCTTCTACTCCCTCCCAGCTGTGCATCTCTTCCTCCCACCTGTGGGTTAGGGTAGTGGGGAGGGCTTTGGAACTGCCGCATCGCATCTTTGCCACTTTCCTCTATTCTGTGAGGTCTTTTTCTTCCCAGATGTAGGCAGTCTGTTCTGCAGTCTTCAGGTCATTTTCAGGATTAGTTGTATTTGCTGTATTTTCGTGTTTTGTGATTTTGGGCAGTTTCTGCCTTGCTTCTTACACATCTTCTTATGTTGCCAGATATTAACCATACTAGTTGGGGTTAGGATTTAATTATTTGGCTACCTGCTGAACCACTGTGCTGTATACTTGAAAGCAATACAAGATTATATATTGATACTTAAATTAAAAAAAATATCTATCATTCAGAATCACTCAAATAAATGGAATACATGTAAATCCCACAGAATATTTAGTACCTCTGCGCTGAAAACTGAACAATTTGGAAAAGGAGAACCAAGTGGTAGATATCACTGAAACTGATAGTAAGGCTTACTGTATAGCTACAATAATCAAGACTATGAGATAATGGCCAAGGGCACACATAGGCACCGAGGAAACAGAACAGGAAACCAAGAAAAAAATCCCGTACATAGCCATCTGACTTTTCACAAAAGTACAAAAGCAGTGTGTTGGAGAAAGGATAGCATTTTTCAACAACTGGTCCTGGTGTGTACAGACATTCATAGGCAGAAACAAAATGAAAGAAGAAAGAAAATGAAAAAAGATCTTGACCTAAATCTCATCTTATACAGAAATAAACTCAAAATGCCCCTATGACTTAAAATGTGAAGCGATAAAACTTTCACAAGGTTATACAGAAAATCTTCAAGGGTTAGAGTAAGAGTCCTTACACTTGACACCAAAATGATGATTAAGAAAAAAAATGAGCAATCTGACTTAATTGAAATTGAAAACTTTAGTGGTGTGCAAAGGGATGAAAGACAAGCCATAGATTAGAAGAAAATATCTACAAGCCACACATAGTTGACAAATGATTCATACTGCAATTAGATAAAGAATTTTCAAAACTCAACAATAAAAAAGCTAGGGATCCTACCAGGAACTGGCAAAAGAAACAAACATTCACCAAAGAGGATATACAGATGGTAAAGAAACTCATGAAAATATTGTTCAACATAACCAGCCATCAAGGAAATGCAAATTAAGACCACAATGACAAATCACTATGCACCTGTCAGATCAGCATTAAAATAAAAAAATAGTGGTAACAACAAATGCTGGTGAGGATGCAGAGGAAATTGATCTCTCACACTTCACTAATGAGAAGTAAAATGGTGCAGCCACTCGGGAAAACAGTTTGACATTATTTTAAAAAGCTAAATAGTCACTTACCATGCACCCTATCAATTACACTCCTGGGCATTTGTCCTATAGAAACGAAAAGATAGGTCTATACAAAACGTATACACAATGCTCATAGCTTTATTTGTAACAGTCAAACCTGGAAACAACCAAAATGCCATGCAATAAATATACAACTTCTATTAAGCAAACTGGTTATTCCATACTGTGGAATATTATACCATAATAAAAAGGAATGAACTACTGATACACATTAACACATTGCATGGAACTAAAGAGCATTATGGTGAATGAAAAAAAGCTAATCTCAAATGACTCCATATAATATCATTTAAATAACTGTCTCAATATGACAAAATTATAAAGATGGAGAATAAATTAATGACTGCCAGGAATCAGGGATAATGTTGATGGTGGTAAGAATGAATGTGACTATATAAGGGTATTAAGACAGCAAACTACGTTAATATAATATTTCTGTACCTGCTTACAGTGGTGGTTACAAGAATCTCTATATAATGAAAGAATTATATATGTGAAAAAAGACATAGATATACACATACATTGAAACTGCATTAATTTCTGGTTTTAACATTTGAGGTATGTAAGATAATAAGCATTAGAGAAAATTAGGTGAATGTTTCACAGAACCACTCTATACTATATTTCAAAGTTCCTGCAAATCTATAATTATTTATAAATAAAAAGCTAACAAGAAAAAAACAGTATCAACCAGGGATCCCAATAGGCGACCCGAAGACTACTAGACACACAAAACATTAGAAATGGTCATTCTCTTAAAGTTTATCTTAATGTGTCCTGACAATTGCTTTACCAAAAACATTTATTTATATTCTATTTTCTGAAAATTATTGAGTCATGAGAAAATCTAATATAGACAGAACAGACATAATCTCTAACATTTGTGGATTTAATCTGGGCAACTTTAGCTACTCAAGAGTATCCAATCAAATCCAAGATAAATGTGTGTGTGAGTGTCTATGATTAATTTGAATCATAGGCAATTTTTGGCATATGTATAGGCAATTAATTTCCATGTGAGTAAGCTAAGCCCACAGGCTCAGCATCCAGATATCACTTTTGTCCCCAACTTTTAATCACATATGAAAGATATGGGACAAATCCTATGCTACTGAGAAACTTAGGAAGTCAAAGTTTTAGATTAAGTTTGACTAAAATTAGAGTAGGGTAACAATTAATACAATTATTTCTTCATTCTCATGCACAAATAGTTTTTTTAAAACATGGCAGATTATAAAAACATATTCTTAGAGGCGGAGCCAAGATGGTGGGTGAGTAGGGCAGCAGAAATATCCTCCCAAAACCATATATGCTCTGCAAAATACAGCAAATACAACTATTCTTAAAAGAGAGACCAGAAGATCCAGGACAACCACGCTAGATCTACACCTGTGAGAACACAGCACCTCACGAAGGAGGTAAGACACAAGCCGCGGCCAGGCAGGATCCGAGCATGCCCCTAACCCCAGCTCCCTGGTAGGAGGAGAGGAGTTGGAGAGGGAAGGGAGAGGGAGCCCAGGACTGCTAAATACCCAGCCCTAGTCACCCGCATGGGGAGCGTAGACACATAGTGTGTGGTGTGTTGGATACTAGGGAAACGGGACAGTAAAATCTGCGAGCGGATTCCCACAGCCGGTGCCCCTGGGACAAAAGAAAAGCAAGTGCTTTTTGAAAGACTTAAAGGGACAGGAGCCTCACGGCTGGACGGAAGCATCCCAGCACACTCAGCCTAGCAGCTAGAAATCCTGGGAAACTCCAGGCACCTTAATACCCAGGGCGGGAGCGTAGCTCTGAGGCCCCTCACAGCAATAAACAGCCTTTCACTTGTTCCCCTTCCAGCACAGCCCAGCCATAGCATAGCAGCAGCCTGAGACCGGCCACACCCACAGCAGCCACGCCCACAGCTGCGGCACAGAGCTTCCTCCACAGCAGCCCGGGCAAGAATGAGACATCCTGTCTGCACGCAACTGCCCAGCACAAGCCCCTAGAGGTCGCCGTACTCCCAGAAGAGGAAGGCGAGGAGAAAGCGGGAAGGGAATTTGTTCTCCCAGCTGACACATGTGCCAACTTCCCACGAATACATCTATCACCATGAAAAGGCAGAAGAATTTGATCCAGACCAGAATCACACAGACATTCTCCCCTGAGAGGGAACCTGGGGAGATAGACTTAACCAATCTCCCTAAAAAAAGAGTTCAAAATAAGAGTCATAACCATGTGGATGGACTTGCAGAGAAATATGCAAGAGCTGAGAAGGGAGAATACAGAAATAAAACAATCTCTGGAAGAACTTAAAAGCAGAATGAGCGAGGTGCAAGAAGCCATTAATGGAATAGAAATCAGGGAAGAGGAACACAGAGAAGCTGATGCACAGAGAGTTAAAAGGATCTCCAGGAATGAATGAATACAAAGTGAACTATGTGACCAATCCAAAGGGAACAATATTTGCATTATAGGGGTACCAGAAGAAGAAGAGAAAGAAAAAAGGATACAAAGTGCATTTGAAGAAATAATTGCTGAAAACATCCCAAAACTGGGGGAGGAAATAGTCGTACAAACCACGGAAGCACACAGAACTTCCAACACAAGGGACCCAAAGAGGACAACACCAAGACACATAATAATTAAAATGGCAAAGATCAAGGACAAGGACAGAGTATTAAAGGAAGCCAGAGAGAGAGAACAGGTCACCTACAAAGTAAAACCCATCAGGCTATCATCAGACTTCTCAACAAACCTTACAGGCCAGAAGTGAATGGCATGATATATATAATGCAATGAAACAGAAGGGCCTTGAACCAAGAATACTGTATTCAGCACGATTATCATTTAAATATGAAGGAGGGATTCAACAATTCCCAGACAAGCAAAAGTTGAGGGAATTTGCGTCCCACAAACCACCTCTACAGGGTATTTTAGAGGGACTGCTCTAAATGGAAGCACTCCTAAGGCCAAACAGATGTCACCAGAAACAATAAAATCACAGCAAATAGAGCAGAACAATCAAATACTAACTAAAGGCAAAAAATAAAATCAACTACCCACAAAAACAGTCAAAGGACACACAAGAGCACAAACTAAAACACCTAACATATAAAGAATGGAGGAGGAGGAAGAAGAAGGGAGAGAAATAAAGAATCATCACACTGTGTTTAAAATAGCTCAACAAGGGAGCTAAGTTAGACAGTAAGACAGTAAAGAAGTTAACCTTGAACCTTTGATAAACACAAACCTAAAACCTGCTATGGCAATGAGTAAATATCTTTCAATAATCACCCTAAATGTAAATGGACTGAATGCAGTAATGAAAAGACAAAGAGTAATAGAATGGATAAAAAAGCAAGATTCATCTATAGGTTGCCTAGAAGAGACTCATCTCAAACCCAAAGACACACACAGACTAAAAGTAAAGGGATGGAAAAAGATATTTCATGCAAAAAACATGGGAGAAAAAAGCAGGTGTTGCCGTACCAGTACCAGACAAAATAAACTTCAAAACAAAGAAAGTCACAAGAGATAACAAAGGGCATTACATAATGATAAAAGGGTCAGTCCAACAAGAGGATATAACCATTATAAATATATATGCACCCAACACAGGATCACTGACACATGTGAAACAAATACTAACAGAATTAAAGGAGGAAGTAGAAAGCAATGCATTCATTTTAGGAGACTTCAACACACCGTACACTCCAAAGGACAGATCCACCAGACAGAAAATAAGTAAGGACACAGAGGCACTGAACAACACACTAGAACAGATGGACCTAATAGACATCTATACCAAAAAGCAACAGGATATACATTCCTTTCAAGTGCACATGGAACATTCTCGAAAATAGACCACATACTAGGCCACAAAAAGAGCCTCAGTAAATTCAAAAAGACTGAAATTCTACCAACCAACTTCTCAGACGACAAAAGTATAAAACTAGAAATAAATTGTACAAAGAAAGAAAAAGGCTCACGAACACACGGAGGCTTAACAACACGCTACTAAATAATCAATGGATCAATGACCAAATCAAAATAGAGATAAAGCAATATATGGAAACAAATGACAACAACAAAAAGCTCCAACTTCTGTGGGACGCAGCGAAAGCAGTTTTAAGAGGAAAGTATATAGCAATCCAGGCATATTTAAAGACGGAAGAACAATTCCAAATGAATAGTCTAAAGAAACAATTATCAAAATTAGATAAAGAAGAACAAATGAGGCCTAAGTCAGCAGAAGGAAGGACACAATAAGGATCAGAGAAGAAATAAATACAATTGAGACTTATTAAAAGAGAAAAAGAGAATCTACACGCATCAACAGATTCAGAAATTAGAAAGGAAAAATCATGATGGACCCCACAGAAATACAGGAAATTATTAGAGAACTACAAAAACTCTATGCTAACAAGCTGGAAAGTCTAGAAGAAATGGAAAACGTCCTAGAAAAATACAACCTTTCAAGACTGACAAAGGAAGAAATAGAAAATCTAAACAAACCAATGACCAGCAACAAAATAGAAGCGGTAATCAACAAACTACCCAAGAGCAAAACTCCCAGGCCAGATGGAATTACCATGGAGTTTTATCAGACATACAGAGAAGACATAATACCCATTCCCCTTAAAGTTTTCCAAAAAATAGAAGAGGAGGAAATACTTCCAGATTCACTCTATGAAACCAGCATCACAATAATACAAAAACCAGGCAAAGACCCCACCAAATAAGAAAATTACAGACCGATATCCCTGATGAACATAGATACAAAAATACTCAACAAAATATTAGCAAACCGAATTCAAAAAATACATCAAGAGGAAAATACACCATGACCAAGTGGGATTCATCTCAGGGAGGCAAGGATGGTACAACATTCAAAAATCCATCAACATCATCACCACATAAACAAAAAGAAGGACAAAAACCACATGATCATCTCCACAGATGCTGAAAAAACATTCAACAAAATTCAACATCCATCCTTCATAAAAACTCTCAATAAAATGGGTATAGAGGACAAGTACCTCAACATAATAAAGGCCAAATATGACAAACCCACAGCCAACATCATACTGAACAGCGAGAAGCTGAAAGCTTTTCCTCTAAGATCGGGAAAAAGACAGGGATGCCCACTCTCCCCACTGTTATTCAACATAGTACTGGAGGTTCTAGCCACAGCAATTAGACAAAACAAAGAATTACAAGGCAGGCAGACTGGTAAAGAAGAAGTCAAACTGTCACTATTTGCAGATGACATGATATTGTACATAAAAAACCCTAAAGACTCCACTCTAAAACTACTAGAACTAATATTGGAATTCAGCAAAGTTGCAGGATGCAAAATTAACACACAGAAATCTGTGACTTTCCTATACACTAACAATGAACTAATAGAAAGAGAAATCAGTAGAACAATTCCATTCACAATTGCATCAAAAATAACAAAATACCTACGAATAAACCTAACCAAGGAAGTGAAAGACCTATACCCCAAAAATTGTAAGACACTCTTAAGAGAAATTAAAGAGGACACTAACAAATGGAAGCTCATCCCATGCTCTTGGCTAGGAAGAATTAATATTGTCAAAATGGCCATCCTGCTCAAAGCAACCGACAGATTCAATGCAATCCCTATCAAATTATCAACAGAATTATTCAACGAACTGGAACAAATAGTTCTAAAATTCATATGGAAACACCAGAAGACCCCGAATAGCCAAACCAATCCTGAGAAGGAAGAATAAAGTGGGTTGGATCTTGCTCCCCAACTTCAAGCAGTACTGCAAAACCACACTAATGAAGACAATTTGGTACTGGCACAAGAACAGAGCCACAGACCAGTGGAACAGAATAGACTCCAGACATTAACCCAAACATATATAGCCAATTAATATATGATAAAGGAGCCATGGACATACAATGGGGAAATGACAATCTCTTCAACAGATGGTGCTGGCAAAACTGGACAGCTACATGTAAAAGAATGAAACTGGATCACTGTCTAACCCTAAACATGAGCGATTTCTTTATGAACATATCTCCCCAGGCAAGGGAAACAAAATCAAAAATGAACAAGTGGGACTACATCAAGCTGAAAATCTTCTGTACAGCAAAGGACACCATCAGTAGAACAAAAAGTCATCCTACACTATCGGAGAATATATTCATAAATGACAGATCCAATAAAGGGCTGACATCCAAAAGATATAAAGTGCCCATGCATCTCAACAAACAGAAAGTGGATAATCCAATTAAAAAATGTGCAGAGGAGCTGAACAGTGCTTCTTCAGATGGCCAACAGACACATGAAAAATGCTCCATATCACTAATCATCAGAGAAATGCAAATAGAAACCACAATGAGATATCACTTCACACCAGTAAGGATCGCCACCATCCGAAAGTCAAACAATAACAAACGTTGGCAAGGTTGTGGAGAAAGGGGAACCCTCCTTCACTGCTGGTGGTAATGTAAATTAGTTCAACCTTTGTGGAAAGCAGTATGGAGGTTCCTCAGAAAGCTCAAAATAGAAATACCATTTGAGCCAGGAATCCCACTTTTAGGATTTTACCCTAAGAATGCAGCAGCCCAGTTTGAAAAAGACAGATGCACTGTTATGTTTATCACAGCATTATTAGAAATGGAAGCAACCTAAGTGTCCATCAGTAGATGAATGGATAAAGAAGAGGTGGTACATATACACAATGGAATATTATTCAGCCATAAGAAGTAAACAAATCCTACCATTTGCAACAACATGGATGGAGCTAGAGGGTATTATGCTCAGTGAAATAAGTCAGTTGGAGAAAGACAAGTACCAAATGATTTCACTCATATGTGGAATATAAGAACAAAGGAAAAACTGAAGGAACAAAACAGCAGCAGAATCACAGAACCCAAGAAAGGACTAACAGTTACCAAAGGGAAAGGGACAGGGGAGGATGGGTGGGAAGGGATGGAGAAGTGGGGGAAAGAAGAAAGGGCCTCACGATTAGCATGTATGATGTGGGGGGGGCATGGGGAGGACTGTGCAACACAGAGAAGACAAGTAGTGATTTTACAGCATCTTACTACGCTGATAGTCAGTGACTAATGAGGTATTTGTGGGTGACTTGGTGAACAGGGGAGTCTAGTAAACATAATGTTCCTCATGTAATTATAGATTAATGATAGCAAAATTTAAAAAAAAAAGCAAAAAAAAGTTACCTTCAGACTTCAAAATATAACCATATTCTTAAACAGTTATTTAATCAAATGCTTTTATAACTTTTACTATATTCAAAGCATCCGTTTTGTAGGCTCTCCTAGACTACAGGTTTTGAGTAATTAATCAAATTACTCTTCCTGTGGTCTAACTGCAATTTCTCTAGTCTTAACCCTGTGTTTAGTTCAGGATCAGCTAGAATTAAAATGTTTTATACACTCAGTATAGTATCTTTCATACTTTAACACATTTATTAAGGCATCCCTCATTCTCCTGTCATTAAACTAACTCCATCTCTTGATCCTTTCTTAAAAGCCATGCTACCATACATGTGTATTTGAGTGTGCATGTTTATATGTATATATATAAATTTTTCTCTTCCAAATTCAGTTCAAGTCTGTTAATTACCAACACCTTTTAGCAACATCAATGAACACATGCAACACACCCTACACCAACAAAATTTTGAAGTATTTACATTTCCATAATATATAAAGAGATCAGGAATAATTTCTTAACTTTAAAACCCTTTAAGAGATTTTCACCAAAGGTGGTAGAAAAGTAGACAATAAGCATATGAAAAGATGCTCAAGATGAATTATCATTAGGGAAATGCAAATTAAAATCATATGAGACACCATTACATAACTATTAGAATGGGTAAAATAATTTTTTAAAAACACAATAATACCAAGTGCTAACAAGGACACAAAGCAACTGGGACTGATATACATTGCAGGTGTGAACACAAACTGTACAATCACTTTGGAAAACTGGTGGTTTCTTACAAAGCTTAACATGAATTTATCATACAGCCCAGCAATTGCACTCTAGGATTTTCATTTCACTTGAGTAAATCGCTAATATGTGTCTCAATATATGTGATATATGAGTTTTTACAGGAGCTTCCATTTTAATTTCTAAACATGGAAACAACTCTAATGTGTCCTAAGTTGAAATGTTGAAATGGCTAATCAAACTATAAGACAGCCTTACAATGGAATACTATTCAACAATAAAAGGGAACATAGTATTGACATCTGCAATGATATGGATGAACCTCAAATGCATTTTGCTATGTGAAAAAGGTGAGATTCAAAAGGCTCCAAATTTTTTTTATTATTCCATGAAAAGATTTCTTGAAGGATGATGAAACCATTTTTTATCTTGACTATATCTTCTGTTTGGCAAAAATTATAGAATATACACTGAAGAGTTAATTTTATTCTATGTAAATTTAACATGATTTTTAAAAAAACTATACATACAGAAAATGTTTCCTACCTCACATTAGTTTCATCATTAAATTCTTCAGCCCATTTTTTCCTTGATTGCGCAGTAGTGGAACCATCTAAACGGTAATAGTCAATGTTTCGAAGCCACTTCCCTTCACCTGAAAATTTAACAAGAAAGGAAAAAAGAGATTTTATATATATTTTTTCTGCTAGTACTATCTTCCTTGATTTTTATTTAAGAACTGGTTATATATATTCTATTTACACAGCAAAACACTTTTTAAACAAGGTGTAATTCATTCTATTACAAATAAATTCACCACAGATTTACTTCCAAGAGATATTGAACAGCAAAGGAACTTTAAAAAGTATTTTATCTACATGTAAATTTCTTAAAATATTTCCTTGATTAGAATACTATCATACTGTAAAAAGATATGATTAATTTGCACTTTGCTCATGAAGCTTGCATTTATTCAAATTTATAAGTGACCAGGTTTCCCCCTTACTAATAAGTTGATACTGGTCATATAAAACCAGAGACACATATTACATTTATTCAATGAACAAGTATTTATTAACTACTATAATGTGGCAAAAACTTTTCTATGGTCTCTCCACAAATAAACATATATAAATTAATAGTTATCAGACATACCAAATTAGAAACAGTGAAATGAAATATTACCCGACTTACACTGATACTATAACATGAAAGGATTAAGTGCTCATAACATATTCATATTTACTATGTATTTATAATTTAATCACAAGTAATTTTTACTACAATTATTTAACTTTACATATAATGCTACTATATATCCTCCAAGCAAAATTCCTGTAACACCCTAGTCTTAACATTCAAACAGGCTGACATAACGGAGATTTGTATCTTTCAGCAACCATTTTAATTATATTTAGTGAATTTCTTTAAAAAATGCTTTCAGACACATTAATTACTTAACCATACTTAAAGGGCATACACACCGAAAGAAAATTTGATATAGATGGACAAAAAAGTGAGAATATGGAGTCACACTTGCATTAACTGTTTACTTAAAACAGGATAATTAGTTAATATGGAAATCATAACTGAGTGGAATATGAAGATTTGAAAAAGTATTTCAACATGTTCACCTTTCTATGACAATACAAATGAACAATCTGTATTACCACTTCTGTGAATTCAACACAAAAGCTTATAAAGTCAGTATAGGTTAGTAATCAAAACTACAGACAAGATTCAGACTCCCTGAGTTTAATTCCAGTTTCACCATTTATTAGCATTTTGAATAAGGGCAAGCAAATAAAACTCCTTACACTTCAATGTCTTTATCTTTAAAAGTAGTAACAATCTGAGTAACTATTACAAAGCGTTGTTGTGTATTAAACGAGTTAATGTAAGAGAAAAAGACTTTAAACAATACCTGTAATCACACAGTAATTAAGCTTACTGACTACTTAATATTATCACCTGACATCACATAGCAAATTGTATCTACTTCTACTATGACACATATGTGTTTGATCCCTCTAATACACGACTTCTTGTAACACACCTTGAAACTAGTTCAATGCCAAATACACAGCAATCCTACTAGTAGTAGTAGTTACTAATAGTAGTAATCATTCAAAAGATAAACCAAACTGACTGATGGTTAAAACAACTGTTTACTGAAGAGAATTTATAAAATTAGATATGATGAGTAAGCACATAGAAAACTACTGCCTTAACTGTGGTCAAAAAAACACAAATTAAAACAATCAAAAATGTTTTTACCCATTAACAAAGGGGAAAGTATAACTACAATACAACAAGTATACCACAGCATAGGACAAGTCCATTCACTCATGGCGGTATAGTAAATTGATATATTTTTATTTTATTTATTTTTTGAGAGGACATCTCTCATATTTATTGATCAAATGGTTGTTAACAACAATAAAATTCTGTATAGGGGGGTCAATGCTCAATGCACAATCATTAATCCATCTCAAGCCTAATTCTCGTCAGTCTCCAATCTTCTGAAGCATAATGAACAAGTTCTTACATGGTGAATGAATTCTTACATAGTGAATAAGTTCTTACATGGTGAACAGTACAAGGGCATTCATCACAGAAACTTTCAGTTTTGATCACGCATTATGAACTATAAACAATCAGGTCAAATATGAATATTCGTTTGATTTTTATACTTGATTTATATGTGGATCCCACATTTCTCCCTTTATTATTATTATTATTATTTTTAATAAAATGCTGAAGTGGTAGGTAGATACAAGATAAAGGTAGAAAACATAGTTTAGTGTTGTAAGAGAGCAATTGTAGATGATCATGTGTGTGCCTGTAGACTATGTGCTAATCCAAGCTAGACAAGGGCAATAAAACATCCACAGATGCAGAAGCTTTCTCTCAAAACAGGGGGGGGGGGGGGAGGTTCTAAGCTTCACCACTGTTGTTCCCCGATTTCTCACCTGATGGCCCCCCTGCGACTGTGCCTGTCTTAGGTTGTTCCTCCCTTGAGGAATCTTACCCATCTCTGGCTAACCAGTCATCTTCTGGGGCCATACAGGGAAATGTAAAGTTGGTAAATGACAGAGAAGCCATATTGTTTGAAAAGGTTAGCTTTTTACTTCTTTGCAGATTTATGCCCCTGTGGCTTCTATGCCAAAATTTATATATTTTTGAAACATACCCAATGAGATAAAGAAGCACTGTAAAATATAGATTTTTGACTAATAAAACTAATATATACTGATAACAGGAAAACATATTTAACAGAACATCATGTTTAACCATACGCAAATACAGACATGCATACACACTACCCATATATATGTTGAAGACATGTCAATAAAAATGGATCCTTTCAATAAAGAGGTAGAAAATATAAAAATGAACCACCAGAACTGAAGAATAATTAAAATGAAAATACACACAAAACTAATTAACTAATACAGAAGAATAGAAGACACAGAAGAATGCATCACTGACCATCAAGAATGAAGGATAGTGGAAATCATCCAGGCTGAATAGCAAAAAAACAAAGAAATTTAAAACAAGAGGATAGGAAAAGGGACCACAAGGACAACATCAACTGTAGTAATACTCACATTATAGGGGTCCCAAGAAAAGACTGAGGCAAAGGGGTAGATAACATCCCTAACTTGCAGAAGGAAACATTTATCCAGGTCCAGGAAGCACAAAGAGCCACAGGTAAGATGAACCCAAGTGATACACACCAACAATTATGAAGAAAATGTCAAACATTAAAGATAAAGAGTGAGTTATAAGTTGGGATGACTTAGTCAATGGCAGGCTTCGCAGATTTGGGGCTTAAGCAGCTTCTATCAGGGAAGAGGGCCAGTGCGGCTGCTGTTGCAACCCAACTTGATCCAAGTCCATAGATTGGACCATTGGTAGATCAGCCATCCTCAGACACCTCACTTAGGACAGTAGCTGGCAATGGAGAAGTTGCTAGCTTCTTGGCTGAGAGGAACTCCTTAAAATGAGGGAATTAAAACTCTACCAGGGAGGAGAGGAGTACACATGGCAGTGTAATATGTGAGACAAAGGCTTCTTCCTAAAACAGCATACAATACGAAATTTTAATTAACATGACTAATACTGATAGAGCAACAGGAAAGAGCACTGGGCCAAACTGCATACACGTGGAGATAAGAATAAACCACACGGGGTCCTAGCCATGGAAATCAGAGAAAGGAAAGAAATACAAGGTATCCACACTGGTAAAGAAGAAGTCAAACTGTCACTATTTGCAGATGACATTATATTGTAAATAAAAAACCCTAAAGACTCCACCCCAAAACTACTAGAACTAATATCAGAATTCAGCAAAGTTGCAGGATACAAAATTAATACACAGAAATCTGTTGCTTTCCCATACACTAATGATGAGCCAGCAGAAAGAGAAATCAGGAAAACAATTCCATTCACAGTTGCATCAAAAAGAATAAGATACCTAGGAATAAACCTAACCAAGGAAGGGAAAGACCTATACCCTAAAACCACAAGATACTCTTAAGAGAAATTAAAGAGGACATTAAAAAATGGAAACTCATTCCATGCTCTTGGCTAGGAAGAATTAATATTGTCCAAATGGCCATCCTGCCTAAAGCAATCTACAGATTCAATGCAATCCCTATCAAAATACCAACAGCAATTTCTTCAACGAACTGGAACAAATAGTTCTAAAATTCATATGGAACCACAAAAGACCCCGAATAGCCAAAGTAAGCCTGAGAAGGAAAAATAAAGCAGGGGGGATCTCACTTCCCAACTTCAAGCTCTACTACAAAGCCACAGTAATCAAGACA
Organism: Manis javanica; assembly: GCF_040802235.1. Lineage (NCBI taxonomy): Eukaryota > Metazoa > Chordata > Mammalia > Pholidota > Manidae > Manis > Manis javanica. The sequence goes on from NC_133174.1 coordinate 64,354,218, forward strand.
ATTTGGTACTGGCACAAGAACAGACCCACAGACCAGTGAAACGAAATAGAGAGTCCAGATATTAAACCAGGCATAAATGGTCATTTAATCTATGATAAAAGAGCCATGGACACACAATGGGGAAATGACAGTGTCTTCAACAACTAGTGTTGGCAAAACTGGACAGCTACATTCAAGAGAATGAAACTGGATTATTGTTTAACCCCATATACAGAAGTAAACTCGAATGGATCAAAGACGTGAATGCAAGTCATGAAACCATAAAACTCTTAGAAGACAACATAGGCAAAAATCTCCTGAATATAAGCACCAGCAAATTCTTCCTGAATACATCTCCTCGAGCAAGGGAAACAAAAGCAAAAATGAACTCATGGGACTACATCAAAATAAAAAGTTTCTGTATGGCAAAGGACACCATCAACAGAACAAAAAGGCATCCTATGGTATGGGATAATACATTTGAAATGACATATCCGAAAAGGGGTTAACATCCAAAATAAATAAAGAACTTACATGCCTCAATACCCATAAAGCAAATAACCTGATTAACAAAAGGGCAAAGGATATGAAGAGACAGTTCTCCAACGAAGAAATTCAGATGGCTAACAGACACATGAAAAGATGCTCCACATCACTAATCATCAGGGAAATGCAAATTAAAACCACAATGAGATATCAACTCACACTAGTAAGGATCGCCACCACTGAAACGACTAAGAGCAACAAATGCTGGCCAGGATGCGGAGAAAGGGGAACCCTCCTAACACTGCTGGTGGGAATATAAGCTAGTTCAACCATTGTGGAAAGCAATGTGGAGGTTCCTCAGAAAAATAAAAAGAGAAATACCATTTGACCTGGGAATCCCATTCCTTGGAATTTACCCAAAGAATACAACTTTTCAGACTGAAAAAGACATATGCATCCCTATGTTTATTACAGCACTATTTACATTAGCCAAGATACAGAAGCAACCTAAGTGTCCATCAGTAGATGAATGCATAAAGAAAATGTGGTACATGTACACAATGGAGTACTATTCAGCCTTAACAAAGAACCAAATCCTACCATTTGCAACAACATGGATAGAGCTGGAGGGTATTATGCTCAGTGAAATAAGCCAGGTGGAGAAAAACAAGTGCCAAATAATTTTCCTCATTTGTGGAGTATAACAACGAAGCAAAACTGAAGGAACAAAATAGCAGCAGACTCACAGACTCCCAGAAGGAACTAGCAGTTACCAATGGGGCGGGGTGTGGGAGGGAAGGGGAAGGGGATTGAGGGGTATTATGTTTACTACACATGGTGTGGGGGGTCACATGGAAAACAGTGTAGCACAAAGAAGGCAAACAGTGAATCTGTGGCATCTTACAGTGAGGGACAGTGACTGCATTGGGGTATGGGTGGGGAGTTGATAATATGAGTAAATGTAGTAACCACATTGTTCTTTAATGTGACACCTTCATAAGAGTGTGTATCAATAATACCTTAATAAAAATTTTTTTTAAAGTGTGAGTTATAAAAGCAGCAAGGAACAAGCAAACAGATACATAGAAGGGAACCCCCTATACCCATATAGGGTTAACAGCTACTTTAACAGCAGAATATTTGCAGGCAAGAATGGAGAGGCAGAATTTATTCAAACTGCTGAAAGGAAACCTAGAAACAAAAATACTCCACCACTAAGGTAATCATTCAAAATTAAAGGAGAGATACTTTCCCAGCAGATGAAGTTAAATCAGCTCATCTCCACTAAACCAGCCTCATAAGGAATATTAAAGGGATCTCATGAGGCAAAAAAGAACCAGAAAATTTAAAATAAAATTACAACCGTAAAACCGAATACATAGCATTAACATCAATCACTTCTAAAGCTATTATGAATGGTAAAAGACTGAAGTATTAAAACCTATTATAGGTATAAGAATTAGTTAAGTGATAAACAAAATAATAAGATGTAAAGAATAACATCAAAAATATAGAGGATGGAGGGAGGGAGTAAAAACAGTGCTTTAGGGGATCATCAACTTAAAACAGATTGTTACATACAAAGGGTTTTATATATGGACCTCATGGTAACCACAAACCAAAACCTGCAATAGATACACAAAAAAATAAAGAGAACTGTATCCAAGTATAACTCTAAAAGAAAAAAAATCATCAAACCACATAGGAAGGAGCAAGAGAATAAAGGAACTACCAAAAGAATCAGAAAACAACAACATGTCAATAAGTGCATAACTATCAGAATTTATGTTAAATGTAAAGGGACTGAATGCTCCATGGTGACTGAATGAATAAAAATCAAAGACCCATCTATCTGCTGCCTACAAGAGACTTACTTCAGACCTAACGAAAGAGACTTAAAATGAAAGGATAGAAAAAGATACTCAATGAAAATGGAAATGAAAAGAAAAAAAAAAAACTAGTATAGCAACATGTATATCAGACAAAACAGACTTTGAAGAGCTGTAACAAGAGACAAAGGAGGACATTACACAGACATACAGCGATCAATCCAACAAGAGGATACAACTGTAAACATCTATGTATCCAACAGAGAACCTAAATATACAAAGCAGATAATAACAGACATAAAGAGTGACATTGACAATGTATAATAAAAGAAGACTTTAACACCCCACCTGCATCAATGGATATATCATCAAGGCAGAAACTTAAGGAAACAGGGGCATTATATGACACACTTTATACACATTCATTTTAAGTAGATAGGAAACATTCTCAAAGAAGATCTTATTACACCAAAAAACAAGTTTCCATAACTATCAAAAGAAAAATGTGTGTATGAAGAAATAAATGAGGAAGTAAGAAATACATAGAGATAGATAAAAATGAAAACACAACTTTCAAAAATCTACAGAAAGAACCAAAAGGATTTCTAATATGGAACTGTATAGCATTAAAGGCCTATTTGAAGAAACAGAAATAATCTCTAATGGTACAACCATACACTTAAGAAAATGAGAAAAAAAAGAGAAAAACAAATCTAAAAGTTAGCAGAATTAAGGAAATACTAAAATCAGAGTGAAAATACATGAAAGAGATGAAAAAAACAATAAAAAAGATCAATAAAAAAAAGAGCTGGTTCTCTGAAAAGAGAAACAAAATTGATAAACCAACACCATAGAAATAAAAAGTATTGTAAGAGACATGTATGAAAAATTATATGCCACCAAACTGGACAATCAAGAAGAAATGGATAAATTCCTAAAAACATATAAACTTGCAGGGCACTATCAAGAATAGAAAATGTGAACAGACAATTATTACTAATGAAATTTAACCAGTAATCAAAAAGCCCCCCACCAAAAATCCAGGAACTGATGGCTTCAGTTGAATTCTACTATGAAGAATAAATATCTATCAAACATTTAAGAAAGATTCCTGCCTATGCTTCTCAAACTATTACAAAAAACTCAAGAGGAAGGAAAGTATACAAATTCATTTTATGAGGCCAGCATTGCCCTGATACCAAAACCAAAAACACCGAAAAGCCAAAAAACAAAATTACAGGCTAATATCCCTAATGAACATAGATGCAAAAATTTCTCAACAAAATATTAAAAAATCAGGGACACATATACAGATGGCAGAGTAGAAAGGTGGAAACCTCCTCCAAAAAACACATCAAAGAAGAAAATACAGCAAACATAACTTAACCTGAAAACAACCTGAAGAAAGCAGAACAGACCACCTACACCGGGAGAAGAAGAAGACAACACAGAAAAGGGTAAAGTGTCAAAACTGATAATGGGTGGAACTAAAGCCCTTCCACCCCACCCAAGCCTACAGGATGGATGGAGAAAAACACAGTGGGGAGCGCTTAGGAGCTCAAGAGTGCTGCACACACATCCCTGGAATTCTGATCCAGGTGCATGAACCCACAAAACATGGGGATCTGTTGAATAGCAGGACTGGAAAGTAAGGACTAGTAGAACATTGGAAGGCTGCGACTCCATCTGATTGTGGAGGACAGGCACACTCTATGAGACCTGACACCCAAAGCAGGAGCAGCAGTTTCCAAGACTTGCAAGGACTGGGAGGGGTGCCAGAGGAGCGAGGATGGATGGAACTCTCTCCTCAGGACAAAGAGCAGTTGGAGGATATCTCCACAGCCCACCCTCACCCAAGAAATTGAAAAACCTCGGGCACCCCAGATATACCATCTCTCTTGCTGGCAATGCTCCGACTTGCCTGCACTGCTGGCAATGAGCCCATTTGGTCCAGCTTTCTTGGCTCTGTTTCAGTGCAACTTGCAGGTACCTGCAAGAGCAAGCCCCAAGAGCTCCTTCCTCTCCATGGGTGGCCAAACCTGGTGCTGCATATCCAACTGGGGCAGAGCCTCATGTCAGCCCGCCCACCCCACTTACCCTACAACCCCACCAATGCTGCAGGGGAGGTAGAGGACAGCCCCGTATGCAATGAGCCCAGTAGACACTCCTGTGCTGATGAAAAAGACAATGGCCAAGCACTCTGCAGGTGCCAATTCAGAACTCTACAGAAGATAAAAAGGCAGCAAAGCTCACTATACAAGAAAGGAGATAGCTAAGTAAAAACAAGCACTGGGGAATAAATAGTATTGAGCTTCTGGGTACCACAGGACATCTTCTTCATAAAAATACTACTCTGTAAGTCAAGAAGCATTAGCACAGCAATCTAATAAAAAGGAAGAAACATGGAAAACCAGACAAAATGAGGAGGCATAAAAATATGCTCTACACAAAATTACAGGACATAACCCCAGAAAGAGGGATAAATGAGAGATCACCAATCTTCTTGATAAAGATTTCAAAATAAAAGTCATAATCATGCTTACAGACTTCAGGAAAAATATTCAAGATCTCAGGGAGGACTTCAACAAAGAGACAGAAGACCTGAAAAATAGCCACTCAGAGCGTAAGAATACAGTATCTGAAATGAACCATATAATGGAGGGATTTAAAGTAGATTACAATACTCCAAGGAAACAGTAAATCATAGGGAAATTAGAGAACAGGAACACAAAAAAGTTCAGGTACAAAAAAAAGAAAAGGTTCTCAAGGAATGAAAGATGATGAGACAGTTGTGTGACAAATCCAAACAGAACAATACTCAGATACTAAGGGTACCAGGAGAAGACAGACACAAAGGGATAAAAATATTCTGTGCAAATTAATGAAATATGGGGAAGAAAATAGACACTCAGGTAACAGAAGTTCAGAGAGTCCCTAACAAAAGGAACCCAAGGAAAACACCAAGACATAAAATAATTTAAAAGACAAAGATCAAGGATAAGGAGAGAGTATTGAAAGCATCCAGAGAGAGAAAATAGGTTACTTATGAAGGACAATCCATCAGGTTGTCAGCAAACTTCTCAGAAGAAACTCACAGGGCAGTAGGGAGTAGCATGATACACTTAATGTACTGAAACAGAAGAACTTCCAACCAAGAATCTGTTACAGAGCGAGATTATCATTTAAATTGAAGCAGGCGTTAAACAAATCCCAGATAAACAAAAGTTGAAGAAATTCACCAACGCTAAGCCAGCCTTACAATGTCTGTAAAATGGACTTATGTAGATGGAAATGACCCTAAGTCTAAATTTCTTTCAGCAGTGAAAATAAACCCACACTAATGGTAGTAGACCAAGTAATTCCAAGCAAGTATGAAATTTAAAAAAACAAGAAAAATCAACAATATATAAAACCAGACAAGGGACACAGAAAAAAAAAAAGAGTTGAATGTTCTGATTTATGGCAACCCTGATCATTTTCCTTGAACCCCTCCTGGGATACATGGCTACGGGGGGAGGCAATGACATCTAATACAAAAGTGTGGACAAGGAGGAAGAAGAAAAAAAGTACTTTAGGATTGTGTAAACAACAGAATAATCAGCAATTTAGGATAAACTCATATAGTAAGAGGCTATCCTTGAACCTTTGAAAACCACAAAACTAAAGCAAACAATAGATAGAAAAAAAATTAAAAAAAGAAACAAATAACACTAAAAAAAACATGAATAACAAGAGAATATAGAGAGGATTGAACACAGAAGAGCTATAAAAAAACAACCAAAAAAATGAACAGAATGGCACGTACTATTAATTACCTTAAATGGAAATGGACAGAATTCACCAATCAAAAGATAAAAATACCACAATGAGATATCACCTAACACCAGTAAAAATCGCCACCATCCAAAAGACAAACAACAGCAAATGTTAGCGAGGTTGTGGAGAAAGGGGAACCCTTCTACGCGGCTGGTGGGAATGTAAATTAGTTCAACCATTGTGGAAAGCAGTATGCAGGTTCCTCAAAAAGCTCAAAATAGAAATACCATTCGACCTAGGAATCCCACTTCCAGGAATTTACCCTAAGAATGCAGCAGCCCAATTTGAAAAAGACAGTTGCACCCCTTTGTTTATCCCAGTACTATTTACAATAGCCAAGAAATGGAAGCAACCTATGTGTCCATAAGGAGATGAATGGAGAAAGAAGATGTGGTATATATACACAGTGGAATATTATTCAGCCATAAGAAGAAAACAAATACTACCATTTGCAACAACATGGATGGAGCTAGAGCATATTATTCTCAGTGAAATAAGCCAGGCGGAGAAAGAGAAGTACCAAATGATTTCACTCATCTGTGGAGTATAAGAACAAAGGAAAAACTGTAGGAACAAAACAGCAGCAGAATCACAGAACCCAAGAAGGGACTAACAGTTACCAAAGGGAAAGGGACAGGGGAGGAAGGGTGGGAAGGGAGGGAGAAGTGGGAGGAAGAAGAAAGGGGGCCTTACGATTAGCATGTATAATGTGGGGGGGGCATGGGGAGGGCTGTGCAACACAGAGAAGAAAAGCAGTGATTTTACAGCATCTCACTATGCTGATGGACAGTGACTAATGGGGTATGTTGGGGGGACTTGGTGAACGGGGGAGTCTAGTAAACATAATGTTCCTCATGTAATTGTAGATTAATGATACCAAAAAAAAAGACAAAGAATAGAAAAACAGCTAAGGAAACAAGACCCATTGATATGCTGCCTACAAGAGACTCACATCAAAGCCAAAGGCAAACATAGACTAAAAGTAAAGGGATGGAAAAAGGATTAAAGATGGTGGAGTGAGGGGAGAGACAGAGGCTTCCTCCTACAACTGGATACAATTAGAAAATACAGTTGGCGCAAATAATCCTGAGAGAGCTACAGGAAAGAGGACGGCGCCAGACAGCATACACCTGGAGAAAAGAGCATACCTCACTGAATGGGGTAACGTACAGAGATGTGGCTGCACGGGACCCAAGCCCTTCCCCCACCCAAGCTAACTGGCGGGAGGAAGAGAAACTGAGCAGGGAGGGAGTACAAGGCTTGGTACTGCTGAATACCTAGCTCCGGAGATGTGCGCTGGGAGCACAAACCTACATTTCATGGTGCTTTCATCATACTCTTCTGATTACAGGGTTGGAAAGCTAGGACAGGTGGAGTTCCTGGGGAAACTGGGATTCCAGCTCCTTGCGGAAAGCAGGGATCCATATCCGGCTGTTCTGGGACAAAAGCTTACACCTGTGTGACCGGCCCACTGGCTCAGGCAGTGGAGACAGGCACAGCAGCCGGGAGGTGGGCAACAGCTCTTTCCTACCCCAGGCACCAGTACCGCTCCCCTGCAACACCCGACACTGCTTCAGGGGCTGAGCAGCTCCAGAATAGAGCTTCTGGACACTAGAGGGCAGCATATAGAAACATGAAATGGCAAAGGAACCTTGCCCAGAGTAAAATTGTTAATACAACTCCCGAGAGAGATTTAAATGATATGGACCTCCTGACTCTTCCTGAAAGGGAGATAAAAATAAAAATCATCAACATCCTAATGGAGGTATGGAAAGACATCCAAGAACTCAGGAATGAATTCAGGTCAGAGATCAAATTGTTGAAGAACACAATGGAGGGTATTAAAAGCAGGTTGGATACGGTGGAGGAGACAATAAATGAAAAAGAAACTAGAGAAGAGGAATACAAAGAAGCTGAGGCACAAAGAGAAAAAAGGATCTCTAAAAATGAAAGAATATTGAAAGAACTGTGTACCCAATTCAAGCAGAACAATATTCACATTATAGGGATACCAGAAGAAGAAGAAGAGAGAGAAAGGGATTGAAAGTGTTGTTGAGGAGGTAGTTGCTGAAAACTTCCCCAATTTGGGGAAGGAGATAGTGTCTCAAGCCATGGAGATCCACAGATCTCCCAACACAAGGGACCCAAGGAAGACAACACCAAGACACATAGTAATTAAAATGGGAAAGATCAAGGATAAGGGCAGACTGTTAAAAGCAGCCAGAGGCATAAATAAGATCACATACAAAAGAAAGCCCATCAGGCTAACATAAGACTTCTCAGCAGAAACCTTACAGGCCAGAAGGGAGTGGCATGATGTATTTAATGCCATGAAGCACAAGGGCCTGGAACCAAGATTATTTTATCCGGCAAGATTATCATTTAAATGTGAAGGAGGGATTAAACAATTTCCAGATAAGCAAAAGCTAAGAGAATGTACCTCCCACAAACCAACTGTACAGCCTATTATGCAGGGACTGCTACAGATGGAAGTGTTCCTAAGGTTGAATAGCTGTCACCCGATGTAATTAAACCACAGTAAGGAAAGTAGAACAGCGAAGTACTAAAAAAATGCAAAATTAAATTAACTATCACCAAAGTCAAACAAGACACAGACAAAAAGTACAGAATATGATACCTAATATATAAAGAATGGAGGAGGAAGAAAAAGGAGGAGAAACAGAAAAGAACCTTTAGATTGTGTTTGTAACAGCATACTAAGTGAGTTAACTTAGACTCTTAGATAATAAGGAAATTAACCTTCAACCCTTGGTAACCATGAAACTAAAGCCTGCAATAGTAAGAAGTACATACCTATCGATAATCACCCTAAATGTAAATGGACTGAATGTACCAATTAAAAGACATAGACTCACTGAATAGATAAAAAAAATAAGACCCATCTATATGCTGCTTACAAGAGACTCACCTCAAACCCAAAGACATGCAAAGACTAAAAGTCAAGGCATGGAAAAAGATATTTCATGCAAACAGGGAGAAAAAAGCAGGTGTTGCAGTACTATTACCAGACAAAAAAGACTTCAAAACAAAGAAAGTAACAAGGGGTAAAGAAGGACATTATATAATGATAAAGGGCTCACTCAAACAAGAGTATATAACCATTATAAATATATATGCACCCAACACAGGAGCACCAGCATATATAAAACAAATAATAACAGAACTAAAGGAGGAAATAGAATGCAATGCATTTATTTTAGGAGATTTCAACACACCATTCACTCCAAAGGACAGATCCACCAGACAGAAAATAAGTAAGGACACAGAGGCACTGAACAACACACTAGAACAGATGGACCTAACAGACATCTATAGAACTCTACACCCAAAAGCAACAGGATACACATTCTTCTCAAGTGCTCATGGGACATTCTCCAGAATAGACCACATACTAGGCCACAAAAAGAGCCTCAGTAAATTAAAAAAGATTGAAATTCTACCAACCAACTTTTCAGACAACAAAGGTATAAAACTAGAAATAAGTACTACAAAGAAAACAAAAAGGCTCACAAACACATGGAGGCCTAACAACAACGCTTCTAAATAAGTCAATGGATCAATGACCAAATTAAAATGGAGATCCAGCAATATATGGAAATAAATGACAACAACAACACAAAGCCCCAACTTCTGTGGGATGCAGCAAAAGCAGTCTTAAGAGGAAAGTATATAGCAATCCAGGCATATTTCAAGAGGGAAGAACAAACCCAAACGAATAGTACAACATCACGATTGTCGAAATTGGAAAAAGAAGAACAAATGAGGCCTAAAGTCAGCAGAAGGAGGGACATAATAAAGATCAGAGAAGAAATAAATAAAACTGAGAAGAATAAAACCATAGAAAAAAATCAATGAAACTAAGAGCTAGTACTTCAAGACAATAAACAAAACAGATAAGGCTCTAGCCAGACTTATTGAGAGAAAAAGAGAATCAACACACATTAACAGAATCAGAAACGAGAAAGGAAACATCACTACGGACCCCACAGAAATACAAAGAATTATTAGAGACTACTATGAAACCCTATATGCTAACAAGCTGGAAAACCTAGAAGAAATGGACAACTTCCTAGAAAAATACAACCTTCCAAGACTGACCAAGGAAGAAACACAAAATCTAAACAAACCAATTACCAGCAAAGAAATTGAAGCAGTAATCAAAAAACTACCCAAGAAAAAAACCCCTGGGCCAAATGGATTTACCAAGGAATTTTACCAGACAGACAGAGAAGATATAATGCACATTCTCCTTAATCTTTTCCAAAAAAAGAAGAGGAGGGAATACTTTGACTCACTCTATGAAGCCAGCATCACCCTAATACAAAAACCAGGAAAAGACCCCACCAAAAAAGAAAATTACAGACCAATATCCCTGATGAATGTAAATACAAAAATACGCAACAAAATATTAGCAAACTGAATTCAAAAATACATCAAAAGGATCATACACCATGACCAAGTGGAATTCATCCCAGGGATGCAAGGATGGTACAACATTCGTAAATCCATCAACATCATCCACCACATAAATAAAAAGGTGGACAAAAACCACAGGGTCTCTGCACAGATGCTGAAAATGCATTCGACAAAATTCAACATCCATTCATGATAAAAACTCTCAACACAATGGGTATAGAGGGCAAGTACCTCAGCATAATAAAGGCCATATATAACAAACCCACAGCCAACATCATAATGAACAGTGAGAAGCGGAAAGCTTTTCCTATGACATCGGGAAAAAGACAGGGATGCACACTCCTCCCACTGTTATTCAACATAGTACTGGAGGTCCTAGCCAGGGCAATTAGACAAAACAGAGAAATACAAGGAATCCAGATTGGTAAGGAAGAAGTTAAACTGTCACTATTTGCAGATGACATGATATTGTACATAAAAAACCCTAAAAACTCCACTCCAAAACTACTAAAACTGATATCAGAATACAGCAAAGTTGCAGGATACAGAAATCTGTGGCTTTCCTGTACACTCACAATGAACTAATAGAAAGAGAAATCAGGAAAACAATTCCATTCCCAATTGCATCAAAAAGAATAAAATACTTAGGAATAAACCTAACCAAGGAAGTGAAAGACCTATACCCTGAAAACTATAAGAAACTCTTAAGAGAAATTAAAGAGGACACTAACAAATGGAAACTCATCCCATGCTCCTGCCTAGGAAGAATTAATATCATCAAAATGGCCATCCTGCCTAAGCAATATATAGATTCAAATCAATACCTGTAAAATTACCAAGAGCATTCTTCAACAAACTGAAACAAATAGTTTTAAAATTCATATGGAAACACCAAAGACCCTGAATAGCGAAAGCAATCCTGAGAAGGAAGAATAAAGTGGGGGGGATCTCGCTCCCCAACTTCAAGCTCTACTATAAAACCACAGTAATCAAGACAGTTTGGTACTGGCACAAGAACAGAGCCGAAGGCCAGTGGAACAGAAGAGAGACTCCAGACATTAACCCAAACATATACGGTCAATTAATATATGATAAAGGAGCCATGGACATACAATGGGGAAATGACAGTCTCTTCAACAGATGGTGCTGGCAAAACTGGACAGCTACATGTAAGAGAATGAAACTGGATCACTGTCTAACCACATACACAGAAGTCAATTCAAAATGGATCAAAGACCTGAATGTAAGTCATGAAAGCATATAACTCTTAGAAAAAAACGTAGGCAGAAATCTCTTGGACATAAACATCAGCGACTTCTTCATGAACATATCTCCCCGGGCAAGGAAAACAAAATAAAAAATGAACAAGTGGGACTGTATCAAGCTGAAAAGCTTCTGTACAGCAAAGGATACCATCAATAGAACAAAAAGGTACCCTACCGTATGGGAGAATATATTCATAAATGACAGATCTGATAAAGGGTTGACATACAAAATATATAAAGTGCTCACACACCTCAACAAACAAAAAGCAAATAATCCAATTAAAAAATGGTCAGAGGAGCTAAACAGTTCTCCAAAGAAGATATTCAGATGGCCAACAGACACATGAAAAGATGCTCCACATCACTAGTCATCAGAGAAATACAAATTAAAACCACAATGAGATATCACCTCACACCAGTAATGATCCCCACCATCCAAAAGACAAACAACAACAAATGTTGTTGAGGTTAAGAAAGGGGAACCCTCCTACACTGCTGGTGGGAATATAAATTAGTTCAACCATTGTGGAAACAGAATGGAGGTTCCTCAAAAAGCTCAAAATAGAAATACCATTTGACCCAGGAATTCTACTCCTAGGAATTTACCCTAAGAATGCAGCAGCACAGTTTGAAAAAGACAGGTGCTCCCCTATGTTTATCGCAGCACTGTTTACAATAGCCAAGAAATGGAAGCAACCTAAGTGTCCTTCAGTAGATGAATGGATAAAGAAGATGTGGTACATATGCACAATGGAATATTATTCAGCCATAAGAGGAAAACAAATCCTACCATTTGCAACAATATGGATGGAGCTAGAGGGTATTATGCTCAGTGAAATAAGCCAGGCAGAGAAAGAGAAGTGCGGAATGATTTCACTCATATGTGGACTATAAGAACAAAGAAAATCTGAAGGAACAAATCAGCAGCAGAATCACAGAACCCAAGAATGGACTAACAGTTACCAAAGGGAAAGGGACTGGGGAGGATGGCTCAGAAGGGAGAGATAAGGGCAGGGACAAAGAAAGGGGGCATTATGATTAGCATGTATAATGTGTGGGGGGCATAGGGAGTGATGTGCAACAGAGAGAAGACAAGTAGTGATTCTACCACATCTTACTACGGTGATGGACAGTGGTTGTAATGGGGTTTGTAGGGGCGACTTGGTAAAGGGGGGAGTCTAGTAATCATAATGTTCTTCATGTAATTGTAGATTAATTATAACAAAATGAATAAAAAAAGTGAAGTGATGGAAAAAGACACTTCATGTAAAAAAAAAAGGAGAAAAAAGACGGAGAAGCAGTAGTTAATTCTGACAAAATAAATTTCAAAACAAACAAAGAAGAGAAAAAAAAGGAAATTACATAATCATAATGGGGACAGTCCAGCAAGAGGATATAATCATTATAAATATCTATGCACCCAACATGGGAGCACCTATGCATGTGAAACAAATGCAAACATAATTAAAGGGTGAAATAAAATGCAATGCATTCATTTTAGAATACTTTAGCACACCACTCACACCAAAAGACAGATCAACCAACAAAAAATAAGTAAGGACACAGAGGCACTGAACAATCCATTAGAAAAGTTGAACCTAACAGACATCTACAGAACAATCCATCCAAAAGCAGCAGGATACACATTCTTCTCAACTGTACACAAAAAATTTTCCAGAATAATCATATACTAGGCCATAGGAAGAGCCTCAATAAATTTGAAAAGATTGAAATTATATCAGGGATCTTCTCAAGACAACAATGGTATGAAACTAGAAATAAAATAAACAAAGAAAACAAAAAAGCCTACAAGGAAAGCTTACAAACACATGAAAGCTAAAACATGTTTCTAAATAATCAATGGATAAATGAAGAAATTAAAACAAAAAACAAGCAATACACAGACACAAAGGAAACAAAAAGCTCTAGAGCCTTAAGTAAGTGGGATGCAGCAAAGCCAGTTTGAAGAAGTACATAGCAATACAGACTTACCAAAAAGTCTAAACTCACATATAAAGACACTAGGAGATAACAAAAGCAGCCCAAAGGTGGTAGAAAGAGGCACATAGTAAAGATCAGAGCAGAAATAAATAAAATGGACAAGAATAAAACAATAGAAAAAAAAATCAATGAAACCAGGGTGCATAGATATTTATAATGATTATACCCTAGGTAGACTTACAAAGGAAAGAGTACACACATAAGCAAAATAAGAAACAAAGGAATAATCAGAATAGATGTCACAGAAATAGAAAGATTAGACAATACAATGAAAAATTATATGCCAATAAATTGAACAACTGTGGCATAAAATTTTAATAATTCCAAAATCTCTTGCCTGGCCTTAGCCCATTTACTTATCAATAGGTGTTTCTTCCCACAGCCCTGGGGGAGAGAGACTGTTCTCTCCTCCCATCTGCAGTATAACTGAACTGCTACCCAACAGTAATCACATACTCACCCATGATGTCTCCACGGAAAGGGGTGGCCAAGAGGTGTGTGCACAAACCAGAAAGGGAGAGATTGGAGAGGGGTGGCTAGAGGGGATGAATGGAGACAGCCCTCTTCTGAGCAATAAATGGGTTTTCCCCAATCTAGTTTTTCTCTTGACTGATTTTGGTCCCACTAGTTTATTCACCCCAGGGCTGGGATCAATCTTCCCTAGAACTACATCTGGCAGTACTCAGCAGGATTGGTGAACTTGAAATGTGTCCTCATGACTGCAACGTTTGGCAGGCTGCCCCTAGATATGGTGGGGAGATATCCAGAAACCCCCTGGTGGATGCTGGAGATGCCCCTGTAGATATTCCAGCTTCACCTGGGAACCACCCATTTGAGTGGTTTCAATTTGGAGAGTGCCTAGTTGGGAAATGGTCCAGGGTAAAGTGCCTCCTGGATGTCTGGGCACTTAACAAGAATTGGAGGAGTGTGGAGAAACTTGAAGACATAGAATTGGCTCTTCATGAGATATGGTATTGCATAGTAGGACTGAGCAGCTGCAGGGTGGCAAGAACTGTGGGGAGGTAAATTCTCAAGGTATTGGAAAAGTTTACTGACCAGAGACGTACTTTGGCACTCACTTGGTTGAGCTGGGCAATGACCTATGAGAAGCACTTAAGGGAACATAACAAGTGAGTACAAAGATTGCAATACTTTTAAAAGACACGCTAGCAGCAATGTAAGAAACAGGTGGAGAAACTGAGCGACAGGAGGCCATGGGGTAGGATGTGGGAGTGGTGCCTTCAGCCCTGGATAGGAACCAGAAGACGATGGGGGAGTGGGAGGAGTTGCGGCCAAGGACACAACTGATGCCAAGGCAACCACCTGAGTCACGAGCCCCTCATGTATTAAAAGCCAGTACAGTTGGAATTACGAAAATAAAAACACAACTACCCTCCCCAGACTGTGGAACACTCTCTGCTCTGCTGATGCCCAGGATAAATTGGTGGATTTGAGAATCTAGTTTTGACAGAAGCCCACAGAACCTCTGCCTACATTCCATTGTGTCTTTGGGCTATTGGGGTTGAAAAAATTGTTATGTCAAGTACTGAACTGGGTAGATTGACTTCGCTGATGACTCACCTTACCCTCTGGCAGTGGCTGAAAAGAGCCTGTCACACCGCAGGGTATCAGGTGCTTCTGGATTTGCTGACAGCAGCCATCAGGGCATTTTGGCATAATCAGGGTGATTTACCATATGTACTCACTAGCTTGAAAATGTATGCAGAGCTCCAGTAGGTGTTATGGGAGTTGGAAATGAAAAATATATCAGTAATATGGACCCCCAGGGCCCCAGTGAGGACAGGAATGAGAAATCAGGTGCCTCTCTCTTTGGGTCCCTATTGACTATTCTTACCCCTCACATAAGACAACCCAGAAGTGAGACTACTTGTACTTTAGCAGATCTGGGGGAGGGTGAAACAATAAGAGCACAGAAAGAAGCATGGGTTATGACTGAAAGGAGACTGAAAGGGCCCCATGAAGGTTTCGAGGACTCAGATGAGGGTTGATTTGATAAAGGCCAGGGTAGTGAAAGCAAAACTTGACAGGAAGACTAATAGAATCTTGTTAGAACTGTGTCACCAATTACAGTTAAGAGCATCAGTTTCAGCTCCTGAGGTCAAGGATATAGAAGCCCGACGCAAAGACACATGTCAGGCCTGTGTCTCTGCAAGACATCCTGGAGGAGAGGTCTCAGGCTCTGCAAGGGCCCTCACGCCCACAGGAGGAAGATTGGGAGTTGTGGCTTGACTCAGCGGTAGGTCAAGGCCCCCACCTTGGGGGGACGTGATTGAGACGGGAAGCCACATGTAGAATTAGCAATTCATTGGTCCCCTGTGGACATACGTGCCCTGGCTCTGATGGACAAAGGAGCTCAATGTTCTGATTTATGGCAACCCTGAGCATTTTCCTAGAACCCCTGCTGGGATATTTGGCTATGGTGGGGAGGCAATCAGAGTGAAGAAAGCCCACATCCTAATGGGGACAGGGAGTTTACCCTCAAAGGAGTATACTGAGTACATTTCTCCCATCCTTAAACGTATTTTGGGGTTGGATATTCTGCAGGGACTGTGGCTACAACTACTGCAGGTGAGTTCAGACTGAGGGTACGTGCAGTAAAGGCAATTCTGAGGGGACATGCTAAGCACCCACCTTTGGTTCTGACTGTACCTCAGTGGGTGAAAAATACTAAGCAGTATAAATTGCCTGGGGTACACAAGGAAACTGGAGAAACACTACATGAGTTGGAGAAGATGGGCATCATAAAGCCCACTCATAGCCCTTTTAATTCACCAGTGTGACCAGTGAAAAAGATAGATGGCACAGGGCATGTGACGAAGGATTAGAAGGAATTGAATAAAGTCACATTTCCTTTACATGCTGCTATCTCCTCTCTAGCAGCCCTTAAGAAGCCCTCAGTCACGAACTAGGGAAGTGTCATTATGTTGTGTAACTTGCTAATGCTTTCTTCTCTATTGAAATAGCACAGGAAAGCCAGGAACAGTTTGCCTTAATGTGGGAAGACCTGCAGCAGACATTTACTGTCCTCCCACCAGAATACCTCCACAGTCCCACCATGTCATGGGCTTATAGCCCAGGACGTGGCCACATGGAAGAAACCCCAAATGGTGCAGCTGTATCACTACACTGATGATATTATGCTCATTCCTGATTCTCTTGCAGATTTAGAAGGGGCAGTTCCTAGACTGCTGCAACATCTACAGGAGAAAGCATGGGCTGTGAACAGCACCAAGGTTCAGGGACCTGGTTTGTCAGTAAAGTTCTTGGGGTTTGTCTCATTGGGTAAAACTTAAGTTATCCCAGAAGCAGTCATATACAAGCACCAAGCTTTCTCTAACCATACCACTGAAGGAGTACTACAAGAGTTTTTGGGTCTTTTGGACTACTGCAGAGTGTTTAGCCCGACCTGGCACGAATTCTGAAGCCCTTTAACCCTTTGGTATGAAAGGGCATCAGGTGGGATGAAAGATGTGCAGCTGCTTAGTGAGAAGTCTAGGCTGTGAAGGCTTTGAGTGTAATGGACTCATCAAGGTCCTGGGAGCTAGATGATCATGTAACCAAAAATGATTACGGATGGGGCCTCTTGCAGTGTGTCTTGAAAAGACGCACCCATCTATTGGCTTCTGGTGACACACAAGTATGGAAAGGAGCAGAGGTCCAATACACCTTGATAGAGAAGAAACTGGCTGCTGTGAATCACGCCTTGCTGGCTATGGAGCCCATCACTGGAAGAGCTCCAATGAAGGTAATAACTACCTAGTCCATCGTGGGAAGGGTGCTAGATTAGACCCAAAAGCCACAGTGTTGTGGCACAGATGCCTTCACTGGCCAAGTGGAATGTGTATTTATAGCAGCTTAGCAACTTTTCCACTAGCCCCTTAAGTGGAGAACTCCAGCACTTATTGGGGCCAATGGCGTATACCAATGGAAAGCAGGAAGAACTTGCTTTTGAAACACAGGTAGCAGATCTCAGGAGGGAAAAGCCCCTATACCTGAAGATGCTTGGTATACAAATGGCTTCAGTCGTGGGAAGCCCCCAAAATGGAGGGCCATAGCTTTCCATCCTACTACTGAGAAAATATGGATGGAAGGACTGAGAGTGGAAGAGCAGGCAATGGGCTGAGCTGCAGGCAGTATGGCTTGTGATCACCCAGGAGCCTTCCACTATAGTTGTCTGTGCTGACAGGGGTGCCACCTATTGGGGCTTGACCCTGTCACTACCAGATGGTACCACGCCAACTGGATAGTTGGTCATTGACTCCTCTGGGGGCAAGATTTGTGGCAAGACCAATTGGCCTCTGGTAAGACTAAGACAGTTACTATGTATCATGTGACTGGCCATTTGCCTTTGGCATCCCCAGGGAATGATGAAGCAGACACATTGGCCCAGGTGCTTTGGCTAGAAAGAAAGCCTGTGATGTAGCCCAATGGTTACATCAGCATTTGCTGTACATGGGGCAAAAGACAATGTGATATGGAGCCTGTTGGTGGGGCATGCCATTGACCTTTAAAGAAGTCAGCAGAGCCCAGAAAGAATGCCTTGTGTAAGTCTAAGAAGGACTTATACAGAGTTCCATAGCAACATGGGACAATAGTAGAGGGGTGGATACCCCTTGTGAAGTTGCAGATAAAGCATAATTGGAGGATTACCCATATTAGAAGGATATTGGTATGCCATGACTTGTCTGGACCCAGCTACTGGACTTCTGGTTGCTTTTCCTGCACATCAAGCAAATCAGCAAATGACCAAAAGGGGCTAGAGAGTCTCTTGGCAGCCTATGGCCGGCTGCAGGTGACTAAAAGTGATCAAAGCACCTACTTTACTGGGCACATGTTACTTGAATGTGTGCACCAATTAGGGATAAACATATAACACTACCAGGGAAGGCATGACAGAGAGGTATAATGGTTTGTTGATATCTGGCCTGAAGTCAGACACTAATAGTCTACAGGGCTGGTCAGTTTGCTTATGGATAATGCTATGGCATTTGAATGAGAAGTCCTAAATAGGAGCCTTGAACCCTGTGGATATGCTAACATGCACTGCTGCATCTTCTATACAACTGTATATGCAAACCAAAGAGGAGTTATTAAAGCCAGGATATGGCCAGCAGAGCAATATCCTGCTGCCAGACCCAACTGCATTAAACTCTGGAGACACTGTTGACTGGACGTGGCCCTGGACATTTTGACACATGGACCAGCGATGGCTGGCCTTTTGGGCACCTTGAGGAAAAGGCCTGGAAGATGGCCTCCTGTGTTTTCTTGGAGTAAGAGCAGAGTACCCCCAAAGGTCATGGTAGTGTACCCAAAACTTCCAGGAAGTAAGAGCATCTCATAGGGAAGTTTTGTTCTATCTTTATGGCCAGTGCATGTGCCTCCAGTAGCCTTATATACTGACCCATGCTTAACTCCCACAGGAACAGGAGTGAAGGTCTAGTACACTAGACAATGATGAGATCCCACTCCTGCCACTGTCTTTTCACAGGATCAGTCTTTTACGTGCATTCTACCTGATGGACAAGATTTGCCTACGCTGGTGTCATTAAAACACGTACCTTATCATCCTTGAAGTTATTTTCTTCTATAGTCCCTGTATCCTGAACCTGTCCCCTGGCTGTAGCTGCCACATGACAACTGCTCTCAACTCCCATTCAGCTACTGGCCCCCTGTGAAACAGGCTAACTATGGACTAATCTGCAAAGGACTTTAAACCTAGCTGAATCTTCCAGCTTGAGAATTATCATAATTTTATTGTTCTTGTTAGTCTGGTTACAGTGCTCCAGTTTTCTCGCACAGGGGTCATTGCGGAAGATGGGGAGTGAGAAGATTGTGAGGCAAGATTTCTAGAGGGGTTCACTGTGGGTAGAAGTGTAATATTTCCAGAATGTCTTGCCTGGCCTTAGTGAATCTCCATACCAATAGGTGTTTCCAAGGGGTGGACAGAAGTAGTCCACCTTTATATCAATAGGTGGTTACAAGGGTTGTGGGAGCAAGGGCATATCTGGACCAGAGAAGTTTAGTAAGGTTCCTTTTTGCAGCTGGGTTGTGAGAGACATGGGCAAGCAGAAGTGGATGAGTGCTTATAGGCAATAAACAGGTTTCTCCCACTTTGTTTCTTCCTTTGACTGATTTTGGCTTCAAATGTTATTTCCCCTGGGCTGGGAACATATTCCCCCCACTGGATTTACACATATATGGTCAATTAATCTATGAGAGAGGCAGCAAAAATACACAATGTGGAATAGATAGTGTCTCTGATAAACGGTGCTGAGAAAACTGGAGAGCTACATGCAAAAGAATGAAATCAAGCTACACTCTTATATTGTGCGCAAAAACAAATTAAAAATGGATTAAAGACTTGAATGTATGATCTGAAACCATGAAATTCCTAACTCCTTGAAAAAAAACAGGCAATAAGCTCTTTGACGCTGGTCTTAGCAAATATTTTTTTGGAGCAGTTCTCTTAGGGAAGGGCAATAAAAGCTAAAATAACCAAATAAAATTACATCAAACTTTTACAAAGCTTTTCAACAGCAAAGGAGACCGTCTACAAAACAAGAAGGTAACCTACTGAATGAAAGAATAAATTTGTAAATCATACATCCAGTAAGGGTTTAATATCCAGTATATAAAAGATCTTAATATTAGAAGATGCAAACAACCCAATTAAAAAATTTGCAGAGGACGTGAACAGATGTTTTTAGCAGAAGACATACAGATGGGCAAGAGGCACATGAAAAGACGATGAACATCACTAATAATCAGGGAAACGCAAATCAAAACTACAATGAGCTATATCACCTCACACCTGTCGGAATGGCCATTATCAAAAAGCCAAGGAATACCAAGTGTTGGCAAAGATGTGGAGAAAACAGAATTGACATACACTGTTGATGGAAACGGTAAATTGGTACAGCCACTATGGAAAACATTATGAAGGTTCCTCAAAAAATTAAAACTCAAACTACCATATGATACAGTAATTCCACTTCTGGGTATTTATCCAGAGTAAATGAAAACACTTAATCAGCACTACTTACGATAGCTAAGATACAGAAACCTCCTAAATGTTCATCCACAGATGACAGATGAATGGATAAAGATAACTTGGTGTGTGTGTAAGATGGGATATTACTAAGCTATAAAAAAGAATGAAATCTTGCCATGAATGGACCTAGATGGTATTATGTTAAGTGAAATAAGTCCAATAGAAAATAACAAAGACTGTGTGATTTCACTTCCATGTGGAATCTTAAAAGAAAAACAAATAAATGAAGAAAAGAAAACAGAAACAGACATAGATATAGGAACAAACTATTGGTTACCAGAGTGGAAAGGAGGCAGGGGGGACAGGAAAAATAGGTGATGGGGATTAAGAGGTAGAAACTTCCATCATAAAATAAGTAAGTCATGGCAATGAAAAGTATGGCACATGGAAGATAGTCAATAATATTGTAATAACTCTGTATGGTGATAGTACCTAGACTTATCATGGAGAACATTACATAATATATAAAAATACAGAATCAGTATGATGCACACCAGTAACTAACAGAATTGTATATCAATTATACTTTTTTTAAAAAAAACTCAACTATAGCCTGCTTTTTGAAAATATTTCTTCAGCAAGAATTGGTTTTGTATCTCAAACGCTATTAAAAGTATGATTCTCATCACTCAAATAACTACAATTATCTGCAGAAAAGTGTTTCCCTTTTATTAGAAAGAAAACCTAAGTGCAATTCCTTGTGTTATTAACAATAGACAAGTATCAACTTTAATATTTAGATAAATAAGTAGTGTAAACAGCATTCATATTGTCCACTGCATTATTCTCAAATAAAATAGTATCCTTAAAATCACTGATTTTACATGAATATTTAACACAATGGTTTTAAAGATTAACTGCCATGATGGCTACTACAGATTATCTCTAATAGTGAATAAGTGAAAATACCAACTTAATAATAGAGGAATAATAATATACACTACGATTTTATTAGAATATTGCATAACTGAAAGGGATACACATTATGTAGTAACATAAAATCATTTACAAAAATGATAAATTTATGAATGATGATTAAAAAAACAGTATTTATGGAGAGAGGAACTTCTGGCTTGACAAGACAAGGAGTTCCACGGGTTTGCTTCTCTGCAAAGGTGGTGAAAATTAACTTTAAGAATGGTGGTGTAGCTCTAGGGGTAAGGGTGTTCCTGGCTTGTGGCAAATCCCCCCTATGAAACCAATGAAGCCAGAGGAAATAAGTCAGAGGAAAGGGTAGGTTGGGAGAAAGGCTTTTATTCCTTACAATCCCTAGCCAGGCATGCTCCGTCCATCTCCTCCAGCTGCAGTTTGTGCCCTGCAGCCACCATGTATTCTTGGTAACTGGTAAATGCCAGCCCAATCATGTACCAGGAAGGGAGAGGAGGAGAGAATGGCCATTTTCTCTCCACCCCTTGCCCCAGAGCCTGTAGTGGTAAACATTTCTTGATAAGTAAACGGAATAAAGACAGGTGGGAGATTCTGAAAATTCTCCCCATTTATCCCACAGGTGGTTACTGGTTGCATGGCAATATGGATGCACTTAATGTCATAGAACTGTACACTTAAAAAAGGTCAAAACTGTAAAAACTCATTTCCCTTCCTATCTCTCCTCACCCAATTTGCATTTCATTTTTCTACTAATTGACTTGTAAAGGGAAGCATGACTAAAACATACTAAAGAGATGTCTGTGATATCTTGATGGCAGAGAGATTAGAGCAACTCATTCCTAAATCATGGAAAGATTCTCCCCTCAATTTCCTGGGCAATTCATTTTCTGTAGTTATTTGTTTAGTATCTGTACTCATCATTAGACTATTAGCTCATTAAGAGAGGGACTACAACTATGCCAGTCCCTTAGAGTATCTAGTAAGTACTCATCAAATACTTGTAATTTAATGTCAATTAATTTTAGATACAAATCTACTTATCTGACAGACTAACAATTATGGAGTTCTCAGTATCTTGTCCCAACTCTCTTACCAGTTTTTAAAATTAGCATTTTTAACAAAATCAAAACACATGTGGTAGAAATCAATAAAAACCATCTTTTACCTAATCCCAATTAGAAGCCGGCTGTGTACTTTTTTAAAACTATAGTAAAAAAAACACATAGCACAATATTTACCACCTTAACTATTTGAAGTGTACAGGTCAGTAGTGATTTGCAAAATTTTTCATCTTGCAAAACTCAAACTCTATACCCACTAAAAAACAACTCCCTATTCTCCCCTTCCTCACAGGAACCACCACCTACTTTCTACATCTGTGAATTTGACTACTTTAGGTATCTCATATAAATGGAATAGCACAGAATTTATTTTTGTGCTGACTTAATTCCATTTAGCATAATGTCCTCAAGGTTCATCCATATTATAGTATGTGACAAGACTTCCTTCCTCTTAAAAGCTGAATAATATTCTATTGTATATATACACCACAGTTTGTTTATCCATTCATCCACTGATACACACTTGGATAGTTTCTACCTTTTCACTATTGTGAATAATGCTGTTATGAATATGGGTGTACAAATATCTTCTTGAGATTATGGTTTCACTTCTTTTGGGTATACACCCAGAAGTTGTAATGCTACATAATATGATAATTCTAGTTTTACTTTTTTGAGGAACTCTCACACTGGTTTTCAATGTGGTTGCATCATTTTACATTCTCACCAAGAGTGCACAAATGTTTTGAATTCTCCACAGCATCACCAACCGTTGTTAGCTATTTTTCTGATAGCAGTCATCCTAATGGGTGTAAGGTTGTACCTCATTGTGGTTTTGATTTATATTTCTCTAGTGATTTGTGATGTTGAGCATATTTTCATGTGCTCATTGCCCATTTGCATATCATCTTTAGAGAAATGTCTATTCAAGTCTTTTGTCAATTTTTTGTTGTTCAGTTACAGTTATTCTTTATGTATTGTGGATATTAACTCCTTATCAGGTGAGTGATTTGCAAATGTTTTCTCCTGTTCTATTGGTAGCCTTTGTTTCTCACTCTGACAAAATGTTAAATTTTACCTTATGAGTATTATTTTACATGAATAACTGTAATAATAAAAACTACCCACAAGGAAAAGCCAGATACAGATGGCTTACTGCTGAATTCTACCAAACACCTAAAGAATTAAAACCAGTTCTTCCTAAACGATTCCAAAAAACAGAACAGGGAAAACTTTCCAACTCATTAAATGAGGCCAGTAATAGCCTCATACCAAGCCAGCCAAAGACATAACAGAAAACTAAAGTAACCAGTATCTCTTATGAATAAGAATGTATAAATCTTCAACAAAATACTAGCAAACTAAATCTTTCAACATATGGACAATTATACACCATGATCAGGTGGAAATTAACCCAGGAAGGTTGGCTTAACATGTGTAGGGAAAGTGGAAATTCTACGGCCAGGAACCTCACCTGATACCCACGGTGTATGTGCAATGGGGTAATACTTAGCCCACTGCACAAATGCATGTTTGCATACCCACCGGCAGTAAGCCATTATTACTGATATTGCTATAAGAGTTCCACTTGGTGCAAAGGGCCGAGGGAAGAGGGAGAGCAGCTCCTGGAGAAGAGAGCAAGAAAGCAGGAGAGAAGAGAGCAGAACCTGGAGCAGAGACTGAGCCAGACAGGATTCTAGTGCTCAACCTACTGCCATGAGAATAAAGCTTGGTATGAGTCCCTTTCTACCCCCAATGTTCTGCTATCATTATTCAATCTCACCGAATTTATAGTGAACTTGTCTGGGGCTGAAATCCTCAGGCAATACAATATGATAAAGTAATGCACCAGTATCAACAGCATAAAAAAATACCATAGGATACGAAAAGTCTTTTGAGACTATCCAACACACATTCATGATAAACAAACACCAAAAAAAAAGTGGAAATAGTAGGAAACTTCTCAACTGACAAACAGCATCTCTGAAAACTCTACAGCTAACACTATACACAGTGATGAAAGATTACAAATTCTCCCCATAAGATTAGGAAGGAGAAAAGGATATCTGCCTCTCACCACTTGAACACTGTACTGGAGGTTGTCACCAGGGAAACTGGGCAAGAAAAAGAAAAGTAATACACACTGGAAAGAAAGAAGGAAATTATCTCTATTTGCAGATGGCATGATCTTGTATATAGAAAAAAAACTTTTTAAATGCACTAAAACACAATTCAAATAAGTGAGTTAATATACAAAACAATTCATACATTATCAGTGAACAATTCAAAAATGAAATTAAGAACATAATTGAATGTACAATGAGATCAAAAGGGGTAAAATAAGCAGGAATAAATATCACAAGAAGTGAAAAATGTACAAACTTAAATACTACAAAACATTCATGAAAGAAATTAAAGACCTAAATAAATGGCAAAATATCTCATGTTCATGGATCAGAAGATTTGGCATTACTTCCTCAGTGAACTACAGATGCAATAAAATACCTAACAGAATCAGTGTTGACATCTCTGCAGAAATTTACAAGCTGATTCTAAAATTCATATGGAATTGCCAGAGACCTAGAGTAGCCACAATCATCTTGACGAGAAAAAAAGTAGGACATTCAAAACTTACTTTTGAAGTGGCAATCAAGACTGTATGTTACTAGCAGAAGCACACAGATAATGGAATAGAGCTCAAAGTCAGGAACTAAACCTATGTATCTAACTGATTTCCAACAAGGGTGCAAAGAACATTCAATGGGGGAAAAAACATTCTTTTCAAGAAATATTGCTAGGATAATAAGAGAGCTTCAGCAAAAGACTGAAGTTGCAGCTTTACCTCACACCTATATAAAAATTAACTCAAAATGGATCAAAGACCTAAATGTAAGAGCTAAAACTATGGAATTCTTTGAAAGAAACACAGGGGTTAATCTTCATAAACTTGGGTTTGGCAATGGTTTCTTAGATATGACAGGAGAACACGTGGACTTGGTAATGGTTTCTTAGATATGACACTAAAACACTAGTAAATGAAAAAAAAATACAGATACGCTGGACTTCATCAAAATGAAAAAGTTTTGTGCAAAGGACACTATCAATAAAGTGAAAAGACCACCCACAGAATGAAAGAAAATATTTGAAAATATACTTGATAAGGGCCCAATATGCAAAAAGTATAAAAGAAAAAAACCTCCTTAAAACTCAATAACAAGAGAAATAACTCAAATCAAAAATGGTCAAAGGATCTGAATATTTTTCTAAAGAAGATATGCAAACTGTCAACAAGCAGAACAAAAGATGCTTAATATTATTACTCCATACAGAAATACAAAATCAAAATCACAATATATAAATAAGACTATTTCAAGTCACCATACAGACATGCCTTGTTTTATTGCACTTCACTTTATTGACCATTACAGATACTGTTTTTTTTTTTTTTTACAGATTGAAGGTTTGGGCAACACTGCCTCAAGCAAATTTATCAATACTATTTTTCCACCAGCATTTGCTTGTTTATATCTCTGTGTCACATCCTGGCAATTCTTATAAAATATCTAACTTTTCCATTATTACATTTGTTATGGGCTTGTGTGATAACTATTTTGGGACACCATGAATCATGCACCTGTAAGACGGCAATCAGTCTTATGTTTATTCTGACTGCTCTACTGCCTGGTGATTTCCATCACTCTCCTCCTCAGGCCTCCCCATTCCCTGAGATACAATGATATTGAAATTAGGCCAAATAATAACCCTACAATGGCAAGTGAAAGCAAGTGTTGCATATCTCGCACTTTAAATCAAAAGCTCAAAATGATTATGCTTAGTGACGAAGGCCTGTCAAAAGCCAAGGTAGGCTGAAAGCTAGGACTCTTGTCCAAACAGCTGAGTTGTGAAAACAAGGGAAAAATTCCTGGAGGAAATTAAAAGTGCTACTCCAGTGAACACATGAACAAGACAGCAAAACAAATAACAGCTGATATGGAGAGTTTTAGTGGTCTGGATAGATCAAATCAGCTACAACATTCCTTTAAGCCAAAATCTAATCCACAGCAAGGCCCTAACTCTCTTCAAATCTGTGAAGGCTGAGAGAGATGAGGAAGCTTCAGAAAAAAAGTTTGAAGCAAGAAGAGGTTAGTTAATGAGGTTAAAGGAAATAAGCCATTTTTATAACATAAAAGTGGAAGGTGAAGCAGTAAGTATTAATGTAGAAGCCACAAGTAAGTTATCCAGAAGATCTAGTTAAGATAATTGATGATGGTGGCTAAAACTAATTAACATAATTCAATGTAGATAAAACAATCTCATCTGGGAAGGAGATGTCATCTAAGACTTTTGTAGCTAGAGAAAAGTCAATGCCTGGCTACAAAGCTTCAAAGGATGAATCTCTTGTTAGGGGCTAATGCAACTGGTGCCTTTAAGTTGAAGCCAATGATCATTGACCATTCCAAAAATTCTAGAAACCCTAAGCATTATGCTAAATTGACTTTGCATGTGCTCTATAAATGCAACCATAAAGCCTAGATGACAGCAGACTAGTTTATGGTAAGTTTATAAATGTTTATAGTTTAGTGAATATTTTCATCCCACTGTTGAGAGGCTAAACAAAATGTTTCTAAATAATCAATGAACAAATTAAAACAGAAATCATGGAATACATGGACACAAATGAAAACAAAATTTTAACAGCCCAAAAGCTGTGAGATGCAGCGAAGGCAGTTCTAATAGGAAAGTATATAGCAATACAGGCCTACCTCAAGAAACAAGAACAATCCCAAATAAACAGTCTAAAATTCCAGTTAAAGAAACTAGAAAAAGAAAATGAAACCCAAAGTTAGTAGGAGGGATATAATAATGATCAGACCAGAAATAAATAAAATAAAGAATAAAACAATAGAAAAAAAAAACAATGCTACAAAGACCTGGTTCTTTGAGAAGAACAAAATAGACAAACCTCTATCCAGGAGTATCAAAACAAAAACAGAGTACACAAACAAAATCAGAAATAAAAATGGAAGTTACAGTGCATACCACAGAAATAGAAAGAATTACTAGACAAAAATACAACCTTCCAAGACTAATGCAAGAAGAAACAGAAAATCTGAACAGAACAATTACCAGCAATGAAATTGAATTGGTAATCAAAAAAACTCTCAAGAAACAAAACACCAGGTCCAGATGGCTTCACAGCTGAATTGTACCAAACATTTAAAGAAGAGCTAATAACAATCCTTCTTAAAGTATTCCAAAAAGTAAAAGAGTAGTACTTCCAAGCACACTGAAGCCAGCATCACTCTAACACCAAAACCAGAAAAAGAAAACACAAAAAAAGAAAATTACAGACCAATAACCCTGATGAACATAGATGCAAGTACTCAACAATTTATTACCAAACCAAATTTAAAAATACATCATGTCGGACACTGCCCCCCTCTGCCTCAGCACCCGTGTGGCCCTCCCCACCGCTCCCTCGGGGGGCCAGGACCAAGGGGAGATTCAGTGCCCCCAGGCCATCCCTGTGACCCTGCTCCTGTGTGTGCACTGCCTCCCAGGGATGAGCAGACCTTGTCAACTTTTCAAGAAGTAAAATCACTCAAACTGCAAAAAAAACAAACAAACATCATGACCAAGTGGGATTCCAGGGATGCAAGGATGGTATAATATTCGTAAATCAATCAATCAATATCACACACCACATTAACAAAAAGGATAAAAGCCACATGATTATCTCAGTAGATGCTGAAAAAGCATTTGACAAAACTGAACTTCCATTCATGATAAAAACTATCAAGAAAATGGGTACAGAAGGTACATACCTCAACGTAAGAAAGGCCATATATGACAAGTCTACAGCTAACATCATACTTACTGGTGAAAACATGAAAATTTTCCTCTAAGACTGGGAACAAGACAAGGATGCCCACTCTCATCACTTTTATTCACCACAGTACTGGAGGTCCTAGCCACAGCAATCAGACAACACAAAGAGATAAAAAGCACCCAAATTGGTAAGGAAGAAGTTAAACTGTCACTATTTGAAGATGACTTGATATTATACTCAGAAAACTACAGAATCCACTAAAAACTATTACAACTAATAACTGGATTCAGCAAAGTTTCAGGATACAAAATTAGTACACAGAAATCTATTGCATTCCTCTATACTATAAACTATCAGAAAGAGAAGTAAGATGAACAGTTACATTTATAATTGCATCCAAAAGAATAAAATACCTAGGACTAAACCTAACTAAGGAGATGAAAGACCTGTACTCTGAAAATTATCAGACACTCATGAGAGAAATTAAGACATAAGTAACTGGAAATCTATTCCATGCTAATGGATAGGAAGAATTAATATTGACAAAATGGCCATAATGCCTAAGGTAATTCACAGATTTAATGCAATACCTATCAAAACACCAATGGCATTTTTCAATGAACTAGGCAAAAAATCCTAAAATTTATATGGAATCACAGAAGATCCCTGAAGAGCAAGTGGTCTTGAGAAAGAAGAAATCTGGGGGTATCATACATCCTGACTTCAAGCTCTACTACAAAGCTACAATAATCAAAAGTTTGTTACTGACACAAGAACAGACCCATAGATCAATGGAACAGAATAAAGAGCCCAAATATAAACCCACACATATATAGTCAATTGATATATGGTAAAGGAGCCATCAATACAGAATGGGAAAAAGACAGCCTCTTCAATAACTGGTTTTGGGAAAACTGCACAGCTACATGCAAGACAATGAAACTGGATTATTGTCTAACTCCATACACAGAAGTAAACTCAAAATGGATCAAAGACCTGAATGTAAGACATGAAACCATTAAAGTCTTACAAGAAAACATAGGCAAAGTCTCTTGAATATAAGCATGATCAATTTTTTCCTGGAAACATCTCCTCAGGTAAGGGAAACAAAATGAAAAATGAACAACTGGGACTATATCAAACTGAAAAGCTTCTGTACAGCAAAGGACACCATCAGCAAAACAAAAAGGCAACCTACACTACGGGAGAATATATTCCTAAACAATTCATCTGGTAAGAGGTCAACATCCAAAATATATCAGGAACTCTTATGATGGAACACTAAAAAAAAACCAAACAACCCAATTAAAAAATGGGTAGAGGACCTGAACATTTTTCCAAAGAAGAAATACAGATGGCCAACAGGCACATGAAAAGATGCTCCACATTGCTATCATTAGGGAAAAGCAAATAAATACCACAACAGATACCACCTCATACCAGAATGGTTACTATCCAAGAGACAATAAATGGATGTGGAGAAATGAGAACACTACTATGCTGTTGGTAGGAATGTAAATAGGTGCAACCTTTGTGGAAAGCAGTATGGAGCTTTCTTCAAAAACTAAAAATAGATTCCACTCCTAGGAACTTATCCCAAAGAAAACAAAATACCTGATTCAAAAAGATATATGCATCCCTATGTTTATCACTACACTATTTGCAGTAGCCAAGATATGGAAGCAGCCTAAGTGTCCATTAATAGATGAATGCTTAAAGAAGATGTGGTATACATACACATGGAATACTATTCAGTCAGAAAGAAGAAGAAATCTTGCCATTTGCAACAATATGGATGGATCTAGAGGGTACTATGCTCAGTGAAATAAGCCAGGTGGAGAAAGACAAATGTGATATGATTCCACTTATTTGTGTAGTATAAAAACAAAACAAACAGAATGAACAAAACACCATTAGACTCACAGACACTAGCAAGTGACTAGTGGTTACTATGGGGGAGAGATTGGGATGGGTAGGTGGCAAGGGCAAGGGTATAAAGGGGCACAAAAATAATCATAATGTAAGTTGGCCATGGGGATAGTCGTATAGCATGGAGAACATAAACAATGATTCTGTAACATCTTTCCAAGTTGACAGATAGTAACCACACTAGAGCAGGTGAGGAGTTAAATAATATAGGTAACTTGTTGAACCACTGTGTTGTATACCTGTAACCAATATAAGATTGGATATCAATGATGCTTCAGTGAAAAAGAAAAAGATACAGACATGTTTATAACTCACCTTTATAAATAAGAGGTTTATCTTTATCTTCTGTCTTCTCTCTACTAGCCAACTCAAGAAAATCTTCAATCAAGTCCAGAGATATAAGAGACTGGCTGAAAACAAGGCTAAAAATCAAAGATTAGTGTTCATGGATTAGTAGATTCATATAGCAGATATATTACCTCTCGCCAAATTGCTCTACAAATTCAATACAATATTAATCAAACCCCAGTATGGATTTTTTGTAGAAATGAACTGATGATTCTAAAGTTTAATATGGGAATGCCAAGCACATAGAGTCACTGAAACAATTTCAAAGAGAAAAAGTTGGATACCTCACTAATAATTTCAACACTTATGAAGCTAGACTAATCAAAACTATAGTTTTGATTAATGGACAAGCACAAATCAATGAAACAGACCATAGAGCCCAGATATAGAGCCATACAATCTACTTAACTGGATTCTGACAAAGGGTTAAAGGCAATTCAACAGCAAAAGGATAGTCTTTTCAACAATGGTCTTGGCAAAATTGGACACCATATGCAAAAAATAAACTAATTTCAGCTTGAACCTCATGCTTTATTCAAAAAACTCAAAATGGAGGGTAAATACAAATGTAAAACCACAGAAAGTTTACAAGAACATAAAGAAGAAAATCTTCGTAACTACGGGTTACACAAATAATTCTTAAACATGACATTATAAGTATTATCTATAAAAAACAACTGACTGACTGGACTTCATGAAAATTAAAAACTTTTTCCTCTGCAAAAGACACTGTTGATAGAATATGAGAAAAAAATATTCCTACTAAAAGTGTGAGTACTTTTACTCAGTGATCAGACCTTCTAAAACATTTTATCATTCCATTTCAAATATGTCTGCAAATTCGTGAT
The DNA here is from genome assembly GCF_040802235.1 of Manis javanica. Taxonomy (NCBI): domain Eukaryota; kingdom Metazoa; phylum Chordata; class Mammalia; order Pholidota; family Manidae; genus Manis; species Manis javanica. The sequence goes on from NC_133174.1 coordinate 64,386,007, forward strand.
TCTCTATCCCAATAGTTTTCTAACTCCTTTTTAGCCATGAAATTCACATAAAATCTTATGTGGTGTTAAAATAAATAATAAAAGCAAGGTGCTCTAGGCATGTTGGGAGAAGTTAAAGTGTCTCTGGTCCCTCACCCTCTGTTGTAGGACACCAACTTTCAAGGGTTCTGAGAAACAGTTTGGAAAACCACTGCTCTGATTTACCCCAATGATGAGAAGTGGAGATAATTATGCACTTAGTATGAAAATATCTAAAAAGAGAATACAGGAGGGCTCATTCTCTCCCTTATACATGCAAACAAAGTAAGTCAGTATACAAGGAACTTGACACCTATAACAAGCATATCTTTGTTTTGTTTTGTTTTGATTCTGAAAGTTGTATTATAGGAAAGAGGTTTATAACTCCAGAGGATTCTTCAACACTCAATGATATATGTCTTCAGACTTAGTAGAACTAAAAAGAACAATTCAAACTATGAAACAGCTGTTAAGAGTTAACAACATACACACTGACTTTTAATATTGTATGCTTCATGAACTCTGCACAATGGGAGTCTTTATCTCTCAGTTGGTACTACTAGAATAGTGATAATTAAATGAATTACTACTGGTGCTCAGTGTAAATGACCAAGGGCTATGCCTTGATCCCTCCTAGATTATCTTTCCCAGAATCAAAAACTTTACTGAATTGATTCTTTCTGCGTTTTTTGATGTTAGGTTTTTGACAGTTTCTGTGACTGTCAAACTAAATTTTTAGGAATACTAATTATTTAATTGGAATTAATCTGGAATTTTAGCCATTCCTAGAAAAAGGTTGACTTGAGTCAGTAAGCATTAAGAACGGTTTTGGGAAACACTGAGCTCATCAAATCTACTATGAAAAAGTTAGTGTTATTAGAACTAAATGGCTATATACTGTTATTCTGTTAACCTTTTCTAGTTATAGATAACATGAAAAACTATTGTTCTGATTGGTAATAATTTCCATACTTATAAACTATTTTGGCTTTATTTTATTAGTGACCCATGTGAACATATAAAAGTAATATTTATCAGACTCTTACACATCAAAACCTGGGAATAAAGATTCAACCAAATTTAATATTTAATGATAGAAAACAGATCAGAAGGACTTGGCTGAAACCAGTGGTATACTGGAATTGGCTGTAACTAGCCTGAAATAGGAAAGTGGACTTTTAGCATCTCTTCCCACTTCTGACATCATGTTGGCAGCTTGAAATTGGCCATGGTGGGAGTATTTATAGCATGAAAATCAAGAAATGCTAAAATCAAGGCTTTTCTTTCTTGCTTGTTTGCTTTCTCTATTATTATTTATTTAATTTGGAGAGTAAGTTGTTAAACACCACTGGCTAAAATCACTAATATTCATTTATCTCTTATCCTAAAAAATATCAAATCTTTATTTGGGTCAAAAGATCAACGAATAGGGGAATCTGATTTAACAGTTCTTACAAAAAGAGTTATAGTTGACCACAAGTTCAATATGAACCAGTAATGTTATTTAGATGTTGGAAAACCTATCAGATTGCATGAATGGGAGCACAGGGTCCAGAATAAACAAGAACCAGCCTCACTACAACTCTGTGTGAATAAGAACTCAGCTGGTGTGTTCTGTTTATGCAATCCCATTTTGGGACATGTGCTGAAGAACCTGAACTATATTCAAGAGCATGTGGTCAGAACTGCAATTATGCCACACAAAGAATAGATCAATAAAGTAAAAATAAAAAGGTAAAAGTAACAAGAGATATAAATCCACCATTATTTGAACAGAAGATAATTGAAATAGTAGTAGTAATGTCTGCAACCTACTTTGAAAGGCATCATAAAAGATGGAAAAACAGATAGTAACAAAGAAAGTAAAATAAAATATAAAATATAGTATAGATTCTAAGTGACAAGTATATGAGTATTCACTGTAGAATTCTTTCCACTTTTTATTATTCTTGAAAATTTCCATAATGAAATGTTGGGCAAATAAAGAATAGTGGTAGTCACAATTCTGGAAATGCATCATTTTATAGAATTAACATTGATTTAACACTTATCAGTTGGGCTTGTAATTAAAAACGGATCATCCTAAGAATGTTAAAAAAAAAAAGCAGTAGGTATGTTCTATTTTAGACCAGAGGGGAAACAGCTATAGGCATAGAGTATAAACTAAAGATAAGGATACATTTTCTAACAATTTGAAGTGTTCTCTAAGATGGCAAATATTCTATCATATACAGGAGAGGCTAGGAGAACATCTATGATGAACATGGTAGAAGGGATTTCTGCACCAGTTAAGAAATTAAAAGACCAATAAAATCCCTCTAACATTTTTGAAATTCTTGTATGGTACCCAAATCAAAATTAATTTTAAACTACAAAAGTTGATAGCATGTCTAAAGCAATATCTCCCTGCCCTTTCAGGAACCCTGAACTCAAACATTTACTTTCTATTTGACATCTCTCACAGACATCTAACAGGCCCCTCAAACTTAAGATAGCCAGAGCAGAACTCCTTACTACCTCTAATAGACTTAGTTCTCCCCTAATCTTCTCCATCTTATTAAATAACACTGTAATCTACCAGCCACTTTGCTGGAAGCTTTGGAATTATCTTTGACTAATCACTCATTCTTACTGTCCTACAATTAATCTACCTAGTCATGTTTCAACTCTAAAATATGTCTTTTATCTCTAGTACTACCTACCACTCCATTCCAAGCCAACATCATCTTTTATCTGAAATACTTGTTTCTATATAAAGTGGCAATATACAACAAAAATAACTTTTAGTATTTACTAGGTGCCAGATGCATGGTTAATAAAAAATAAAACAGTCCATGTCTTCAAACAACTCACTATTCAGTGAAAAGGTGTATTAGTAGAGCAGAGGTATAATTAAAAGGTGGTATGGAATATGGAACATATAACAAGATCTCCCCCTTTGCTGAAGTGCAAAGTAACTAAGTTTGAAATTTTTTTAATATACAAGATTGTTTTATTTTTAGCTTTATATTATTTATTAAAGGCATCACAGATACTCTTTTTAGATATTTTATGATCAGATGTTGGGACATTTTAACAACCTAAAGAATAAGTCTGGTTTAGAACTTTAAAACTATGTTTTTTGAATAGTAAGTTGAAGGATGAAATGGGGGTGGGGTGGTGATCCACGTGATGGAATGGGGTGCAAATGCCAGAGGTAACAAACAGGAAAAAACAAAGGAAAAATGATGAAGAGTATAGTCAGAGGTGAAATAAAGTCTGAGTGGTGTCCATTAGATTTGGGGGTCACTGAGTGACTTCAGAGGGGAAAATCTCAGTAAACTGTCAGGTTAGAAGCCACACTGCATGAACTAACATTCTGAAGATTGTAAAATATAGATATTAACTAGAGGCTTGGCTCAAGGAAATAGGCTTAAGGAGCAATAGCCAGAAGGGGAAAGCAGTACTGAAGAAATAATTGGAATGTACACTCAGAACTAGGGATTTAGAAGGAAGATAGTTGTCTATGACAATACTAACCAAAGAAATTACATCTTTAGAAAGGAAGAGAGTTTTAAAAATAAATTGCATGAGCAACAGAAAGGTTATCAAAAGGTTCATTTATATAATAAAAATAGGAAAGAACTTACACTTTATCCCCAATTTCCTCTGCCATTCGAAGAATTTCAAAGAGAAGTACCATTTTTCCAGAATGCTCTAAAATCTCAGCATCAGCATCTGTAACAAAACCTTTGTACCAGTCTGGAGCTGGGCTGCTTGGACTAGAAGAAGTAGCTTTACCTAAATAAAATAAATGAAACATAAATCAGTAAGCAAATATGAAAAGAAACTGAAAGACCCCGAGAGGGATTAAGAAAGAGACAAAGAGAAAGAAATATAGACCAATGCAGTGAGAAAGAGACTGATAGGGCACGCGTGCGCGTGCGTGCGCGCGCACACACACACACACACACACACGTCCATTTGCCCAGAGAGAAAAAAGACCACCCCAGGAAACATACAGCATTACACTGTGACGTGTAGTGGGGTACAGAGAACAAAACACACATACATGCATAAAGAGGAAGAAAGATGGGGTGGTGGTAGCTATTCCAAGTGAGAGTGTAAGTGAGAGACAGACCCTAAGAAGTACAAGTATGAGAAACAGAACCAAGGAAAGGGGACTCAGAAAGACAGAGACCATAAGAGACAGAGTCCTCCAAACCCTGAGAGAATATAACCTCCAAAACACACCCCAAGATAAAGGGGTCAGGAAAGACAGAGACCTAGAGACCCAAGGAGAGACAAAAGAGGAAAGGTGGAGAAGAGGAGGGGAGAGAGGGCAGACTGACTCAGAATCAACAAAGAACAGTTTGGAGGGGCAGGAAACACTTCACTGTGCTATCAGATTTCTGGAAAACTCATACAAGGATTAATCCCAGAATCACTGTATCATGTTAAATCATTTTGTTATTTTCCCCACAAATTTTGACTTGAAGAGGTATTAAGAAGAAAGTAACACAAAATAATCCATTAAAGATCTAAACAGAGTTCAATTCAAAATATGGAATACACATGTTTACCTATCCTTGTACCATCTTCTATTGCTTTTTATTGAAAACTACTTCAAATTTTTAAAAATTTGCTATAAAATGTTATGTATTCAGAACACTGTACAGAATGAAAGCAGTGTTCCCACATATCAGTCTCATCAAATTTTAACACTTGTTAAATTTGCTTCTGATGCAGCTAAAGGCCTAATATGTGACCCTCCTTAACCAATCCTATTCTTTTCTTTCCCTCCCTCCTTTCTCAGAGGTAACTAAAACGCTAAATTTGACGTTCACTATTTTTGTGCTTTTATATTTTCACATGTATATCCGCCTATACATTTTCTTCCATGTTTTAAAACTATATGTAAATTGTACCACAGTTTGTATTACTCTGTGACTTACTTTTTCATTCAATGCAGTTTTCACTTTTCACTCTAAGTGAGACTTACTTAATTGTTCTACCTTGTAGCAGTCCACTAGATGAAAAAACCATCATTTATTCTCCTGTTCATAGACATTTATTTCTAATTTTTGGCTCCTGCTAAGTAAGTGCAATGAGTACTCAATGTTCTAATATTTTCTAGAATGTCTATCTCATCTAAGTTTAAAATTTTCTGGCATAAAGTTATGTTTATGGAGACACAGTGGAACATGAGCACTCCCCTGACTCCAGCTCACCAGCGGGTGGAAAAAGAATCAGAGTGGGGAAGGAGCAGAAGCAAAGGGCTGCTAAATAACCAGCCCTAGTAATCTGCACTGGGAGCACACACACATTGCATGGTGTACTGGATATTAGAGAAGCGGTAACCTAAAATCTGAGACAAAGACTGCGAGGAGGTCCCTACAGCCGGCTCCCCTGGGAGAAAAGAAAAGCGGGCACTTTTTAAAAGTCTTAAAGGGAACAGAGCTTAACAACTGGACAAAATCATCCCAGCACACACAGCCCAGCAGGATGGGAATCTTAAGGAACTTCAGGAACCCTAAATCCCTGGGGGGTAACGTGGCCCCAAAGGCCCTCACAGGATAAGCAGCCTGCCATTCATTCTCCCCAGCCAGTGCTGCAAGCAAACGGGCAGACGGGCCACAGCTGGGGTGCAGCTGGAGAAAAGCCCCGCCCACACCACCCACACAGAGTCTTCTTCCAGCACGCAGCAAACCAGGATAGATCCAGAGGCTACCTCCTGAAAACAGCTGTCCAGCACAGAGGAAGCCAGAAAAGTTCCAGAAGGCATGAAGCAATGCCGTTCTCACAGGAAAACACACCCGCAGAGTCAGCGACCCCTCGCAGTGCCCTAGGTTATCCCAAGGGAATCCCCGCCCAGGGCAGCTCAGGACATTATCACAGAGACTGATCCCGGTATGAAGGGGAGCTGTTCTTGCAGGAAAACACAACTTGGGGAAGTTCTGTAGGCTTTCATGAGGGCAGCTGCACCCACGGTAGCTAAAGAGATTATCCCAGAGTTTGTTCTATCAGCTGAAACATGTGACACCTCCCTGCAACCACCTCTATCAGCATGAAAAAGTAGAAGAACCTGGTGAAGTCAAAAATCATTCAAACAACCAAAAAGAGAGGGCCTGGTGAGATAGACTTAAGCAATCTTCCTGAAAAAGAATTCAAAATAAAAGTCATAACCATGTGGATGGACCTGCAGAGAAATATGCAAGAGCTAAGGGATGAACTGGAGAGGGAGATAAAAGAAAGCAAACAATCAATAGAAGGACTTAAGAGCAGACTGGACGATGTGCAACAGACTGTTAAAGGAAAAGAAATCAGAGAGCAGGAATACAGAGAAGCTGAGGCACAGAGAGACAAAAGGATCTCCAGGAATGAAAGAATATTAAGAGAACAGTGTGACCAATTGAAAAGGAACAATATTTGCATTACAGGGGTACCAAAAATAGAAGAGAGAGAAAAAGGGATAGAAAGTGTCTTTGAATAAATAATTGCTGAAAATGTCCCGAAGCTGGGGAAAGAAATAGTCTCTTCAGACCATGGGAGCCCACACATCTCCCAACACAAGGGACCCAAGGAGGAAAACCACCAAGACATACAATAATTAAAATGGGAAAGATCAAAGACAAGGACAGAGTATTAAAGGCAGACAGAGAGAGAAAAAAGATCACCTACAAAGGAAAACCCATCAGGCTATCATCAGACTTCTCAACAGAAACCTTACAGGCCAGAAGAGAATGCCATGATATATTTAATGCAATGACACAGAAGGGCCTTGAACCAAGAATACTGTATCCAGCATGATGATTTAAATTTGAAGGAGGTATTAAACAATTTTCAGACAAGCAAAAGTTGAAGGAATGTGCCTCTGAAAAAGCACCTCTACAGGCTATTTTAAAAGGACTGCTTAAGATGGAAGCACTCCTAAGGCTCAGTAGATGTCACCAGAGAAAATAAAATCACAGCAAAGAAAGCAGACCAACCAAATAGCAACTAAAGACAAAAAATCAAATCAGCTACCCAAAAAATCAGTAGAAGGAAAAAAAAAGAGTACAGAATAACACACCCAACATAAAAAGAAGGGAGGAGGAAGAATAAGAAGGGAGAGTAGTAAAGAAACAATAGACTGTGTTTATAAAAGCTCATTAAGAGAGATAAGTTAGACGGTCAGGTAGTAAAGAAGCTTACCTTGAACCTTTGGTAACCACGAATCCAAAGCCTGCAATGGCAATAAGTACATATCTATCGATAATCACCCCAAATGTAAATGGCCTAAATGCACCAATCAAAAGACACAGAGTAATAGAATGGAAAAAAACCAAGACCCATCTATATGTTGCTTACAAGCGACTCACGTCAAACACAAAGATATACACAGACTAAAAGTCAAGGGATGGAAAAACATATTTCATGCAAACACAGGGAGAAAAAAGTAAGTGTTGCAGGACTTCTATCAGACAAAATAGAAATTAAAACAAAGAAAGTAACAAGAGATAAAGAAGGACATTACATGATGATAAAGCAGTCAGTCCAAGAAGAAAATATAACCATTATAAATATATATGCACCCAAAACAGGAACACCTACATATGTGAAACAGATATTAACAGAATTAAACGAGGAAATAGAATGCAGTTAATTCATTTTAGGAGACTTCAACAAACCACTCACTCTAAAGGACAGATCCACCAGGCAAAAAATAAGGACACAGAGGCACTTTACAACTTCCTAGAAAAATACAACCTTCCAACCCTGACCAAGGAAAAGAAGAAAATATAAACATACTAATAATCAGCAACGAAATAGAATCAGTAATCAAAAAACCATCGAAGAACAAAACCCCTGGGTGAGATGGATTCACCACAGAATTTTATCAGACATATAAAAGAAGAAATAATACCTATTCTCCTAAAAGGTTTCCAAAAAATAGAAGAGGAAGGAATACTTCCAAAATCATTCTATGAACCCAGCATCACTCTAATAATAAAACCAGGAAAGGACACAAGAAAAAAAAGAAAATTCCAGACCAATGTCCCTGCTGAACACAGATGGAAAAATACTTAACACTGTATTACCAAATGGAATTCAAAAATACATCAAGAGGATCATACACCATGATCAAGTGGGACTGATCTTAGGAATGCAAGGATGGCACAACATTCGAAACTCCATCAACATCATCCACCACATCAACAAAAAGAAAGACGAAAGCCACATGATTATCGCCATACATGCTGAAAAAGCATTCAACAAATTTCAACATCCATTCAAGGTAAAAACAATCAACAAAATGGATATAGAGGGCAAGTACCTCAACATAATAATGGCCATATATGATAAACCCACAGCCAACATTATACTGAGCAGTGAGAAGCTGAAAGCTTTTCCTCTAAGATTGGGAAGAAGACAGGGATGCCCACTTTCCCCACTGTTATTCAACATAGTACTGGAGGTCCTAGCCACGGCAATTAGACAAAACAAAGAAATACAAGGAATCCAAATTGGTAAAGAAGAAGTTAAACTGTCACTGTTTGCAGATGACATGATACTGTACATAAAAAACCCTAAAGACTCCACTCCAAAACTACTAGAACTGATATCTGAATACAGCAAAGTTACAGGATAAAAAATTAACACACAGAAATCTGTGGCTTTCCTATACACTAAAAATGAACCAATAGAAAGAGGAATCAGGAAAACAATTCCATTCACAATTGCATCAAAAAGAATAAAATACCTAGGAAAAAACCTAACCAAGGAAGCAAAAGACCTATACCCTGAAAACTATAAGACACTCTTAAGAGAAATTAAAGAGGACACTAACAAATGGAAATGCATCACATGCTCTGGGCTACAAAGAATTAATATAATCAAAATGGCCATTCTGCCCAAAGCAATATACAGATTTGATGCAATCCCAATCAAATTACCAACAGCATTCTTCAACGAACTGGAACAAATAGTTCAAAAATTCATATGGAAACACCAAAGACCCTGAATAGCCAAAGCAATCCTGAGAAGGAAGAATAAAGTGGGGGGGTTCTCGCTCCCCAACTTCAAGCTCTACTACAAAGCTACAATAATCAAGACAGTTTGGTACTGGAACAAGAACAGAGTCACAGACCAGTGGAACAGAATACAGGCTCCAGACATTAACCCAAACATATACAGTAAATTAATATATGATAAAGGAGCCATGGACAGACAATGCTGAAATGACAGTCTCTTCAACAGATGGTGCTGGCAAAACTGGACAGCTACATGTAAGAGAATGAAGCTGGATCACTGCCTAACCCCATACACAAAAGTACATTCAAAATGGATCAAAGACCTGAATGTAAGGCATGAAACCATAAAACTCTTAGAAGAAAACATATGCAAAAAAACCCTCTTGAATATAAACATGAACAACTTCTTCATTAACGTATCTCCACAGGCAAGGGAAACAAAAGCAAAAATGAACAAGTGGGACTATATCAAGCTGAAAAGCTTCTGTACAGCAAACAACACCATCAATATAACAAAAAGGTACTCTACAGTATTGGAGAATATATTCATAAATGACAGATCTGATAAAGGGTTGACATCCAAAATATATAAAGGACTCATGCGCATCAAGACACAACAAGCAAATAATCCAATTAAAAAATGGGCAGCATTACAGAACAGACAGTTCTCCAAAGAAGATATTCAGATGGCCAACAGACACATGAAAAGATGTTCCACATCGCTAGTCATCAGAGAAATGCAAATTAAAACCACAATGAGATACACTTCACACCAGTAAGGATTGCCACCATCCAAAAGACAAACAACAAATGTTGGCAAGGTTGGGGAAAAAGGGAAACCCTCCTACACTGATGGTGGGAATGTAAATTAGGTCAACCATTGTGGAAAGCAGTATAGAGGTTCCTCAAAAAGCTCAAAATAGAAATACCATTTTGACCCAGGAATTCCACTCCTAGGAATTTACCATAAGAATGCAGTAGCCCAATTTGAAAAAGACAGATGCACCCCTATGTTTATCACAGCATTATTTACAATAGCCAAGAAATGGAAGCAACCTAAGTATCCATCAATAGATGAATGGATAAAGAAGATGTGGTACATATACACAATGGAATATTATTCAGCCATAAGAAGAAAACAAATCCTACCATTTGCAACAACATGGATGGAGCTAGAGGGTATCATGCTCAGTGAAATAAGCCAGGCAGAGAAAGATAAGAACCAAATAATTTCACTCATATGTGGAGTATAAGAACAAAGAAAAACTGAAGGAACAGAACAGCAGCAGAATCACAGAACCCAAGAATGGACTAACAGTTACCAAAGGGAAAGGGATGGGGGAGGATGGATGGGAAGGCAGGGATATGGGTGGGGAAAAAGAAAGGGGGCATTACGATTAGCATGTATAATGTGGGGAGGGGGGAATAGGAGGGATGTGTAACACAGAGAAGTAGTGGTTCTACAGCATCTTACTATGCTGATGGACAGTGACTTTAATGGGGTTTGTGGCGGGGACTTGGTGAAGGGGGGAGTCTAGTAAACATAATGATCTTCATATAATTGCAGATTAATGATAACAAAATGAACAACAACAACAAAAAGAATCTGTCAGGCATTGGAGCCATGAGCTGAATCAATCGTTTTTTCATGAGCCACCATTTTCATGTGAAAGAATGCCTCATGGACAAACTTGTTTCTCGGATCTGGGTATTTGGCAGGTATCTTCGGGAAACAACGAAGTAAGCCTGTCACCAGGAGACAAACAAGGGGCTTTATTTGTTGCCAATGATAATATTGGAACTTTCAAGTGAAAACTGCAATTGTGGAATACTTGTATCAATTTTGCTGAGCTTGACAGCTTGTCAATACTTAAAAGACATTTCTAGTGAGATGGGCAGTGAAAACAACAAATGTGATTTTTTTTTTGCAATTATATAAAAAGGGTATTGACATATGGAAAAATCTAGATTACTCAGTGAACCAGTGTTTTCCAAACAAGTGACAAAAACATAGTGTTACAAACTCATGCATAAGTGAAAGATCCAAATGGAAGATGTATCACTGCAAAAGGGCCCAGAAAGCTCACTGGTTTGCACCCAGAACCCACACTGCGCTGAACATTTAAGAAATGATAGCTTCAAATTTCAAGGGACTATCAGAGGAGAACATACACAATTATCAAAAAGGCTATTAAAATACTCATCTCTGTCTGAACCTACTTTTGCAACAAATTGATGCAGAAGGAGAAATGGGCACCTAGCTGCCTTCTTGTTAAGGGTGACATCAAAGAGATTTGCAAAACCGTTTGCCACTCTTCTTAATGCATTTCCATAAAAATATGTTATTTCTGTTAAAGCATCATGTAAGTTTATTGTTGTCTGTACATTAAAAAGTATGTATTCTAAAAAAAAAGCCCTAAAGAATTCCACTCCAAAACTAAAAGAGATAATATCTGAATACAGCAAAGTTGCAGGATACAAAATTAATACACAGAAATCTGTTGCTTTCCTATACACTAATATAAACTAGCAGAAAGAGAAATCAGGAAAACAATTCCATTCACAATTGCATCAAAAAGAATAAAATATCTAGAAATAAACATAACCAAAGAAGTGAAAGACCTATATCCTGAATACTATAAGACACTCATAAGAGAAATTAAAGAGAACACTAACATATGAAAAATCATCCTATGCTCTTCGCTAGGAAGAATTAATATTGTCAAAATGGCCATCCTGCCTAAATCAATCTACAATTCAATGCAATTCCTGTCAAAATACCAACAGTATTAATCAACATACTGGAACAAATAGTTCTACACTTCACATGGAACCACAAAATACTCTGAATAGCCAAAGCAATCCAGAGAAGGAAGAATAAAGCATGGGGCATCACGCTTTCCAATTTCAAGCTCCAGTTCAAAGGTATAGAAATCAGGACAATTTGGTACTGGCACAACAACAGACACACAGACCAGTGGAACTGTTTTAGAGAGCTCAATATGCATTTACATTCAAACCACAGATATTAAACCAAACATATGTGGTCAATTAATATACAATAAAGGAGCAATGGATATACAATGGGGAAATGAAAGCCTCTTCAACAGTTGGTGTTGGCAAAACTGGAGAGCTACATGTAAGAGAATGAAACTGGATCATAGTCTAACCGCTTACACAAGAGTAAATTTGAAACAGATCAAAGACCTGAATGTAATTAATGAAACCATAAAACTCTTAGAAAAAAGCAGAGGAAAAAATTTCTTGGACATAAGCATGAGCAACTTCTTCATGCACATTTCTCCCCGGGTAAGGGAAAAAAGCAAAAGTGAACAAGTGGGACTATGTCAAGCAGAAAAGCTTCTGCATAGCAAAGAACATCATCAAAAGAACAAAAAGGCATCCTACAGTATGGGAGAATATATTCATAAATGACATATCCAATAAAAGGTTGACAAGCAAATTTATGTAAAGAGCTCACACACCTCAACAAAAAAAAGCAAATAATCCAATTAAAAAATTAGCACAGGATCTGAATAGACACATCTCCAAAGAAGAAATTCAGATGGACAAGAGTCACATGAAAAGATGCTCCATGTCGTTAATCGTCAGAGAAATGCAAATTAAAACCACAATGAGATATCACCTCACACCAGTAAGGATCGCCACCATCCAAAAGACAAACAAGAACAAATGTTGGCGAGGATGTGGAAAAGGGGAACCCTCCTACAATGCTGGTGGCAATGTAAATCATTCAAACATTGTGGAAAGCAGTATGGAGGTTCCTCAAAAAACTAAAAATAGGAATACTATTTAACCCAGGAATTCCACTCCTAGGAATTTACCCTAAGAATGCAAGAGCCCAGTTTGAAAAAAACATATGCACCCCAATGTTTATCGCAGCATTACTTACAATAGCCAAGAAATGGAAGCAACCTAAGTGTCTGTCAGTACATGAATGGATAAGGAAGATGTGGTACATATACACAATGGAATATTATTCAGCCATAAGAAGAAAACAATCTTACCATTTACAACAACATAGATGGAGCTAGAGGGTATTATGCTCAGTGAAATAAGTCACCAGGAAAAAGAGAAGAATCAAATGATTCGACTCATATGTGGAGTATAAGAACAATGAAAATAACTGAAGGGACAGAACAGCAGCAGACTCACAGAACTCAAGATTGGACTAACAGTTTCCAAAGGGAAAGGGACTGGGTAGGATGGGTGGGAAGGGAGAGATAAGGGGGGAAAGTGGGCATTACAATTAGCAGACATAATGTGTGTGTGGGGCACAGGGAGGGCTGTATAACACAGAGAAGACAAGTAGTGATTCTATAGCATCTTACTACGCTGATGGACAGTGACTGTAGTGGGGTATGTGGTGGGGACTTGACGATGGGGAAGTTTAGTAACCATAATGTTGCTCATGTAACTGTAGATTAATGATACCAAAACAAAAACAAAGAAACAAAAAAAGGCTCAAAGCTTTGTATCCTGTACCTCCTCTGTAGGTGAAAACCAAAGTTGCAGGAAAACAAGAGCAAAAATGAACTCATGGGACTACATCAAACTAAAAAGTTTTTGTATGGCAAAGGACATCATCAACAAAACAAAAAGGCATCCTACAGTATGGGAGAATACATTTGTAAATGACATATCCAACAAGGGGTTAACATCCAAAATAAATAAAGAACTTACACACCTTGACACCAAAAAAGCCAATAACCGAATTAACAAATGGGCAGAGGATATGAAGAGACAGTTCCCCAAAGAAGAAATTCAATTGGCCAACAGACACATGAAAGATGCTCCACATCACTAATCATCAGGGAAATGCGAATTAAAACCACAATGAGATATCGCCTCACACCAGTAAGGATGGCCAGCATCTAAAAGACTAAGAACAACAAATGCTGGCAAGGATATGGAGAAAGGGGAACCGTCCTACACTGCTGGTGGGAATGTAAACTAGTTCAACCATTGTGGAAAGCAACATGGAGGTTCCTCAAAAAAACTAAAAATAGAAATACCATTTAACCCCAGAATCCCACTCCCTGGAATATACCCAAAGAATATAACTTCTCAGATTCAAAAAGACATATGCACCCCTATGTTTATCACAGCACTTTTTACAATAGCCAAGATATGGAAGCAACCTAATTGTCCATCTGAAGATGAATGGATAAAGAAGATGTGGTACATATATACAATGTAATACTCTTCAGCCATAAGAAACAAATCCTACCATTTGCAATAACATGAATGGAGCTGGTGAACATTATGCTCAGTGAAATAAGCCAGGCAGAGAAAGACAAACGCCAAATGATTTCCCTCGTTTGTGGAGTATAACAATGAAGCAAATTTGAAGGAACAAAATGGCAGCAGACTCACAGACTCCAAAAATGAACTAGTGGTTACCAAAGGGGTTGGGTGTGGGAGGGCGGGTATGGAGGGAGGGAGAAGGGGACTGAGGTGTATTATGTTTAGTACATATGGTGTGGGGGATCATGGGTATAACAGTGTATCACAGAGAAGGGACACAGTGGATCTCTGACAACTTCCTGCACTGATGGACAGTAACTGCATTGGGGTATGTGTGGGGACTTGATAATATGGGTAAATGTAGTAACCACATTGTTTTTTCATGAGAAACCTTCATAAGAGTGTATATCAATCACACCTTAAAAATTTTTTTTTTTAAATGAGAAAGAAAATCAAAGTTACTAATCTTAAGACTAGCATAGCCCTATGCTTCCAAGCATACCTTCTTGAACTTAGTGTTTAGTTTATCAGTTCCCTCTTTGTGCTTGGGTCCTGATGCTGTCCACTACTTTTAGAGAGCTCAATATGTGTTTACATTCAAACCACAGTGAACTATTTTCTAAACACATTACTTGTTTGCAAGATCTCATCCTTTTCCTTGAATGTCTTACATTATTTTCTCCCCCTCTTTTCCTGTCATAATTCTATTCACACTTTACTATCTTTAAGAGTCAACTAAAATTTCCTGTTAGAAAGCCTTGCAAGGTTGGCCCCTCACTATTGTCTGAGAATTGGAATGGTAAACAGTTCCCTGTAATAACATAAAATTTGCCCTGGTTAAGAGTGCCCACTCAATGTGCCTAGAGTGCAATAACAATGTGGTTTATTCTGAACACCTCTTTTCTCTCTGGAAGTCTCAAATTTGTTAACAGCCAGGTAGAAAGTACCCATTTGACCAATCCCGAGTAAAATCTTGGGTCCTTAATTCTCTAATGACCTTCTCGGGTAGACACTTCACATGTGTCATAACTTGTTCCTAGAAAAATTAGTACACTATGTGACTCCGCTAGGAGAAAGCTCTTGGAAGATTACGGCTGGTTTCCTCTAGACTTCACTCTCTGTTCCTTTCCCTTTTGCTGATTTTGCTTTGTATCCTTTCATTGAAGTAAGTCATGTCCAGAACATGACAATATGCTGAGTCCTTGAATTACAGAACCTGGGGTGGGCGGGTCTTAAGGCCCCCTAACACACCACTTATCAAGCAAATGTTGAATGAACTCTTTTCTATAATCAGCCAACTAGTAAATAACCAGTGCCTTTGGAGAACTGCAGTTACACAGATTGCACACAATTTCAGCAATGATTACCCAAATTTACTAAAGTTATTTACCTCAGGTGAAAATTTCAGCAATAAAAAAATGCTGAAAGGAAGTTAGCAAATATATGCCAGCTAGAAAAGTCTTGACACTTAGGTGACATTTTTTTTGGAAATAGATTTCATTTTAATTCTGATCCTATTGGACATAATCAGAACAACTTACAATAAAGTCTAAAAAAAAAAGTAATTCAGCAAAGTATGGGCTCTTCCAGTTAATATTCTGTATTTATAATTAAAGCTTACTAATAGCTAATAGATACTTACTCCCTGCTCAATATATATTTTATCATTAACACGAATTAAACATACCATTATAACTTTGTGTTGTGTACATATACATGAAAAGTAACAAGTAAATTAATTAATCAATCAAAGCTACTCCTTAATATCCACTCTGGTTATCACAGAATGCTTTCAAGTTAAGGAACAAAGGAAATACAAATAGAAAGCAACACCTTATCCCTTAATTTCTTGAAGTGTTCTAAATATATAATTATCCTATTTGCATCTGTAAGTTTAAAGATGCAAAGTTTAAAGAAGTTTAAAGATGTAAAGTTAAAGAAGATACACTGTAAGTTTAAAAAGAAAAGTAGCATGCCATTGAAATATTATGTGTATATACAGTAGGAGGAGGAGAAAGATAAGTACCATGAGTGCTTTCAGAGCAGTGCATGGCACATAGTGAACATTCAATAAATACTTGTTGAATTCATAAATGTGTTATTAGTACAAATATTATAGGCCTGTGTCACATACAAAGATTACATTAAAAGTTTACATAAATACAACAAATTATATACATTTACAAATGTAAATGCTTACTGGTAAAGCTTACTCTAAAAATACCGAAATAATAACATATCAAGTATTTTGAAGTAGTTTATATACTGATTTCCTCATCATAAAACTGTCCTAATAAATACTAAAACACAGAAATGGAGATGCAGAAAGGTATAAACTAAAAGGACATTCAAAATGCTGCTTCTAAGACAGTTCAAGGATATAGTGCAAAAGAGTTAAGTAGCAACTCTTTGTAGTGAAAATGAAATACGCAATAAAAATTATATTTGTTTCAATTACAGTGAAATATATAATATCCACTTCAAATTCCAAGGGTAACATTTTAGTCTTTTAATGTTTCCTATTCAGATTTTGTTCCACTCACTCATTCATTCATTTATTGTTATTTTTATTATATCATTAATAGACAATCAGATGAGCAACATTGTGGTTACTAGATTCCCCCCATTATCAAGTCCCCACCATGTACCCAAAATACAGTCACTGCCCATCAGCATAATAAGAGGCTCTAGAGTCACTACTTGTCTTCTCTGTGCTATACTGCCTTCCCCATTCCCTCCTCTATATTAAGTGTACTAATCATAATGCCCCTTAATCTACTTATCCCTCCCTTTCCCCTGACCATTACCGGTCCCTTTCCCTTTGGTAGCTGTTAGTCCATTTTTGGATTTGATTTCTTCTTATGTCTGAATAATATTCAATTATGTATATGTACCACATCATCTTTATCCATTCATCTACTGATGGACACTTAGGTTGCTTCCATTTCATGGCTATTGTAAATAGTGCTCCGATAAACATAGGGGTGCATCTGTCTTTTTCAAACTTGGATGCTGCATTCTTACAGTCAATTCCTTGGAGTGGAATTCCTGGATCAAATGGTATTTATATTTTGAGTTTTTTGAGGAACCTCCATACTGCTTTCCACATGGTTGAACTAATCTACATTCCCAAAAGCAGTGCAAGAGGGTACCCCTTTCTCCAAATCCTCTCCAACGTTTATTCTTTGTTGTTTGTCTTTTGAATGTTGGCCATCCAAACTTGTGTGAGATTTTATTTCACTATGGTTTTAATTTGCAGTTCTCTGAAGATTCGCAATGTGGAGCATCTTATTATGTGCCTGTTGGCCATCTGAATTTTTTCATTGGAGAAGTGTCTGTTCAGATGCTCTGCCCATTTTTTAATCGAATTATTTGCTTTTAGTTTGTTGACGTGAGTGAGCTCCTTGTATATTTTGGATGTCAACCCCTAATTGGGTATGTTCTTTATGAATATATTCATCCATACTGTAGGATGCCTTTTTATTCTTCTGATGGTGTCCTTTGCAGTACAGAACTTTTTTAGTTTGATGCAGCTCTGCTTGTTCATTTTTGCTTCTGTTACCCTTGCCCGGGTAGATATGCTCATGAAAAAGTTGCTATGTTTATATTCAGGAGATTTTTGCCTATGTTTTCTTCTAAGAGTTTAATGGTTTTGTGACTTAAATTCAGATCTTTCATACATTTTGAGTTTACTTTTGTGTATGTATTAGACACTAATGCAGTTTCATTTTCTTAAATGTAGCTGTCCAGTTTTGCAACACCAGCTGTTGAAGAGGGTGTCATTTCCCCATTGTATACCCAATGGCTCCTTTATCATATATTGACTGACCATATATGCTTGGGTTAATATCTGGACTCTCTATTCTGTTCCATTGGTCTGTGGTTCTGTCCTTGAGCCAGTACCAAATTGTATTGATTACTGTGGCTTTGTAGTAGAGGTTGAAATAGGGGAGTGTAATCCTCCCAGCTTTATCCTTTCTTCTCAGAATTGCTTTGGCTCTTCGGGGTCTTTTGCGGTTCCATATGAATTTTAGAAGTATTTGCTCTAGTTTTTTGAAGAATGCTGCCAGTATTTTGATATAGGGATGACACTGATTGCTTAGGCAGGATGACCATTTTGACAATATTAATTCTTCCTACCCAAAAACATGGGATGAGTTTTCATTTATTAGTGTCCTCTTTAATTTATCTCATGAGTGTATTGCAGTTTTCAAGCTATAGGTCTTTCATTGCCTTGATAAGATTTATTCATATGCATTTTATTCTTTTTGATGAATTGTCAATGTAATTGTTTTCCTGATATCTCTTTCTGCTAGTTCATTGTTAGTGTACAGGAATGCAACAGATTTTTGTGTATTAGTTTTGTATCCTGCAACTTTGCTGAATTCAGACATTTGTTTTAGTAGTTTTGGAGTAGAGTCTGTACGGTTTTTTTAATGTACAATATTATCTCATCTGCAATCAGTAACAGTTTGAATTCTTTACCAGTCTGGATGCCTTTTATTTCCTTGTGTTGTCTAATTGCCATAGCTAGGACCTCCTGAAATATGTTGAATAAAAGTGGGCAGAGTGGGCATCCTTGCCTTGTTCCCAATCTTTCAGCTTTTCATTGTTAAATATGATGTTGGCTGTGGTTTTGTCATATATGGCCTTTATTATGTTGAGGGACTTGTGCTCTTTATGCATTCTGTTGAGAGTTTTTTTCATGAATGGATGTTGAATTTTGTTGAATGCCTTTTCAGCATCTATGGAGATGACCATGTGCTTTTTGTCCTATTTATTCATATAGTGGATGATGTTGATGGGTTTTTGAATGTTGTACCATCCTTGTATCCCTGGGATGGGTCCCACTTGATCCTGGTGTATGATCCTCTTGATGTAGTTCTGAATTTGGTTTGTTAATATTTTGTTGAGTATTTTTGCATCTATGTTCATCAGGGATATTGGTCTGTAATTTTCTTTTTCTGTTGTGTCTTTGCCTGGTTTTGTTATTAGAGTGATGCTGGCTACATAGAGTGGGTTTGGAAGTATTCCCTCCTCTTCTATTTTTTGGAAAACTTTAAGAAGAATGGGTATTATGTCTTCTCTAAATGTCTGATTAAATTCAGCAGCGAAGCTGTCTGGTCCACAGGTTTTGTTCTTGGGTAGTTTTTTGATTACTGATTTAATTTCATTGCTGGTAATTGGTCTTCTCGGATTTTTAGTTTCTTGTTGGTTCACTCTTAGAAGATTGTATTTTTCTAGAAAGTTTTCAACTTCTAGGTTATCCAGTTTGTTAGCATATAATTTTTCATAGAATTCTCTCATAATTCTTTGCATGTCTACCGTTTCTGTAGTGATTTTTTCCCTTTTCATTTCTGATTCTGTTTATGTGTGTAGACTCTTTCTTCTTGATATATCTCGCTAGGGGGTTATCTATTTTATTTATTTTCTCAAAGATCCAGCTCTTGCTTTCATGGATTCTTTCTATTGTTTCATTCTTCTCAATTTTATTTATTTCTTCTCTGGTCTTTATTATATCCCTCCTCCTCCTGACTTTGGGGCCTCATTTGTTCTTTTTTCCAGTTTCAATAATTGTGAATTTAGACTATTCATTTTTTATTGTTCTTCCTTCTTTAAATCGGCCTGGATTGCTATAAATATTCCTCTTATAATTGCCTGTGCTGCGTCCCACAGAAGTTGGAGCATTGTGCTGCTGTTTTCATTTGTCTTCATATAATGCTTGACCTCTGTTTTATTATGGTCATTGATCCATTGATTATTTAGGAGCATGTTGTTTAGCCTCCATGTGTTTGTGAGCCTTTTTGTTTTCTTTGTACAACTTATTTCCATTTTTATACCTCTGTGATCTGAGAAATTGGTTCATAAAATTTCAATCATATTGAATTTGCTGAGGCTCTTTCTTGGGGCCTACTATGTGGTCTATTCTGGAAAATGTTCCATGTGCTCTTGAAAAGAATGTGTATCCTGCTGCTTTTGAGCGTACAGTTCTCAAAATGTCTGTTTGGTCCATCTGTTCTAGTATGTTGTTCAGTGCCTCTGTGTCCTTACTTATTTTCTGTCTGGGTGATCTGTCCTTTGGAGTGAGTGGTGTGTTGAAGTCTCCTAAAATGAATGCATTGCATTCTATTTCCTCTTTTAATTCTGCTAGGATTTGTTTCACATATGTCAGTACTCCTGTGTTGAGTGCATAGATATTTATAATGGTTATATACTCTTGTTGGACTGACCCCTTTATCCTTATGTAATGTCCTTCTTTATCTCTTTTTACTTTCTTTGTTCTCAAGTCTATTTTATCTGATACAAGTCCTGCAACACCTGCTTTTTTCTCCCATTTGTTTGCATGAAATATCTTTTTCCATCCCTTTACTTTTAGTCTGTATATGTCTTTGGGTGTGTGGTGAGTCTCTTGTAGGGAGCATATAGATAAGTCTTGCTTTTTTATCCATTCTATTACTCTGTGTCTTTTGATTGGTGCATTCAGTCCATTCACATTTAGGGTGATTATCGATAGATACATACTAACTGCCATTTCAGGCTTCGGATTCATGGTTACCAAAGATTCAAGGGCAGCTTCTTTACTATCTGGCAGTCTCCCTTAACTCACTTGTTATGCTATTATCAACATAGCCTGAAGATTCTTTTTTTCTCTCCCTTCTTTTTCTTCCTCCTCCATTATATATATGTTAGGTGTCACATTTTTTTGTATCCCTTGACTGACTCTGTGGGTAGCTGATATAATTTTTCATTTGGTTATTATTTGTTGGTCTACTTACTTTGCTGTGGTTTTATTTTCTCTGGTGACAGCTATTTAGTCTTAGACACACTTTCATTTAGAGTAGTCCGTTTAAAATACACTATAGAGATGGTTTGTGGGAGGTAAATTCCCCCAACTTTTGCTTATCTCAGAATTGTTTAATCTCTCCTTCAAATAGAAATGACAATCTTTCTTGGTAGAGTATTCTTGGTTAGAGGCCCTTCTGCTTCACTGCGTTGAATATATCATGCCACTCCCTTCTAGCCTGTGTTGAGAGAAGTCTGATGATAGCCTGATGGGTTTTCCTTTGTAGGTGATCTTTTTTCTCTCTCTGGCTGCTTTTAATAGTCTGTCCTTCTGTTTGGTCTTTGCCATTTTAATTATTTTACATCTTGGTGTTGTCCTCCTTGGGTCCCTTGTGTTGTCAGATCTATGGGCTTCCATGGTCTGAGAGACTATTTCCTTCCCTACATTGGGGATGTTTTCAGCAATTATTTCTTCCAGGACACTTTCTATCCCTTTTTCTCTGTCTTCTTCTGGTACCCCTATAATGCGAATATTGTTCTGTTTGGATTGGTGACACTTTACTTCTTTCATTCCTAGAGATCCTTTTTTCTCTCTCTGCCTCAGCTTCTCTGTATTCCTGTTCTCTGATTTCTATTCCACTAACAGTCTCCTCTACCACATCTAATCTTTTAAATCCCTCCATTGTTTGTTTCATTTGTTATCTCCCTCTTGAATTTGTCCCTTAGCTCTTGAATATTTTTCTGTAGCTCCATCCGCATGCTTATGACTTTTGAGTTCTTTTTCAAGAAAATTAGTGATTTCAGTCTCATTGAGCCCTCTTTCTGGTGTTTTCAGGGATTTGGGGTTTAACAAGGTTCTTCTGCCTTTTCATGGTCCTGGAGCAATGGGAGTGTTCCCGGTGAGTGGCATGGGTATGAACTATGAGGACAGAGTCCCTTGCTGCTTGCCAGTCACCATGCCTATCTCTGCCCTCTGTGCCAGTTAACCGCACACAGGGAGTAGCCTCTGGGTTAATCCCCTATGCTGTCATGGGCAAGGCAGCCCTTGGGATGACCTAGGGCACTGGCTGGGATCACAGGTGAGAAGCGCGTGTCTGCCACAATGACAAAGCCCTTTCGTGGCTCCCAGTTTCAGCACCCATCTCTGCTGTCTGTGCCTGTTATCCACACGCAGGGAGCAGCTCTGGGTTAATCTCCTGAACTTTCACAGGCAGGGCAGCCTTTGGGATGGCCTAGGGCACTGGCTGGGGTCATAAGTGAGTGGTGTGTGTGCTGCCATCGTGAGAACAATGCCTCTTTGTGCCTCCTGGTCTCAGCCCCCATCTTCACTGTGCTGGTCAATTGCCTAGTCAATCGTTTTGGTCTGGTACTGTTAGCCATGCACAGGAGAAGCCTCTGCGTTAAGCTGTGTAGTTGTTGTAGGCAGGGCTGCCCTCCAGCTGGTCTGCAGAAATGGTGGGGACAGCCAGTTTGTGTGCAGGGGCTGGCGCAGAGGAAGGAACAGCAGGCTTGTTATCAATGTGAGGGGCCTCGGGGCTGCATTTTCAGAGGGGGATAGGGCGCCTGAAGTTCCTTAAAGTTCCCAGCCTGCTGGGCTGAGTATGTCAGGACGATTTTGTCCACCTGTTAAACCCTTGTCCCTTTAAGACTGCTAAAGCGCCTGCTTTTCTTTTGTGCCAGGGCACCCGGCTGTGGGAACCTGTTTGCAGACTTAGTCTCAGACTTAGCTTTTTAGCTTCTCTAATCTCCAGAGCTCTGTGCAATGTGTACCTGTGCTCCAGGGGTAGATTTCTATCTAGGACTGGTTATTCAGCAGTCCTGTGCTTCCACTCCCACTTCACTCTGATTCTTTTCCTTCCGCTGGTAAGCTGGGGTGGTAGGAGTGCTTGAGTCCCGCTGGGTCACAGTTTTTTACTTTACCCTTTTCCATGAGATGTTGACTTCTCCCAGATGTAGACTGGCTGGCATACTCTCATTTCTAGTCACTCTTTTAGGAGTAGTTGTATTTGCTGCATTTTCAAAATACATGTGGTTTTGGGAGATTTCTGCCACACTACTCAAGCCGCCATCTTTTCCTACCTTCTGTTACATTTATTTTAAGTGATTTTTAAAAAAATGTTACACAGTACCAATTAGACATGTTCATATACAATATCTACTCTGCCTTAAATGGAGTTAATCTGGAGCTAAAGGACAATAGATTTTTACCATCTCTCTATTCTGAAAAATGTTCCTGATAAACTATGCATGTACACAGCTGCAAAATATAAAATACATCTATACATATATGTGATCTCTAGTTGACTGAACACAACTAAAATGAAACAAAGACACTAGACAAGTGGTCAAAGTTTGTCACTTGGAATACACAGCCATCCCTGTAATCTTTTAAGTTTACAACATGTAGCCACCTATACTCTACCCCAGTTCTTTCCAACTTTTTTCACATTATGGCACATATGGACAGTGATCATACTTATACAGCACACCAAGAGAAATGGAAGAGGCTACTCATTTCTGAAGATGACCCAGCTGCCTGTACTTCTAAGTGATGAAGCATCAATACATCAACATACTTTTATGTGTAACCAATTTACAGTACAGGATGAGGTATATATTAGTCTCTTTTTTTAATCATAAGTTATGAAAAAAATTTTCAAAAGGAGTATTTTAGGAAAATCATTCCCAGAAACCATAAACTTTAAGCTATTTCTTTCTAATTATGAGATGAGAGACTGAGGGGAATTTTAACTGAAAGTGCAGATTGGGAGAGCAGGGGAGGAGAAAAGAAGGGTCTCCCATTATCTTAAACTATAATGATTCCTTTACTATTCTTAGAAAAATATTCAGTAAATCTGATTGGAAGATGAACACTGATAATGAACTGCCTTTATGGGGTAACAGGAGACAAGTACAAGGAAGGCAATTTTGTAGCTTAATTTATACTATTTCCCTGATTTCTTAGAGAAGTAAGCCAGAGTCTGAGGTTAGGCTGCCATCTGTCTAATCCAAGGAGGTACTGAAGAGAGAAATGTTTATCATCAAATCACTACATTTACAAGTCTGAGAACAAGCAAGCTTGTCTTGAGCACAGAATCATTCACCGAACTGACAACCCACATTTATCCTCTTCCCGGACGGTCGTCAACTGCTTTGCTCGATCATTCCCAAATAACAAATATTTAGAGATATTTACACTGTTTTATCTTTAGATATTTGATATTTCAAATACTCAGATATTTGGTTCCAGCTTTGGAGTTCCTGGACAACAAGTCAGGTTGCACTAGAAGGATATGGAGACTTAACACTAATCCTTCAATGTAGATATGGGAAAAGACAACTTCAGCCATTGGAAGTTCAACTGAAGACTTTGTGCGTACACTTATGCACAAGAAAAAGAAAGAAAAAGTCAAAGTGGTCACATAAAACATACATGGTACAAAGGAAACCTAAAGTAGACAATTATAGATTATGAGGAATTGCAATGGAAAAAGACTAAACCACTTAAACCAGTTTCACTGTTTAAAATTAATTATAATCATACTTGAATACCTGAAATGTTCTAGTTATTTATATGTTATTAAGTGAAAATACCATGGTGGCTTTAAGAGTGGCTATATCTAGGTCTGAATTCCACTTCTATCAATCATTTATATAAATAAAGATTTCAACAACATTGCAAGAATGCTCAAGAACTGAGTTAGCTAACACAGGTGAAAATAATAGTTTAGGTGCATACATGTAAATAAATGTTAGTTTCTCTCTTTTGCTTTCCTCTTAAATACCAGAGAGAACACAACTACTTGCTTATAATTAAACATCAGTCAGATATTTGTTGTTACTATGTGTACCTAATTATCTTAAGATGCCTCCCAACTAAGAGAAAGATATTCCTTTGAGGCCAACTAGGGAGAATAATTAGTATGTAAAAAAAACACTGACATATTTTCTAAATCAATGTTCCAAGATAAAGGCAACATTCATTACACTCACTTTCTTCCAGTTTTAAAGAAACTGAGGGATTGTTTCCTGTTTCATCCACATTTCCTTCACCACCTCCTCGAGATCTTGAATTCCACACTTTAATCACTTCAACATCATTGTCACTGCCGCTTCCACTTGAGCTACTATCTTTTTTTCCCTTTTTTCCTTTTGTTTTCTTCTTTCTAAACAAAGAACAAATTCAAACTGCTAAGAAGGCATGGTAAAGAGACACAGGAAAACAGAGGACAGTCAGCAAGCAGGGATTTCAAGTGTACCCACAAGGTACAAAAGATATTCAATTTACTTTGTATAATCATCGGAGCTTAAACTCATGGAGGTTTCATCGGAATCTGAAGCTATAAATTCATCCATACTGTCTTCATCAAAATATCCCTAGAGAAAAAAAATGATGAATGTTTTAATAGTTTATTTCAACTTACGTTGAAAATTCTAGTGATGTTTATTTCAATTATGAATAAGTTAACTGTCATGAGATAGGGAAGACCTGAGAAAACCATCAGAGATTAGAAAAAATGAAGGACACATGACAGATGCAACTACTAAATGCAATCTGAGGTCCTGGACTGACTTATGGAACAAAATAGGACATTAACTACAAAAACTGATGAAATCCAATTGAAGTCTTACTTACTTGACAGTATCAACCCAATGTTAATTTGCTTTCATCATATTACTGTGCTTATGCAAGATATTAAAACTGACATTTAATACTCCTATAATGATAATTCAAGCATATAGGAATTACTAGAAATAAAATACATTGAATTACTGTACCACAAAGCAAAAGAAAATTCAAATAAACAGGTCTATTTATAGATCAACTTTTTTCCTAGTTATTCTGCTTCCAACAGATACCATTTTACAAATTTTAGGTTACTTGATTTACCTTATTTTCTTTGCTAATGTAGTCAAGTTGCAAACACCAAGGATGAGTCCATATTCTACTTAACATTTGAAAATCCTGGAAAAGTTTTGCACCTGCCTTTCCTCTTCCACCTTCACTGCTATTACCTACACCTGATTTAAAGAAAAAGAGTTAAGATATGTGAGTTCTGTTTCAACCAAGATGTTTTTAAATTAGGAGTTTTTAACTTTATTTGTGCTGTGTAATCCTCCAGCAGTGTAAAGAAGCTTACAGATCCTCTTTCTTAGAATAATGTTTTCAAATATATAAAATAAGATTATAAGAGAAACTCATTATATAGAAATTATCAAAATATTAAAAAATAAATTTGAAAATGTGTATAATTTATTAATGTATTAAATAACAAAATATAGCAGGAAGTCTAACAATTTACCTGAAATTTTGAAATACCAATAAATGTAAATAATTTTGAAATACCAATAAAAATAATATATAAAAACATTCTAATTTCTATTGCTAACAAAGTCACAGTTACCACCAATACTACTATGGTGTATTGTCTACATTGGTAATTGAAAAATAAGCTACATTTCGTTAGAAGTTATTGAAAATTATTATGTAATTTTTTCTTATTCAGGTTCATATACTCCAGTAAGTTCCCACAAACTCCCTTTGTACACACTCCTTTCGCCACTCTTTCCAACTACTCTTACACAGAAAAGTAGTTGAAAAATTATGCTTTTCATGATGTAAACATTAAATTTCTTCTGCCCAGAGTAAATTAAATAAAAATATACTTTTATTTATGAAAATGAAATGAATACCCATTTCATTAACATGAAACATTTATCAAGGGGTAAAATGCAAAAGAACAAAGCTGATTAAAAGATAAAAATAGCATGTAACTAGTAACATTGTTCTGTCCAGTTTTAAAAGATGTAAATTCACCAACTAAGTCTTGCCTCCCTGAACAAGAGAAAATTTAGTAATGACATGAAACACTAACAAAATTACAAATCTGGTACTGATTATTTTACCTGATTAGTTATTTTCACCATGTATGATAGAAATTATAGCTGTGAAAATGAGGTATGTATTTTCTTGATATACAACTGCTGATAGCATTTCCTTATAATTCTTTTATTTCTATAAGGTCAATAGTGATGTTCTTTCATTCCTGATTTTAGGTATTCATGTATCTTCTATTAATTTTTAAGTACAGATAGAGTTATCAATTACATTAATCTTTCCAAAGAAGTACCTCTGGTTTAAATGATTTACTCCACAATTTTCTTTTCTCCTTTACATGTATTTCTGCTCTAGCCTTTATTATTTCCTTCCTTTTACTTGATATAGGTTTAGTTTATTTTTATTTCACTTTCTTGAGGTAGAAAGTTAGATTATAAATTTGAGATCTTTCTTAATATATGCATTTACAGTTATAAATTTCACTGTAAGTATTGCTTTACCTGCATCCTATTATTTTAGTACCTTGTGTTTTTGTTTTCAATCATCTCTAAATATGTTCTAATTTTCCTTGTGATTTATTCTTTCACCCACTGTTTACAAGCTTATCATTTACACATATTTCTGAATTTTTTCACTTCACTCATTTTTTATTCAATTCCAATGTGGTTAAGTAAATGTTCTGAGGGATGTTAGTCTTTTATATTAATTGAAGCTTGTTTTGTGGTCTAAAATATGGTTTATTTTTAGAGAATGTTTCATGTGCACTTGAATTTTTCTGGGCTGTTGGAAGGAATGTTTTTACAGATATGTCAGGTCTAATTGGTTTATATTGTTTCTCAAGTCTTCTATTGCCTTGTTGATCTTCCACCTATCTGTCCTATCCATCAGTGAAAGATTGATGAGTTTCTACAATTAATGTGAAGGAAAAAGAGATTTCAAAAATGATGAGCTAAACGTAACTATCATTTTACTCTGCAAGAAAGACTGACTAAAAAATCAATTTTTGTTTTGTAGGGAGAAAACACTACTCTAGTACATGTTATAAATATCTTGTATTATACAAAATATTCCTAAGAATTTAGGCCCAAATGGCTAAGGCAGAAAAAGGAGGAAATTTTTCAAGGTAGAAAACTAAAATTTCCTCTATTTATACAACTGACTTGTATTAGAGTTGATATTATTTATAGGGAAGGGGAATCACATAAAAAGGAGTTGGCCAAATAAGCATCCACCTAATAATGTTCTCTACTCATAAGAGCATTGAAAAATATGACTGAAATCATACATGGAAAAATGAAGTACTAAAAAAGGAAGGTAAACACATAATCTGTTATTGAACCTCATTTACATCTACACCTTCTACATGAGATGTTATCATGGACTCTGTGGTAAACTAAATAATGGTCCCCCAACTATACCCACATCTTACCCCCAAGCACCCATGAATGTTATTCTTTATGGCAAAAAGGACGTTGCGCATATAATCAAGATAAGGACTCTAAAATGAAGAAGACCATCCTAGATCATCCAGGTGGGACCAACACAACAACTATGATGCTGTAAGAGGGACCTAGAAGTGAGAATCAGAGAATGTGATGTCATGATATGAGCAGAGATTGTTGTGATATACTTAGAAGATAGAGAATACAGGCAGTCACCACATACTGAAAAAGGCATGCAAACATTTCACCTTCCTAGAGGATCCAGAAAGATCCAGCCGTGCTAACTTAACCCCAGTGAAACTAACCTGGGATCTCTGATCCACAGATTTCTAAGAGAACAAATCTATGCTGCCAAAAAAAATTTGTGGCAATTTTTTAAAGCAGCAATACGAAACCAAAACACCATCCCAATGAAATGTTTTTCAAACCTAGTGCACATTGGAACTACCTAGACAGTTTGCTAAACATGCAAGTACTTGGATCCCAGTCCTAGAAATTCTGATTCCTTAGATCTATGGTAATGTACAGAAACCTAAACTCTCTAAGAAGCTTCTCAGATGATTACTGTGCTGTCAACCAGGGTTCAAGGCAAAAGAAGAGTATTTGGGGAAAACTCACTGCCTGAATTGGTTTCCTATGACTGCCATAACAAATGACCACAAATACAAAATCTTATAACAACAGAATTGTACTCCTTCACAGGTCAGGAGATCAGAAACCCAAAATCAGTCCCACTGAGACAAAATCAAAGTGTCCACAGGGTGTGCTCCCCATGGGAACTCCAAGACAGAATTTGTTCTTTGCCTCTTTTAGCCTCCAGTGGCTACCAGAATTCCTTGATTTAGGGACAGATCATTCCAGGTTCTGCCTCAGTGGTGACACTGCCTCCTGGTTCTGTGCAACAAGAGACAAAGAAGAATATTACATAATGATAAAGTGGTCAGCCCAACAAGAGGATATAACCATTATATATATCGATGCACCCAACACAGGAGCAAATAAGTATGTGAAACAAATACTAAAAGAGTTAAAAGGGGAAACAGAATGCAATGAATTCATTTTCAGAGACTTCAACACACCAGTCCAAAAGACAGATCAATCAAACAGAAAATAAGGAGACAGAGGCACTGAATAAAACATTAGAACAGGGGACCTAACAGACCTCTATAGAGCACTCCATCCAAAGGCAGCAGGATACACACTGTTCTCAGGTGCACATGGAATATTTTGAAGAATAGATTACATACTATACCACAAAAAGGGTCTCAATAAATTCAGAAAGATTTGAATAGTACCAACCAGCGTCTCAGACCACAAAGGTATGAAACCAGAAATAAATTGTGCAAACAAAAAAGCCCACAAACACATGGAGGCTTAACAACATTCTCCAAAATAATCAAAGATCAATGACCAAATAAAAAAAGAAATCAAGCAATATAAGGAGACAAAAGAATACAACTGAACATCCCAAATCTGTGGGATGCAGTGAAGGCTGTTCTAAGAGGGAAGTATATTGAAAAACAAACTTACCTTAAGAAAGAAGAACAATCCCAAATAAACAGCCTAAATTCACAATCAATGATACCAGAAAAAGAAGAACAAATGAGGCCCAAAGGCAGTAGAAGGAGGGACATAATAAAGAGTAGAGCAGAAATAAATAAAATGGAGAACAATAGAAAGAATCAATGAAAGCAGGAATTGGTTCTTTGAGAAAATAAACAAAATGGATAAAACCCTAGCCAGACATACAAGAAAAAAAAGGTGTACACACATAAACAGAAACAGATGAGAAAGCAAAAATCACTACATACACCACAGAAATACAAAGAATTGTTAAAGAATACTACAAAACTGTATATGTGAATGAACTGAATAACCTAGAAGAAACTGCCAGCTTTTCAGAAAAATACAACCTTCCAAGACTGACCCAGGAAGAAACAGAAAATCTGAACAGACCAATTATCACCAATGAAATGGAATCGGCAATAAAAAAAGCTACCTAAGAACAAAATACCTGAGCAGATGGCTTCACTGCTGAATTTTATCAAACACTCAGAGAAGACCTAATACCTATCCTCCTTAATGTTTTCCAAAAAGTAGAAGAGGGAATATCTCCAAACTCATGCTATGAGGCCAACATCACTCTAATACCAAAACCAGGCAAAGACAACACCAAAAAAGAAAATTGCAGACCAATATCCCTGATGAACACACATGCAAAAATACTCAATAAAATATTAGCCAACAGAATTCAAAAATATATCAAAAAGATCATCCATCATGATCAGGTAGGATTTATTCCAGGGGTAGAAGGATAGCACAACAATATTTGTAAATCAATCAATGCAGTATACCACATCAACAAAAAGGACAAAAATCACATGAGCATCTCAATATATGCTGAAAAAGCATTTGACAAAATTCAACATCCATTCACGATAAAATCTTTCAACAAAATGGGGATAGACAGTAAATACCTCAACATAATAAAGACCATATGCGACAAACCCACAGCCAACATCATACTTAACAGCAAAAAGCTGGAAGATTTTACTCTCAAATCAGGAACAAGACAAGGATGCCTAGTCTCCCTAATTTTATTCAACATACTACTGGAGGATGTAGCCACAGCAATCAGACAACACAAAGAAAGAAAAGGCATCCAGATTGGTAAGGAAGAAGTAAAATTGTCACTGTTTCTAGATTACATTATATCATAAATAAAAAACCCTAAAGAATCCACCCCAAAACAACTGGAACTAATAACAAAATTCAGCAAAGTTGCAGACATCTGTTGCTTTCCTGTACATTAACGATGAACCAGGAGAAAGAGAAACCAGGAACACAATTCCATTCACAATTGCATCCAAAAGAATAAAATAATTAGGAACAAACCTAACCAAGGAGGTGAAAGACCTATACCCTGAAAATGACAAGAGACTCATGAGAAAAATTAAAGAAGACGCCAATAAATGTAAATACATCCCATGCTCATGGATAGAGAAAACTAATATTGTAAAAATTGAAACCCTATCATTTAAATTTGAAGGAGGAATTAAACAAATCCCAGATAAGCAAAAGTTGAGGGAATTTACCTCCCATAAACCACCTCCATAGTGTATTATAAAGGGACTGCTCAAGATGGAAGGACTCCTAAGGATAAACAGATGTCACCAGATTAAATCACAGCAAAGAAAGTAGAACAACCAAATACTAACTAAAGGCAAAATAAAATAAGCTATCTACAGAATGAGTCAAGGGAAACCCAAGACTACAGAATAAAACACTTAAAATACAAAGAGTAGAGGAGGAAGAAAAGAAGGGAGAGAAATAAATAATCAGACTGTGTTTATGACAGCATAATAAGTGAGCTAAAGTTAGATGGTTAGATAGTAAGGAAGCTACCCTTGAACCTTTGGTGACCACAAATTCAAAGCCTAAATGGCAATAAATACATATATACCGATAATCACCCAAAATGTAAATGGACTGAATGCACCAATCAAAAGACACAGAGTCGCTGAATGGATTAAAAAAAAAGACCCTTCTATATGCGGCTTACAAGAGACTCACCTCAAACTCAAAGACATATACAGACTAAAAGTGAAGGGATGGAAAAAGATATTTCCTACACACAAAAGGGACAAAAAAGCAGGTGTTGCAGTACTTGTATCAGACTAAATAGACTTCTAGAGAGGAGTGAAGATGGCAGCGTGAGTAGATCAGCGGAAATCTCCTCCCAAAACTACATATATTTTTGAAAATGCAACAAATACAACTATTCCTAAAAGAGAGATCAGAGGATACAGTACAACAGACAGGCTACATCTACATCTGTGAAAACTTGGCATGTCATGAAGGGGGTAAGATACAAGCCGCAGCCCAGTGGGACCCGAGCGCTCCCCTTACCCCAGCTCACCAGCAGGAGGAAAGGAGTGGGAGACGGGAGGGAGGGGAAGAGCAGGACTGCTAAATAACCAGACCTAGTAAACCACACAGGGAGCGCAGAAACACACTGCATGGTGTGCTGGATTTTATGGAAACGGAAAAGTAAAATCTGTGAGTGAGTCAGTGCAGCTGGCTCCCCTGGGACCAAAGAAAACCCAGTGCTTTTTGAAAGTCTTAAAGAGACAGGGGCTTCACAGCTGGAAGGAATTGTCCTGACACACTCTGCACAGCAGGCTGGGAATTCTGAGAAGCATCAGGTGCCCCAGCCTCCTGGGAGGCAGTGCACCTCTGACAACCCTCAGGGATATAAACAGACTGCCATTCATTCCACTTCCAGCATGGTCCAGCCAAAGTGACAGAGCAGACTGACAGAGGCCATGCCCACAGCAGCCACCCAGTCATCTCTCAATGTGCAGCTACCTGGACCAGACACGGTGACTGCCGCTGGCACACAGCAACACAGCGCAGGCAGAGGAATATGGGGCAGGTAGCAAAGAGACACCATTCATGCAGGAGAGCACACCTGGTGCGTCTTCCGATTCCCGCAGGGCTCTGGACAGCCCAGCCCATGGCGGCTCAGGGTATTAACCGAGAAGCTGCTCCCGGTGTA
The DNA here is from genome assembly GCF_040802235.1 of Manis javanica. Taxonomy (NCBI): domain Eukaryota; kingdom Metazoa; phylum Chordata; class Mammalia; order Pholidota; family Manidae; genus Manis; species Manis javanica. Next base: position 64,418,908 of record NC_133174.1, read on the forward strand.
AGGGTGACTGACACAGGGAGCAGAAAGGGGAAGAGTGACCAGCAAGCAGGAAGGGATATTGTTCTCCCAGCTGACACACGTGCCACCTGCCTATGACTACCTCTATCGCCATGAAAAGGCAGAAGAATTTGGTCCAGTTGAGAATTACCCAGAGAACCCCCGAGAAAGGGCCCAATCTTCCTGAAAAAGAATTCAAAATAAAGGTCATAACCATGATGACGGACCTGCAGAGAAATAGGCAAGAGCTAAAGGATCAAGTAAGGAAGGAGAACACAGAAATAAAACAATCTCTGGAAGAACTTAAGAGTGGACTGAATGAGGTGCAAGAGACCGTTAATGGAATAGAAATCAGAGAACAGGAATACAGAGAAGCTGAGGCAGAGAGAGATCAAAGGATCTCCACGAATAAAGGAACATTAAGAGAACAGTGTGACCAATCCAAATGGAACAATATTTGCATTATAGGTGTACCAGAAGAAGAAGAGAGATAAAAAGGGATAGAAACTGTCTTTGAAGAAACAACTGTTGAAAACTTCCCCAAACTATGGGAGGAAATAGTCTCTCAGACCATGGAAGACCACAGATCTCCCAACACAAGGGACCCAAGGAGGACAACACCAAGACATATAATAATTAAAATGTCAAAGGTCAAAGACAAGGACAGTGTATTAAAGGCATCCAGAGAGACAAAAAAGGTCACCTACAAAGGAAAACCCATCAGGCTATCATGAGACTTCTCAACAGAAACATTACAGACAAAACAGATTACAAAACAAAGATCATAAGAGACAAAGAAGGACATTATATAATGATAAAGGGATGAGTACAACAAGAATATCTAACCATTATAAATATCTATGCACCCATGAAAACCTATATGCTAACAAGCTGGAAAACCTAGAAGAAATGGACAACTTCCTAGAAAAATACAAATACAACCTTCCAAGACTGACCAAGGAAGAAACAAAAAATCTAAACAAACCAATTAAGAGCAAAGAAATTGATTCGGTAATCAAAAAACTACCCAAGAACAAAACCCCTGGGCAAGACGGATTTACCTCAGAATTTTATCAGACATACAGAGAAGATATAATCCCCATTCTCCTTAAAGTTTTCCAAAAAACAGAAGAGGAGGGAATACTCCCAAACTCTTTCTATGAAGCCAACATCACCCTAATACCAAAACCAGGCAAAGAACCCACCAAAAAAGAAAACTACACACCAATATCCCTGATGAATGTAGATGCAAAAATACTCAACAAAATATTATCAAACCGAATTCAAAAATACATCAAGAGGATCATACACCATGACCAAGTGGGATTCATCCCAGGGATGCAAGGATGGTACGACATTCAAAAATCCATCAACATCATCCACCACATCAATAAAAAGGACAAAAACCACATGATCATTTCCATAGACGCTGAAAAAGCATTCGACAAAATTCACCATCCATTCATGATAAAAACTCTCAACAAAATGGGTATAGAGGGCAAGTACCTCAACACAATAAAGGCCATATATGACAAACCCAGAGCGAACATCATACTTAACAGCAAGAAGCTGAAAGCTTTTCCTCTAAGATCGGGAACAAGACAGGGATGCCCACTCTCCCCACTGTTATTCAATGTAGTACCGGAGGTACTAGCCATGGCAATCATGCAAAACAAAGAAATAAAAGGCATCCATATTGGTAAAGAAAAAAATCAAACTGTCACTATTTGCAGATGACATGATATTGTATATAAAAAATCCTAAAGACTCCACTCCAAAACTAACAGAACTAATATCTGAATTCAGCAATGTTGCAGGATACAAAATTAATGCATAGAAATCTGTTGCATTCCTATACACTAACAATGAACTAGCAGAAAGAGAAATCAGGAAAACAATTCCATTCACAATTCCATCAAAAAGAATAAACACCTAGGAATAAATTTAACCAAGGAAGTGAAAAACCTATACCCTGAGAACTACAAGACAGTCAAGAGAGAAATTAAAGAAGATACCAATAAATGGAAACACATCCCATGCTCATGGTTAGGAATAATTAATATTGTCAAAATGGAAATCCTGCCTAAAGCAATCTACAGATTCAATGCAACTCCTATCAAAATACCAACAGCATTCTTCAACAAACTAAAGAAAATCATTCTAATATTCATATGGAACCACAAAAGACCCTGAATAGCCAAAGCAATCCTGAGAAGGAAGAATAAAGTGTAGGGATTATGCTCTCCAACTTCAAGCTCTTCTACAAAGCCACAGTAATCAAGAGAATTTGGTAATGGCAAAAGAACAGAACCACAGACCAATGGAACAGACTAGAGAGCCCTGATATAAACCCAACCATGTGTGGTCAATTAATATATGATAAAGGAGCCATGGACATACATTGGGGAAATGACAGCCTCTTCAACAGCTGGTGTTGGCAAAACTGGACAGCTACATTCAAGAGAATGAAACTGGATTATTCTTTAATCCCATACACAAAAGTAAACTTGAAATGGATCAAAGACCTGAATGTAAGTCATGAAATCATAAAACTCTTAGAAGACAAAATAGGCAAAAATCTCCTGAAGATAAGCTTGAGCAACTTCTTCCTGAATGCCATCTTGTCGAGCAAGGGAAACAAAACCGAAAATGAACTCATGGGAATAGATGAAACTAAAAAGTTTCTGCACTGCAAAGGACACCATTAACAGAACAAAAAGGCAACCTATGGTATGGAAGAATATGTTTGTAAATGACATATCCGACAAGGTGTTAGCATCCAAAATATATAAAGAACTCACACGTCGCAACACCCAAAGCACATAACCCGATTAACAAATTGGCAGAGGATACGAAGGGACAGCTTTCCAAAGAAGAAATTCAGATGGCCAACAGACACATGAAAAGATGCTCCACATCACTATCATCAGGGAAATGCAAATTAAAACCATAATGAGATATCACCTCACACTAGTAAGGATCGCCACCACCGAAAAGAATAAGAGCAACAAATGCTGGCCGGGATGTGGAGAAAGGGGAACCCTCCTACACTGCTAGTGGGAATATAAGCTAGTTCAACCATTGTGGAAAGCAATATGGAGGTTCCTCAAAAAACTAAAAAGAGAAATACCATTTGACCCAGGAATCCCAGTCCTTGGAATTTACCCAAAGAACACAGATTCTCAGATTCAAAAAGACATATGCACCCCTGTTTATTGCAGTACTTTTTACAATAGCCAAGATATGGAAGCAACCTAAGTGTCCATCAGTAGATGAATAGATAAAGAAGAGGTGGTACATATACACAATGGAATACTATTCAGCCATAAGAAAGAAACAAATCCTATCATTTGCAACAACATGGATGGAGCTGTAGGACATTATGCTCAGTGAAATAAGCCAGGTGGAGAAAGACAACTGCCAAATGATTTCCCTCATTTGTGGAGTATAACAATGAAACAAAACTGAAGGAACAAAATAGCAGCCGACTCAGAGACTCCATGAAAGAACTAGTGGTTACGAAAAGGGAGGGATGTGGGAGGGCGGGTGAGGAGGGAAGGAGAAGAGGATTGAGGGGTATTATGTTTAGTACACATGGTGTGGGAGATCCCAGGAAAAACCGTGTAGCACAGAGAAGGGAAATCGTGAATCTGTGGCAACTTACTACACTTATGGACATTAACTGCACTGGGATATGTGTGGAGACTTGATAATATGGGTAAATGTAGTAACCACATTGCTTTTTCATGTGTAACCTTCATAAGAGTGTATATCAATAATACCTTAATAAAGAATTTAAAAACCACAATTAATATAAATGAATGAATGAATGAATGAAAGAATGAAAGAAAAAGTACTTAGGGGTATATTACAATAACCTGTAAGGCTTAAAAAAATGCAGATGCCTGAGTTCTCCAGACCCACTGATTCAATCTCTTAAGTATGGCACCTGGACCTGTGTTTTTAGAAATAAGCATGTTACTGTTTTCCATTTATAAGAGTACAATTTAGTTGCATTAACTATAATCACAATGTTGTGCAACCATCACCACTCTCCATTTATAGAACTTTTTCATCACTTTAAACAGAAACTCTGTACCCATTAAAAATAACTCTGCATCCAATCACCCTATACTACACCTTTCTACTTTTTTGCCTCTATGAATCTGCCTAGTCTAGGTATCTCTAAGTAGAATACAGTATTTGTCCTTTTTTGTATGGCTTATGACACTCAGCATGAGTATCTTAAGCATCCATTCATATTGTAACCAGTGTCAGAATTTCCTTTCTAAGACTGAATAATACTCCATTGTATGTGTATGTTACATTTTATTTATTTAGTCATCTGTGAATGGACACTTGGGTTCCTTCCACCTTTTTGCCTCTTATGAATAATGCAGCTATATAAACATGAGTATCTAAGTACCTGAGTTCCTGCTTTCAATTATTTTATATACCTAGAAGTGGAACTGCTAGACCATGTAGTAATTCTGTTTAACTCTGAGGAACTACCACACTACTTTCTCTACAGCTGTGTCATTTTACTACTTTCTATAAACAATGCACCTGGGTTCTAATTTCTCCACGTTTGCCAACACTTGTTTGTTTGGTTGGTTTTTTTTCTATTTATTCATTCATTAGTTATTTTTATCTATTTATTATTTACTTTATCTTTATTTATGTTTACTTATGTACTTATTTACTTAATTGACAATTGCCATGCTACAGCATGTAAAGTGGTATTTCATGATTTTGATTTGCATTTCCCTAATAACTAGTAATGATATAGAGTACCTTTTTATGTGCTTATTGGCCATTTGTATATCTTCTTTGGAGAAAAGTCTGTGGAAGTCCATTGTCCATTTTTTAATTCAGCTGTTTGATTTGTATTGTTTTTGACTTGTAGGACTTCTTTTATCTGGATATTAACCCCTTGTCAGATATGTGACTTGCAAATATTTTCCCCCATTCTGTGGGTTGTCTTTTCACATGCTCCATTTTTGCATGCCTTATGACAGTGTATGGATTTTAATGATTTAAGCTTAATATCAGGTTAATGTTTACTTATTAAAAAGTTAAATATTCACACTTGTAAAACCTAAAGTGATTACTGAAAGCAGAGACTTACATATAAATATAAACTTCTGATACCTGACAATAAAGGGAAGACTGCAGGATTATACTGAAAAAAGGGGAATAAGGGATAATTAAGAGGATTTTATTTCCTGGCAATTCATTACAGTCAATCTCTTATGCCTTTAATTCCGCAAATATTAAGTATATTGTTGTCACTACTCAAATTAACATCAAACTGTTGCTAATATTAAAATAAAAATTTAAGTGAACTTCTTAAAACCAAGTGTAATCCAAAAAGAGTCAAATATAGAAATGAAATAATTTTTGGAATATATAAAAGATAAAATACAAAAAAGTTTTAAATGCAAATGAGATAGGTTCGTGACATTTTGGGAAAATACTCTGATGGTTTTTACTGAGAATCAAGAGTAAGTAGCCTTTAGTATAAGCCATTTGGCCTTTTAAGGAAGTCTTTTTAAAGGGACTACTAACTCAGGTTATTCTTTCTGCTTTAGGGAAAATAAAATGCCACATTTAGATATTTTCATGATTGAAATATTCATGGCACCAAATGATAATTTATCATAACTTTCAGAGTTTACAATCTTTGGCAATTAGTATTTTAGATATTTATTGCTAACAATTAAAGTCAGAAAGAATGAGGCCCCCTCAATTCTTAAATACTGCATTGCTCTCAAAACAGCAGATTTTAAGTGTACTGGAGCTATTAATATTTTGCTATTGGTTATCAAACAAAACAGATTCTCTAGTATTTGAAAACACTGTAGCTAGTACTTCCTCTAATTTAAAACAGAATCTTAAATGGAAAAAACATTAAATTAAATGACAAAATTTAGTACCTTTTATTACTCAAGAGATTAATGAAAGAGGTCTAGACATTCCCCTCATCCTTAAACTGCATAGTATCTACCTCATTGAGATGACTATTATTTGGTTACTTAATTATGTCCCTATTTTTGTCATTCAGAACAGAATAGATCTAACAGCTTCTGATTGATATACAAATGAAAATGTGAGCCTCATTAAAAATGATTTTCTTCCAAACAGTAAGAAAATTCTGTTTCTGTAATATAGCAAAAAAGCACTTCAGTAAAGTACTACCATTCAAATTTTGGTTTCCCCAAACAGAACAATTTTTGAGGGTCACTGTACTCTAAAACGTAGGCAATTAAGAATTTCACTTTACTAATATATGAAGTATCATTTTAGTATGTGTGAACACACTTTCACACTCCATTATTTTTTGATCAATTTTTATATACACAATGAGTAAAGGGTACCTTTTAACCTTCAATCCCTAAATAAACCTGGTACATCAATTGGGAAAAGCTACCAGAATAAACTGACCAACAAGTAAGAAATATCACTCTAGACCAGACACTAGATTTTCCTCTGTGAACAGTGACACCCTTGGGTATACAGTGACAGACACACAAACACACACACATTCATTGATAAAACAATGCCTAGTCACTGCATTTTTAAAAAGCACATAGAAAGAGGAGGAAATAAACTAAAAGTTCCCCATAATGAAACCACCCAGAAAAAAACCTATGTTAACATTTTGGTGTAGCTTAGGCATTTGTGTGTATTTTTATTGTAATGTTCGGAGCATGATACCTATGACCTGCCTGTATTTTGCCTTTAATTTTCCTACAAACTATGACAATTTGATAACTGAGAAATGGATTTAATGGATTTATTTACCTGCCTTTTATTATTAATGTAGTTGAATGGCTATTAAAAATATACTGGATTTTTATATATCTTCTTTCAGGGATTTATTCAATTTATAATTTTTCTGAAATAAAAGCTCTTTACAAATTAAGAGCATTGTTTTATATGTTATGTATGTTTTTTCACCAGTTCATTCCTTAATTTTATTTTAACATTAGATTTTAGAAATATTCTGTGCATAACCTATTTTATTCAAGTGCAAAATTGAAAAACAACTAACATTGTAAAACTACCAAGACAGCATTCTTCAGAAAAAGAATGTCTTTAGAAATAAGATAAAAACAATAAACTAAGTGTATCTGTTACCTGTTAAGTGATCTAAATAGTACTGATAGAGCTTGCACTGAATAGGAGTCATTCTCACAGCTAACACATATTCATGTTTTGGAGGCAAGAACTTTGTTAATGCTGTATAATCCTTCCTCTGTAAATAACAAGAAAGAAAATGAAAATTAGTCAACCAAAATATATGACAGGAATTAACTGCTCTAAGAATTAGCAGTGCTTGCAACTAAAGATACACATAAATAGATAGGGACCAATCATGTAAGAAAACATTCTGTTGAACATATTTACCCTCTTTAATCACACAATGATCCCCACATGATTGCAGTTAATGTATTTCACATAACCACACTATATGATGCACTGGTAAAAAGATACTGCAACACACCAGGCAGGTTTTAAATTGAAGCAGTCATATTACCAAGTGAGCAATTTAGGTTTTCATACTCTCCTCTATATAGGAGAAAAAAGAAAAGAAAATCAGGTGGGGAGGGGATGTAGTAAATAGTGTTATCAAAAAGACTAGCTTTAATCATATAGTAAAACTTATGAATCAACGTTTGATGCAGTATGGGTTGTCCTTTGGGTAAGATGTGCTGATATGCCACAGGATAACATGATTTCAGAGGGAATGTTTGACCAACTGAGAAAGCAAGCCATGTATAAGCACACTTGAAATAATTTAATTATGGGAAAGAAAGAACACTAACGTGCTAGATACAGATGACTACCTAAACCAGAAAAATGTTCCTAATTAGTAGCAGCAATGCAGAAAAAGATTACTAATACCTGTTGCCAACCTAAACAAACAGGATGACTCTGCCTTATATGATGGCAGCATATCCAGCCAGAAGGATAACCTCATTTGTTATCTTTGTGGATACCATTAATATCTAGTGTCTACAGAAAAAGTACGGATCTTGATATCTATTAACTGCTTGCCCAGCCTCTATATACTTCTCTACTCATTAATAGAGATTACTGAAGATCTGTATGTAAACACTATCAGCCCAATTTGAGTTACTGTATGTACTTGAAAGTAATAAAATGTCTTCTTCAAGATTACATTAAAAATGACTCCTCTCATAATTCATAATTGCCTTTCCTACCACCATTTCAAATAAGGTTTAGAATTCTATAGAATTAGGATGAGCACAGAAATTTCAGTCATAATACCTGTGTTTCTTATACATACTCCCTATCATACATGAGGAATCTAAACATAAACATATTAAAATATGAAGCTATAGACTTGGCAAATGAATTAACCAATTATGTTCTAAAATTCTCAATGGGACTTCCCTTTTCAAGTTTAATGTTGTATAAACTTGAGGACAATGCAAGGATATTTAACAGTAAAATTACATACTGAAAACCGGGGAGAGAAAAAACAAGTAAGTTTATATTCAGAAAACATTCTGGGATTGCAATATGATGAAGTAACAATATTTTACTACTGTGCAATGTTATCCGTACCTGTACACATCCAGCTAACATCTCATAGAGAATGTGAGCACGTTTTTTCATCACTCTGACATCTACCATGGTAGAATCTGCACACTGACCATTTTGAATTGGATTTATAAATCGATTTCTGAACTCCTTAATGGATCCAAGCAAATTTTCCTTGATAAAGTTAACCATGCAATGATCTAAGAGAGAAAACATTAGTTCATTAACATTAATGACTAAAAAAATGACTCAGAATTATTCTCTAATAAAATGCTCATGTCAAAATGAATGCCATGGAAGCATTAGAATTCAACTATAAAGAAAGAACACCAAACTAAGTGCAAACTAACACTGGCAACAAGTCTGATCAAAAACTGTATTATCTAAACCAGATGAGAAATTCAAATGAAAAACTACCCCTAAATTCTTGATGTGAACGTTTAAATAAAACAGCTAAGAACATTTTATTCTAACTCACTATGGCTTACAATAGATATGAAGTATAAAACAAGTGTTCTCCTAATTCTGACCATGATTTTAATGGTCACCAAAGATACCTTGTGAAAAATACAGATACTGAATCAAAATAATAAAGTCAGGTAATAAACTGCTATATCACATTTATAGTAACTGATGTAGTACTAGAAGTTCTTAATATTTAACAGTTACTCTATACTATATAGGACCACAATGTGAAATAGCACTTCTATCAATGGGGTAACAGAACAGGGGTAAACTGAAACAAATGAAAATAAGGATAAAATACAGGTTACAGTAAGTAACAAGTATTACAAACAATAAAAAATATTTGAGTTACTATAAATACACTAAATGAAATAAAATATATAAAAAGACAAAGGTAATTAAAACTATTCAATGGGATTATAGTGGCAAATTTTGGTTTGTTATTTGCTGAAAATTCTTGTTCTCTCTTTAGTATTATCACACACGTATAAAAAGGAGCGGAATTCACAAGTTACTTCCTGTGATTCACATTATCTGTCCTCAGCCACAGCAAAACCTATCCTGACATGGATTCGATACAGCTCTCCACCCATTTTGACCTTCCTAAAACATTCATTCACACTTGGCATTTCTTTTCATTTACCTATCAGCTCCTTGCCCCAAATCTGGTTACAATATTTCCTGAATAGTCACATATACATTTATACTTTCAAAGTTATAATTAAGACACCTGATGCTCTTTTAAAATTTTTTCTTTTAATAAGCCATGAGTTATGTTAACTGTATATTTTCCAAAGTACATTTCCAACAGCATATCCCAACCCTTCCAAAAGATTTCAGCAGTCTACAGTGTAATAAAAGATGCTGAATTATGGTTCTTCCACCTTCTCTTTTTGAAACAATATAATCCTAATGACATTAATGGTTATACACTCGTATCTACTAAGGAAAAAATTTACAAGTATCAGAAACCAAGTTTTGGAACTTTTGTATTAACTTTGAACTGAATAAGCATTTTGTGGGTTTAAAAATGGCAGTAGTTTGAACTCAGGACTTCTGAGGGTAGGGCATGAAAGGGTATGTGAATACTGCATTTCTCCATTGGCCTCAAAGTGCCAATTTCACAAAGGGACACATCAGAAGCAAATATGCAATGGTTTCAAAACTTTTACTATGATATAACGATGAACAAAACAGTAATTAGACACCTACCATTTTTTTCTAAAAACAAACCAAAAATATTTAAATAGGAAAATAACTCTGCATATACTTGTACAGATTCTCAAATCATGTTAGAAGGGTCTCACATTCAATGATCAAGAAATTGAAAATAGCAGCAATTATTTTCATTTTAAGAAAAGGTTCCCCCTTTTCCCTCCCCAACCTCAAGTAGTTAACATGAAAGAATGGGCTTTCTTACACATTAATTTTGTATGCATTTGAAGCAACAGTAACCATCAATAATTTGGCATTTCTCTTTACAGTTGCTCCAGAATTTTTTTCGATTTCACACAGCCATTAAAAAGGGTTGCCATGAGAGGAGCCAAGATGGCAGCGTGAGTAGGGCAGCAGAAATCTCCTCCCAAAACCATGTATAGTTTGGAAAATTCAACAAATACAACTAATCCTAAAAGAGAGACCAAAAGATACAGTACAACAGCCAGGCTACATCTACATCTGCCAGAACTCATCAGCACCAGACAAAGGGTATAATATACTAGCCGCGGCCCAGGGGAACCAGAGAGCTCCCATGACCCCAGCCCACCAGTGGGAGGAGAGGAGTCAGAGCAGGGAGGGAGTGGGAGCCCAGGACTCCTATATACCCAGCCCCAGTCATCCGCACCGGGAGCGCAGACACACACTGCATGGTGTGCTGGGTATTAGGAAAACGGAACAGTAGAATCTGTGTGAGGGTCCCAGCAGCCAGAGCCCCTGGGACAAAAGAAAATCAAGTGCTTTTTGAAAGTCTTAAACAGACAGGGGCCTCACAGCTGGACAGAAGCATCCCAGCACACTCAGCCCAGCAGCTGGGAATCCCAGGGAACTCCAGGGGCCCTAACACCCTGGGTAACAGTGCAGATCTGAAGCCCCTCATTGTGATAAACTGCCTCCTATCCATTCCTCCTCTACGGCAGCCCTGCCATACAAGGGGGAGCAGCCTGGGAAGGGCCACACCCACAGCAGCTGCCCAGAGGCTAATCCACAGCCACCCAGACCAGACTCAGAAACACCTGCCGGCACGTGGAAATGCAACACAGAGAAAGTTAAGACAGGGCATCAAGGGTCGCCGCTCTTGCAGAAGAGCACAAGCGGCACGCCTGCTTCTCCCCACGGGGCTCTGGGCTGCCTGGACGGCTGCCCCAACCATGGCAACTCAGGAAAGAAAACCAAAAGATGCTTCCCGTGTGCGGGGCATTGTTCTTCCAGCTGACAGACGTGCCAACGGCCTACAACTACTTCTATCGCCATGAAAAGGCAGAAGAATTTGATCCAGTCCAGAATTACGCAGACAATCCGGGAGTGGGACCCAGGGAGGATAGATTTAACCAATCTTCCAGAAAAAGAATTCAAAACAAATGTCACAAAAATGTTGATGGACCTACAGTGAAATAGGCAAGAGCTAAAGGATCAAGTTACTAGGGAGAATACAGAAGTAAAACAATTTCTGGAAGGACATAAGAATAGACTGGATGAGGTGTAAGAGGCCGTTAGTGGAATAGAGATCAGAGAACAGGAACACAGAGAAGCTGAGGCAGAGAGAGATAAAAGGATCTCCAGGAATGAAAGAATATTAAGAAAACTGTGTGACCAAGCCAAACAGAATAATATTTGCATTACAGGGGTACCAGAAGTAGAATAGAGACAAAAAGGGATAGAAAGTGTCTGTGAAGAAATAATTGCTGAAAACATCCCGAAAATGGGGAAGGAAATAGTCTTCAAGACCATGGAAGCCCGCAGAACTCCCAACACAAGGTACCCAAGGAAAACAACACCAGGACACATAATCATTAAAATGGCAAAGATCAAGGAAAAGACAGAGTATTAAAGGCAGCCAGAGACACTAAAAAGGTCACCTATAAAGGAAAACATATCAGACTACCATCAGACCTCCCAACAGAAACATTACAGGGGAGAAGAGAAAGGCATGATATATTTAATGCAATAAAACAGAAGGGCATAGAACCAAGAATACTGTATCCAGCACAATTATCATTTGAAGATGAAGGCGGGATTAAACAATTTCCAGAGAAGAAAAAGTTAAGGGAATTTGCTTCCCAAAAATCACCTCTACAGGATATTTTAAAGGTACTGCTCTAGATGGAAGCATTCCTAAGGCTAAATAGATGTCACCAAAGAAAATAAAATCACAGCAAGGAAAGCCAACCATCCAAATACTAACTAAAGGCAAAAAATAAATTCAACTACCCAAAAAGGCAGTCAAACAAAAGACAGAGTACAGAATAAAACACCTAACATAAAGAATGGAGGACGAGGAATGAGAATGGAGAGAAATAAAGAATCATCAGACTGGGTTTATAATTGCTTAATAAGCAAAGTTAGGTTAGACAGTTAGATAGTAAAGAAGCTACTCTTGAACCTTTGGTAAACACAAATATAAAGCCTGCAATGGCAATAAGTACATATCTTTCAATAATCACCCTAAATGTAAATGGACTGAATGCACCAATCGAAAGACACAGAGTAACAGAATGAATGGATAAAAAAGCAAGACCCATCTATATGCGGCTTACAAAAGACTCACCTCAAACCCAAAGCCATACAGAGACTAAAAGTCAAGGGATGGAAAAAGATATTTCAGGAAACAATAGGGAAAAAAAAGCAGGTGTTCCAGTACTGCTATCAGACAAAATAGACTTCAAAGCAAAAAAAGTAACAGGAGATAAAGAAGGACATTACATAATCATAAAGAGGTCAGTCCAACAAGTGGGTATAACTACTATAAATATATATGCACCCAATATAGGAGCACCAACGATAATATGTGAAACAAATACAAACAGAATTAAAGGAGTAAAGAGAATGCAATGCATTCATTTTAGGAGACTTTAACACAACACTCATTCAAAAGAACAGATCCACCACACAGAAAATAAGTAATGACACAGAGGAACTGAACAACACATTACAACAGATGGACCTAACAGACATCTACAGAACTCTACACCCCAAAGTAGCAGGAAAAACATTCTGCTCAAGTACATATGGAACATGGAACATTTTCCAGAATAGAGCACATACTAGTCCACAAAAAGAGCCTCAGTAAATTCAAAAAGACTGAATTTCCACCAAACAGTTTCTCAGACCACAAAGGTATAAAAGTAGAAATTAATTGTGCAAAATAAAAAGGTTCACAAACACATGGGGGTTTAACAACATGTTCCTAAATAATCAGTGAATCAAGGAAGAAATTAAAACAGAGATCAAGCAATATATGGAAACAAATGACAACAACAGCAAAAAGCCCCAATGTCTGTGGGACACAGAAAAAGCAGTTCTAAGAGGAAAGTATAGAGCAAGCCAGGCCTACTTAAAGATGGAAGAACAAACCCAAATGTATAGTCTAAAGTCACAATTAAAGAAATTGGAAAAAGAAGAACAAACGAGGCCCAAAGTCAGCAGGAGGGACATAATAAAGATCACAGAAGAAATAAATAAAATTGAGAATAAAATAGAAAAAAAAATCAATGAAACCAAGAGGTGGTTCTTTGAGAAAATAAACAAAATAGATAAGCCCCTAGTCATACGTATTAAGAGAAAAAGAGAACCTACACACATCAACAGAATCAGAAACAAGAAAGGAAATATCATGACAGACCCCGTAGAAATACAGAGAATCATTAGAGAATACTATGAAAATCTATATGCTAACAAGCTGGAAAACCTAGAAGGAATGGACAACTTGCTAGAAAAATACAACTTCCCAAGACTGACCCAGGAAGAAACAGAAAATCTAAACAGACAAATTACTAGCAATGACTGAAGCGGTAATCAAAAAAACTACCCAAGAGCAAAACCCCATGCCAGATGGATTTAATTGGGAATTTTATCACACACATAGAAAAGATATAATACCAATTCTCCCTACTAAAGTTTTCCAAAAAATAGAAGAGGAGGGAATACTTCCAAACTCATTCTATGAAGCCAGCATCACTCTAATTAAACAAAACCAGGCAAAAACCCCACCAAAAAAGATTACACACCAATATCCCCGATGAACATAGATGCAAAAATAATCAACAAAACATTAGCAAACCTTATTCAAAAATACATCAAGAGGATAATACACCATGACCAAGTGGGTTTCACCTCAGGGATGCAAGGATCCTACAACAATTGAAAATCCATCAACATCATACACCACATCAACAAAAAGGACAAAACCACATGATCATCTCCGTAGACACTAAAAAAGCATTCGACAAAATTCATCCAATCATGATAAAAACTCTCAACAAAATGCATATAGAGGGCAAGTACCTCAACATAATAAAGGCCATATATGATAAACCCACAGCCAACATCATGCTTAACAGCGAGAAGCTGAAAGCTTTTCCTCTAATATTGGGAACAAGGCAGGGATGCCCACTCTCCCTACTTTAATTCAACATAGTTCTGGAAGTCCTGTCCATGGCAAACAGACAAAACAAAGAAAGAAAAGGCATCCTCATAGGTAAGGAAGAAGTCAAACTGTCACTATTTGCAGATGACATGATATTGTACATAAAAAACCCTAAAGACTCCACTCCAAAACTACTAGAACTGATATCGGAATACAGCAAAGTTGGAGGATACAAAATTAACACACAGAAATCTGTGGCTTTCCTATACACTAACAATGAACTAACAAAAAGAGAAATCAGGAAAACAATTCCATTCACAATTGCATCAAAAAGAATAAAATACTTAGGAATAAACCTAACCAAGGAAGTGAAAGACCGATACCCTGGAAACAAAAGACACTCTTAATAGAAATTAAAGACGACACTAACAAATGGAAACTCATCCATGCTCTTTACTAGAAAGAATTAATATTGTCAAAATGGCTGTCCTGCCTAAACAGTCTACACATTCAATGCAATCCATATCAAAATACCAACAGCATTCTTCAATGAACTGGAATACTTAGTTCTAAAATTCATATGGAACCACCAAAGACCCCGAAAAGCCAAAGCAGTCTTGAGAAAGAAGAATAAAGTGGGGGGGGATATCGCTTCCCAACTATAAGCTCTACTACAAAGCCACAGTAATCAAGACAATTTGGTTCTGGCACAAGAGCAGAGCCACGGACCAGTGGAGCAGAATAGACAGTCCAGATATTAACTCAACTATATATGCTCAATTAATATACAATAAAGGTCCCATGGACATACAATGGGGAAATGACAGCCTCTTCAACAGCTGGTGTTGGCAAAACTGGACAGCTACATGTAATAGAATGAACTGGATCACTGTCTAACCCCATACACAAAAGTGAACTCGAAATGGATCAAAGACCTGAAAGTAATTCATGAAACCATAAAACTCTTGGAAAAAAACATAGGCAAAAATCTCTTGGACATAAACATGAGTGACTTCTTCATGAATATTATCTCCCCAGGCAAAGGAAACAAAAGCAAAAATGAACAAGTGGGACTATATGAAACTGAAAAGCTTCTGTACAGCAAAGGACACCATCAATACAACAAAACTGCATCCTGCAGTATGGGAGAATAAATTCATTAATGACAGATCTGATAAAGGGTTGACATCCAAAATATATAAAGAGCTCATGCACCTCAACAAACAAAAAGCAAATAAGCCAATTAAAAAATGGGCAGAGGAGTTGAACAGACAGTTCTCCAAAGAAGAAATTCAGATGGCCAACAGGCACATGACAAGATGCTCCACATCGCTAATCATCAGAGAATACAAATTAAAACCACAGTGAGATATCACCTCATACCAGTAAGGATTGCCACCATCCAAAAGACAAACGACAACAAATGTTGACAAGGTTGCGGAGAAAGGGGAACCCTCCTACACTGCTGGTGGGAATGTAAATTAGTTCAACCATTGTTGAAAGCAGTACGGAGGTTCCTCAAAAAGCTCAAAATAGAAATACCATTTGACCCATGAAATCCACTTCTAGGAATTTACCCTAAGTGTGCAGCAGCCCAGTTTGAAAAAGACATATGCACCCCTATGTTTATCACAGCACCATTTACAATAGCCAAAAAAATGGAAGCAACCTAAGTGTCCATCAGTAGATGAATGGATAAAGAAGACGTGGTACATATACAGAATGGAAGATTATTCAGCCATAAGGAGAAAACAAATCCTACCATTTGTAACAACACAGATGGAGCTAGACGGTATTATGCTCAGTGAAATAAGCCAGGTGGAGAAAGACAAGTACCAAGTGATTTCACTCATCTGTGGAGTATAAGAACAAAGGAAAAACTTAAGGAACAAAACACAGCAGAATCACAGAACTCAAGAATGGACTAACAGTTACCAAAGGGAAAGGGACTGGGGATGATGGGTGGGAAGGGAGGGATAAGGGGTGGGGGGAAGAAAGGGAGCATTATGATTAGCATGTATAATGGAGGGGGGCGTGGGGAGAGCTGTGCAGCACAGAGAAGTAGTGATTCTATAGCATCTTACTATGCTGATGGAAATTTACTGTAATGGGGTTTGTGGAGGGGACTTGGTGATAGGGGGAGTGTAGTAAACATAATGTTCCTCATGTAATTATAGATTAATGATACCAAAATAAAAGAAAAAAATTAAACCTTTAAAGAAATACAAAAAGAAAACGAAAAGTGTTGCCATGAAATAGACTGAAGATTCTAGGTAGCAAAGATTCCTTTTGCAACCAATGCTAGGTCAAAGAAATGTAAAGCAGGGCACTACACTAAATTTCCGAATCTAGTACACTAAAAAGAGTGAACACTAGGAAAAGTTATCAATTGTTTTACAGAAGAAACTAAAACTTGCAAAAGCTGATTTTTGGTTGCATAATATTTCACACATCAGGTGGACTGTGGCATCTGCTAATTGAAACAGACATGCACTGTATTTATCCATACCCTATATCCCAGATCCCTCCCTCTTCACCCCTAACAATCTACTACCTTATACCAAGTATTGTGGATATAAGCCCAAGTCATCCAAGAGAATCCAGTGAAAAAAGTTAGTGCAATGCACTGGTGTAAGTTTTTATTATTTTATTTTATTTTATTTATTTATTTTACTTTATTTTATTATTTTATTATATTTTATTTTTTCATTTCATTTCATTTCATTTTTTATTTTGGTATCTTTAACCTACAATTACAGAAAGAACATTATGTTTACTAGGTTCCCCACTTCACCAAGTCCCCCCCACATACCCCTTCACAGTCACTGTCCATCTGCGTAGTAAGATGCTGTAAAATCACTACTTGTCTTCTCTGTCTTGCACAGCCCTCCCCATGCCCCCCATGCCCTATACATGCTAATTGTAATGCCCTCTTTCTTTTTCCCTGCCCTTATCCCTCCCTTCCCTCCCATTGTCCCCAGTCCCTTTCCCTTTGGTGACTATTAGTCCATTCTTGGGTTCTGTGATTCTGCTGTTTTGTTCATTCAGTTTTCCTTTGTTCTTATACTCCACATATGAGTGAAATCATTTGGTACTTGTCCTTCTCCGCTTGGTTTATTTCACTGAGCATAATACCCTCTAGTTCTATGAATGTTGTTGAAAATGGTAGGATCTGTTTTTTTCTTATGGCTGCGTAATATTCCATTGTGTACATGTACCACATCTTCTTTACCCATTCATCTACTGATGGACATTTAGGTTGCTTCCATTTCTTAGCTATTGTAAACATGGTGTGAAGTTTGAGATTAGAAAAAATGTCCCTTTTAATCTTCATCAAAATTTTCCTGTAGAAGATAAATGGTAGCCAAATTCTTATTCTTCTCACAAGCAAAATAACCTTTATCACAAGTTGTTCAGGAAATCCTAATGCCTTTAACCTTTTTATAACTTCTTTTTCCTGAGGTGCTCCTTGAATGTAGTTCATATGACCACTTTCAGTTTCTATAATTCCTCCACTGCCACATCCACCCCTTCCTTGACCACCAGCTTCTTAAACTGGTTCATTTAACATCTGAATAAAATGCTCCTCATATTGGCTAATTTGTTGAAGTAGTTGAGGATTTTCTCTACCTATCTTGTAGCAATGCTGGATAGGAAGGTTTCTGTTGAATAATTTGCCTCATCTGTTGAAACTGAGGCTGATTCCATAAAAATTCAAGGGGATGTCCTCCAAAACTCGTCGTCTTCACAGTAGCTGCAGCCACTGAAGACTGCGGAGCCCCAGTGCTAGATGCTGGTGGGAGGCTCAACCACAGCCTGACTTTATCCCCAGGGACTCCCATTTAAAGATATTCCACCACTCTATCAGGGTTGTTGAAAATGACTGTCAGGGTAGCAATAACTTGCTCTCATTCATAGCCCATTTACATGATCTCAGTTACCATATTCTCATGAGACTGACCTGTCACAACTGCACTTTATGCATCTTCAAAGAGCTTTGACCAAGAAACATCTCCTGATGTACTGTGAGTTGATGTTGGGCTATTAGCCACTCGTGTTTCTGCTGTCTTTTCTGCACGTTTCTCTTACTTCATTGCACTAGCAGGTGCCGGCACAGAAGATGCTGCCAGTGACATGGAGTGGTGGATGCATATGGGAATATGGGAGTGGGAGCCTGATCCACAGCTGGAGCTGTGGGGGTACTAATAGTGCAAGTGGTGGTGGGACTTGACTACTGAGTCGCAGCTGGTGCTGGTATTGTCAATGCCTTGGGTTTTGTCACCATAACCTCCACAAAGTTTTTCTCATCTCTTCTATATTCTTTTAGAGCAGCCTCATCATTGAGGATTTTGCCTGCATAAATTAATTTTTGACTTGCTACAGGAAAGGCACCTTTCACATTTTGAGATTCAATCTTGTCTTCCAGTGTTTTCACCATCCCCTCAGGGTCAATTTCGATCTTGAAGGACTGCTGTTGCAGGATCTTCAGGGTGACCTGCATGGTGATGCCACACAGCTCAGCTGACAGGCCTATTCTGGCTGCTGGCCGCTGGGCAGGGTCTGTGGCCTGACAGGTCCCAGAGTGGCCTGTGGTTCTTGCACATTTGGGAGGTAGGCAGTGGGAGTGAGTGGGGACTTGTCACATTCACCCTGCACAGCCGACTCCCCACCAAGCCCTAGCACCTGGCCCCACCACAGCTGCCTCCATGACTGCAACCTTCCCTGTGAGCTCAGGCCGCTGTGCTTCCTCAGGCACCTGGCACCAGGCACCAGACATCTGATACTTTTTATATATTTCAAATTCTGTTTATATTTGCATGCTCACAATGGCATACTTCCTAACTGTGGTTTACTACTCAAATTTATAAAGCATTCCACTTGAAATGTATGATATTCTTTCACAGTAGACTAAGATGGACCTATTTAGATCATAGTCATAGACATTACTAAAACAGAAGGTGAATGGTAAAGTGGCAAAAATAAATCTGAGGCAATCCCAATAATATACAGCATAACTGCAGATAATAACTCACACTCAATTAGGTTATTCTGAAGTGGTGTCCCTGTTAAAATAATCCTCCTTCTTGATCGTATAGAATTCATAGCTTTTGAAACAGCAGAGGCTTCATTTTTTAGAATATGGCCTTCATCACAAACAACAAAGTCAGGACCTACAACAATGTATAGAAAACAGCAGTAAATTAACACATAATAAAAATGAGAGTATAATTCACTTAAGTATATAAGTTAATCCTTTTACAAGGCTGTTTTTGTGGGAACAAAAGTAATACCATCATATA
This sequence comes from Manis javanica, assembly GCF_040802235.1. Classification (NCBI taxonomy): domain Eukaryota; kingdom Metazoa; phylum Chordata; class Mammalia; order Pholidota; family Manidae; genus Manis; species Manis javanica. The sequence goes on from NC_133174.1 coordinate 64,438,822, forward strand.
AGAATAGCCATTATTTTATTGGTAATAAAAAAACCCTCAAAACACAAAATGCCAGGACCACATGGATTCACAACTGAATTCAACAAAACATTTTAAAAGAGCTAATACCCATCCTTCTCAATGTTTTGGAAAGAGTAGAAGAGGAGGGAACACTTCCAAATGTATTATATGAGGCCAGAATCATACGAATTCCAAAACAACACAAAGACACTACAAAAAAAGAAAATTACAGACCAATATCCCTGATCAACATAAATGCAACAATACTCAACAAAATATTAGCAAACTCAAATAAAAAACACATGACAAGGATCATCCATCACAACAAAATGGGATTTATTTCAGGTAAGCAAGGTTAGTACAATATTCATAAACTAAAAAAAGTGATACACATTTTCAAATAGAAATGTAAAAAAAACATGATTATCTCAATAGATGCTGAAAAGGCACTTGACAAAGCTCAACGTCTATTCATGATAAAAATTCAGCAAAATGGGTATAGATGGTAAGTACTTCAACATAATAAAGGCCATATATGGCAGAACCATAGCCAACATCATTCTTAATATTGAAAGCTGAAATGTTTTCCTCCAATATCATGAACAATACAAGGATGCCCACCCTCACCACTTTTAATTAAAACAGTAGGGGAGGTCCTAGCCATAACAACCAGACAACAAAAGAGATAAAAGGCATCCAAAGACAGGCTTAAAGATGGCGGTGTAAGAGGTGAGAGAGAAACCTCCTCCCAAAACAACTTATTATATGAAAATATACCAAATACACCTAATCCTGAAAAAACAACAGGAAAAAAAGCTGCATCAGACTGCCTACACCTAGGGAAAACAGCAGATCTCAAGGAAAAGGGATAAATACAAGAGCCATGTTCCAGAGGAACCCAAGCCCTTCCCGGCCAACCCAGCACACCAGAGGGAGGAAGAGAAACAGCAGGAAGGGAGTAGAGGCCTAGTACTGCTGAACACCCAGCACTGGAGATCTGCTCTGGGAGCATGAACGAACATTTCATGGTGCAATGGAAATTAGTGGGGTTACAAAGCTAAGACAGGTGGAAAGAGACTGAGATTCCAGCCACTTTTGGAAAACACATAAACACAACCCGCCGCTCTGGAACAAAAGAAAGGCAGGCACTATGAGAGACTTCCTAACAGCGAGAGGGAAGCTAAAGGGGCAAAAATTGCACAGAGCTTGTTGATCAGGAGAAAGGACAGGTGGACAAAATTCTCCAGGTGCACTCTGCCCATCAGGTTGGTAATTTTCAGGAGCTTCAGGCGCTCCATCCACCTGGCTGGCTATGCAGCTCCAAGGCCCCAACTGCAATACGAACCTGCCAATCCTTCCTGGCCAACACTGCCTTAACCAAGTGCATGTCAATCACACACACCCCTGATAGGCTATGACCAGAAGGGTACTTTACCTCTGGTGTATTCTTTCAAAAACATATACCCCAGTCCAATCACAAGTTAAACAGTCTAGTAAACATTATACAGGATACTTGCATACTATTCCACAAGACTGACAAGATAATGAAAAACAAAGACCAAGAAACTGTCTGTCATACACAAGAGGAGACTGTGGAGGCAAGACAATTACATGCACTGTGGTATCCTGGATCAGACCCTGCAACAGAATGAGGACATTAATAGAAAAACTGGTAAAATTCAAATATAGCTTGAAGTTTAGTTATCAACAATGCATCAATTTCTTAGTTTTAACAAATCTACCATGGCAATAAAAGATTTTAACCCTGGGGCATGTAGATTCAAAGTATACGGGAGTTTTCTGTGCTGTATCATTTCAGTATTTCAGTAAACAAAAACATATCCCCCCCAAAATCTTTCTGATGTCACTAATTTTCATGGAAATAACAAATGTTACTGTTCACATCAAGAGCTTAACTTTGTTTTTATTTCCTTATGAACAAATTACCATACTAAGCATGTGAAACTGTACTTTAAAACTATTCCAAGGAAACCTTAAAAATTGTAAATGAAGATACTGCAACAGTATTCACCAGCTTTTAGTATTCCAACAATAAAACTATCAAAGGGGAACCAAGTTGATGGCATGAGTAGGGCAGCAGAAATCTCCTCCGAAAACAATATATATAGTATTGAAAATACAACAAATACAACTATTCCTAAAAGAGACCAGAAGATACAGCAAAACAGCCAGGCTACATCTACATCTGCGAAAACTCAGCACGTCCTGAAGGAGGTAAGATACAAATTGCGGCCAGGTGGGAACCGAATGCCTCCCACACCACAGCTTCCCAGCGGGAGGAAAGGAGTCGGAGTGGGGAGGGAGAGGGAGCCCAGGACTGCTAAATACCAAGCCCAAGTAATTCACACCAGAGGCGCAGACACACAATGCATGTGTGCTGGATATTAGGGAAATGGAATAGTAAAATCCGCGAGTGGGTCCCCGCAGCCGACGCCACTGGGACAAAAGAAAAGCAACAACTTTTTGAAAGTCTTAAATGGACAGGGGCCTCACAGTTGGAAAGAAGTGTCCCGAAACACTCAGCTCACCAGCTGGGAATCCTGGGGAACACCAGGCACCCTAAGGCTCTGGGAGGCAGTGCAACTCTGAGGCCCCTCACGGCAATAAACAGGCTCCTGACATTCCCCCTAAGGTGTGGCCCCGCCATAGCAGGGGAGCCGCCTGAAGGCGGCCGTGCCCACAGAAACCGCACAGAGCCTCCCCTAGCACAAGCTGCTAGGGATCGCCGTTATTGAAGGAGAAGATACGACCACCAAGCAAGAAGGGACTTTATTCTCCCAGGTGACACACACGCCAATTGCTCACGACTACCTCTATTGCCATGAAACGGCAGAAGAATTTGATCTAGACAAGAATATCCCAGAAAAGCCCTGAGAAGGAGTCTGCGGAGAAACATTTATTCAATATTCCTGAAAAAAAATTCAAACTAAAGGTCATAATCATGCTGAAGAACGTGCACAGATATATGCAAGAGCAAACAGATAAAGTTGGGAGGGAGAATACAGAAAAGAAACAATCTCTGGAAGGACTTAAGAGCAAACTGGATGAGGTGTAAGAGGCTGTTAAAGGAACAGAAAGAAGAGAACAGGAACACAGAGAAGCTGAGGCACAGAGAGAGAAAAGAATCTCCAGGAATTAAAGAATATTAAGAGAACTGTGTGACCAATCCAAACAGAACAATATTTGCATTACAGGAGTACAAGAAGAAGAAGAGAGAGAAAAAGGGATAGAAAGTGTATCTGAAGAAATAATTGCTGAAAACGTCCCCAAACTGGGGGAGGAAACAGTCTCTCAGACCATGGAAGCCCACAGAACTCCCTACAGAAGGGACCAAACGAGGACAACACCAAGACACATAATAATCAAACTGGCAAAGATCAAGGACAAGCACAGAGTATTAAAGGCATCCAGAGAGAGAGAAAAGGTCACATACAATGGAAAAGCCATCAGGCTACCATGAGACTTCTCAACAGAAACCTTACAGGCCAGAAGAGAAAGGCATGATATATTTAATGGAATGAAACAGAAGGCCCTTAAACCAAGGATACTGTATCCAGCAAGATTATCATTTAAATAAAAAAGGACGGATTAAACAATTCCCAGACAAGCAAAAGTTAAGGGAATTTGCCTCCCACAAACCCGTCTAGAGGGTATTTTACAGGGACTGCGCTAGATGGAAGCACTCCTAAGGCTAAATAGATGTCACCAGAGAAAATTAAATCACAGCAAAGAAAGCAGACCAACCAAATACTAACTAATGGTAAAAAATAAAATCAACTACTCACAAAAGCAGTCAAAGGAAATACAAAAGAACACAACATAAAACACCAAACATATAAAGAATGGAGGAGAATGAATAAGAAGGGAGACAAATAAAGAATCATCAAACTGTGTTTCTAAAAGCTCAGTAAGCTAGTTAAGTTAAACACTTATATAGTAAGAAAGCTAACCTTGAACCTTTGGTAAGCACGAATCTAAAGTCTGCAATGACAATAAGTACATATCTTTCAATAATCAACTTAAGTGTAAATGAACTGAATGAACCAATCAAAACACACAGAGTAATAGAATGGATAAAAAAGCAAGACCCATCTATATCCTGCTTACAAGAGACACACCTCAAACCCAAAAACATACACAGACTAAAATTCAAGGGATGGAAAAAGACATTTCACACAAACAAAAGGGAGAAAAAAGCAGGTGTTAAAATACTAGCATCAGACAAAATAGACTTCAAAACAAAGAAGTAACAAGAGATAAACAAGGAAGGACATTACATAATGTTAAAGGGGTCACTCCAACAAGAGGATATAACCATTATAAATATATATGCACCCATTAGAGGTGCACCAGCATATGTGAAAAAAATACTAACAGAATTAAAGGAGGAAAAAGAATGCAATGCATTCACTTCAAAACACCAATCACTCCAATGGACAGATACACCCGACAGAAAGTAAGTAAGGACACAGAGGCTCTGAAAAACACACTAGAATGGATGGACCTAACAGACATCTATAAAACTCTACACCCAAAAGCTGCAGGATACACATTCTTCTCAAGTGCACATGGAACATTTTCCAGAATAGACCACATTCTAGGCAACAAAAAGAGCCTCAGTGAATTCAAAAAGATTGAAATTCTACCAACCAACTCCTCAGACCACAAAAGCATAAAACTAGAAATAAATTGTACAAAGAAAGCAAAAAAAGGGCTCACAAACACATGGAAGCTTAACAACATGCTCCTAAATAATCAATGGGTCAATGACCAAATTAAAATAGAGATCACGAAATATATGCAGACAAATGACAACAACAATACAAAGCCCCAACTTCTGTGGGATGCAGGGAAAGCAGTTCTAAAAGGAAAGTATATAGGAATCCAGGCATATATAAAGAAGGAAGAACAATTCCAAATGAATAGTCTAAAGTCACAATTATTGAAACTGGAAAAAGAAGAAGAAATGAGGCTAAATGGCAGCAGACGGAGGGACATAATAAAGATCACAGAAGAAATAAATAAAATTGAGAAGACTAAAACAATACAAAAAAAATCAATGTAACCAAGACCTGTTTCTTCGAGAAAATAAACAAAATACATAAGCCCCTAGGACAGACTTAAGAGAAAAATAGAATCCATACACATCAAAAGAATCAGAAACGAGAAAGGAAAAATCACGACGGACCCCAAAGAAATACAAAGAATTATTAGAGACTACTATGAAAACCTAGAAGAAATGGACAACTTACTAGAAAACTACAGCCTTCTAAGACTAACAAAGGAAGAAACAGAAAATCTAAACAGACCAATTACCAGCAACGAAATTGAAGTGGTAATCAAAAAACTATCCAAGGACAAAACCCAGAGCCAGATGGATGTACATCAGAATTTTATCAGACATACAGAGAAGACATAATACCCATTCTCTTTAAAGATTTCTAAAAACAGAAGAGGAAGGAATACTCCCAAATTCATTCTATGAAGCCAACATCACCCTAATACCAAAACCAGACAAAGACCCCACCAAAAAAGAAAATTACAGACCAATATCACTGATGAACGTAGATGCAAAAATACTCTACAAAATATTAGCAAACTGAATTAAAAAAGACATCAAGAGAATCATGCACCATGACCAAGTGGGATTCATCCCAGGGATGCAAGGATGGTACAACATTCAAAAATCTATCAACATCATCCACCACATCAACAAAAAGGACAGAAACCAAATGAACATTTCCACAGATGCTGAAAAAGCATTGCACAAAATTCAACATCCATTCATGATAAAAACTCTGAACAAAATGGGCATAGAGGGCAAGTACCTCAACATAATAAAGGCCAGATATGATAAACACACAGCCAACATCATACCTAACAGTAAGAAGCTAAAAGCTTTTCCTCTAAGATCAAGAACAAGAAAGGGATGCCCACTCTCCCCACTGTTATTTTGCATAGTACGGGAAGTCCTAGCCACGGCAATTAGACAAAACAAAGAAATAGAAGGAATCCACACTGGTAAAGAAGAAGTCAAACTGTCACTATTTCCAGATGACATGATATTGTACATAAAAAAACCCCAAAGACTCCACTCCAAAACCAGAAGAACTAATATCCGCATTCAGCAAATTTGCAGAATACAAAATTAATACACAGATATCTGTGGCTTTCCTATACACTAACAATGAACTAACAGAAAGAGAAATCACGAAACCAATTCCATTCACTACTGTATCAAAAAGAATAAAATACCTAGGAATAAACCTAACCAAGGAAGTGTAAGACCTATACCCTGAAAACTACAAGACACTCTTAAGAGAAATTAAAGAGGACACTAACAAATGGAAACTCATCCCATGCTCTTGGCTAGGAAGAATGAATATCATCAAAATGGCCATCCTGCCCAAAGTAATCTACAGATTCAATGCACTCCCCATCAAATTACCAACAGCATTCTTCAACGAACTGGAACAAATAGTTCTAAAATTCATATGGAAACACCAAAGACCCCGAATAGCCAAAGCAATCCTGAGAAGGAAGAATAAAGTGGGGGGGATCTTGCTCCCCAACTACAAGCTCTACTACAAAGCCACAGTAATCAAGACAACTTGGTACTGGCACAAGAACAGACCCACAGACCAGTTGAACAGAATGGAGACTCCAGACATTAACCCAAACATATATGGTCAATTAATATATGATAAAGGAGCCATGGATATAGAATGGGAAAATGAAAGCCACTTCAACAGCTGGTGTTGGCAAAACTGGACAGCTACATGTGAGAGAATGAAACTGGATCATTGTCTAACCCTATACACAAAAGTAAATTCGAAATGGGTCAAAGACCTGAATGTAAGTCATGAAACCATAAAACTCTTAGAAAAAAACATAGGCAAAAATCTCTTGGACATAAACATGAACAACTTCTTCATGAACATATCTCCCTGGGCAAGAGAAACAAAAGAAAAAATGAACAAGTGGGACTATATTAAGCTGAAAAGCCTCTGTAAAGCAAAGGACACCACGAACAGAACAAAAAGGTATCCTGCAGTATAGGAGAATAGATTCATAAATGACAGATCCGATAAAGGGTTGACATCCAAAATATATAAAGACCTCATGCACCTCAACAAACAAAAAGCAAATAATCCAATTAAAAAATGGGCAGAGGAGCTGAACGGGCAGTTCTCTAAAGAAGAAATTCAGATGGCCAACAGACACATGAAAAGATGCTCCACATTGCTAGTCAGAAGAGAAATGCAGATTAAAACCACAATGAGATATCACCTCACACCAGTAAGGATCGCCACCATCGAAAAGACAGACAACAAATGTTGGCGAGGTTGTGGAGAAAGGGGAACCCTCCCACACTGCTGGTGGGAATGTAATTTAGTTCAACCATTGTGGAAAGCAGTATGGAGGTTCCTCAAAAAGCTCAAAGTAGACATACCATTTAACCCAAGAATTCCACTTCCAGGGATTTACCCTAAGAGTACAGTAGCCCAGTTTGAAAAAGACAGGTGTACCCCTATGTTTATTGCAGCACCATTTACAATAGCCAATGAATGGAAACAACCTAAGTGTCCATCAGTAGATGGAGAAAGATGTGGTACATATACACAATGGAATATTATTCAGCCATAAGAAGAAAACAAATCCTACCATTTGCAACAACATGGATGGAGCTACAGGGTATTATGCTCATTGAAATAAGCCAGGCGGAGAAAGACAAGTACCAAATGATTTCAGTCATATGTGGAATATAAGAACAAAGAGAAAACTGAAGGAACAAAACAGTAGCAGACTCACAGAACTGAAGAATGGACTAACAGTTACCAAAGGGGACTGGGGAGGATGGGTGGGAAGGGAGGGATAAGGGGGTGGGGGAAAAAAGGGGGCATTATGATTAGCATGTATAATGTGGGGGGGCACGTGGAGGTATGTGCAACAGAGAAGACAAGTAGTGACTCTACAGCATCTTACTATGCTGATGGACAGTGACTGTAATGGGCTTTGTCGGGGCGGACTTGGTGAAGGGGGGAGCCTAGTAAAAATAATGTTCTTCATGTAATTGAAGATTAACAATACCACAAAAAAAAATGGGCACAGCAGCTGAACAAACAGTTCTCCAAGGAAGAACTTCAGATGGCCAACAGACACATGAAAAGATACTCCACATCGCTCGTCATCAGAGAAATGCAAACTAAAAACCACAATGAGATATCACCTTACACCAGTAAGGATCACCACCATCCAAAAGACAAACAACAACAAATGTTGGCGAGGTTGTGGAGAAAGGGGAACCCTCCTCCACTGCTTGTGGGAATGTAAATTAGTTCAACCATGTGGAAAGCAGTAGGGAGGTTCCTCACAAAGCTCAAAATAGAAATACCATTTGAACCCAGGAATCCCACTTCTAGGAATTTACTGTAAGAATACAGCAGCCCAGTTTGAAAAAGACAGTTGTACCCCTGTGTTTATCGCAGCACTATTTACAGTAGCCAAGAAATGGAAGCAACCTAAGTGTCCATCAGTAAATGAATGGATAAAGAAGAGGAGGTACATATACACAATGGAATATTATTCAGCCATAAGAAGAAAACAAATCCTACCATTTGCAACAACGTGGATGGAGCTAGATGGTACTATGTTCAGTGAAATAAGCCAGGTGGAGAAAGACAAGTACCAAATGATTTCACTCATATGTGGAGTATAAGAACAAAGGAAAAACTAAAGAAACAAAACAGCAGCAGAATCACAGAACCCAAGAATGGACTAAGTCACCAAAGGGAAATGGACTGGGGAGAATGGGTGGGAAGGGAGGGATAAGCAGGGGGGGGGGCATTAAGATTAAGATGTATAATGTGGGGGTGGGCACGGGCAGGGCTGTGCAAGACAGAGAAGACAAGTAGTGATTTTACAGCATTTTACTATGCTGATGGACAGTGACTAAAGGGGTTTGTGTGGGGGACTTGGTGAAGGGGGGAGTCTAGTAAACATAATGTTCGTCATGTGATTGTAGATACCAAAAATTTAAAAGAATAGTAAAAAAAAAAAAAAAACTACCAAAGGATCTTTAGATTACTATTTTAATCATGGGAAAAAGATACACTTATTATTGGGCCTTAGATTTAAAATGGCAAACTTATTTGGCAGATGTTAATTACAACATTAAATTGCAAAAGAGAACAAAAGGTAAAAGCTTTAAGTTGTAAGATGAATAAGGTCTAAGGATTTACTGTATAACATGGTGACTACAGTTGATAATACTGTATTGTATAACTGAAATTTCCTAAATGAGAACTTCAATATGCTCACACACAAACAAAAACTTTAAATAGGTGAGGTGGTAGATGTGTGTGTTTCTCAAAGGGGGGATGATTCTATTCACAATATATACATATATGAACTTGTACACTTTAAATATCTTAATATTTTGTCAATTATAACTCGATAAATTGGAAAACAAATGAAAATTTTTAAATAAAATAAATAAATAACAGGCAAAGCTATGGCTTCTTCTAAAGAATACTGTTATTTTGGCAGTGACAATTATTATTTTCTCTGCAAATATCTAAGCCCTCAATAGTGTTTTTCTAACTTAAGTACAGTTGATATCTTTTCTAACTTAAGTAACCAGTATGATATTGGTTGCAGGTGTACAAAAATGATTAGATAATTGTATGCATTACTAAGTGCTTACAATAGTATATTAAAGTATATGATAAGATCTAAGTTTGAAAAGGAAAAATACATACTAATTATTAAGAATTAGTTTTTGCAGAGAGTACAACTTGCTGCTTTTCCAAGTGGCAAATAATCAATATCTACATCTTGCATTATGAGGATTTCTATCATAAGGATCAATAATATTGCAAGTATTCAACTTCCATAGTGATGACACTTTAAAAGACATTTAACAAAAAGCATACAGCAAGTCACCTAATGATATAAAGTAAGAATGGCAACTTAAGAACCATTTTCAATGTTTGGTGAGAGCTCTTATTATCACCTAATATTCAGACACTTGGAACACTGTTATTGTGAAATAGGCACCAATGCATTTTAATTGTTTACAAGGACCCTCCTGAAAACCTCAAACACTTTCAGATTCATTAAGTGAATTCTGAACAACTGGCAACATTCGGAGTGATTTTATCTTAATGAAATCATAATATATTTCATTATCTTAATGAAATATATAAGAAGGGAAAAGCCTGAAGGATAAATAAAATAAAAACCATCTTTTTTAAAATAAAACATAGGTACATTTTTTATTCAACTTGCTTCTTTATCTCTGTGAATATTAGTATCTTACCTGGATCAACCAAAGCTTTATTAAATATTTCCTTAAGTTTCCTACTCTTCACATTCCTTCCTTGAGCAAGATTTCTGTACATCTCATAGCCTATGATCATAACACCACCATCTTCTTGCCACCTCTGCAGCATGTAGCTTCTTTCCTGAGGACGTTTTACAGTTGCTAATTCAGAGACCTATTGTGGGAAAATAAAGATTTGTAAAGGTACCTTTTAGAAATGTATGAATATTAAATACTCCCATTGAAATATGCATCATTGGTAATTTACAGTCTTTTTCTTTTATTATATCAATTTCATGCAGTTGTTTTAATAATAGAAAACCTTTAAAATATGATACCTCAAGCTTCTCATTATCTTTTAATCCTTCTTGCCACTTTTCAAATTCATTCATCCAATTCAAAGCAGTATTAAGAGGACAAACCACTAAAGCTGTGCTGAAATCCAATTTGTCACATAAAAGAACCGTATGAAGAAAACTTACCACCTATAAGAAAATAAATTGTCATCTTCATTTAAATATCTGCAAAAAAGTTTATAAATTGAGCAGTCTTACAATTTAATATATATATATATATATATATATATATATATATATATATATATTTGCTTTAAACAATAAAGGAACAAACCAAAGGTCACAATTTCCAAGCCATGCAAAGTACAGGGTAAAAATCTGTAATACTAAAAAGAAGGAGTTGGACTAGATGATGTATAAGGTCCTTCCAACTCTAAAGCTCCATGATTCTATGATCAGTAATAATAATAATATGAATATAAGAAATAACCAGACCAAATAGCTACTTCCTGGTCCCCACAGATAGTCCCTGCAACCTTTCAGAAAATACCATCCTCCATTTGGATGAGAGCTGTGTTACACAGTACTTTTTGAATTTAAAGTATTCTGACTCACTGAATCTATAATTATTATTTTATGGTTTAAAATTACATATATATTCACTAATTTCATGTCTCTGCTAACAACTCCTTCCATTCAAAAATGCGGTGTTTTAATAGTGAAACATATTTTATGTTCTCATTGCTATAGGATCACAGACTGCTGAAAAATGGTAAAGAAGTCCATTTCCACCTCAGAATCTGCAGTTTTTTCTGGCTATGCCTGTAACCCATTCCTTCACTTCATTAGGATCTCTGTTCAAATGCCACCTCCTAAAAGATGTTTTCCATCTCTATTCTCCCTTAACACTTATATCTAAAAGTTATATGATTAAAAGCTCTCCCCCCTACCAGAAGATAAGCTTCTTGAGAGAAGGATCTTGTTATTATTGCTCATTGCTTCATCTCCAACCCCTACAACTGTGCCGGGACATAAAAGAATCCAATATATAGCCTTAAATTAATGAGAGCACAAGAACAGAACACCTTCATGTTCTTACCTGTAAAGTCTTACCAAGGCCCATGCAGTGGGCAAGAATGCATCCTGAACCTGGAGATTTCTTTGTTTTTTTAACAGACTCACAGCAGCAGTCCCACATAAACTGAACACCTAAAAATGACAGCTTACATTCAATTTCAAAGCCCAAGTTAAAAAATTCTTCATTCATAAACACATCAAAAACATAAGCAAAATGTCTAAGAAATAAATAAATAGAGATAAAGAATCTCTTAAGTTTAAATGAGATTTTTTTCCATTCACTAAGGCTAACTACAAAAAGTGAACACAACCACCCAACACAATGACTTTCCTTCATTCATCTTATCTAAGCTATCAGAGCAGACCTCCATTCCTTGGGATGGTCCAAAGAGATATGTGAATAATCTAAAATAGAAACTTTACCAAGACAGGAAAGAGATTCCTATGAAATATACTTTCAGTTTGATTGAGTCAATCAGGAAAAAATCCCAGGAGATAATTTGTCATTTCTCCCTTTACTCAACAGTAAAGACCGAATAAGAAAGGGGCTCACTACCCAGGAAATAGGACTGTAGAACTTCCCTTATGAATCCACTCACACACACATTCAAAACTAACAGTGATTTCACTCTAAGAAAGCAGGGAATAGGAATAATTTGGTATCTTTCTAATACCAATGTTACAATATTAACAGACCTAAAAATGTTGAAACAGCATTTCCTGAAGAAGGCTTTTGGTTAATGGCACCTCTCCCTACCTTGCAGCTGCCCTTAGCCAACTCGCGCAGACTAGGTGAAATTCATATGCTATCCATACCCATTTTGAAGTGGCACTTACTTCCCCTTTATAACACTCATTTTCTTTGCAATCATTTGTATTCTTCCTCATTTGCTTATGTGATCCGTAAGGGCAGGAATCATGTTTGTTTTGGTCACCAACGTACTCTACTACATAGCAGAATATGAAGTACACAGGAGACACCAAATAATGGTAAAATTTAACTAAAAATATTTTAATCTAATAGTTTCTTACCATCTACTTGATGGGGTTTCAATTTGATAACCATATTTCTATGAACCTGCACTAAAGGTTCTTTTGTTTCTTCATCTTCATCTAAAACCAACTTGGTTGTTATTGGACATTTGGTGGGTGAAGCATCTTCAATTTCTATCACCTACAAAAAAGGGAATTATAGACGGTTAAGCTCATAGAAATCTTTCAAGCAATGGAGGAGTATTAGTCTTACTAAGGGAAATTTTCCAACATATATATACATCTACTTCCGTTCCACACATCCAGTATTTCAGTTCAATATGACCAGGACAGACCACAGGTTTACATGTTTTCCAAAATCAAAAACATCCACAAGACTTTTAATTACTGTCATAATGTCAGTAATTTAGCTCATCTGTTCTCACCCTAGATATCTCAACACAAATGATAGGTAAAGCTATGAGAAAAGCAGTGCTCTAATTTATGGCATCACCATTAAAATGTGAATAGGCACATGGCTCTCAAACAATGATGATTCTATTCTTCTAGAAGGCATTTGACAATATGCAAAGGAACTTATGGTTATCAAAATGACTGGTCAAGACTGGTATTTAATGTAGGCAGAGGAGAATGTAAATATAAATGTTGCACAATGTGAAAGACAGTCCCAAACAAGAACTGTCCCACCCAATATGACAAAAGAACCCCCCTGGAAAACAGTGTGAATACACGTAGTGAAAAGGAAAAACCCTAGAAACAATGTTTGAGAACAGGCTCAAATGCATGTTAAGAATATACAATAACCTCTAATTGCAAAAGAGAAACAATTATCTCAAGTGTCTTATTTAAAACTTACATAGACATAAATATTCATAAACACATGTGTGCATATATTTTTTGATGTCTTATCTCAATGTCTAGCCACTATATAATATACTGAAGAACAGTTTCAGGTAGATACAAGCATCCCTGTTTTACAAATGAAAAAAACCTAAGGGACAGAGAAGATGAGTAACTTACACAAAATCATATACCTATTAAGTACCACAACACTAAGATTTATACCCAGAAGCTTGGGCACTCTAGTCTATAATCTCAACCAATATGCAGTACTACTTTAATAAAGAAAATGCTTGCATAAACAATTCTATTGTTCCATGAAAATAAAGATGCATAATTTTAAAATTATAAATATGATTCTTAAGGAATAAAGTTTAGCCAGCATTTAGAACTGTATCTAAGAATGAATGGGTTATTGAATATTCACTATACTAATTTTCAAACATAAACAGAAGTAGAAAGAATAATATAATGAACACTGCTACTCATTATTGAGCTTCAAAAATAATCAGCATCTCGCCAGTTGTGTTTCACTGACATCCTCTCAGCTACTCCACTCCACAGACCCCACAAATGATTCTGAAGCAAACCAAGAATGCATGCAATTTCATCTGTAAATAGTTTAGAATGTCTCTTTAAAATAATTCTCTTTAAAACAGTAACTACAGTACCATTATTGTATGTAAATAAATTAAAAGTCTTAAATTTGTAATTAATTACCTGAATAGACATGCACTTACATAAAACTATAAATGATACACAAATTAGGATTACTACTAGGAGACAGTGTGGTGGAGTATAAACAGCACAGGCCATTTACAACCATTTCAACAAATTACTTAATCTCTCTTAGCCTCAGATTCCTCATCTACACACTAGGAAAGATTATAAACACTCCCAACAGGATTGTTGTGGAGATTACAAAAGGCAATGTGTGTAAAGCATCTAGCACAGACTAAATATTCACTTAAATTTTATTCTGTCCTAGCTTGCATGTGTCCCAGTTTCATACTGCTGAGGCAAATTCATTACTCAAAATGAAAAACCCCTGAATGTTTCCCCTAAGACATAGTGGACAGTATTCCAGAATTGCCCTAAGTTTCCTACCGTCTAAACACCCTATGTAATTTCAGCCCATTGAGTGTTGTAGAGATCTGTAAATATGATGGGAGATCATTCCCATCCATAATTGGGCTACTAACCAGTTGGGCTTCATTTAATCAAAAGGGAGATGCTCCTAGGTGGGCCAGACCTAATCAAGACAAGCCCATTAAAAGAATGAAGAGTAAGAGATGCTCTCTACTTGTTTCAAGGACAAGGAAATTTCCATGTAGTGACAAGAAGTGTCTAGAGGCTAAGAACCTCAGTGCTACAACTACAAGAAACTGAATTCTGCCAAAAAGTAAGCTAGAAGAGGACACAGTCTTAGATGAAAATTGCAGTTTCAGGCGAGATTTGATTAAAGATGGTGGCATGACAGGTGAGACAGAGGCTTCCTCCTAAAACCACATATAACATGAAAATATAATTAATACAACTAACACTGAAAGAGGAACAGGAAAGAGGGCTGTGCCAAACTGCATACACCTGGAGAAAAGAAAAAACCTCACAGAACAGGGTAATGTAGCAAAGCCGTGGCCAGGTGGGAACCATGCCATAACCCCACCCAGGCTCACTGGTGAGAGAAAGACAAACAGAACCAGGAGGGAGTGGAGGCCTGGGACTGCTGAATACCTAACTACAGAGATCTGCTCTGGGAGCACAAACGTACATTTCATGGTGCGTTCATGGTACTTACGTGATTAGGGGGTTAAAGAAATAACACAGGCAGAATACCTAGAGAGACTGAGATGCCAGCCACTTGGGGAAAGCAGGGATCCATATCCAGCTGCTCTGGGACAAATGAAACGCAGTCAGTCTGAGAGACTTCATAACAGCAAGAGGGGTGGTAAAGGGGTAACAACTACACAGAGATTACTGCTCAGGGGAAACGACAGATAGAAAAAATAGTCCGGTAGCACTCTGCCCCAAAGGTTGGGAACTTTCTTAATCTTAAGGTGCTCCAGCTCGAAGGACCCCCACTGTGATACACGGCTTACTGTGCCTTTCTCTCAGCCAGCCCCACTGGGCTGGAAAACCAGCAAAACCCACCCTGGCTTTACCAAGCAAGAGGGAAGCCCCATCTACAGCATCTACAAAGGCAAAGCATAGAGGTGGATACCTGTGGGCTTGGCCCACTGCTTCTGGCAGTGGAGGCAGGCATACCAGCCGGGAAGCAAGAAAAAGCTCTTCCCTCCACTCAGGAATAATTACCACTCCCGTGCAACTCCCGGCATTGATACAGGGGCTAAGCAGCTCCAGGGACAAGAGATACTAGGCACTAGAGGGCTCCATATACAAATATGAAATGTCAAAGAAACCTGGATCAAACATAAAAATATAAATACAACACCACAGTAAGATTAAAAAAATATCAACGTCATGAATCTTCCTGAAAGGGATTTCAAAATAAAAATCATTAACATGCTCATAGAGGTACAAAAAAATATTCAAAAACTCAGGAATGAATACTGGTCGGAGATGAAATTGTTCAAAAGCACAATAGAGGGTATAAAAAGTATAAGAGATATGGCGGGGGAGATGATAAATGAAAAAGACAATAGACAAGAAATATACAAAGAGGCTCAGGAAAGAGAGAAAAAAGGATCTCTAACAATGAAAGAATATTGAGTTTCCATTTGATAGTGACTTCTTTAATTTATCTTAAGAGTGTCTTCTACATTTCAGGGTACAGGTCTTTCACTCCCTTGGTTAGGTTTATTCCTAGGTATTTTATTCTTTTTGATGCTATTGTGAATGGAATTGTTTTCCTGATTTCCCTTTCTATTAGTTCATTGATAGTGTATAGGAAAGCTACAGATTTCTGTGTATTAATTTTGTATCCTGCAACATTACTGAATTCCGATATTAGTTCTAGTAGTTTTGCAGTGGAGTCTTTAGGGATTTTTATGTACATATCATGTCATCTGCAAATAGTGACAGTTTGACTTCTTCTTTACCAATTTGGGTTCCTGGTATTTCTTTGTTTTGTCTGATTACCGTGGCTAGGGCCTCCAGTACTATGCTAAATAACAGTGGGGAGAGTAGGCATCCCTGTCTTGTTCCCGATCTCAGATGAAAAGCTTTCAACCTCTTGCTGTTCAATATGATGTTAGCTGTGGGTATATCATATATGGCTTTTATTATGTTGAGGAACTTGATCTCTATGCCCATTTTGTTGAGAATTTTTTTCATGCATGGATGTTAAATTTTGTCAAATGCTTTTTCAGTATCTATGGGGATGATCATGTGGTTTTTATCCTTTTTTCTGATGTGGTGGATGATGTTGATGGATTTTCGAATGTTGTACTATCCTTGCATCCCTAGGATGAATCCCACTTGGTCATGGTGTATGATCCTCTTGATGTATTTTTGAATTTGGTTTGCTAATATTTTGTTGAGTATTTTTACATCTATGTTCATCAGGGATATTGGTCTGTAGTTTTCTTTTTTGGTGGGGTCTTTGACTGGTTTTGGTATTAGGGTGATGTTGGCTTCATAGAATGAGTTTGGGAGTATTCCCTCCTCTTCTATTTTTTGGAAAACTTTAATGACAATGGGTATTATGTCTTCTCAGTATGTCTGATAAAATTCCGAGGTGAATCCATCTGGTCCAGGGGTTTTGTTCTTGGGTAGTATTTTGATTACCACTTCAATTTTGTTGCTGGTAATTGATCTGTTTAGATTTTCTGTGTCTTTCTGGGTCAGTCTTGGAAGGTTGTATTTTTCTAGGAAGTTGTCCATTTCTCCTAGGTTTTCCAGCTTGTTAGCATATAGGTTTTCATAGCAGTCTCTAATAATTCTTTGTATTCCTGTGGGGTCCGTCATGATTTTTTGTTTCTCGTTTCTGATTCTGTTGATGTGTGTTGACTCTCTTTTTCTATTAACATGTCTGGATAGAGGCTTATAAATTTTGTTTATATTCTCGAAGAACCAACTCTTGTTTTCACTGATTTTTTTGTATTGTTTTATTCTTCTCAATTATATTTATTTCTTCTCTGATCTTTATTATGTCACTCCATCTGCTGACCTTTAGCCTCATTTGTTCATCTTTTTCCAATTTGGATAATTGTGACATTAAACTATTCACTTAGGATTCTTCTTCCTTCTATAAATATGCCTGGATTGCTATATACTTTCCTCTTAAGACTGCTTTTGCTGCATCCCACAGAAGCTGGGGCTTTGTGTTGTTGTTGTCATTTGTTTCCATATATTGCTGGATCTTCATTTTAATTTGGTCGTTCCTCCATTGATTATTTAGGAGCATGTTGTTTAGCCTCCATGTATTTGTGAGCCTTTCTGCTTTCTTTGTAAAATTTATTTCTAGTTTTGTACCTTCATGGTCTGAAAAGTTGGCTGGTATTATTACAATCTTTTGGAATTTACTGAGTCTCTTTTTGTGGCCTAGTATGTGGTCTAATCTGGAGAATGTTCCATGTGCACTTGAGAAGAATGTGTATCCTGTTGCTTTTGGATGTAGGATTCTATAGATGTCTATTAGGTCTGTCTGTTCTAGTGTGTTGTTCAAGTGCCTCTGTGTCCTTACTTATTTTCTGTCAGGTGGATCTGTCCATTGGAGTGGTGTGGTAAAGTCTCCCAAAATGAATGCATTACATTCTATTTCCTCCTTTAATTCTGTTAGTATTTGTTTTACATATATTGGTACTCCTGTATTGGGTGCATATATGTTTATAATAGTGATATCTTCTTGTTGGACTGAGCCCTTTATCATTATTTAATGTCCTTCTTTATCTTTTCTTACTTTCTTTATTTTGAAGTGTAGTTTGTCTGATACTAGTATTGCAACACCTGCTTTGTTCTTTCTGTTGTTTGCATGAAATATCTTTTTCCATCCCGTGACTTTTAGTCTGTGCATGTTTTTGGGTTTGAGGTGAGTCTCTTGTAAGCAGCATATAGATGGGTCTTGCCTTTTTGTCTATTCTATTACTCTGTCTTTTGATGGGCACATTCAGTCCATTCACATTTAGGGTGATTATTGAAAGATATGTACTTATTGCCATTGCAGGCTTTAGATGCGTGGTTACCAAAGGTTCTAGGTTAGCTTGTTTACTACCTTACTGTCTAACTTAACTCATTTATAGAGCTATTATAAACACAATCTGATGATTATTTCTCTTCCTTCTTATTCCTCCTCCTCCATTCTTCATATGTTGGGTGTTTTGTTCTGTGCTCTTTTTAGGAGTGCTCCCATCTAGAGCAGTCCCTCTAAGAAACCCTGTAGAGCTGCTTTGTGGGAGGCAAATTCCCTCAACTTTTGCTTGTCTGGGAATTGTATAATCCCTCTTTCATATTTAAATAATAATTGTGCTGGATACAGTATCCTTGGTTCAAGGCCCTTCTGTTTCATTGCATTAAATATATCATGCCATTCTCTTCTGGCCTGTAAGGTTTCTGTTGAGAAGTCTGATGATAGCATGATAGGTTTTCCTTTGTCGGTGACGTTTTTTCTCTCTCTCGCTGCCTTTAATACTCTGTCCTTACCCTTGATCTTTGCCATTTTAATTATTATGTGTCTTGGTGTTGTCCTCTTTAGGTCCCGTCTCTCGGGAGTTGTGTGTGTCTCCACAGTCTGGGCAACTATTTCCTCTCCCAGTTTGGGGAAGTTCTCAGCAATTATTTCTTCAAAGTCACTTTCTACCCCTTTTTCTCTCTCTTCTTCTAGTACCACTATAATGTGGATATTGTTCCTTCTGGATTGGTCTCACAGTTCGCTTAGTATTTTATCATTCCTGGAGATCCTTTTAGCTCTCTCTGCATCAGCTTCTATGCGTTCCTGTTCTCTGGTTTCTATTCCATCAATGGCCTCTTGCATCTTATCCATTCTGCTTATAAATCCTTCCAGAGTTTGTTTCACTTCTGTCATCTACCTCCGGACGTCTGTTATCTCCCTCCGGACTTCATCGCTTAGAACTTGCATATTTCTGTGCAGCTCTGTCAGCATGTTTATGATTTTTATTTTGAATTCTTTTTCAAGGAGACTGGTTAGGTCTGTCTCTGTAGATCCTCTCTCAGGTGTTGTCTGAACTATCTTGGTTGGACTGGACTAAATTTTTTTGCCTTTTCATGGTGATAGTGGTGGCTGTAGGCAGGTTGCAGGTGTGTCAGCTGGGAGAAGAAAGTCCTTTCCTGCTTGCTGGATGCCTTGCCCTTCTCTGTTGCCTGTGTCGGTTACCTGCTCTCCTGGAGCAGCCACCACATTAGTCCCCTAAGCTGCTGTGGGCGGGGTCTCTGTCAGAGCAGCGCAGAGCCCTGCAGGGAGTGGCAGGCACGCCAGGTGCACTCCTCCGTGACAGCAGCACCCCTGCCAGGCAGCTGTGTGCCAGTAGCAGCCTTTGTGTCTGTCCCGGGTGGCTGTGTGTTGGGCTGGGTTTCCGGTCGGCTGCTTGGAGCATGCCTGCTCCCTCTGGCTCTGCTGCAGGTGCGCGCGAAGCTCTCCCACACGGGCCTCCACCGGGCTCCTCTGGGTCCACTCCCGCCAGTGCGCAGAAGCTGCACCCGGGCTGTTCAGTCGCCGCCGCTGCACGCTCACACAAGCCTCTCCTGGTCCCTTCTGGCGCCATTGGGGCATGCAATCTGCTCCCGGTCCCTTCCGGCGCCGCCGCCCCCGGCACGCACTGCCACTCTCCCGCTACTGGGCTGGTGTGTTGAGGTCCGCAACAGTTGGAGGAAAGACTGGCAGGCTGCTTAGTGCCGTGAGAGGCTTCAGAGCTGTGCTGCCTCCCCGGGGTTTAGGGCGCCTAAGGTGCCCCGGGATTCCCAGCTGCTGGCTAAGTGTGCCGGGATGATTTCATCCAGCTGTGGGGTCCCTGTCTCTTTAAGACTTGCAGAAAGCATTCGTTTTTCTTTTCTCTCAGGGGCGCCGGTTGCAGGGACATGCACACAGGTTTTGCTTTTCCGTTTCTCTAATGTCCAACCCCCCATGCACTTTGTGTCTGTGCTCTGGGTGCGGATTTCTAGAGCTGGTTGTTTAGCAGTCCTGGGCTTTCACTCCCTCCCCGTTCTGACTCCTTTCTTCCCGCCGGGTTCTGGGGTTGGGGAGCGTTCGGGTCCTGCCTGGCCGCAGCTTCTATCTTACCCCCTTTGTGTGATGTTGAGTTCTCACAGATGTAGATGTATCCTGGCTGTTGTACTGCATCCACTGGTGTCTCTTTAGGAATAGTTGTATTTATTGTATTTTCATAAATATATATGTTTTGGGGAGGCGATTTCCTCTGAACTACTCACACTGCCATCTTCCCATGATCCTATCATTTAAATTTGAAGGAGGGAATTAACAATTTTCAGATAATCAAAAGCTGAGAGAACTTACCTCCCACAAACCAACTCTACAGTGCATTTTGGAGAGACTGCTATAGATGGAAGTATTCCTATGGCTAAAAAACTGTCAACAAAGGTAATAGAATCAAACTAAAGAAAGTAGAACAGTTAATTACTAAGCAAATGCAAAATAAAATCAACTATTGCCAATGTCAACCAAGGGACAGAGTACAGAAGATGATACCTAACATATACACAATGCGGAAGGAAGAAAAAAGAGAAGAAAAATAGCACCTTTAGATTGTGTTTGTAATAGCATATTAAGTGAGTTAAGTTAGACTCTTAGGTAGTAAGGCAGTTAACCTTGACTGTTTGGTAGCCACAAATCTAAAGCCTGCAATGGCAAGGGGTACATACCTATCGATAAAAACCCTAAATGTAAATGGACTGAGTGCACCAATCAAAAGACATAGAGTCACTGAATGGATTAAAAAATATGACAAATCTACATGCTGCCTACAAGAGACTCACTTTAAACCCAAAGACATACACAGACTTAAAGTGAAGAGATGGAAGATATTTCATCCAACTAATAGAGAGGAAAAAGCAGGACATGCAGTACCTGTATCACACAAAATAGACTTCAAAACAGAGTCACAAGAGACAAACACGGACATTACACAATGATTAAGGGGTCAATACAACAAGAAGATATAACTATTCTAAATATCTATGTCCCCAACACAGAAGCACCTACATATGTGAAAAAAAACACTAACATAACTAAAAGGGGAAATAGAATGCAATATATTCATTCTAGGAGACTTCAACACTCCACTTACTCTGAAGGACACATGCACCAGACAGAATATGTGTAAGGACGCAGATGCACTAAACAACACATTAGAACAGATGGACCTAAAAGACATCTACAGAACTGTACACCCAAAAGCAGCAGATACACATTCTTCTCAAGTACACATGGAACATTTTAAAGAATGGATCATATACTAGGACAAAAAAAGAGTCTCAGCAAATGATAACCAATTGAAATTGTACCAACCAGTTTCTCAGACCACAAAGGTATGAAACTTGAAACAAATCACACAATGAAAATAAAAAAATCAAGAGACAGAAATACATGGAGACTTCACAACTTTATCCTAAATAACCAATGGATCAATGACCAAATAAAACAGGAATCAAGAAATATATGGAGACAAATGAAAACAATTCAACACCGCAAAAATCTGTGGGATGCGGAGAAGGCCATGCAAAGAGCAAAGTATACAGGAATAAAGGACTACCTCAGGAAAGAAGAACAATCCCATATGAGCAGTCTAAACTCACAACTAACGGAACTAGAAAAAGACAAACAAATGAGGCCCAAAATCAGTAGAGGGAGGGACATAATAAAGATTAGAGCACAAATAAATAAATCGGAGAATAAAACAATGGAAGAATTAATGAAAGTAAGACATGGAGCTTTGAGAAAACAAAACAGATAAACCCCTAGACAGACTTATCAAGAACAAAAGACAGTCTACTCACGTAAACAGATTCAGGAATGAGAAATGAAAAATCATAACATACAGCACAGAAATACAAGGAATTATTAGAGAACTCCAAGAAAAATTACATGCAAACTGGACAACCTAGAAGAAATGGACAATTTTCTAGAAAAATACAACCTTCCCAGGCTGACCCACAAAGAAACAGAAAACCTGAAAAGACCAATTAGCGGATAAGAAATTGAACTGGTAATCAAAAAACTACCTGAGAACAAAAACCCTGGACCAGATGGCTTCACAGCTGAATTTGATCAAACATTTAGTGAAGACCTAATACCCATTCTCCTTAATGTTTTCCACAAAGTAGAAGAAGAGGGAATACTTCCAAACTCATTCCATGAGGCCAGCATCACTCTAATACCAACACCAGGCAAAGACACCAGAAAAAAAGAAAATTACACACCAATATCCTGAAGAGCATAGATGCAAAAATACTCAACAATACATTAACAAACCAAATTCAAAGATATATCAAAAAGATCAGCCACCATGATCAAGAAGGATTTATTCCGGGGATGCAAGGATGGTACAAAATTCGAAAATCCATCAACATCATCCACCACATCAACAAAAAGGACAAAAAACACACGATCATCTCCATAGATGCTGAAAAAGCATTTGACAAAATTCAACATCCATTTATGATAAAAACTCTTAACAAATGGGTATAGAGGGCAAGTACCTCAACATAATAAAGGCCATATATAACAAACCCACAGCCAACATTGTACTTAACAGTGAGAAGCTGAAAGCTTTTCCTTTAAGATCGGGAACAAGACAAGGATGCCCACTCTCCCCACTTCTATTCAACATAGTACTGGAGGTCCTAGCCACAACAACCAGACAACACAAAGAAATAAAATGCACCAAGATTGGCAAGGAAGAAGATAAACTGTCCCTGCAGATGACATGATATTGTACATAAAAAAACCCTGAAGAATCCACTCCAAAACTAGATCTACCATCTGAATTCAGCAAAGTTGCACAATACAAAACTAATACACAGAAATCTGTTGTATTTCTATACACTAATGATGAACTAGCAAAAGGAGAAATCAGGAAAACAATTCCATTCACTGCATCAAAAAGAATAAAATACCTAGGAATAAATCTAACCAAGGAATTTAAAGACCTACACTCTGAAATCTACAAGACACTCATGAGAGAAATGAAAAAAGATAGTAATAAATGGAAACACATCCCATGCTCATGGATAGGAAGAATTAAAATTGTCAAAATCGCAATCCTGCCTAAAGCAATCTACAGACTGAATGCAATTCCTATCAAACTACCAACAGCATTCTTCAATAAACTATAGCAAATCGCTCTAAAATTCATATGGAAACACAGAAGACCCCGAATAGACAAAGCAATCCTTAGAAGGAAGAATAAAGCAGTGAGGATGTGGCTTTCCAACTTTAAGCTCCACTAGGAAAGCCACAGTATCAAGACAGTGCGGTACTGGCAAAAGAACAGAAACAGAGATCAATAGAAGAGACTACAGAGCCCTGATATAAACCCAACCACACGTGATCAATTAAGATACGATAAAGGAATCATGAACATACAATGGGGAAATGACAGCCTCTTCAACAACTGGTGTTAGCAAAACTGGACAACTACATGCAACAGAATGAAACGGGATTATTGTTTAACCCTGTAAACAAAAGTATACTCGAAATGGATAAAAGATCTGAATGTAAGTCACGAAGCCACAAAACTCTTAGAAGACAACATAGGCAAAAATCTCCTTAATATAAGGATAAGATACTTCTTCCGGAACGCGTCTCCTGAAGCAAGGGAAACAAAAGCAAAAATGAACACATGGGACTACATCAAAATAAAAAGTTTCTGTACAGCAAAGAACACCTATCAACAGAACAAAAAGACACCCTACAGTATGAGAGAATATATTTGTAAATGACATACCCGACAAGGGGTTAAAATAAAAATACATAAAGAACTCACATGCCTCAACAGGCAAAAAGCAAATAATCCGGTTAAAAAATGTGCAGAGGGTATGAAGAGACAATTCTCCAAAGACGAAATTCAGATTGGTAAAAGACACATTAAAAGATGCTCCACATCACTAAACATCAGAGAAATACAAATTAAAACCACAATGAGATATAACCTCACACCAGTAAGGATGGCCAGCATCGAAAAGTCTAAGAAGAACAAATGCTGGAAAGTATGCGGAGAAAGGGTAACCTTCCTACACTGCTGGTGGGAATGTAAATTAGTTGGACCATTGTTGAAAGCAATATGGAGGCTCCTCAAAAAAATAAAAATAGAAAGAACACTTGATCCTAGGAATCTACCCAAAGAATGCAGGAGCAAAGTTTGAAAAAGACATATGCACCCCTACGTTTATCTAAGTACTATTTACAATAGCCAGGAAATGGAAGCAACCTGTGTCCAAACGAAGATGAATGAATAAAAGAAGACATGGTACATATACACAATGGAATACTATTCAGCAATAAAAAAGAAACAAATCCTACCATTTGCACATGGATGGAGCTAGAGGGTATTATGCTCAGTGAAAAGCCAGGCAGACAAAGACAAGTACCAAATGATTTCAATCATCAGTGGAGTATGACAACAAAGAAAAAACTGAAGGAACAAAACAGCAGGAGACTCACAGAACTCAATAAAGGACTAACAGTTACAAAAGGGAAAGGACCTCCAGTACTATGTTGAATAACAGTGGGGAGAGTGGGCAATCCTGCCTCGTTACGGATCTTCGTGGAAAAGTTATCAGCTTCTCGCTGTTAAAAGTATGATGTTGGCTGTGGGTTTGTCATATATGGCGTTTATTATGTTGAGGTACTTGCCATCTATACCCATTTTGTTGAGAGTTTTTATAACGATGGATGTTGAATTTTGTCAAATGCTTTTTCAGTGTCTATGGAGATAATCGTGGTTTTTGTCCTTTTTGTTGATATGGTGGATAACGTTGATGGATTTTCTAATGTTGTCCCATCCTTGCATCCCTGAGATGAATCCCACTTGCTCATGGTGTATGATCCTCTTGATGTTTTTCTGAATTCGGTTTCCTAATATTTTGTAGACTATTTCTGCATCTATGTTCATCAGGGATATTGGTCTGTTATTTTCTTTTTTGGTGAGGTTTTTGCTTGGTTTTGATATTACAGTGACACGGGCTTCATAGAATGAGTTTGGGAGTATTCCCTCCACTTCTATCTTTTGGAAAACTTTAAGGAGAATGGGTATTGTGTCTTCTCTGTATGTCTGATAAAATTCCACAGTAAATCTATCTGGCATGGGGGTTTTGTTATTGGGTACTTTTTTGATTACCGATTCAATTTCGTTGCCAGTAATTGGTCTGTTTAGATTTTCTGTTTCTTTCTCGGTCAGTCTGGGAAGGTTGTATTTTTCTAGGAAGTTGTCCATTTCTTCTCGGTTTTCCAGCTTGTTAGCATATAGATTTTCATAGTATTCTCTAATGATTCTTAGTATTTCTGTGGGGTCCGTCGTGATATTTCCTTTCTCGTTTCTGATTCTGTTGATGTGTGCTGATTCTCTTTTTCTCTTAATAAGTCTGGCTAGGGGCTTATCTATCTTGCTTATTTTCTCAAAGAACCACCTCTTGGTTTCATTGATTTTTTTCTATTGTTTTATTCTTCTCAATTTTATTTACTTCTTCTGTGATCTTCATTATGTCCCTCCTTCTGGTGACTTTGGGCCTCATTTGTTCTTCTTTTTCCAATTTCCATAACAGTGATTTTAGATTATTCATTTGGGATTCTTCTTCCTTCTTTAAAAAGGCCTGGTTTGCTATATGCTTTCCTCTTAGAACTGCCTTCACTGGGTCCCACAGAATTTGGGGCTTTGTGCTGTTGTTGTCATTTGTCTCCATATATTGCTTGATCTCTATTTTAATTTGGTCATTGATCCATTGATTACTTAGGAGCATGTTGTTAAGCCTCCATGGGTTTGTGAGCCTTTTTGCTATCTTTGCATAATTTATTTGTAGTTTTATACTTTTATGATCTGCAAAATTGGTTGGTAGAATTTCAATTTTTCAAATTAATGAGGCTCTTTTTGTGGCCTACTATGTGGTCTCTTCTGGAAAATGTTCCATGTGCACTTGAGAATAATGCGTATCCTGCTGCTTTATGGTGTAGAGTTCTGTAGAAATCTGTTAAGTCCATCTGTTCTAGTGTGTTATTCAGTGCCTCTGTGTCATTACTTATGTTCTGTCTGATGGATGTGTCCTTTGGAGTGAGTGGTGTGTTGAAGTCTCCTAAAATGAATACATTGCATTGTATTTCCTCCTTTAATTCTGTTGGTATTTGTTTCACATATGTTGATATACCTGTATTGAGTGCATATATATTTGTAATGTTTATACCCTCTTGTACTGACCCCTTTGTCATTATGTAATGTCCTTGTTTATCTCTTCTTACTTTCTTTGTTTTGAAGTCTATTTTGTCTGATAATAGTACTGCAACATCTGCTTTTTTCTCCCTATTGTTTGCAAGAAATATTTTTTTCCATCCCTTGACTTTTAGTCTATGCATGTCTTTGGGTTTGAGGTGAGTCTCTTGTAAGCAGCATATAGATGGGTCTTGCTTTTTTATCCATTCTATTACTCCCTGTCTTTTGATTGGTGCGTTCAGTCTATTTACATTTACAGTGATTATTAAAAGATATGTACTTATTGCCATTGCAGGCATTAGATTCGTGGTTACCAAAGGTTCAAGGTTAGCTTCTTTACTACCTGTCTAACTTAACTCGCTTATTAAGCTATTATAAACACAGTCTCACAATTCTTTATTTCTCTACCTTCTGATTCTTCTTCCTCCATTGTTTATATGTTAGGTGTTTTATTCTGTATTCTTTTGTGTTTCCTTTGACTGCTTTTATTCATAGTTGGTTTTATTTTTTGACTTTAGTTAGTATTTGGTTGTTCTGCCTTCTTTGCTGTGATTTTACTTTCTGTGGTGACATCTATTTAGCCTTAGGAGCTCTTCTGTCTAGAGCAGCCACTTTAAAATACCCTGTAGAGGTGGTTTGTGGGAGGCAAATTCTCTCAACTTTTGCTTGTCTGGGAATTGTTTAATCCCTCCTTCACATTTAAATGATAATCGTGCTGGATACAGTATTCCTGGTTCTAGGCCCTTCTGTCTCATTGCAATAAATATATCATGCAATTCTCTTCTGGCCTGTAAGATTTCTGTTGAGAAGTCTGATGATAGCCTGATGGGTTTTTCTTTGTAGGTGACCTTTTTTTTCTCTCTAGCTGCCTTTAAAATTCTGTCATTGTCCTTGATCTTTGACATTTTATTTATTATGTGTCTTGGTGTTGTGCTCCTTGGGTCCCTTGTGTTAGGAGTTCTGTGGGCTTCCATGGTCTGAGAGACTATTTCCTCCCATAGTTTGGGGAAGTTTTCAGCAATTATTTCTTCAAATACACTTTCCTTTTTCCTCTCTCTTCTTCTTCTGGCACCCCTATAATGTGAATATTGTTCTGTTTGGATTGTTCACACAGTTCTCTTAATATTCTTTCATTCCTGGAGATCCTTTTATCTCTCTCTGCCTTACCTTCTCTGTGTTCCTGTTCTCTGATTTCTATTCCATTAAGAGCCTCTTGCACCTCATCCAGTCTGCTTACGTCCTTCCAGAGATCGTTTTATTTCTGTATTCTCCCTCCTAACTTGATCCTTTAGTTCTTGCATATTTTTCTGCAGGTCCATCAGCATGGTTATGACCTTTACTTTGAATTATTTTTCAAGATGATTGGTTAACTCTATCTCCCCAGGCTCCCATTCAGGGGTTCTCTGGGTCATTGTGGACTGGATCAAATTCTTCTGCCTTTTCATGGCTATAGAGGTAGTCACAGACAGTTGGCACATGTGTTAGCTGAGAGAACAACATCCATTCCTGCGCCTTGCCCTTCTTTGCTGCCTGTGTCAATTACCCACACATGGAAAACAGCTTCCAGTTTTATTTCCTAAGATGCTGTGGGCGGGGCAGTCATTGTGGCCACTCAGAGCGCTGCAGGAAGTAGTAGGTGCCCAGGGTGTGCTCTCCTGCAAGAACGGTGACCTTTCGCACCCTGTCTCGGCTTCTTCTGCCTGTGCTGGGCTGCCACACGCCAGAGGGGCCTCTGATTCTGGCCCGGGCAGCTGCAGAGGAGGCTCTGGGTATCCGGTGTCGGTCGGGCTCCTCTCAGGCTGCTACCCAGCTATGGCAGGGCCATGCCAGACGGGAAATGGACGGGAGGCTGTTTATTGCTGTGAGGGTCTTCAGAGCAGCGCTGTCTCCAAGCGGGTTAGGGCGCCTGGAATTCCCCAGGATTCCCAGCTGCTGGGGTGATTGTGCTGGGATGCTTCCGTCCAGTTGTGAGGCCCCTGTCCTTTTAGAACTTTCGAAAAGCACTCACTTTTTTTTTGTCCCAGGGGCACTGGCTGCGGGGACCTGCTCACAGATTTTACTGTTCCATTTCCCTAATATCCAGCACACCAAGCAATGTGTGTCTGCGAACCTGGTGAGGATGACTAGGGCTGGGTATTTAGCAGTCCTGGGCTCCCACTCCCTCTCCGCTCCATGTCCTATCCTCCTGCTGGTGGGCTGGGGTGGGAGGAGTGCTCTGGTCCCACTGGGCTGCGGCTTTTATTTTACCCCCTTCGTGAGATGCTGAGTTCTCGCAGATGTAGATGTAGCCTGACTGTTGTACTGTATCTTTTGGTCTCTCTTTTAGGATTAGTTGTATTTGTTGTATTTTCAAAAATATATATGGTTTTGGGAGGGGATTTCCGCTGCCCTACTCACGCTGCCATCTTGGCTCCTTCCTTACCAAAGGGAAAGGGACTGGGAACGGTGGGTGGGAAGGGCGGGATAAGGGGAAAAAGGGGCATTACGATGACCACACATAATGTGGGGAGGGGCACGGGGAAGGCAGTATAGCACAAAGAAGACAAGTAGTGATTCTACAGCATCTTAACTATGCTTATGGACAGTGAATGTAATGGGGTATGTCGTGTGGACTTGATAATGG
The DNA here is from genome assembly GCF_040802235.1 of Manis javanica. Lineage (NCBI taxonomy): Eukaryota > Metazoa > Chordata > Mammalia > Pholidota > Manidae > Manis > Manis javanica. The sequence goes on from NC_133174.1 coordinate 64,468,348, forward strand.
GGGGAATCTAGCAACCACAATGTTGTTCATGTAACTGTATATTAATAATACCAAAATAAAAGTAAAATAAATAGAAATAAAAAGAAAACAGTGGTTTTGAACAAAACCTTAGGCCAAATGGACTTTATAGGTATATATCAGAAACTTCTATCCCAAAAGGGCAGAATACACATTCTTTTCAAGTGTACAAGGAACATTCTCCAGATAGATCACCCATTAGGCCACCAAATTAATCTCAACATACTTAAGACTAAAATCATATCAAGCATCTTTACAGAACACAATCACATGAAACTCGAAAGCAATTACCAAAAAAAAAAATGGAAGAAAACACAAACGTGGTGAGGGAAAACAAAATGGTACAAACACCAAAGGATCAACAAACAAATCAAACAGGAAAAAATACCATGGAGACAAATGAAAATGAAAACAGGACAGTTGAAAATTTGGGGATGCAGCAAAAGCAGTTCCAAAAGGAACGTTTATAATGATATATGTGTACCTCAAGAATGAAGAAAAACCTAAAACAATCCAACCGTACACCTAAAGGGAGTAGGTAAGAAGGAAAAAACAAAGCACAAAGTTAAGAGAAGAAAAGAAATGATAAACATCAGACTGGAAATAAATGAAATAGATAAAGATCAATGACACTAATAGCTGTTTACTTGAAAGGATCAAAAAAATTTATAAGTGTTTAGCTGTGCTGACCAAGATAGAAAAGACAGGACTCAAATAAAATCAGAAGTAAGAGAGAAACTCCAACAGACATGACTGAAATACAAAGGATTATAAAATAACACTATGGAAAATAATATGGCAATAAATGGAACAACCTAGACAAAATGAATAAATTCCTAAAAACACATATAATCTTCCAAGACTGAATCAGGAAGAGACAGAAATTCTAAGCAGGGTGATTGCTAATAATCAACATGAATCATAATTTTAAAAACTCCCAACAAACAATTAAGTCCAGAACCAGATTGCTTCACAAATAAAATCTACCAAACATTTAAAGAAGAGCTAATGGCTGTTCTTCCCAACTCCAAAAAACAGAAGAGAAAGGAATGTTTCCAAACTCCTACAAGGTCACAGTTACCACGACATTACCACAAAAAAAAGAAAATCACAGATTAACATGCCTAATGAAGACAGCTACAAAAATTCTCGATTAAATATTAGCAAATTGAATTCAACAATACATTAAAAGGATCATTCAACAACATCAAGTGGGATTTATTCTAGGGATGCAAGCATGGTTCAACATCCACAAATTAATCAACATCACACAGAAGACTGACGAACTGATAAAACTCATATAATTATTTCAATGAATGTCAAAAAGGCATTTGACAAAATTCAGTATTGGCTCATTACAAAAACTCTCAACAGATTTTGTTTAAAGGGACGTACCTCACCATAACACAGGCCATTTACAACAAACCCACAGCTTCTATCATACTCAATGGAGAAAATTTAAAAGCTTTTCCTCCAAGGTTAGGAATAAGACAAGCTGTCAACTGTTGGCATGTTTATTTAACATAATACTTTAAGTCCTAGTTGAGCAATGAAACAAGAAAAAGGGTGATCTACATTGATAAGTTAGAAGTAAAATTGTCACTATTTGCACATGACCTGACACGATATATAGTAAACCCTAACAATTCTACCAAAAACACACTAGTACTCAAAAATGAATTCAGGATGCAAAATTAGTATGTACAAATCTGTTGTGCTTCTATACACTAATATCAAATAGAATGAGAATTAAGAAAAATCCCATTTACAATTGCATCAAAGAGTACCTACAAATAAATTTAATCAAAAAGGTGAAAGATCTACATGCTACAATCTACAAATAAATGATGATTCAGTGTAATACCCAACAAAATTCCAATAAAATTTTTCAGAGAACTTGAACAAACACCCTAAAATTTGTATACAACCCCAAAAGACCCCAAATAGCCAAAGCAATCCTGACGAAGAAGTTGGAGTATCACACACATGGATTTCAAACTATATTACAAAGCTATAGTAATCAAAACAGTATGGTACTGGTACCAATAAAAAGATAACAGGTCAATAAAACAGACTACAATGCCAAGAAAGAAACCAGGCGTATAGGGTAAATTAATCTTCGACAAAGGAAGCAAAAATCCACAATAGAGAAAAGACACTGTCTTCAATAAATGATGTTGGGAGAACTGGACAGCTACATGTAAACGAATTAAGCTGGACCACTTTCTTACACAACATACGAAATTAACTTCAAAATGGATTAAAAACCTAAATTTAAGACCTGAAATCATAAAACTCCTAGAAGAAAACTAAGCATTTATTCCTAGGCAGTAAATTCTTGGACATCACACTTGGCATTACTTTTTAAATGTGCTCCTCAGGTCACAGTCAACAAAAACAACAATAAACAAGTAGGACTACAAGAAACAAAAAAGTTTGGACAATGACGGAAACTACAAAATGAAAGGCAACCAACCTTCTGAATGAGAGAATATATTAATATATTTGCAAATGATATATCTGATACAGGGTTAATATCCAAAATATATAAAGACTTCATACAACTCAACAACCAAAACAAACCTGAAAATACTTCTTCTCCTTTTGAGACTAGCCATTCTGAGTGGGGCGGGGTGGGTTTGGGTTTGCATTTCCATAGTGAATTGTGATGTTGAGCATCTTTTCATATAACTGTTGGCCATCTCTATGCCTTAATTTGGATAAATGTAAGTGTTGGTAATGATATGGAGAAAAGGAGACCCTCATGCTCTCTTTGTTGGAAAGTAAACTGGCACAGTCACTACAGAAAGCACTATGGAGACTGCTCAAAAAATTATAAATGGAAATGTCATTTACTCCCAACAATTCCATTTGTTGGCTGGTATTTACCCAAACAAAAGAAAACAGTAATTTGAAAAGATATGTGCACCCTTATGTTCACTGCAGCATTATTTACAATAGCCAAGACATGGAGACAACGTATGTGTCCATAATTGAATGGATAAAGATGTGGTGTGGTGTATATATGTGTGGAATACTACTACTCAGAAATTAGCAAAAAAGGAATCTTGACAATTGCAACAACATGCATGGATACAAAAAACATAAAACTAAGAGAAATAAGTCAAAGAAAAAAATACAAATGAACAAATAAATCAAAGCCGAAACGATGCATAAACAGAGAGAACTGATGGTTGCCAGAAGAAAGAGGGATGGGAGAATGGGTGAAATAGCTGAAGGGAATTAAGCAGTACAAACTTCTAGTTATAAAATAAATAAATCACATATGACATACAGAACAGGATCCTGATATTATTGTAATTATACATAAGTACATATTATATGACTATAGTAATAATTGTAATAATAACAACATTGTAAACCCTCTGTATGGTGACAGATAATATCTACTTATATGGATCATTTCATAATGTACATAAATGCTGAATCACTATGTTGTACATCTGAAACAAATATAACATTGTATTGTCAAATATACTTCAGAAACGAAATTGCTCATCTATTTACAACCAAAAGACAGAAATTGACAGATGTGAAAGGAAATAGTTAAATGTTTTTTCTGCATAGACAACATGATTTTATACATAGAAAATCCTCCAGAAACTTAAAAAGAAAACTAAAACTAGAAAGAGAATTAGGCAAGGTTATAAAACACAAGGTTATTAGCTCACTTAAAATTTCATTTACCACGTCATCAGAGTACATGAACTACATAGGTATAAATCTGGAAAAATGTGTGCTAGAACACTACAATGAAAACTACAGGATTTTGCTAAGAGAAATTAGAAAACTAAATGAATGGAGCGATATACTATATTCATGTAACAGGAGACAATATATTCTTTCTTAAGATACCTGACATGAATATCCAACACACTCCCAATAACAGTTCCAGGGGAATGTTTTAAAAATAAACAAGATTACAGGAAACTTAAAAAACAAATGCAATAAATGATAACAGCCAAAATCACTCTGCAGAAAATGAACAAAACTATAGGAGTTATAATATCTGATTACAGTACTTACTATAAAGTATAAGATACACTAATCAAGACAGTGTGACATTGGCATGAGGATACACATACAGATGGACCTACTCACAAATAATAAAGTTGCCAATGTAATTCAATGAATCAACAAGTCTTTTCAACATAGAGTACTGGAATAACTGACTATATATACAGGAAAACATGAATCTGCAGTCATACCTCAGATATCACATACTAAAATTAATATGAAAGGGATCATAAACTTAAACTTAGAAGTAAAAACTACAAATTTTATAAAAAATTATACAGGAAATTGTATTTTTGAACTTGGGGTACTCCAAGATTTCTATAAAAGGAGCCAAACAGAAAACTACTAAACAATTAATAAGTAGAACTTCTTCAAAAGTCAAAACTTCTGCTTTTTGAAAGATACTGCTAAAGGATATTAAAAAAACGCTAGCAAGGAAGAAAATAGGTACAATATATAAATACTACAATGTTTTTGCATATAAAATATGTAAGGAATTATCACCACTAAATAAAAAGACATATAACCTCAACCATAAAAAGAGAACAAAAGATCTGAATGGACACATCACAAAGTTTAAGTGGCCATTAAGATCACAAGAAGATGTTTAACATCATTACTCTTCAAGGAAATGCAAATTAAAGTGACATCGGAATACTGTACTAAACCTATTAAAATGGCTAAAAATTTTTTTCAATGACAATAACTAATATTGGTAATGATGTGGAAGAATTGAAACTACCATAAATTGCTGGTATTAACTGAAAATGCTACAGCTAGAGAGGGATTAAACATGATGGCATAAGAGGTGAGACAGAGGCCTCCTCCGAAAACCACTTATAACACGTAAATATAATTAATACAACTAATCCTGAAAGAGAAACAGGAAACAAGGCTGCACAAGACTGCACACACCTGGAAAAAAAACACACACCTCACAAACAGGGTAACATACCAAAGCTGTGATCCAGGAAGACCTAAGACCTTCCCCAACCAGAGCTCACCAGTGGGAAAAAGAAACGGAGCAGGGAAGGAGGGGAGGCCCAGGACTGCTGAAGACATAGTCCTGGAGATCTGCTCTGGGAGCAAGAACCTATATTGCATCGTGCTCTGCTGAATAGTGGGGTTCAAAAGCTAAGATAGGCAGAATACCTGGAGAGACTGAGATTCCAGCTGCTTGCAGAAAACATGGATCCATATCTGGCTGCTCTGGGACAAAAGAAAGGCGGGCAGTCCGAGAGACTTCCTAACAGCAAGAGGGCTGCTAAAGTGGCAAAGAATTCACAGAGCCTACTGCTCACGAGAAAGGACGGGTACACAAAATTGTCCAGGCACACTCTACCCAGCAGGTTGGAAACTTTCTGGAGCTTCAGGTGCTACAAGGCCCTCACCATCATATGCAGCCTGATGGGCATTCCTCCCCACCAGCCCACACCTGGCTAACAACAGGCAGCCGCTGTTCTGGCAACAGGCTAGCCAGAGGGAAGACCCACCTATGGCACCTACAAACACAAAGCATACAGGCTTAAAGCTGTGTGCTCGGCCCAGTGACTGAGACAGTGGAGACGGGCATAGCAGCTGTGAAGCAGGAACCAGTTCTTTCCTCCCTGTAGGCACAAGCACCGCTCTCTTCCAACCCCCAACATTGATCCAGGGGCTGAGTAGCTCCTGGGCATTGCAGGACGCCATACAAACATGTAATGTCAAGGGAACCTGGTTCAAACCAAAATCCCACAAACACGAGAAAAACAGTCAAGTGAAACTGAACGCATCTATCTTCCTGATAGAAATTCCAAAATAAAAATCATACACATGTTCATGGGGGTGCAGAAAAGTATCCAAGAACTCAGGAACAAATTCAGGACGGAGATCCGATCTAAACGAAATAAAACCGAGGAATTTAAAAGCAGATTGCATGTGGTGGAGGAGACGATAAACAAAATAGAAATTAGAGAAGAGGAATACAAAGAAGCTGAGGCACAGAGAGAAAAAAGGATCTCTAGGAATGAAAGAATACTGAGAGAACTGTGAGACCAATCCAAAGGGAACAATATTTGCATTAGCAAGAAGAGAGAGAAAAAGGGAAAGAAAGTATCTTTGAGGAAGTAATTGCTGAAAACTTCCCCAATCTGGGGAAGGAGATGGTCTCTCAGGCCATGGAGGTGCACAGATCTCCAAACACAAGGAACCCAAGGAAGACAACACCAAGACATATAATAATTGAAATCGCAAAGATCAAAGACAAGGACAGAGTATTAAAAGCAGCCAAACAGAGAAATAAGATCACAAAGGAAAACCAATCACGCTGTCATCAGACTTCTCAGCAGAAACCTTACAGGCCAGAAAGGAGTGGCATGATATATTGAGTGCAATGAAACAGAAGGGCCTTGAACCAAGAATACTCTATCTAGCAAGATTACTATTCAAATTTGAAGAAGGGATAAAACTATTTCCAGATAAGCAAAAGCTGAGAGAATATACCTCCACAAAACATCTCTACAGTGTATTTTGGAGGGACTGCTAAAGATGGAACTGTTCTAAGGCTAAACAACTGTCACCAGAGGAAATAAAACCATAGTAAAGAAATCAGGACAATAAATTACTAAACAAATGCAAAATTAAATCAACTACACCTCAGTCAGTCATGGGATAGACAAAGAATACAGAATATGCTACCTAATATTTAAAGAATAGGGAAAGAGAAGAAAAAAAAAGGTGCCTTTGGATTGCATTTATAATAGCATACTAAGTGAGTTAAGTTAGACTCTTAGATACTAAGGAAGGTACCGTTGAACCTTCAGTAACCATTAATTTAAAGCATGCAATGGCAGTAAGTACATACCTATCAATAATCACCCTAAATGTAAAGGGTCTGAATGCACCAATCAAAAGACAGAGTCACTGAATGAATAAAAAAACAAGACCCGTCTATACACTGCATACAAGAGACTCACTTCAAACACAAAGACATACAAAGACTAAAAGTGAAGGGATGGATAAAAATATTTCATACAATTAATAGGGAGAAAAAAGCAGGAGTTGCAGTACTGGTATAAGACAAAGTAGACTTCAAAACAAAGGAAGTAACAAGAGACAAAGAAGGACATAATGATAAAGGGGTTAATCCCATAAGAGAATATAAACATTATAAATATCAATGCACCCAACACAGGAACACCTACATATGTGAAACAAATACTAACAGACTTAAAAGGGGAAATAGAATGCAATGCATCCATTCTAGGAGACTTCAACACTCCACTCACTCCAAAGGACAGATCAAGCAGACAGAAAAATAAGGAAACAGAGGCATTGAACAACACATTAGAATAAATGGGACCTAACAGACTTCTTCAGAACTCTACACCCAAAAGCAGCAGAACACACATTCTTCTCAAGGGCACATGGAACATTTTCAGGAAGAGATCATATTCTAGGCCACAAAAAGAGCTTCAGTAAATTAAAAAAAGACTGAAATTGCACCAACCAGCTACTCCGACAACAAACATATGAAACTAGAAATGAATGATGCAAAGAAAACGAAAAAGCCCACACACGCATGGAGGCTTAACAACATGCTCATAAGTAACCAATGGATCAATGACCAAATAAAAACAGAGATCAAGTAATATATGGAAACCACTACTCAACACTGTAAAATCTGTGGATGCAATGAAGGCCATGCTAAGAGGGAAGTATACTGAAATACAGGCATACCTCAGGAAAGAAGAACAATCCCATATGAGCAGTCTAAACTCACCATTAATGAAGCTAGAAAAGCAAGAACAAAAGAGGCCCAAAGTCAGTAGAAGGAGGGACATAATAAAGATTAGGGCAGAAATAAATAAAATTGAGATGAATAAAACGATAGAAAGAATCAATGAAAGCAAGAGTTGTTTCTTTGAGAAAATAAAGAAAATAGATGGACCGCCCAGCCAGACTTGTCAAGGAAAAAAGAGAGTCTACACACATAACAGAATCAGAAATGAGAAAAGAAAAACCATGACAGACACCACAGAAATACAAAGAATTATGAGAGAATACTATGATACGCTAACAAACTGGAAAACCTAGAAGAAATGGACAACTTTCTAGAAAAATACAACCTTCCAAAACTGACCAAGGAAGAAACAGAAAAGCTAAACAGACCAATTACCAGCAACAAAATTGAATCAGTAATCAAAAAACTACCCAAGAACAAACTCCCGGGGCCAGATGGATTCACCGCTGAATTTTATCAGACATACAGAGAAGACATAATACTCATTTTCCTTAGAGTTTTCCAAAAAATAGAAGAGAAGGGAATACTTCCAAACTCATTCTATGAAGCCAGCATCACTCTTAATATCAAAACCAGGCAAAGACACCACAAAAAAAGAAAACTACACACCAATATCCCTGATGAACGTACATACAAAAATACTCAACAAAATATTAGCAAATCGGATTCAAAAATACATCAATAAGATCATTCATCATGATGACGTAGGATTTATTTCAGGGATGCAAGGATGGTACAATATTAGAAAATTCATCAACATCATCCACATCAACAAAAAGGACCAAAACCCCAGGATCATATTCATAGATGACAAAAGAGAATTCAACAAAATTCAACAACCATTCATAATAAAAACTCTCAACAAAATGGGTATAGAGGGCAAGTACCTCAACATAATAAAGGCCGTATATGACAAACCCACAGCCAACATCACACTTAACAGCAAGAAGCTGAAAGCCTTTCCTTTAAGATCGGGAGCAAGACAAGGATGCCCACTCTTCTCCACTTTTATTCAACATAGTTCTGAGGTCCCATCCACAGCAATCAGACAACCCAAAGAAATTAAAGGCATCCAGATTTGTAAAGAAGAAATTAAACTTTCACTCTTTCCAGATGACATGATATTCTATATAAAAAACCCTAAAGAATCCACTCCAAAACTAACAGATCTAATATCTAAATTCAGCAAAGTTGCAGGATAGAAATTTGATACACAGAAATCTGTTGCTTTCCTATACACTAATGATGAACTAGCAGAAAGAGAAATCAGGAAAACAATTCCACTCACAAATACATCAAAAATAATAAAATACCTAGGAATAAACCTAACCAAGGAAATGAAAGACCTATACTCTGAAATCTACAAGACACTCATGACAGAAATTAAAGAAGATACCAATAAATGGAAACACATCCCTTGCACATAGATAGGAAGAATTAAGATTGTCAAAATGATCATCCTGCCTAAAGGAATCCACAGATTCAATGCCATTCCAATCAAAACACCAACAACATTCTTCAACAAACTAGAACAAATAGTTCTAAAATTCATATGGAACCACAAAAGACCCTGGATAGCCAAAGCAATCCTGAGAAGGAAGAATAAAGCAGGAAAGAATACACTCCCCAACTTCAGGCTCTACTACAAAGCCAAAGTATTCAAGATAATTTGGTACTAGCACAAGAATGGAACCACAGACTAATGGAACAGACTAGAAAGCCCAGATATAAACCCAAGCATATATGGTCAATCAATACACGATAAAAAAGCCATGGACATACATTGGGAAATTACAGCCTCTTCAACAACTGGTGTGGAAAACTGTACAACTACATGCAAGAGAATAAAACTGGACTATTCTCTAACCCCATACATAAAAGTAAACTCGAAATGGATCAAGGACCTGAATGTAACTCATGAAACCATAAAACTCTTAGAAGACAAAATAGGCAAAAATCTCCTGAATATAAACATGAGCAAGTTTTTCCTGAATGCATCTCTTCGGGCAAGGGAAACAAAAGCAAAAATGAACACATGGGACTACATGAAACTGTAAAGCTTCTGTATAGCAAAGGACACCACCAACAGAACAAAAGGCATCCTACAGTATAGGAGAACACATTAGTAAATGACATACCTGACAAGGGGTTATCATCCAAAATATGTAAAGAGCTCACATGCCTCAACACCCAAAAAAGCACATAACCCAATTAAATAAATGGACAGAGGATCTGAAAAGACACGTCTCCAAAGAAGAAATTCAGGTGGCCAACAAGCATATGAAAGATGCTCCCCATCGCTAATTATCAGGGAAATGCGAATTAAAACCAGAATGAGGTATCACCTCACAATAGCTAGGATGGCCAACATCAAAAAGACTAGAGACAACAAGTGCTGGCGAGGATGTGGAGAAAGGGGAAACCTCCTACACTGCTGGTGGGTATGAAAGCTATTTCAACCATTGTGGAAAGCAATATGGAGGATCCTCAAAAAAATAAAAATAGAAATACCATTTGACCTGGGAATCCCACTCCTTGAAATTTAGCCAAAGAATACAACTTCTCAGACTCAAAAAGACATATGCATGCCTATGTTTATTGCAACACTTTTTACAGTAGCCAAGATATTGAAGCAACCTAAGTGTTCATCAGTAGATGAATGGATAAAGAAGATGTGGTACATATACACAATGGAATACTATTCAGCCATAAGAAGGAAACAAATTCTACTACTTGCAACAACATGGATGGAACTGGAGGATATTATGCTCAGTGAAATAAGTCAGGCGGAGAAAGACAAGTGTCAAATGATTTCCCTCATTTGTGGAGTATAGCAATGAAGGAACAAAATAGCAGCAGACTCAAAGACTCCAAGAGGGGACTAGTCGTTACCAAAAGGGGAGGGGTGTGGGAGGGCAGGTTGGGAGGGAGGGAGAAGGGGATTGATGGGTATTATGTTTACTACACGTGGTGTGGGGCATCATGGGGAAAACAGTGTAGCACAGAGAAGGCAAATAGTGAATCTGTGGCCTCTTACTACACTGATGGACAGTGACTGCATTGGGGTACGGGGGAGACACGATAACATGGGTGAATGTAGTAACCACATTGTTTATCATGTGAAACCTTCATATGTATCAATAATACCTTAATAAAAATAAATAAAAAATGCTACAGCGACACTGGAAAACAATCTGGCAGTTTATTACATTAAAAGTTAAACATTAATCTGAATAGGCCTATATATAATAAAGAAATTGAAGCAATAATTAATAACCTTCCAAAACCAAAAGCACCAGATGCAGATGGATTCACTGGTGAATTCTACCAAACATTTATGTAAATTGTATCATTTCTTTATAATCTGTTTTAGAGCCTAAGGCAGAGGGAATATTTCCTAACTCAGTCAATGATATCAGCATGACCCTAAACTAATATTAAACCAGACAACAATTACAAGTAACCATAGACTAATATCTTTCATAAACATAGATGAAGAATCGCCAACAAAATGGTATCAAATAATATCCAAACATGTATAAGAAGAATTATACAACAGAAACAGGTAGAATTTTTCCAATATATGGAAGGCTTGTTCAACATTCAAAAATCAGTTAAGTGTGTCATCACATCATATCAAGAGGCTGTAAAAATCATATAATCATTATCACTAGATTCAGAAAAAACATTTAACTAAGATCCAACACCTATCAATAATAAAATCTCAATAAACTAGGAATAGAGGGAAATTTCACCAATTTAATAAACAACAATCCTAGAGCTAGTATCATACAATGGTGAGAAACTAGATGCTTTTCCACTAAGGTAAGTTGCAAGGCAAGGAATCCCCATCACTTCTCCTTTTTAATACTGTACTGGAAATTCTAGCTAATGCAGTAATAAATGGGAAACAAAAGGTATATAAGTTCGGAACAAAGAAAAAAACTGTTCTTGTTTACAAATGAAATCATTTTCTATATAAAAAATTCAAAGGAATTAGCAAAAACCATCATGGAACTAAATGATTACAGCAAGTTTGCAGGATATAAGGTTAATATACAAAAGGAAACTGCTTTACTATATTCCAGCAATGAACAAATGAATTTGAAATGAAAGTTAAACATGCACATACCATCTAAGCCCAAGAATACCTTTCTTATTTTTCCAAGAGAAATGAAAGCATATTTCCCCACAAAGTACTATACACAAATGTTAGCAACAGCTTTACTCACAGGCCAAACAGAACTTAAATGTCCATCAAGAAGTGAATGTATTAACAAATTCTGGTCTATCCATGAAATGAAATCACATTCAGCAATAAAAACAACTGCTTGGTAAAAACTAGCATAAATCAATTTCAAAATTGTTACCCTGAAATTCGTAACACAGCAGAACATACTGTATGACTTCATTTACACGAAGGTTTAAAAAAAGACTAATCTATCATAATGAAAAATGGACCACTGATTCTATGCAGCTAGGCATATAGGGCTGAGAACTTACAAGGATTACCAACTAAAATTTTCTATTCCTGTGATTGCAGCACATGGGAATACACCTTTGATAAATTCTCTGATTGTAAACCTGGTGGAAAACACATCAACAATAATTGGTGGTTATAAAAGCTATATTAAATTTCTTGGGATAGTTTAAACCACTGCCAAGTGGCCAAATATGGCTGAATCAAAATATTTCTTTACTAAAATTACATACAAGAACTAAAAAAATTTGGTGAATACACAGAAGACTCTAAACAGTCAAACCAAGCTTAAGAAAAAGAGAACAAACCTGAGGATATTACGCCCCAATTTCAAGCTACACTACAAAGCTAAAGGGATTAAAACAGTATGTACAGTATAGGCACAAGCATACATACATAAATCAATGCAACAGAATAGAGAACCCTTCTAATACACACCTATATGGTCAAATAATGTATGACAAATGAGGCAAGAAAATATATGAAATGGGGAAAAAGACATTCTCTTCAATAAGTGCTGTTCGGAAAACTGGACAGCTACATGCGAAAGAAAAAATGAAACTGGATCATGAAAGGCCAAACACAAAAATAAATTTGAAATGAATTAAAACCCTAATTATACGATACGAAAATTTAGAAGAAAACAGGCAGGAATTTCTTGAACATCAGCACAAGTTAAGTTTTTTTTTTTTGATACATCTCCAAAGGCACGGGAAACAAAAGCAAAAAATAAACAAACATGACTACATCAAACTAAAAAGCTTCTGTACAGCAAAGGAAACTATTAACACAGTGAAAGGCTGAAAGCTTTTCACCTAAGATCGGGAACAAGACAGGGATGCCCACTCTCCCCACTGTTACTCAACATAGTACTGGAGGTCCTAGCTACGGCAATTAGACAAAAAAAAGAAATACAAGGCATCCAGATTGGTAAAGAAGACGCCAAACTGTCACTATTTGCAGATGACATAATATTGTATATAAAAAACCCTAGAGAATCCACTCCAAAACTACTAGGACAAATTTCTGAATTCAGCAAAGTTACAGGATACAAAATGAATACACAGAAATCTGTTGCTTTCCTATACAATAACAATGAGCTAACAGAAAGAGAAATCAGGAAAACAATTACATTCACAAATGCGTCAAAAAGAATAAAATATCTACGAATAAACCTAAGCAAGGAAGTGAAAGACCTAAAACCACAAGACACTCCTAAGAAAATTAAAGAGGACACTAACAAATGGAAATTCATCCCATGCTCTTGGCTAGGAAGAATTAATATCATCAAAATGGCCATCCTGCCTAAAGCAATCCACAGATTCAATGCAATCCCTATCAAAATACCAGCAGCAGTCTTCGACGAACTGGAACAAATAGTTCTAAACTTCATACAGAACCACAAAAAACCCTGAATAGCCAAAGCAATCCTGAGAAGGAAGAATAAAGCAGGGGGGATCTCGCTTCCCAACTTCAAGCTCTACTACAAAGCCACAGTAATCAAGACAATTTGGTACTGGCACAAGAACAGATCCAGACCAGTGGAACAGGACAGAGAGTCCAGATATTAACCTAAACATATACGGGCAATTAACATACGATAAAGGAGCCACGGATATACAATGGGGAAATGACAGCCTCTTCAACAGCTGTTGTCGGCAAAACTCAACAGCTACATGTAAGAGAATGAAATTGGATCAGTCTAACCCCATACACAAAAGTAAATTCAAAATGGATCAAAGACCTGAATGTAAGCCATGAAACCATAAAACTTAGAAAACAACGTACACAAAAATCTCTTGGACATAAACATGAGCAACTTCTTCATGAACATATCCCCCCGGGCAAGGGAAATAAAAGCAAAAATGAACAAGTGGGACTATAACAAGCTGAAAAGTTTCTGTACAACAAAGCACATCATCAATAGAACAAAAAGACATCCTACAGTATGGGAGAATATATTCATAAATGACATGTCCGATAAAGGATTGACATCCATAACATATAAAGAGCTCACATAACTCAACAAACAAAAAGCAAATAAGCCAATTAAAAAATGGGCACAGGATCTGAACAGACACACTTCTCCAAAGAAATTCAGATGGCCAACAGGCACATGAAAAGATGCTCCACATCGCTAGTCACAAGAGAAATGCAGATTAAAACCACAATGAGATATCACCTCACACCAGTAAGGATGGCCACCATCCAAAAGACAAACAATTGTTGGCGAGGATATGGAGAAAGGGTAACACTCCTACACTGCTTGTGGGAATATAAATTAGTTCAACCATTGTGGAAAGCAGTATGGAGGTTCCTCAAAAAACTCAAAATAGAAATACCATTTGACCCAGGAATTCCACTTCTAGGAATTTACCCTAAGAATGAAGCAGCCCAATTTGAAAAAGACATATGCACTGCTATGTTTATCACAGCACTATTTACAATAGCCAAGAAATGGAAGGAACCTAAGTGTCCATCAGTAGATGAATGGATAAAGAAGATGTGGTACATATACACAATGGAATATTATTCAGGTATAAGAATAAAATAAATCCTACCATTTGCAACAACATGGATGGAGCTAGAGAGTATTATGCTCAGTGAAATAAGCCAGGCAGAGAACAAGTATCAAATGATTTCACTCATGTGTGGAGTATAAGAACAAAGAAAAAACTGAAAGAATCAAACAGCAGCAGACTCACAGAACCCGAGAATGGACTAACATTTACCAAAGGGAAAGGGACTGGGGAGGATGGGTGGGAAGGGAGGGACAAGGGGGGAAAAGGGGCATTATGATTAGCAGACATAATGGGGAGGGGGGGCACAGGGAGGGCTGTACAACACAGAGAAGACAAGTAGTGATTCTATAGCATCTTACTACACTGATGGACAGTGATTGTAAGGGGGTATGTGGTGGGGACTTGATGATGGGCGGAGTCTAGTAACCATAATCTTGCTCATGTAATTGTAGATTAATGATACCAAAAGAAAAAAAGGTGGGGGATGGAGCTAGGAAGCAGCTGTTGCAACTGTGAAATCAGGGGCTTTCCACCTCATGACACCAAATGAAATGTGTCAGGCATCACAGACTCCTATTTAATGAAGATACACAAACAGAAAGGGAATCGCTCTCTTTCCTGGACAACAAACATGAGTACTTGAGACAATAAATAGTTCTTACATCTTCTATTCTCCTAGCCCCCAGTGGGAGCCACACATAGTAATCTCTTAATAAATAGCTGCTGATTTGGTAAAAAAAAAAAGAAAAGGCAACCTACCTACTGTATGGGAGAATATATTTATATATTTGCATATTATATATCCAGTAAGTGGCTAATATCTAAAATATATAAAAACCTCACACAACTCAACAGCAAAAACATAATAACCCAATTAAAAATGGACAGAAGTCCTGTATAGACATTTTTTGAAAGATGACATACAGTCAACAATACATGAAAAGATGCCCAACATCACTGTTCATAATAATAATGCAAATCAATGCCACAGTGTGATCACCTTACACCATTCAGAATGGCTAATATCAACAAGAAATAAGTGTTGTCAAGGATGTGGAGAAAAGGGAACCCTCATATGCTACTGGTAGGAATGTAATTTGGTACTGCTACTGTGGAAAACAGTATAGAGGTTCCTCAAAAACCTAAAAATAGAAATACCATGTGAGCCAGCAATTCCACTTCTATGAATTTACCCAAGGAAAAGGAAACACCAATTGGAAAAGATGTAAGTGCTCCTATGTTTATTGCAACATTATTCACAATAGTCAAGATATGGAAGCAACTGAAGTGCCTATCAATAGAGAAACGGATAAAGATGTCATATACACACAGTGGAGTATTATTCAGCCATAAAAGGAAAAGAAATCCTACCATTTGAAACAACATGGATGGAGCTAGATGGTATTATGCTGAGTGAAATAAGCCAGGTAAAGACAAATTACCATATGACTTCACTTATATGTAGAATCTAAGGAAACAAAACAAATAGACTCATAGATACTGAAAAGTGACTAGTGGTTATCATGGGAGAGGGGTTGGGGTGGGTGAATAAAATAGGTGAAGGGGATAAAGGGGCACAAAATCTCAATCATAATATAAATAAGTCATGGGGATGAAAGTATAGCACAGACAATATAGTCTATGAAGCTTAGAAAATAACACCTAATACGTTATAGAATGATAGTGCAGTATCTTTGTACATTGACAGGCAGTAACTGTATTAGGTGGTGAGCATTTAATAATGTAGATAACTGTTTCATCACTATGTTGTATACCTGAAACAAATATATCAACTACACTTCAAAAAAAGTCAGACTCCCATAAGCACAAAAGAAAGGGAAGGAAGATACTGGCAGAAATGAAATGTCAACAAAATTTTGAAAGCTAGGAAGCATATGGACAAATGTCAAATGAGATAACAGACTAAAGAAAGCTGAAACTTAAATAAGTCTTGAGAAGACAATCAAGAAGATGTGCCAGATTTTATATTGTGCAGAAATTTCAGAACTAGGAGGAATTGGTTAAAACAAATAGCTAGGCAAGTGTGGAGTGAAAGCACGCTGACAGAATGAACCAGATGGCCAAATTAATTCATTAGTGAGGTGACTGCCCCACTTAAAAAATTACGGAAAGTCAGGCTAGCTTTTGTGGTGTGTCAAACAGTGCAAGGAAGTTTGGGAGGCTTTTCTGTGAAAACCTCCCATTAACAAAAGGTGTCTCCTCCAGCTGGATCATATTTGGACACCTTGCCATTGCAGCTTTGACAGAGGACATCAAATGGTCTTGTTAACCTGTGAATTTGGCATAAATGTAAGGAAGAGACTGGAAGAAAACAGGCATGCAGGAGCTCAGACACAGGTGACTTACTGAACATGTAACATTTTCAAAGATGATCCTGCAAAGACTAGAAGGCAAGATGCTTCCAGTAGCCAGTAAGAACATGGGCAGGGAAAGAATTTGGTCTATTTGAAGTTAGAATTATATATGTAGACATTTACTATCAAATAAAATACAAAACGTATTTGGAAAGGGAAACAAAGTAGGAGTTAATGATTTTTTGACTACTCGTGATTGGAATCTAAAATGCCAAAATAAACATTCTACAAGGATATTACTATAAAAAAATTTTTTTTCAATTACGGAAAGTAAAATGCATGGCAAATAAGGATCTAGGGAACAAGAGATCCCAAATAAGAGACAGGCAAGGGAACTCCCAGAGTAGTGAAAGCAGTTAAAACAGCCCAGTTTAGAGTAGGAAAACAAGGCTCCAGCAGTGACAGTTCAAAGGGGGAAAAATAATAAACTAATCAATTATGATCACTTTGAAGTTACTGAGGAACTTTATTTGCATCAAGTAACTTCTCAGACCACAATGTTATGAAACTACAAGTAAATTACACAAAGGAAACAAAAGGGCCTACAAACACATGGAGGCTAAACACGTTTCTAAATAATCAATGGATCAATGAACAAATTAAAACAGAAATCAAACAATACATGGACACAAATTAAAATTAAAATACAGCAGTCCAAAATATATAGGATGCACCAGAGACTGTTCTAAGAGGGAATCACACTTCAATACAGGCCTACTTCAAGACACAAGAACAATCCCAAATAAACAGTCTAAACTCCCAATTAAAGAAACTAGAAAAAGAAGAACAAATGAAACCCAAACAGTAGAAGGATGGGCATAATTAAGATCAGAGCAGAAATAAACTCATGAAGAATAACGCAATAAAAAAATCAACAAAACCAAGAGCTGATTGTTTGAGAACATAAACAAAATAGACAAACCCCAGCCAAGCTTATCAAAACAAAAAGAGAAAGCACACAAATAATTCATTGCACTTTCTGTGGTATACACTGCGAATATTCCTTTTTAGTTGATTAAAGAATTCTATGAAAAATATGGCAATAAAATGGACAACCTAGGAGAAATGAACAAATTCCTAGAAAAGTACAACCATCCAAGATGGACCCAGGAAGAAACAGAAAATTTGAGCAAACCAAATACCAGTAACAAAATTGAACTGATAATCTAAAAACTGCCAACAAACAAAAATCCAGGCTCAGAAAGCTTCACAGTTGAATTCTACCAAACATTTAAGAAGAGCTAATACCCATCCTTGTTAATTTATTCCAAACAGTAGAAGAGTGAATACTTCCAAACTCATTATGAGGCCAGAATCACTCTAATACCAAAACCAAAAACACTACAAAAAAATAAAATTTTAGATGAATATTCCTAAAGAACATTCAGATTCAAAAACCCTCAACAAAATATTCACAAACCAAATTCAAAAATACATCAGTAGGATCATCCATTGTCATCAAGTGGGATTTATTTCAGGAATGCAAGGATCATACAATATTAATCAATCAACATCATATACCATATCAACAAAAAGGAGAAAAACCACATGCTCATCTCAATAAACACTGAAAAACCATTTGACAAAATTCAACATCCATCCATGATAAAAACTCTCAACAGAATGGGAACAGAGGGTATGTACCTCAATAAAAAAAGGGCCATATATGACAAACCCACAGCCAAAATCATACTTAATGGCAAAAAGTTGAAAAATTTTTCTCTAAGGGAAGGAACAAAACAGGATGCCCACTCTCACCACTTTATTCAACATAGTACTTAAGGTCTTAGCCATAGCAATCACACAAACCAGAGATAAAAGGCATCCAATTTGTAAGGAAGAAGTTAAACTGTCACTATTTTGAAGATGTCATATTATACACAGAAAACCCTAAAGACTCCACCAAAAAATTATTACAACTAATAACTGAATTCAGTAAAATTGCAGGACACAAAATTAATACACAGAAATCTATTCATTCCTATATACTAACAACAAACTAGTAGAAATAGAAAACAGCAAAACAACTCCATTTACAATTGCACCCAAAATAATAAAATAGCTAGGAATAAACTTAACCAAGAGTGAAAGACCTGTGCTCTGTAAAATATAAAACACTCATGAGAAAAATTAAGGAAGATACAAACAAATGGCCATCTATTCTGTGGTATGGATAGGAAGAACATATAGTGTCAAAATTGCCATTTCCACAAAATAATTTGCATATTCAATAGAGTCCCTATCAAAATACCAATGCCTTATTTCAACGAACTATACTAAATTATTAAAAAATTCATATGGAACCACAGAATACCTCAATTAGCCAATGCAATCCTGAAAAAGAACAACAAAGCCAGGGATATTACACTCCCTAACTTCAATCTATACCACAAAGCAATTAAAGCACTGACACAAGAATAGACCCATGGAACAGTGGAACAGAATAGAGAACCCTGATATAAACCCAAGCATATATGGTCGATTGATACACAATAAAGGAGCCATGAATATATAATGAGGAAAACACAACCTCTTCAATAACTGGTGCTGGGAAAACAGCACAGCTACATGTAAGAGCTTACTGTCTAACTGTATACACAAAATTAAACTCGAAATGAATTAGAGACCTTAATGGAAGGCACGAAACCCTAAAACTCTTTAGAAGGAAACAAAGGCAAAATCCTCTTGAACATAAGCATGAGCAATTTTTTCCTGGATATATCTCCTCAGGCAAGGGAAACAAGAAAATAAGAACAAGTGGGTCTACATGAAACTAAAAAACTTCTGCACAACCAAGAACACCATCAGCAGAACAAAAAAGCAACCTACAATATGGGAGAATATATTCGTAAATGACTTACCCAACATGAGGTTAACATCCAAAATTACATAAAGATCTCATACACCTTAACACCCAAAAACAAATAACTCGATTAAAAAAATGGGCAGAGCACAGGAACAGGCACTTCTCCAAAGAAGAAATACAGATGGCCAACAGGCACATGAAAAGATGCTCCACATAACTCATCATCATGGAAATGAAAATCAAAATGACAATGAGGTATCACCTCACACCAGTCAGAATAGCCACTCTCTGAGAGACAAGAAATAACAAGTGTTGGTGAGGATATGGAGAAACGGGAACCTTCCTACACTGTTGGTGGGAATGTAAATTGGTGTAACAGCTGTGGAAAGCAGTATGGAGGTTCCTCAAAAAACTAAAAATAGACATACTCTATGACCCAGTAATTCCACTTCTAACAATTTACCTTAAGAAAACAAAATCCCTGATTCAAAAAGACATATGCACCCCAATGTTTATTGCAGCATTATTTACAATAGCCAAGATATGGAAGCAACCAAAGTGTCCATCAGTAGATAAGTCGGGAACGAACATGTGATACATATCTAACCACAACAGACTATTATTCAGCCATAAAAAATCCTGCCATTTGCAACATGGATGGACCTACTGGGTATTATGCTAAGTGAAATAGCTTAATATATGATTTTACTTATTGCTCAAATATAAAAACAAAGCAAAGCAGAAGGAACAAAACAGCAGTAGACTCACAGACACTGAGAAGGGACTGCTGGTGACCATGGGGGAGGGGAAGCAAGGAGGATAGAGGCACAAAAATTCTCAATCATGATACAAGTTGGTTATGGTTATGGTAGTACACAGCGTGGAGAATATACCCAGTGATTCTGTGATGGCTTCCATGTTGACAGATAGTAACTGCCCTAGTTGGGGTGAGGATTTAACAATATGGGCAACTGTTGAACCACTGTGTTTTATACTTGAAACCAATATAAGATTGTGTGTCAATTATGCTTCAATTAAAAAAACTTTTTTTGTTAAATTTTAAATCAATAATGGTACTGTGGTAATATTTAAAATATCCTTTTCTTTCAAATATATACTCTGAACTATAAATATACAGAATGGTATGATTTCTGAGACTTCTTCAAAACAATCCGAATGCAAGGGAATAGATGAAATAAGACTGGCCACAAGATGGTAAGTGGTAAAACTAGGTAATGAGTATGTGTAGATTTATAATACTATTCCTTTTACGTTTACATGTGCTTAAAAATTTTATAATAATGTTTACTCAAGGAATTGACATTGCTTACAGATTTAAGCAATAATTTTTGACCATTTTTCTACTTAGATAAAACACAATTACTTTGGTGGTCATTCAAGAATCTCAACTCTTTCCATGTACCTAATTATATTCATAGAGCCAAATAAGACTTTTAAGGTGAATAAAATATTTCTAGTACAGAAAAGCAAATGTAAGTAAAAATCTGTGGTTGATTACAACATTCTAATCTTGAAATACCAAAATTATATCTATGGATCTATGAAAGTCAAGTATTAAAAAGAAATGTAAATAGAAATTGGCTTACCTCTCTCAATTTCTCTCGCTCACGCTCCCTCTCAGCAATACGCTTCCGCCTCTCTTCTTCTTCCTTAAGTGCATTTTGTGTTTCTGTTCTTAGTTTATCATCTTTAAGAATCTTTCGAATTTTCTTTCTGCCTTTTCCAGAAGACTTGGAATCATCATTTTCATCTTCTTCTTCTTCCTCTTCCTCTTCATCATCTTTATCTGCTTCTTCAGAATTACTCTATGAAATTTAAATGATCAGAGGTAAATATTACAGAGTTGTCTACTTTATTCTTTTCACATCCCAATAATTAATACACCAAGAGAAGGTGGAAGAAAATATACTACAAAATTCAGAATTACACTTTGCAATAAAGAAGAGCATTAAAAAAAATACATCCAGAAAAAGGAGCAGAAGACTGGAACAGACATTTCTCCAAAGAAGATATATAAATGACCAATAACCATATGAAAAGATGCTCAACATCACTTGTCATTAAGTAAAGTTAAATCAAAACTACAAATAAGATACTCCATACCCATTAGAGTGGTTGTTTGAAAAACATAAAAAACAAAAATGAAAAAACAACATGTGTTGGTTGCAGTGTTGTACAGGAGTTAGACAAAGCATGTAGAGAAACGGGATGCCCAATGCATTGTGAAAACAGTATGACATTTCCTCAAAAAGGTAAACATAGAATTAACATATGATTTAGCAATTCCACTTCTAAAGTTATATTGAAAATAATTAAAAGCAGGGATGCAAACAGGTATTTGTATATCCACGTTCACATCAGTACTATTCAAAACAACAAAAGATGGAAACAACCCAAATGTCCGATAAACACAATGATATATACTTACACTGTAATATTATCAAGCCTTAAAAGGAAAGGAAATTCTTATGCATGCTACACCATGGATGAACCTTGAAAACATTTCAATGAAATAAGTCACACAAAAGGACAAATACTGCACAACTCCACTTACTATAGTACCTGAAAAAGGCAAATTCACAGACAAAGAAATTGGAATAGAGATTACAAGGAACCGAAGGTAAGGCAGGGAGGGGAATTACTGTTTAATATGTACTTTTCAATTATAAATGTGATTAAGGTCACTGAAATGTACACTTAAAAATGGGTAAAAGGTTCATTTAAGAAAATGAACCCTCCCAAAAAGAGAATACTGCTGACAGAATAAAATACATTACAGAGAACTTATATTACATAATTCTTTCATATAAGTAACTCAAACTGGCAAACTTCATTGCTAGAAGAAATTTATTCACACTTGAGTCTTATTCAGGATAAAATGCTTTATGTCCAAAGAAAATCACGCGTTTTTCCCTTTTTTTTTGGAGAGTGCTTTTTGGGAGCCTTAAAGGGACATGGACCCCAATACTAGGGAAACAGGGCAGCAAAACTGGTGAGCGGGTGCCTGAGATCGGCGCCTGAGGACAAAGAAAATCGCGCGTTTCTCCCTTTTTTTTTTTTGGCGACTGCTTTTTGAAAGCCTTAAAGGGACAGGGACCCCAATACTAGGGAAATAGGGCAGCAAGATCAGTGAGCGGGTGCCTGAGACTGGCGCTTGAGGACAAAGAAAATTGTGCGTTCTTCCCTTTTTTTATTTTCTCTTTTGTTTTTGCTGTTGTTGTTATGGTTTGGAGAGTGCTTTTTGGAAGTCTTAAAGGGGCAGGAGAGGACACTTAGCCCAGAGGCAGGGAATTTGGGGATCTCTGGGCACAATAACCCCCTGGGCAAGAGGGAGCACAAAGGCCCCTTACGGAGATAAATAGCCTCCCGGCCGCTCCCCCTATATGGGGCTCCACCATTTTGGAGGAGATGCCACAGCCAGGCCATGCCCACAGCAACAGCAGAGATGAACTGCAAACCAACCGGGCAGGTAGCAAAAGCCCTGTCTGCGCACAGCTGCCAAGCACAAGCCACTAGAGGTCGCTCTTCTCCCAGGAGAGGAAGGCCACAAACCAACAAGAAGGAAAGCTCTCCCAGCTGTCACTTGTACCAGTTCTGCAAACTATCTCTATCAACATGAAAAGGCAAAACTACAGGCAGACAAAGATCACAGAGACAGCACCTGAGAAGGAGACAGACCTAACCAGTCTTCCCGAAAAAGAATTCAAAATAAAAATCATGGACATGCTGACAGAGATGCAGAGAAAACTGCAAGAGCAATGGGATGAGATGCAGAGAAAAATGCAAAAGCAATCGGATGAAGTCCAGAGGGAGAT
Source organism: Manis javanica (assembly GCF_040802235.1). NCBI lineage: Eukaryota > Metazoa > Chordata > Mammalia > Pholidota > Manidae > Manis > Manis javanica. The sequence continues at coordinate 64,492,204 of NC_133174.1, forward strand.
CACAGATGTCAGGAAGGAGATCACATAAGTGAAACAAACCCTGTAAGGATTTATAAGCAGAATGGATAACATGCAAGAGGACATTAAAGGAATAGTAACCAGAGAACAGGAACGTATAGAAGCTGATATAGAGAGATAAAAGGATCTCCAGGAATGACACAACACAAAGAGAATTATGTGACCAATCCAGACGGCATAATATTCATATTATAGGGTTACCAGAAGAAGAAAGAGGAAAAGGGATACAAAGCCTCTTTGAAGAAATAATTGCTGAAAACTTCCCCAAACTGGGTGAGGAAATAATCGAACAGACCACAGAAATACACAGAACCCCCAACAGAAAGGATCCAAGGAGGACAACACCAAGACACATAATAATTCAAATGGCAAGGATCAAGGACAAGGAAACAGTTTTAAAGGCAGCTAGAGAGAAAAAGGTCACCTATAAAGGAAAACCCATCAGGCTAACATCAGACTTCTCAAAAGAAACCCTACAGGCCAGAAGAGAATGGCATGATATATTTAACGCAATGAAACAGAAGGGCCTTGAACCAAGGATACTGTATCCAGCACGACTATCATTTAAATGTGGCGGCGGGATTAAACAATTCCCAGAAAAACAAAAGCTGAGGGAATTTGCTCCCCACAAACCACCTCTACAGGGGATCTTACAGGGACTGCTCTAGATGGGAGCACTCCTAAAAAGAGCACAGAACAAAACACACAATATATGAAGAATGGAGGAGGAGGAATAAGGAGGGAGAGAAGAAAAGAATCTCCAGACAGTGTATATAACAGCTCAATAAGCGAGCTAAGTTAGGCAGTAAGATACTAAAGAAGCTAACCTTGAACCTTTGGTAACCATGAATCTAAAGCCTGGAATGGCAATAAGTACATATCTCTCAATAGTCACCCCAAATGTAAATGGACTTAATGCACCAATCAAAAGACACAGATTAATAGAAGGAGAAAAAAGCAAAATCCATCTATATGCTGCTTACAAGAAACTCACCTCAAACACAAAGACAGGCACAGACTAAAAGTCAAGGGATGGAAAAGCATATTTCAAACAAACAACAGTGAAGAGAAAGCAGGGATTGCAGTACTAATATCAGACAAAATAGACTTCAAAACAAAAAAAGAAACAAGAGATAAAGAAGGACACAACATAATGATAAAGGGCTCAGTCCAACAAGAGGATATAACCATTCTAAATATATATGTACCCAACACAGGAGCACCAGCATTTGTGAAACAAATACTAACAGAACTAAAGAGGGAAATAGACTGCAATGCATTCATTTTAGGAGACTTCAACACACCACTCACCCCAAAGGATAGATCCACCGGGCAGAAAATAAGTAAGGACACACAGGCACTGAACAACGCACTAGAACAGATGGACCTAATAGACATCTATAGAACTCTACATCCAAAAGCAACAGGATATACATTCCTCTCAAGTGCACATGGAACATTCTCCAGAATAGACCACATACTAGCTCACAAAAAGAGCCTCAGTAAATTCCAAAATACTGAAATTCTACCAACCAATTTTTCAGACCACAAAGGTAAAAAACTAGAAATAAATTCTACAAAGAAAACAAAAAGGCTCACAAACACATGGAGCCTTAACAACATGCTTCTAAATAATCAATGGATCAATGAACAAATCAAAATAGAGATCAAGGAATATATAGGAACAAATGACAACAACACAAAGCCCCAACTTCTGTGGGATGCAGGGAAAGCAGTCATAAGAGGAAAGTATATAGCAATCCAGTCACACTTGAAGAAGGAAGAACAAACCCAAATGAATAGTCTAACATCACAATCATCGAAACTGGAAAAAGAAGAACAAATGAGGCCTAAAGTCAGCAGAAGGAGGGACATAATAAAGATCAGAGAAGAAATAAACAAAATTGAGAAGAATAAAACAATAGCAAAAATCAATGAAACAAAGAGCTGGTTCTTTGAGAAAATAAACAAAATAGATAATCCTCTAGCCAAACTTATTAAGAGAAAAAGAGAATCAACACAAATCAACAGAATCAGAAATGAGAATGGAAAAATCAGGACAGACCCCACCGAAATACAAAGAATTATTAAAGACTAGTATGAAAACCTATATGCCAACAAGCTGGAAAACCTAGAAGAAATGATCAACTTTCTAGAAAAATACAACCTCCCAAGACTGACCAAGGAAGAAACACAAAAGTTAAACAAACCAATTACGAGCAAAGAAATTGAAACGGTAATCAAAAAACTACCCAAGAACAAAACCACAGGGCCGGATGGATTTACCTCGGAATTTTATCAGACACACAGAGAAGACATAATACCCATTCTCCTTAAAGTGTTCCAAAAAATAGAAGACGAGGGAATACTCCCAAACTCATTCTATGAAGCCAACATCACCGTAATACCAAAACCAGGCAAAGACCCCACCAAAAAAGAAAATTACAGACCAATATCACTGATGAATGTAGATGCAAAAATACTCAATAAAATACTAGCAAACAGAATTCAACAGTTTATCAAAAGGATCACACACCATGACCAAGTGGGATTCATCCCAGGGATGCAAGGATGGTACAACATTCAAAAATCCATCAACATCATCCACCACATCAACAGAAAGAAAGAAAAAAAAACACATGATCATCTCCATAGATGCTGAAAAAGCATTTGACAAAATTCAACATCCATTCATGATAAAAACTCTCAGCAAAATGGGAATAGAGGGCAAGTACCTCAACATAATAAAGGCCATATATGATAAACCCACAGCCAACATTACACTGAACAGCGAGAAGCTGAAAGCATTTCCTCTGAGATCGGGAACCAGACACGGATGCCCACTCTCCCCACTGTTATTCAACATAGTACTGGAGGTCCTAGCCACAGCAATCAGACAAAACAAAGAAATACAAGGAATCCAGATTGGTAAAGAAGAAGATAAACTGTCACTATTTGCAGATGACATGATATTGTACATAAAAAACCCTAAAGACTCCACTCCAAAACTACTAGAACTGATATCGGAATACAGCAAAGTTGCAGGATACAAAATTAACACACAGAAATCTGTGGCTTTCCTATACACTAACAATGAACCAATAGAGAGAGAAATCAGGAAAACAATTCCATTCACAACTGCATCAAAAAGAATAAAATACCTAGGAATAAACCTAACCAAAGAAGTGAAAGACCTATACTCTGAAAACTACAAGTCACTCTTAAGAGAAGTTAAAGGGGACACTAACAAATGGAAACTCATCCCATGCTCGTGGCTAGGAAGAATCAATATCATCAAAATGGCCATCCTGCCCAAAGCAATATACAGATTTGAAGCAATCCCTATCAAATTACCAGCAACATTCTTCAATGAACTGGAACAAATAATTCAAAAATTCATATGGAAGCACGAAAGACCCCGAATAGCCAAAGTAATCCTGAAAAAGAAGAATAAAGTAGGGGGGATCTCACTCCCCAACTTCAGGCTCTACTACAAGGCCATAGTAATCAAGACAATTTGGTACTGGCACAAGAACAGAGCCACACACCAGTGGAACAGATTAGAGACTCCAGAAATTAACCCAAACATACATGGTCAATTAATATTTGATAAAGGAGCCATGGACATACAATGGGGAAATGACAGTCTCTTCAACAGATGGTGCTGGCAAAACTGGACAGCTACATGTAGGAGAATGAAACTGGACCATTGTCTAACCCCATATACAAAGGCAAACTCAAAATGGATCAAAGACCTGAATGTAAGTCATGAAACCATTAAACTCTTGGAAAAAAATATAGGCAAAAACCTCTTAGACATAAACATGAGTGACCTCTTCTTGAACATATCTCCCCGGGCAAGGAAAACAATAGCAAAAATGAGCACGTGGGACTACATTAAGCTGAAAAGCTTCTGTACAGCGAAAGACACCATCAACAGAACAAAAAGGAACCCTACAGTATGGGAGAATATATTTGAAAATGACAGATCCAATAAAGGCTTGATGTCCAGAATATATAAAGAGCTCACACACCTCAACAAACAAAAAAACAAATAACCCAATTAAAAAATGGGCAGAGGAACTGAACAGATAGTTCTCTAAAAAAGAAATACAGATGGCCAACAGGCACATGAAAAGATGCTCCACATCGCTAAGTATCAGAGAAATGCAAATTAAAACTACAATGAGGCATCACCTCACACCAGTAAGGATGACTGCCATCCAAAAGACAAACAACAACAAATGTTGGCGAGGCTGTGGAGAAAGGGGAACCCTCCTACACTGCTGGTGGGAATGTAAATTAGTCCAACCATTGTGGAAAGCAGTATGGAGGTTCATCAAAATGCTCAAAACAGACCTACCATTTGACCCAGGAATTTCACTCCTAGGAATTTACCCTAAGAATGCAGCAATCAAGTTTGAGAAAGACACATGCACCCCTATGTTTATCGCAGCACTATTTACAATAGCCAAAAATTGGAAGCAACCTAAATGTCCATCGGTAGATGAATGGATAAAGAAGATGTGGTACATATACACAATGGAATACTACTCAGCCATAAGAAGAGGGAAAATCCTACCATTTGCAGCAACATGGATGGAGCTAGAGAGTATTATGCTCAGTGAAATAAGCCAAGCAGAGAAAGAGAAATAGCAAATGATTTCACTCATCTGAGGAGTATAAGAACAAAGGAAAAACTGAAGGAACAAAACAGCAGTGGAATTACAGAATCCAAAAATGGACTAAGAGGTACCAAAGGAAAAGGAACTGGGGAGGATGGGTGGGCAGGGAGGGTAAGGGGGAGGAAGAAGAAAGGGAGTATTAAGATTAGTATGCATAGAGGGGGGAGGGAGAAAGGGTAGAGAGGGCTGTACAACACAGAGAGGACAAGTAGTGATTCTATAACATTTTGCTATGCTGATAGACAGTGACTGTAATGTGGTTTTTAGGGGGGACTTGGTATAGGGGAGAGCATAGTAAACATAGTATTCTTGATGTAAGTGTAGATCAAGGATTAAAAAAAAAAAGAAAGAAAGAAAGAAAAGGGGGATTACTCCTTGATAGGATAAAACTATTGGTAAGTCAAAGATTAACGCATGCTTTAAATATCCTTAATTTTCATCACTTAAAGGGTGTCAGATGATCGGCTTGTGGAGGTATTCTTTTCTGATAATATTCCTTTCTCTTTTAAAAATAAAAAAAAAAGCAGTTCCTGTGTGCTGACCTCCAGTGAGTTCTACACACTGGTATGGAGGGCATGTCAAAGTGTGGGCAAAGAGTCTGTTTGTTTTTATGCAGAAGATCAAGGCCTAGCTTGGCTACCCAGAAAATGAACTAAGATACGATATGAGGAGGAGCTTCCGGCATCAGCGCTCTCTGGAGGACTCGTGCCGGGGGATGATCATCAAAAAGTCTCCACAGGGATCCGGGCGATGCTGCGGTTGTGGCTGCGTCCATCCCACTGTTTCCTGGACTTGCCACTGGAATGAGGAGGGAGATGTCTAGGCTGGCATGTGCATACAGTGAGACAGCGAATTTGAGTGGATCTGTACTGTTGGAACTCAACCAGGAGTTGGGAGGGGTGCAAGTTGTAGCGCTCCAAAATCTTACAACTATAGACTATCCACAGTTAAAAGAACATATGGGATGTGAACAGATCCCAGAAATGGGTTGCTTTAATTTGTCTGATTTCTCTCAGACTGTTCAAGTACAGTTGGACAATATCCATCATATCATAGACAAATTCTCATGAATGCCTGGGGTGCCTAACTGGTTTTCTTGGCTTCACTGGAGATGGCTGGTGGTTATAGATTTGCTTAGTTTATGTCACTGTATTCCTATTATGTTAATATGTGTGCACAAGGTAGTTAGTAGTTTAAAACCTATACATGCTTAAGGTACTCTACAAGAAGATATGGCAAAGAAATAATCAATCCTCCCATGTTTTCTTCCATATGCTACCTCTATAGCTTTTCTTCTTCCTTCCTAATTACAACCCCTAAATAGAATTCGTGCCTCATATCGCATTTACCGAGCATCTTAATTCCTCCAGGCGGTAAAGATACGTTGAGACAAGTGCTGGGCATAGAAGCCACAGGGCATAAATCTGCAAAGAAGTAAAAAGCTAACCTTCTCAAACAATATGGCTTCTCTCTCACTTACCAACTTTACATCTCCCTGTATGGCCCCGGAAGATGACTGGTTAGCCTGAGAAGGGTAAGATTCCTCAAGGGAGGAACAACCTAAGACAGGCACAGTTGCAGGGGGGCCAGCAGGTGAGAAATTGGGGATCAACAGTGGTGAGGCTTAGAACCTCACCCCCCCTGTTTTGAGAGAAATCTGCATCCGTGGATGTTTGAAGGCCCTTGTCTAGCTTGTATTAACACATAGTCTACAGGCACACACCTGATCATCTACAATTGCTCTCTTATAACACTAAACTATGTTTTCTACCTTTATCTTGTATCTACCTACCAGTTCAGCATTTTATTAAAAATAATAATAATAATAATAATAATAATAATAATAATAATAATAAAGGGAGAAATGTGGGATCCACATATAAATCAAGTATAAAAATCAAACGAATATTCATATCTGACCTGAATGTTTATAATTCATAATGTGTGATCAAAACCGAAAGTTTCTGTGATGAATGCCCTTGTACTGTTCACAATGTAAGAACTTATTCACTATGTAAGAATTCGTTCACCATGTAAGAACTTGTTCGTTGTGCTTCAGAAGATTGGAGACTGATGAGAATTAGGCTTGAGATGGATTAATGATTGTGCATTGAGCATTGACCCCCCTATACAGAATTTTATTGTTGTTAACAACCATTTGATCAATATATGAGACGCTCTCTCAAAAAAAAAATGCTTTATGTCCAGAAAATAGACAAAACAATTCACATCAATTCTATACTCCAAATAATGTAAAATAATGAATTAGAACAGCTTAAAGTTTTCTTTAAGATTTCATCAAGGAACAGAAAAATTGTAAATATGTCAGCATTAATACTCTGAATATTTAATGGATCAGTATGTGAATCCTCCCACAAAAGTGTAAAATGCAAATAGACCAGTAGAATTCAACTGATGAATGGAATGCAGAAAAGGTAATAACATATTTACTATGGTCTACTGCACCAATTATAATTCAAGCACATGGTAAATGTGTGCCTAACTAACATTAATTACCTTGGTTTCACTGGATGAGTCTTCTTGAACTTTAATGCGTCGCCTTTTCTTTTTCTGTTTGTAACTCCGCTGATTTTCTTCCAACTCTGCTTTCTTTGCAGACCTAAAGGACATTTAAAATCCAAAATAGAATACTTCATGATGAATTTCCTTAAAAGAATTATGTACTATTTTAGAACTGCTTTACCTTTGTGTACACTCCTAAAAATGTTGGAGGATAACAAAAAGCAAAAGAACTTCACTGGTTTCAAAAAGTATAACCCTTAATTCTAAACCGTTGATCATAATTTAAAGTTAGTTGGAGGGAGGTTGGCATATGAGTACTAAGATGGATGGAGCGCTTTTAGGAATATAAATGGCCCATGCCCATATAGAAATGAAAAATATTCATCATCTCTTAGAAGGTAGATTATAAATAATTAATACATATTCTCCATATCAGATGACATAAATTAAAAATAAACGAACAATTTTTCGTGAGAAAAGTACTTCTGGGTTTTAAAAATGGTACAAAAAGTTACATTAATCAAGATAGTATATTCTTGGCTTAAGGGATAGACATGTACATCAATGAAAGAGAAAAGGGAATCCAGAAGTAAAACTTTACATTTATGGTCAACTGATTTCCCACAAGGGTGTCAAGGCAATTCAGTAGGGAAAAAATAGTCTTTTCAACAAATGATGTTGAGGCAACTCGATCATCTACATGCAAAAAATGAAGCTGGACTCCTATCTTGCACCCTATACAAAAATTAACTCAGAATGGATAAAAGTCCCCCTAAGGTATATGTTGTAGCTAACAGATTGCTCATTGTTTTACTGCTGAAAGAGTGAGGAAATGGCTATTCACATATTCTGCTGGGGCAGAGGAGGAAAAATTGACTTCTAAGACAGTCTGAAAATACATAATGACAAGTCTTCAAACTGTACAACTTTGACCTAACATCACTTTTAAAAATTTAAGGAAATAATCACAACTGTGTGAATAAACACATACACATGTATATGTACATATGTGTATTATTACCATATTGTATTAATAAAAATATCTCTATATATGTGTGAGTATGCAAACATTTTTATGACAATAGTATTCATAGTGAAAAATATTGAAGACCATCTAAACATACAAAACTAGAAGATTACTTAAATAACATTTCATAGAGACTATAGGGGAGAAAAAGCATCAAAGTTCTAGATGTAGGAGCCAAAACTATAAAACTTGTCAAAGGAAAACAGCCATAAATCTTTGTGACCTTGGTTTAGACACTGATTCTCAGATATGACACCAAAAGCACAAGCAACTAAAGAAAAAACAAGATAAACTGGACTTTACTAAAATTGAAACTTCCTGTGCATGAATAGATACTGTCAAGAAAATTAAAAGATAACCCAAAGAGTGAGAGAAAATATTTGCAAATCATACATCTGATATGGGACTTGTGTCTAGATTATATATAAAGAATGAATCAACAATAAAAAGACAATACAATTAAAACCTAGGAAAAGAATTCTGATAGATGTTTCTCCAAACAAGATATACGAATGGCCAATAAGCACATGAAAATTGTTGAGCCTCATTAGTCACTTGGGAAAAACCTATCAGAATCACAATGAGATGCTATCGCACACTGACCAGATTGGCTATAATCAAAAAAGCAAAAATGCTAAGTGTTGGTGAAAATGTGGGGAAACTGGAACACTAGTATACTGCTGGTGGGAATGTAAAATGGTGAGCCACTATGTGAAACAGTGTGGTATTTCTTTAGAAAGTTAAGCATAGTATTACCATATGACCCAACATTTCTACTCAAAGTTGTAGTCCTGTGAATGAATATGAAAGCATATGACTGTGTAAAAATTGCACACAAATGTTTGTAGCTACATTATTCAGAATAGCCAAAAAATAGGTACAACCCCAGTGTCCATCAACAGATGGATAAGCAAAATGTGGTATTATCCATGCAATGGAATATTATTCAGCCATTAAAAGAAATAAAGTAGTCAGGTGACCTCAGCAAGGTGACAGACTGGTAAGCCCCAGGCTCTTATTCTCCCACAGAAACAGAATAAACAGCAAACACTACAGTAAAAAGTAACTTTGTGAGGACTTTAGAAACCAGCTTAAGAAAGTGAGGCAGCCGAGTGAACACTTAACCAAGAGTCACTCTTAAAATGGTGGGAAATTTTATAGTTTCTGCTCACAAGTGCCCTACTTCCTTCACTGCTCAGCTCAGTGAGGTCAGTTGGAAGCTGCCCAATCCCCAGCTCCTCTGACAGGAAGGAAGGAAAGGAGAATGTTCTGACTTGTCTGGAGGCTGCCCAAGGGACAGGATTCTGTCTTTTCTAACTCAGAGCATATGAAAACACAGGAAAAGATGTTCAATATCAGTAACCATTAGGGAAAATCCAAATTAAAACGACAATGAGAAACCACCTCACACACATTAGGATGGTTTAAAAATAAATAAATAAAACCTGCAGCATTATTCACAATAGCCAAGAGGTGGAAGCAACCCAAGTATTCACCAATGGATGAATGGATAAACAGAATATGGTGTATACATGCAATGAAATATTATTTGGCCTTAAAAAGGAAATTCCGACACATGCTGCAACATGGATGAAGCATGAGGACACTATACTAAGTGAAATAAGCCAATCACAAGAAGGCAAATTCTGTATGATTCCACTCAAATGACATATCTACAGTAGTCAAATTCATAGAGACAGAAAGCAGAATTACAGTTGCCAGGGGCTGGGGGCAGGGGGAATAGAGCGTTACTGTTTAATGTGTAAAAAATATTAGTTTTCCAAGATAAAAAGTTATGGAGATTGGTTACAGAACAATGTGAACGTACTTAACACTCCTGAACAGTACACTTCATAAATAAATAAGATGACAAATTTTATGTTATGCACATTTGCCATGACTAAAAAATAATTTAAAAAGGATTAAAGTAGTGATACAAACTATAGCATGGATGAACCTTGAAAACATGCTAAGTAAAAGAATACATTCATAAAAATATATATATAGCATGAATCCATTCATATGAAATATCTAGAATAGGCAAATTCATACACCAAGTAGAATGGTTTTTGCCAGGGGATGGTGTACAAGAAGAATGGAAAATGACTACTAATGGGTATAGGGCTTCTTTCTGGGGTGATGGAAAATGTTCTGTAATTAAATAGTAGTGGCAGTTGCATAACTTTGTGAATATTCTAAACAACACTGTCTTCTACACCTTAAAATGATAAATTTTGTGTTATGTGAACACTATCTCAGTTTTTAAAAGTTCGCATTGTATCCTACTGTTATTTTATATTTCCCTAAAGTACAGTATGTTGCTATATTCCAGGTACAACCTCTTAAGTACTAATCTTAAAAAAAACTCAAATGTTTTAAAATTTACAAAAGAAGACACCTATGCGGACATACATATAGACACTCACACAAACACAAACAGATTGCCCATTTGAGAAATTGTATGAGGACCATATATTCTGGAGAAAATAAAACATTTCTTAGAAGCTGAGTATTATCTAAAATACTATGCTAAGAAGGAAGCAAAATTTTAAATAACAATCTAGAACAGTAGCCATGCATACTGAGAGTACAAACATCTTAATTATGCTAATACTAGGAGTATAGCTAACACAAATAATTAGCATTCATGGAGCATTTACTATTAGCCAAATAGGCTCTACTATAAGCCCTTTACATGCACTATACCATTTAATGCCCAAGCTAATCAGTAAGGTAGGTTAAGTATTACTGTAATCCTCCATTATGCAGATAAGGACACTGAAGCACACGGTGATTATACAAACACAAAGTAGTAAAGCCCAGAGTTAGACTGAGGTAGTTTGTCTAGAAGAGCCTCTTATCTACTACACTGCAACTTCACCCCATTAACAATTAAAAATTACAGCAAGAGTGTTTGCACACTGAAAAGTCCACCTAGTTTAGAAGACATAATTCAACTATCCATGTTTACATATACTCTTTTTAAATTAATTATTTCACAAATTATTTTTCAAATAAAAATATTAAATATTTTACTTCACTTTATTACTAACAGCAACCATTCTGCATATAATTTGAAGCATGGTTATACTGATTAATCTCTAATATTTTTGAAAAAACAATGTAAGATTTACCTTGTTCTGGGCCGTTGCACATCTTCAGATTCACTAACTTCTTCACTAACTCCTGATTCCTGAAAATCAGAATCTTCAGAATCTTCACTGCTCACTTGAATAAAATAATAATATTATTAAGTATTTCTCAAAAGAAATGATTCATTTAATTTGTCAGTAACTTCACATTAAAACAGAGCACTATGAGAAGACTATCTGTAGTGTGTACATAAATGGATAATACATCATATAAAGATTTATCAGCTAATGATTCAAAGGGTACTTATAAAAATAATTCAAATGTATTCCGACTATGATTATCAAACTATGGTTCTACATTAAAATATAAGGATTACTTGTATTTGAATTAACAAAAATAATTTACCTGTTGATAAAATATATTAATAATTAACAAAGTAATTAATAATTTACTAAATAAACTAATAATTCTGGTTATTCAAAACAAGCAAATTAGGCAGGCCAAGATGGAGTAAGTATGATAACAGACTCTCTCTGCCAATTATGACAACTATAAACTATCTGAAAGGGAAACAGCAGCAGGCAGATTGAGGACTGAAATCAAAACTTGAATAATGATCCCTCTAAAACTAGGGGTCAGTGGGTGGTTATGAGTGTCATGGGTTTTTTTTTCCCACTCCTTTGTTTCCTGTTATTGACAGGAAGGAAGACTAGATTCCAAAACTATGCTGACAGTGCTGACAGAAAATTCTGGGAGAACTCCATTTCTAGCCACAGCTCTGGGGAAAAAGAACTGTGCCCTGCTATCGCTAGAATATATGAGGAATTTTTTATTTTATTTTTTCTCTCAAAAACTTTATTTTTCTGTACCAAAATTGCCTCTCTGACAGAGACACCTAAAACCCCAGGATACCCATCTCTCTAGCCAGAGGAAGCTGGGCAGGGAAAATATAAGGTGAGCCTGGAACATCTTGTGGTGCTAGAAAGTAAAGGAGTGCTCAAAAAACAATGGGGCACTTTCAAAGGACATGTGATCCAAACTGAAGGAGCTCCCAATAACCAAAGCTAGAACAAAATGAGCAACAAATGAACTGGATTGTAATGCATAGAATAAAAGCCCATATTAATGTTAATAAGGGAAAACAGACAGCTGTTCCTTATAATTACTAAACATATTATAATTACTAAATGTACATTACCCTGCTTATATAAGCAATGAAAGAAATAGAAAATCACCAATAGATAAATATCACAGTAATAACTGCTTCAGGAAAGATGGGTGTTTATATTAGTGAACTTAACTATGATATTAGTGAACTTAACTGCATAGTCTCCAAGTGTCTCCCCACAAGTTATTCATTAAATATTAAGTTTTTTTTCCGGTGGAAAAACCCAGCAGACATCAACATAACCAAGTAATCAAGGTTAACATTACCAATAATAATAATAAGACATATTGTCATCATATATACTTGGTATGATACACTGAAAAGAATCCAGTATCACCTTTAATATTCTTGTCAAATATTAACCTCAATCTAAGTTAGAGAAAGCATTAGACAAATATATATATATATAGATGGACAGTCTAGAAGAGACAATCAATACTCTTCAACAGTACTATGGTCATGAAAGAAAAGGAGGAACTGTCACAGACTGGAGTAGATAAAGGAGAAATTAAAGTTGAATGCAATGTAGAATCCTACATTGGATTCTGCAGCAGAAAAAGGACATTAGTGGGAAAAGTAATGATAACCAAATAAGATCTATAGTTTACTTCAAAAATCAAAACATTTTATGTGAAATGTCTGATGGTAAATATTTTCAACTTTGTAAGCTGTATGGTCTCTTTTACAACTATTCGTCTCTACTCCACTTTGCCATTGTAAACACATGAAAGCTGTAACTGAATAAATACCATATGATTTCATTTACATATAGAATCTAAAAAACAAATGAACACACAAAACGGAAACAGACTCAGAAATATAGAGAACTGACTGCTGGCTGCCATAGTGGAGGGGTTGGGGAGATGGAGCAGAACAGGTGAAGGAAGGAAAAATTTAGTGAGAATGTGCTGTATCTTGATCTGCACAATGGTTATATGATTGTATACTTGTCAAAATTCATCAACCTGTACTAAGATTTGTGCATTTTTTACATGTACCTCAATGTAAAAAAGTTTTTTAAATAAAATGGTGCCACTATTATCCCATGAATGTGGGTATGACAAAAATAGAAGGAGTTATTTGATGAAATACTTGCTGCAAAGTCAAACAGTGTTAATTTTGTCTGAATACACCTATTTGGAGTATTTGCAATGGATAAATTTTGGTCTATTTTTCCTAGATTATGCTATAGCATTCTATTAAAGAATTATCAGGACTTTAATTGCAAGATATTAAAAAGTAGACAGCTGTGGATATGGAACACATTCTGAGTTTGTAATCTAATACTCAAATGATTTTAGTTAAGTGCTGGCCTCATTTCCTTTTATATCTGTAACGTGGACATCCCATTGATTGTTGAGTTCACAGGGTTGAGTTTTGAAGACCAAAACATTGTGCTGTGCTATGCTGGGACAAATATACCTTATTTATAATACCAGTCTTTAAGGAATAATACTTTCTTTGCTCTCTCAGTGTTTTGGAATAATTTCTTTATTAATTTCCTAAATGCCAAATTTTCTATATATACTTAATTTAACCATGATGTTTCAATTATATATAATGTTGTATATCTTTTACCTCAACAGTAAAGATTGGCCATTTATGGCAAAAGTAAATTTTTCCCCCTTGCTTGTATTACAACTCCTCTGAACCCATCTACCTGCTCCCCATTTAGAATTTGGTCTTCTGGGTAAAACTACTCATTTTTGTGAAGTCTGCTCTGGTCACAACCCCCACCCAACAAGAAGATTAAAAACAAAACTCCTTTGTACCACACTATACAGTTACCTCTGTTTTGTATTACATAACTTATGGTGCTACAATTTCTTGTAATACTAATGTCAATAATTCTTACTAAGCCAGTGATTGCCAAACCTGACTGTATCAGAATTATATTAGAGATGCTTTTAAAGCATATGTATACTTAGGTCCCACTACCACCAATTACACTGAAATTGGCTTGGGATACAGCCCTGTCCTAGGTTTATTTTTAAATCCCCCAAGTAATCCACGTGTGTAGCCAGGTTGAAAACCACTATGCAAGACATTGACCTCCTTATTCATTTCTGTATCCTCAATGTTTTACCCTCATGCTGGAAACATGTAAGCACTCAATACAGAAGGATTCAGACTTTTAATACAATGAAAATTTAATATGACTAAATAGAGGTTTTACATATAAGCTTGCATAAATCTACCCAAATTGTCTGCATCTTCTACCTAAGGTAGAAGCATTGTTTCTTCCTGTAGTTATAGGCAATCTAGTATTTTCTACAAAGCCTTTAAGTATATTTTATTCTATTGTACATTTACTTATATTTTCTTATATAAGCATTTAAATAATTATAAATGTTTATACTGAAGTTTACATTTACATACAATAAATGCACAAATATTAGCATACAGCTTGATGAATTTTGGTATGTGTATACACTCATGTAACCATCACCCAGATCAAGATATCAAATGTTCTTATTTTTTTCCCTTCACCTATTTCACCCATTCCCCCACCCCCTCCCCTAAGGTAACTACCAGGCTGATCTTTATATTTATCAGTCTATTCAGTATTTTGTTCATTTGTCTCGCTTTTTAGATTACACATATAAATGGAATCATGTGGTATTTGTCTTTCCCTGACTTATTTCACTTAGCATAATACCATCTGTGTAGTCGCAAATGGCAAGGTTCTGTTCTTTTTTATAGCTGTGTAATATTCTGCTCTATATATGTAGCACATCTTTTTTATCCATTCATCTATCAATGGACATTTAAGTTGTTTCCGTATTTTGGCTATTGTAAATAATATGGCAGTAAACATAGGAGTTCATAGATCTTTTCAGATTCGTGATTTTGTTTTCTTCAGGTAAATTCTCAGAAGTAGAATTGCTGAGTTATATGGTATTTCTATTTTCAGTTTTTTTAGGAAACTCCATACTGTTTTCCACAGCAGCTGCACTAATTTGCAATCCTACCAGCAGTATATGAGGAATCCCTTTTCTCCATATCCTTGCCAACATTTGTTCCTTCTTGTCTTGTTTATATTAGCCTTTCTGAGTGGTGTTATACCTCATTGTGATGGATTGATTGTATTTCCCTATTGATTAATGATGTTGAGCATTTTTTCATGTGCCTGTTGACTATCAGTATGTCTTCTTGAGAAAAAATGTCTATTTAAGCTCTCTACCCAGTTTTTATTTGGTTTTTTGGGTATTGAGTTGTATGAGTTCTTTATCTATTTTGGGTATTAGCCCCCTATCAGATAATATCACTTACACATTAGGTTGCCTTTTCATTTTGTTGATGGTTTCCTTTGCTGAGCAGTAGCTTTTCAGTTTGATGTAGTTGTTTAGTTATATTTTTAATTTAAATGTGTGACTACTAAATATTACAAATATCCTTTGTGTTATCTCTCATGTTTCAGTTATTTACCTGTCCTAACCTATTTCTTTCACTGTCATGTAAGAGAACTGTTGCCAGTGTGCTTGATATTCACTTAATATAGGTGGCCAGTTGTTGGAGTAGACACACCCCAATTTCATTAGTTTATAAATCCAGTATGTTCCTTACTTTCAGAATTAAAATGTCTTACCCTTTCTTCTATTTCGGCCTTTGGCTTCTTTGTGCTCTTTAGGCTTTGTCTTTTTTTCTTCTCCAGATTCTCCATCACTCACAGTCAGTTTGTGCCTCAAAAGTCTATGTCTATATCTTGGCTTCTTAGATTCTTCTGAATCTGAATCTGTTTCAGAATTAACTTGATTTTTTGCTTCTAAATGAAGAAAACACATCAGTAAAACCTGCCTTTTTTCCTTTAAAATGTTCTATAAAACTATTTTGTTTGTTCACAATTATCATGATTTAAAAGAAATATCAGAGCTGTGTTCACCTTGGTACCACTGGTGATACCAGGCAATCACATACATCAGACTTTAATCACTATTTAATAATAGTAATAGATCAGTATCACTGGTACACATTTGCAGATTTTTTAAAAGGTAAAATATGTTGCTTTAATATTCATCTATTTATTGGAAGTAACTGACAAAACATGCACAGTTACTGTCAGATACTCAAAAGGAGTAAAGGTAGTAAAGTTTAAAAAATTTTAATGAACTTCAAATGCATGTATTAGGGATTTCACAATCAGGTAGTCTTCAAAGACAGAACTGGTCAAACAATTAAATTATAACAACCTATACTTTTCTTTACACTCACCTTCATCTCCTGGGTTTTCTTCATTGTGTTTTCCGGTTCTATTTTTTCCTTCTTCTGGTTCATCATCTGAAGACCCATCCTCATCAGAAGAAAGATTGGCTTTAATTTCTTCTAAAAGCATCTTCTTGGCAATTCTTGAGAGTAAAAAGAATAAAAAACTATGTATTTGGTGGTGAAGTGTAACAAATTAAAAATTAAAGCAAATAAGTATCTGTTATCAAAAAGAAGTATGTCAACAGATTTAATACTGTAAATAAAAGACTACCAAACCATGTTTTAACTTTAGCCACCAACCAAAACTTTCGAAAATGCTCTTAGCACTATTTTTTCCCAATTCCATACAATTCTGCAATACACTGAAAAATCTCAGGGACATTTCTGCTTACAATTTTGACCAACTGCAATGTCATACTGGATAACCTTCCAATCCTATACTTGCTCTGCTGCCATCATCCAACAACTACAATATTAGAGAGGCCATAAGAGTAAATCAACTTACTCAGACAAACGGCATTCCAAGACAAATCTCAACGTAAGAAGACTTTTTTCAACAGCAAAACATATTCTTAGAAAATCAGTATATAATAAACCACTTTATTATGAAACAGTGCCTCAAACTGGTGGATAACATTTCTGGCACTTAAATTTAAATTTACTTCATAAATTCTGTTAACCAAATGAAACCATAAGCCAAACAGTAAGTACTGAGGCAATCAGAAATCCCTAACAATATTCAAGCTAGGGGACAGAAGAGGAATTGCATGAGTGCTGTTATTTCTACACATAGTAAAAGAGCAAAAGTTACCACAAATGAGTTTTTACTTTAAAAAAGTAGATAGCGCAGAAGCCTCACTTGTACCAAAATTTCCCAAGATGCTCTTCAAAGATCAATTTGTTAATGGAAAAATCAACTGCTAAAAGCATGAGAAAATACTTTTTTAACTAATACCATCTTATGTTAAAATAAAATATATTTAAAATAAATTCCCACGTTTGCACTAAAGGAAGACATCTGAAAATGTAAGATAGGCTATCATGCAGCTTTTGTGCAAGAAAAGGTGTTTTGCACCTAGATGTCCTTTCATTATAAATTCGTCTATCACAGTAACAAAGGAGTACTTTTATAGAAAGGTTCAAAAGGAAGGTGACATAATTCTCAGTTTTCCATTAACTATATTCTATGGTATAAACATATACTTGCAACCAAGACTGATTCCCTAGCTCAGTCAAAAGCTTACAGGTAAAATTATGGAACTTTTGTTACTTTTAGATTTGAAACCTCTCTTCACATTTATAAAAACATGCACTCACATTTCAATCAGAAATTCATTCAATGGTAGATGTTAATGCCTTCTTAATTTTATTTGAAAGGTAAACTGTTCATTGCTACTTATATTCAAAGATATATAGTAAAGGCATCTAAACAGACTGAATCAAAATATAGAATCACTTCCATAAATGCTTATTATATGCGTTTTGGTGTTTCCCCCACAAAACAGACGGATCAGAAACACTTAAGACAAGAAAGAGAGTTACAAACTGCTAAAGGAAATCACAGATAAGTTTGCTTTTCTGAGGATTCCCACCCTGATTTGTCTTTCAATTAAGAGGAGATAAGTTCACTCTAACTTAAATTCTACTGCAGTTGAGCTATAAAGCATTACTCTTAAACTTCCAGATTAGTGGTGTGCTGACTTGGATTATACACTACATTATCCTTTCCCATGGACAAGGAAAAACATTCTCAAACCAATTTGGGTAAAACCACTGTTCCACAATGAATAAATGCCTGAGAGAGTGTGTGCATGTGTAATGTAAAGCATAAGGTACTAGATTACAAATAGAAGAAAACAGTGCACTTGTCGTTACCAGACCTTATATCACCATTTGGGTAGTAAAATAATAGCCAACAAAAATACATTTATTAATTTAGTTACTCTAACGGTTAGTTTAATCACCTGATTTCAGTTTGTATTTACAAGTTCACACAAAAAGTCTTAAATTCCGTATTATCTGTAAAGATTTGGCTGTTATTTAAGAAATCATGTTACTTTTCTTCTTTCAAACTCCAGACTCCTAAGAATATGTCCTCTAACTGGGAGACCAAATATGTAGACCTACCTAATTCATACACAAGTTCTGGATTGTCATAAAGAAACTAAGAAATATAATATATATAATAAGAAGAAGCAATTCTCTATCAACTAATAAATCATGGAAAATGAAATGAGAACCACACACTTAAGAATTACATGATCTATCAACAACTTTCAGGAAGGCCATAATATAGAGAACAATCACAGTCACTGTAGGAGGAGGAAAAAAATTATAAATTTCAGAGCATAGTCATTTTTTTCCAAGCTGAGAGTTATACAGAGGAGTGATGGAGAATCCCTAAGCTTTACCTCACTAAGATGTTTTAGATTTGCCCTCTAACCCCTTTTGACCAAAGAAAACCCAATGAATAGCCTGTACTGTAAGCCCTAAGAATAAACTTACATCATTTTGCATAAATTACAACTGATGGCTCAAGTCCAATATGTCAAAGACCCATAACCTAGCCTGTCATCAACCTAGCCTGTCTCATAACCTATGTATACACCTCAAAGTTAGAACTTAATTTGAAGAACCTAAGGGCTAGGGGTAACCTTCAATCTGAGTAGTCAGCAAACATGCTGAGGTGAGATCCGTCCCATCTACAAAGCCTGCTGTGATATGCTTTAAGGGAAACTCCACTACCTTAACTCTTGACTCACGGGCCACACAGACTTCAAGGACATCATCACTTGAGAGCCAGCTGAGGCTGGCAAAGCATCATTTTGGAGGCCTCAGCTGGACCCATGCTGGTATGAATGTGATGGATGTATAGTCATGATCCCTAGTTGATTGTTTGCTCTGAAGTTTCCTTTCTTGAGGCTTTCCAAGATGTTTCTGAGAAAATCATCCAGGCAACAAGGTACTACCCCTGGAATCTCAATGCTCAATATTACATCTTGGGGCAGGTGTAGCATCCAAAGCAGTCACGATTCTATCAGAAGCATTAGAGGCACAGGCTGTGCCACTCTTGTGGCAGAAAACCTGGGCAGATCTGGAGGTAATGGAGCCACTCCTCCATTTTCCTGAAAGGGAGGGAAGGGAGAGGGGGAAAAAGCAAAACAATATGGGAGGAAGGGTAAAAACCCACAAACAAACAATGATTGGAACTGATGCATGAGAGAATTAACAGAACCCCCAAACCCACAGTCTTCTAAATCACATAATGAATACCAAGGTAATGCCTTATTACACCTTACAACTTCATCTATTAAAAGAAAGCAAAAATAAGGAATAAGCCCAAAGACTAACAAGCAATGAGACAAAGAAAGAGACAGAAACAGAGAGAGCATGAGCCAAGAAACCCTTCAGTAATTCTGATCTAATCTAGAAAAGAAATGAATAATGTCTGTTGTTCAAGCACTCAAACAGGAAAAGAAAGTAAACTGCTTCTTGCCGGTAGGTAAATGGTAACTGAAAATGTTGAGTTTCTTAAAAAAGGAGTGATCAAGAGAAGGATCTCTTGCACCAGGGAGTTTTAGAGAAACAGCCATTACAAAAGCAACACAAAATGTTAGCACTAGAAAGGACCTTAGAGTCCAAACCTGTCATTTTATGGATGAGGAAACAGGCTTAGAGAGTGGAAATCACTTGGCGAAAGAAAGCTAGTTAGTGGCAAAGCCAGGAGG
This sequence comes from Manis javanica, assembly GCF_040802235.1. NCBI lineage: Eukaryota > Metazoa > Chordata > Mammalia > Pholidota > Manidae > Manis > Manis javanica. The sequence continues at coordinate 64,512,652 of NC_133174.1, forward strand.
AGCACCTAAGACTCTGAATCCTAAATCTGCTCCTGATTTACTATACCAGTACTATACTCTCTACTCATTCACTACTTCTGAGCTAACTGAGTGCCTAGGAGAATACACTATACTCACATTCTTAAAGGTACCTGTAGTTTATGGATTTCCAGTGTATGTATTTAGAAAGAACTCAAGATTTGATTTTCAAAGATTTTTTTAAAAAAAGAGTTAGTACAGTATGCTCCACCTCTAAAATGCACTGACAGGCCCTCAGATATACCCTACTATCTACTGTTCCATCTTTTATAAGGTTTTGAATCTGAAAACAAGTTTGAAGAAAATTGCTAAATTAAAAAAAACATTTTTAGAAAGCCAAATACTGTGTATCCATACACAAAGGTAACAGAATTTTTAATTTCTTTTTTCACAATCTGTATACAACAGCATAACAGAATAATTAGTTGAAACAGAGAATTTTGAATAAGATTACAGGTTTAAATGCATGCCCTTCAGAGATACAAAACAACTAATTGCCAGACACTTAAAAACTTTACTCAAACATAAAATACTTCATTTAAAATGCTACTTTTGTTTCTCAAATAAAGGAGAACCTGAGCAATTCTGCTAATCAAACAATACTACCATGAAAAAAAAAACTTTTCACAGCAAAAAAATATTCCAGTTTAAGCAAATTTGTATAGAGAATAAAGGTATGTATAGAAGATGAACACCTGGAAAAGTGTTTAAAATGGAAACTAAAAATCTTATGTCAAAGGTACTTGAGATATACACTTGCCATTAATCTTTGCTGAAATCAGGTAAACAATCATTACGTATCTGCATTAGCATGAACAACATCCAAGAATCATTAATCACTTCCAAAATATGCTGGATTAACAGTACACAGCCTTTATAGGAAAAACACAATCATTTGCATATTTTCCAGTTTGAAAAGAAAAGTATTACCAAATGACAAAATAACTGTAAATTTTTAAGGCTGAGGTATAGCCCCACTATAATTAAGCCGAACTTATATGAACAATGCACAATCTCTAAGCAATTTCCACATCAAATTTTGCTTCTATAAAAAACTTATTTAGCCCCATGGGGAGAGAAATTATGAGAAAAACTTTGAAGTATTACTAGACCAAATTAAGCATTCTTCAACTGTAAAGTAAATATATTTATGTTTGTGCCAGGAGAGGTATCCATATAAAATTATCAGTTCTAAGTCAAAACTGAAGTAAAAAAAAATAGTTATTTAGAAAAAAACTTAGCAATCTGTTTTTTTCTCTTAAAAGCTCAGTTTTAAATATTTTCCACACCCTACAAAAACTACAAATAAAGAATACTCTGAAAATAATTATTTTCTCAGAGGGAAATGGACTCCTCAGTGATTATTTCGTACACAGCCCCCAAAGACACACCTGGTTTAATGATCATCAACACTAAGTGTTAAACTCAAACACACTAGCATCTTATCACTGAGGCTAATTCACAGCATGTATTAAAATAAGGACATTATTAGAAAATGCTCAGTCAAAACATCCCTATTTATACTGAAAACATTAAGAAATTACAATGCATTTTCAATGCCAGCCTGACTAGAATCACAACCATAAAAAATTGTACGAATTCATGTCTTTTCAATGAAAGAACCAATTTAAAACATAACAAACAGGTATTTGAAAGGCAACATTAACCTAATGTCATATTCAAATAGCCGACTTTAAAATTACATGTATAATTTAAATAGCCTGACAAAATGGTACTATTATTCTCCTTTCCAAAAAGCACATAAAACTATAAAATCTGAAGTAAACTCTCAATTATACAATATACAAAATATAAAGTTAGTCTACTATTGATATTTTTTCCTATAAAAAAAGCAACCAAAAAAATCTGAGCAAGTTAAACTGTTGATCAACCTATCACTTTGTCATTATTAAATGCAATTAAGCAGGAGTCAAATGTTAGACCATTCTATCTCACAACAGCACATATTTATTTTCAAATATGAATGATGTTATATAATAGTATGCTAAAATAACAGAAACTCATTCATACCTACTAAAAATTTGAAGACATGGCTAAGTTTTTTAAATGACCCCAAAAGCTATCACAGCTTTGAAACAGAAAAGATAAATAACTAACACAAATACATATAAAAGTATGTATGTTTGGGGAATTATGAAGCATTTATTACCTCAATTTCTAAAATACCAAATCTTCTTTGGCTATAAACTAGTCTATATATATTTTTTCTACCAAAATCTTTCAACTCTCTTGAAAAGATGCACTGTAATTAAAATTAAATGCTTGAACAAGAAAAGTTTTACAGAAATTTATTGCATCCAAACAGTTAAGCATTTGCATTAATATACTATTTACCTCTCCATCAACATCAACACTGAAAATGTATAACAACACTGCTAAAAAAAGGCAAAGCATATGAAATTTATACAATTTATACACAATTACACAATTGTGTACAAATTTACAATTACAATATGCTGTCTACCAAAATACATCCAACTCAAAAATGTGAAATTGATAAAAATAATCAAGACTTATTCATGATCTAACAGATTTTTAGAAGTTGCTTGTCACATATTCAAATATTCTCAAGTAAATCATCTATACTAAAAAAGTTCAAGAAGGTATTTGTATCCCCATCATTAAATAACCCACAGGTATTAGGTATCTCTTTGACATATTGGATATGAAACAAATATAAATGGCGTATTTTATAAAAGCATATTAAAGTGAATATAAAGAAAAACATGCTCAAGACAAAATTCAATTCTTCTCAAAAGTACTCCACAAGGTTGTATTTTTTAATCACAAATACAAGATGGAATTAAAGATACCTTCCAAATAAAATACTTCCAGTTACAGAAAATTATGATCAAGTAACTTAAAAGATGAAAATATTTATGTTTTCACAACCTCTAACACAAATAAAAAATATCATGCCTCAATGATACTCCCATTTGATGACTAAATATGAAATTAAGGTTCACCACTCATAAATTAAGATATAGTATGTTTTAAACATTATTAGCTTTTCAAGGCCTCATGATTTACAGAAATCAAATAGTAGCATAAGTAAATGAAGTAGATTCAAAGCATTTTAAAAGACAGTATTTTTAAATGCTTTCATAATTTTGCTGTGATCATGTACTATGTAAGTATATAAGATCCCTGATGTATAAAATGTATGCCTTTACCATTCCATTCTGGACCCCATGCCTACCTAATGAAATAAATGTATATACATATTTAATTAAAAAAATAAGTAGGTAAGCAGCAGCTGAGTCTTTGTGTCCATGATTAGCTCTATTCAAAAGTGCAAAATAAACTGTTTATTCACCATAATAAAAACGTTCTCCTGTTAAATAAGAGAATCACTGATCTTTGGAACAGGAAAAGCTATTAGCAGAAGCAAGATATAAAACAGAAGTAATAACTAGCCCCACGGCATTTACTAACTCACAGTTAATTCCTTACAAAATTATGACACAAAAATTACATGTATATTTTCAGGTTCTCTTAGTATTAGAGCTTACTAGTGAAGTGCTCTTTAGTAAAACCATCAAGTCTATCATCAATTTTTTGTGTTAGAATTAATCGGAGAAAATTTCAACCAACACTTCTCATTTTAAGATTAGAAAATTTTGGCAAAGAGTAAAGTCACTTTCCAAGATTGCAATAGTTCCAGAATAGTTGTTAAGAATGTTAGAACTGGAAGTCAAATATTCGTATCCCCATTATTCCAAAGTTCTACCCACTACACCACACTGTCATCTAAAGATTATGAGTGTGGTGCACACTATAGTCCAGGAAGGATTTTAAAAGATAAGTAAGAATGTTATGGTTATATTCTTTAGTACCTTTGTTTTCTTTATTCTTCATTGCTAGGATGTGAGTGTGTCTTTGTATTTTTTCTTCTCTCAGCAATCCTTTAAAGTAAATCTATAGATGCTACACTGTTTACATTTAAACCTACTGTAAAAGTTAGTATCATACTGTCTACTATTTTATTTGAAAAATGGCTAAAATCTAAATCAGTCTGGACACTGTAAATTGGTATGTATTTTGAAAATAACTTCTTAATATCTGAGCAATCTTTTTTTCACTTTGAACAGATTTTAATAAATAGAACCACCATACTTGGTGGCAAAGCAATAATCAAATACTGAGAGATGTCTGCTGTCATCAATTTATTGAGATATGACTTACTTGTCAATAATATAATGTCAAAATTAAAATAATCTCAAAAAATATTATCACAGTTCACATGGCAACATAAAATAGACGGTGCTGTATTTATAACACACCCTATGCTAGGTGTGTTAATATTTATATTTACTTTCTCTTAAGATTTCTGACTTTTAGCCCATTTTCTGGCCTTTCTTTCAAATTTGCGGAGACTGTGAGCGAGTCTTTCTAAGGCAGGCACTCCCGGTTTTTACACCCTGCTTGAGGGTCCTTGCTGCTGTTTGTGCCCACGCCTAGGGTGTGTTATAATCTTTTTAAGTCCTTACAGATGAAATCATACCTATTCTCAGGATCATTGTCGTCATCATCTTCATCCACTGTGACAGGCACTGATTTAGATAAGGCTTCATCTCCTTGAGGGGGAAAAAAGTGTACTTAAAATTAGCTTTAAATTATCTATGTAAGTAAAACTATGTAAAGTATTGAAAGCCAAAAACTTCAAAACAACTACTACATTCTACACTGTACTCTGCCACCAAAAAAATGAGTGAAAAGAATTTATAAGGAAAACACAATGGGGAATTTAAGAAGTACCAGCAGTAAAATGATAAAATAGTTGGGTCTTACGTAATTCAAAGTTCCTTCCCAGAGCACGAGGGTTTTAAAGCTCATCCTTCCTAATAGCAAGTCTTTATCATTCCCCACACATTTGCATACATTAGCATAAGTTTCTTACTGAAATAAGCTTTATAGTCATCTATTTTGAGTTTAAAGTTAACAGATTCCTGATTTACCCTGTTTCACTGAGGAACAGCAAAATTGTTATTAATGTTTTAGTAGAAACAAATAATTTCAAAATATATTTGATTATGTATGGTATTCATAGGTAGAATTACCCAGGGATATATTCAAGTCCAGTAAAACCTATTTCCTTATGAAAACCACCTTTCTGTCCTTTGATTAAAAATCTAAAGAGAGTAAGATTCACATTTCACTTTATGTAAATTTCACCTCAAAACAGTGAACTCTACATAATACTATGTAAGGTGAAGTAATTAGGTGAAGTACACTGATATTTATCATTTACTTTGCAATGCATCAAAGATTTCAAGGGCATTACACTGAATGAAAGAAGCCAATCTCAAAAGCTTACATACTTGATGGTTCCATCTCAAAGTAACAAAATTACAGGGATGAAAATCAGATTAACAGTTGCCAGGGGTTAAGAATGAGGATAAGCAACCAAACGTGCACAAGGGAGTTGCACAGGGAACCTTGTGGTAATGAAACAGTTCAGTATCTTGGTTGTAGCAGTGGTTACACAAAGCCACATATGATACAAATGCATAGAACTATACTTACACAAATATACACGCATACACAAACAAGTGAGTGCATGTAAACTGGTGACACCTGAATAAATCTTCAGTTTCCTAGTCTTGACAATGTACTATAATTATGCAAGATGTTACCATTGGGGGAAACTGAACATTTTTTTCCAACTTCCTGGGAGTTTATAATTTCTTTAAAATAAACAGTTAAAAAGGCAAAAAAAAGTTAGGTACATTGATGGTTAGATAGCAGGATATATAGACAAATATGTGATAAAGCAAGAATGATGCAATGCAAATGGCAGAAAATTTCTGTATATTTAAATTTCTTTTCATGATAAAATAATGAGGGGAAATGTTGGAGAAAAAATCCAAAAAGAACATACACTAAACATAGAAAGGCAAAAATAAATCTCACAATATCCTAACAAACTCACAATAAATACCTCATTCAAACAGAAAAATCTTCAAATTAAATATTACTAGCAATACTACTGTAATTCCTCTTTCCTCCTTCTTTCAAAGACAGTTCAAATGCTACCTGTTCTTGTAAGTTGGATCCTCCAATAGTTAACACTAAATTGCTCGCTTGCTATTTATCACAGCCTCATTTTAGATTTGCATCTTTCTACTGCTATTCTTTTTTTTTAAATAATGATTTATCTATATCTACCTTGCTCACTAAGCTGCAATCTCCTAGGATCATGTTCTTTATTATCTTAGTTGCTCATTCCATTCCCATGGCATTCTTTCTAGGAAAATGTTGTACTCTGTAATAGGATAACTATTGCAGAAAATCCTCTAAACTCATGGGAGTAAGGGAAGCTTTTTAAGCATTGATAAAAACTGTCACCTAAATTAAGTTGGACATATTAGGAGAGTAAACAAATACAGTATGTTTATATACACATGCAAACAAACTATTAAGGAATGGCACTGATCACTGCCTGGCACCCTAACTTATCTTAAAAAGCAGTACTTTTTACACAGCAGTTATTTTCAACACCCTTCACATTCTTTTCTAAGTATTCAAACTGACAAAGTCCAACTTTTACATGTCTTAATTCCCCCTAGAAATTTACCTTTCTTTTTCTCACCTAAAATAATCAGTCCCGAGAATTATTCAGAGTAAGAAAATCCAAACAACAAGGCCTATTCCACCAAATAGTTGCAAGACTGACATCTACTAAAGTGCTGAATTTTCAAAGCCTCTCTGGATATAAAAATGAAAAAGATTTACCTCCTAATCAGCACTGGTCCTTCAGAACAGTTACATAAGCCAAAATGGAACATAAGAATCTAGACTAGACATGGGTTGAGGAATTATGCTATGGGAGTGTTTAACATATGTTGCCATCTCTTCTAAACATCAAAGATATACTTATTATTTATAATACTAGGTATTAAAAATTCCAAACATGAGAGGAATATCAGAGAAACCCTCATGTTTGTCAAATCAAAGTTGTACCAAAATGGATAAAATACGTAGGAATAAACCTAACCAAGGAAGTGAAAGAACTATACCCTGAAAACTACAAGACACTCATGAGAGAAATCAAAGACACCAATAAATGGAAATACATCCCATGCTCATGGATAGGAAGAATTAATATTGTCAAATTGGCTATCCTACCTAAAGCAATATACAGATTCAATGTAATCCGTATCAAATACCAACAGCATTCCTCAACGATCTAGAGAAAATTGTTCTAAAATTCATAAGGAACCACAAAAGACCCTGAATAGCCAAAACAATACTGAGAAGGAAGAATAAAGGTGGGAGGATTATGCTCCCCAACTTCAAGCTCTACTACAAAGCCACAGTAATCAAGACAATTTGGTACTAGCATGAGAACAGACCCATAGACCAATGGAAAAGACTAGAGAGCCTGATATAAACCCAACCATGTATGGTCAATTAATATATGATAAAGGAGCCATGAACATACAATGGGGAAATGACAGCCTCTTCAACAGCTTGTGTTGGCAAAACTGGACAGTTACATGCAAGAGAATGAAACTGGATGACTGTTTAACCCCATATACAAAAGTAAACTTGAAATCATTCAAAGACCTGAATGTAAATCATGAAACCATAAAACTCTTAGAAGAAAACACACGCAAAAATCTCCTGAATATAAGCATGAGCAACTTTTTTTCTGAATGCCATCTCCTCGACCAAGGGAAACAAAAGCAAAAATGAACTCATGGGACTATATCAAACTAAAAAGTTTCTGTATGGAAAGGAAACCATCAACAGAACAAAGAGGCATCCTACAATATGGGAGAATATATTTGTAAATGACATATCCGACAAGGGGTTAACATCCAAAATATATAAAGAACTCACATGCTTCAATACCCAAAAAGCAAATGACCCCATCAAAAATTGGGCAGAGGATATGAAGAGACAGTTCTCCAAAGAAGAAATTCATATGGCCAACAGCCACATGAAAAGATGCTCCACATCACTAATCATCAGGGAAACGCAAATTAAAACCATAATGAGATATCACCTCACACCAGTAAGGATGGCCAGCATTGAAAAGACTAAGAACAACAAATGCTAGCGAGGATGCAGAGAAAGGGGAACCCTTCTACGCTGCTGGTGGGAATATAAGCTAGTTCAACTATTGTGGAAAGCAATATGGAGGTTCCCCAAAAAACTAAAAAGAAAAATATCATTTGACATGGGAATCCCACTCCTTGGAATTTACCCAAAGAATACAACTTCTCAGATTCAAAGAGGAAATATGCACCCCTATGTTTATCACAGCACTACTTACAATAGCCAATATATGGAAGCAACCTAAGTGTCCATCAGTAGATGAACGGATAAAGATGTGGTACATATATGGAATACTATTCAGCCATAAGAAACAAATCCTACAATTTGCAACAACGTGGATGGAGCTAGAGGATATTATGCTCAGTGAAATAAGCCAGGCGGAGAAAGACAAGTGCCAAATGATTTCCCTCATTTGAGGAGTATAACAATGAAGCAAAACTGAAGGAACAAAATAGCAGCAGACTCAGAGACTTCAAGGGACTAGTGGTTACCAAAGGGGAGGGATGTGGGCGGGTGGGTGGAAAGGGAGGGAGAAGGGGGTGGAGGGGTATTATGTTTAGCACGCATGGTGTGGGGATCACAGGGAAATCCATGTAGCACAGAGAAGGCAAATAGTGAATCTGTAGCATCTTACTACACTGATGGACAGTGACTGAATTGGGATATGGGTGGAGACTTCATAACATGGGTAAATGTAGTAACCACATTTGTTTTTTCATGTGAAACCTTAATAAATGTGTAAATAATACCTTAATAAAAAAAATTTTTTTAAAGAAATAAACGGGTTTCTCCAAAAAATAATAAAAAATACCATTTGACCCAGGAATTCCACTCCTAGGAATTTACCCCAAGAATGCAGGATCCCACATTCAAACAGACATATGCACCCCTATGTTTATCACAGCATTATTTACAATAGCCAAGAACTAGAAGCAACCTAAGTGTCCATCAGCAGATAAATGGATAAATGGTACATAGACACAATGGAATGCTATTCATGTGTAATAAAGAAACAAATTCTACCATTTGCAACAACATGGATGGAGCTAGAGGGTATTATGCTCAGTTAAGTAAGCCAGGCAGAGGAAGACAAGTACCAAATGATTTCCCTCATTTGTGGAGTATAACAACAAAGCAAAACTGAAGGAATAAAACAGAAGCAGACTCAGATTCCAAGGGACTAGCGGTTACTAAAGCAGGGGGAGGGAGCGAGAAGAGGACTGAGAGTTATTATAATCAGTACACATGGTGTGGGAGGGTTCATGGCACAGACAGTGTAGCACAGAGAAGACTTGTGACTCTGTGGCATCTTACTACACTGACGGACAATGACTTCAATGGGGTATGGTCACAACTCAAAAATATGGGTCAATGTGGTAACTACATTGTTTTTCATGTGAAACCTTCATAAGAGTGTATATCAATGATAACTTAAAAATTTTTTTTTAAAAAGAATCTTTCTGGAGCTGCCGTAACAACTGAAACCATAGCAGCAGTTTTGGCCACTGAGGGTAAAGCAGAGGCTGATGACGGAGCCACAAGTCCGGCGTGTGTTTGCACATCTTCCTATTAGAGTATGCCAACCTCACCAGAACCCACACTGGAAGATGAATGGGGTATATGGTTTGACTAAGGGGAAGGTCAAGTTACCTGCCTGGAGGGACCAGAGGCCACATGTCGCAGTATCAATTCATTGCTCCCCAGTGAACATAAAACGTGTTATAGCTCTGGTAGACACAAGAGCTGAACGTTCAGATTTATGGCAACCCTGAGCAGTTTCCCAGGACTCCAGTTATTACAGATCGATACAGGGATAAGGATATCAGACTGAAATAAGTATGAATCCCACTAGGAATAGGGACTCTACCCCCCAAAGGAGTATACTTTGTATATGTCTCCCGTTCCCAATATAGTTTGGGGATAGATACCCTTTAGGGCCTGTGATTGCTGACCGCTGCAGTTGAGCTCAGAATGAGAATACGTGTGGTGAAGACCGTTCTGAGGAGACATGCTAATCAGCTGCCCAAAACTTTGCCTGTGCCTCGGCAGGTGACTAATACTAAACAGTACATGGCTGAAGGGCATAAAGAAATTGAACAAACCCTCCATGAACTGTGGAAGTTGGGTATTATAAAACCAATCCACAGTCCTTTCAATTTCTCAGTGTGGCCAAGTAAAAAAAGCATAAAATAGCTATAAAGCTCCTGGTGAATGACCAAGGATTACAGAGAATTGAAAGGAATCATACCCACTCTGCACACTGGCGTCCCCTCTACTATAGACCTGTTGGATATACTCAGTCATACACTAGGAATATATCATGTTGTGGATGTTGCTAACGTCTTCTTTTCTATTGACACAGAACAGAAAAGTCAGGAACAATTTACCTTCATGTAGTAAGGACAGCAATGGACTTTCACTGTCCTTAAAGAGGGGTACCTCCACAGCCCCACCATTTGTCATGGACTTGGAGCCCAGGACTTGTGCCATTACACTAATATCATGCTCAAATCTGCTTCTCTTTCAGAGGTTGAAGGTGCAGTACCAAGGTTCAGGGACCTGGTTTGTCAGTCAAATTCTTAGGGGTCACCTGGTCAGGTAACACTAAAATTATCCCAGAAGCAGTTATTAGATAAAGTCCACATCTTTCCTGTGGTATTGTTACAGGAGTTTTGGGGTCTTTTAGGCTACTGCTGAGTGCTCATCCCACACTTGGCACAAATTCTGAAGCACTTATACCATTTGATAGAAGGTGTCAGGTGGCACTGTGTTTAGAAATGCGCATCAGCCTTTACTACAGCAAAATGGGCAGTCAAGGCCTTGCAGGCCTTGAGTGTAATAGATCCATCAAGGCCCTGTGGGCTGGATGTTCATGTAACCAAAGACGGTTATGGCTGGTTTCTCTAGCAGTGGCTTGAAGAAAATGACCAACCTACTGAATTCTGGTCACAACTCTAGAAAGGAGCAGAGGTAGAATACACATGCCACACCTTGCTCACCACAGAACCCATCACTGGAACAGTCCCAATAAAGGTTAATAATCACCTATCTCATTGTGGGGTGGGTACGAGACTGAACCAAAAGGCCATGGAGTGCCATAGCACAAACACCTACACTGGCCAAGTGGGGTGCATACCTACAGCAGCCTTGTACCCTCTGGGAGCCCCTTGAGTGAAGAACTCTAACACTTATTGGAGCCAGTGACATATATTAGTGAAAAGCAGGAAGAATTTACTTTGGAACCATTAGTAGCAGAGATTCCTTACTGGGAGGGAAGAGCCCTTGTATCTGAAGATGCATGGTACACAAACAGCTCCAGCCATGGGAAGTTGTGGGATTAATGGGCTTAATATATAAATCAAGTAATGTAGAAATCAAATGTATGAAGATATGTGACTTGATTGTCTCCTACGACCTCTGATGTTTGGTCAAGGACAGAGTGATTAAAGCCATAAAAAGTTCCTACAGCTCATGACCACCCTCACATGGTTTTGGTGTCCTTGAGGAGTGTCCCACCCTTGGGCTGGACTCAAGGATAGATAATGATCATGTGCTGAACCCCCTACTCAGAATTCTTCATATGTTCATTTACTCAATAAATATGACGAGTGCCTTCTTGGCATCACCCTTGAGCTGTTACGCCTTGAGTCCCCTGGCTGGTCCGTTCAGGTCTTTGATATCTCATCGTGTCACCTCCTTAATCTGTGGGTCGGAGACAAGGAGGAGGCCGACAAGTGGCGCCCGAACAGGGACCCTTGAAACTCAGAGCGAGGAAGCTCCAAAGATCGTCGACCCAGTAAGGCTCCCAAGAAAAGCATATGTAGGGACAGGGTCGAGACGTCAGGGACACTATAATGGGCCATCATGAAACTAAAGCAGCTAAACTGGAGGATCATTTAGAATTACTCTGTGCCCTCCTATAAACATCAGGAGTGAAAATATCTAAAAGAGATTTTGCTCAACTTCATAAATATATTAGGAAACACTGTCACTGGTTGCCGCCACAAGGAACTCTTAAACAGGCTGACTGGAATAATGAGTTAAGAGATTTTAAGAAGGCACACAGACAGGGGGATGTTATCTCTGTGCCTGTCTGGACTTTATATAATCTGATCACTTTCGCCTTACAGCCTCTACAATCTCCCCCACTGACACTAAATCAGACACACATGAGCGAGAGAGAATTGCCAGACGATGTGGTAAAATCAAGTAGACATTCCTCATCCCCACATTCATCAGACTCCTCTTCATCCTCCTCCTCTTCCTCTTCAGAGAGTGAGGATGAGAGACCTGTTCATCTCTGTCATCGTAAAAAATCCTCAGCTCCTGCCTCTGCTGCGTCTGCCTTCCCAGCAGGAATACGCAAAGCCCAGAGGGAAGGTGACATGGATGCTTATCTGGCACCCTTAGTGGCACCAATTAACTTGACTCCTTTTGCACCAGGTAAGGATCCTGATTTTCCACAAGGTGGAGTCAGAATACTTTATACACCTATTCCCTATAAAACATTGAAAGATTTCAAACAAGCCATCTCTACTTATGGCACTAATTTGCCATATGTAGTGGGTCTTCTGAGAGGATTAGCAGAACAAGAAAGGATGATTCCTCATGATTGGGACTTATTAACTCATACCTGTTTAGACTCTTCTGAGTTTCTACAATTCAAAATGTGGTGGTACGAGGAAGCAAAGGCACAAGCTCTGAGAAATCAGCATGCCAATCCTCTGATTCTTACAACTGCTGAACTGCTAGCAGGACAAGGAGATTGGCTGCAGCTAGAAAGGCAAGCTGGGTATGAGAACACCGTAGTGACACAGGTGCATCCATGTTGCCTGAAAGCTTGGGAAAAGATACAAGCGGCTGGACAGCCTGCTTTACCATTCAGTAAGCTTAAACAGAGATTCAATGAACCATATGTTGATTTTGTTGCAAGGTTGCAAGGTAACTTGAGACGAACAGTAGCACATCCAGATTTGAGGGATTTGTTGCATATGTTAGTCTATGATAATGCAAATACAGAATGTCAAAGAGTTCTTAGACCTTTGAAAGCTGCAGGAGCTAGAATGGAAGATTCTATCAAGGCCTGTGCAGATGTGGGTTCTCCTATGCACCAAGCTAATCTGCTAGCAGCTGCTATGAGAGGAAAGTCAAAAGGAAGATTTAAAAGTCTGACATGTTTCAGTTGTGGCAAGCAAGGTCATATAAGGAGAGATTGCTGATCACAAAAGAGGGGTGAGAGAGCCAAATTTTAAAAATAAACCTTGGTCTGTTTGCCCAAAATGTAAGAAAGGGAGACATTTGTCTAATGAATGCCATTCAAAATTTGATAAAGACGATAATCCTATCAATGAGTCTCAGCCTTTAAACCTTCAATTGGGCCAGCCTCTGAGGCCCTAGAAAATAATAGAGGCATTTTCCCCAGTTAAAAGAACATGGCATGATTTACAAGCAGCAACTAGAGGAAGTGCCGCTGTAGATCTTGCCTCTTCTCAATCTGTATATTTGCATCCATCACAAGGAGTCCAATTACTTCATATAGGAACTTTTGGTCCTTTATCAGCTAATTTTGTAGGATTACTTTTAGGCCACAGTAGCTGGACACTAAAAGGGTTAATAGTAAGACCAGGACTTATTGATCAAAATTATATGGGTGAGATTAAAATAATGGTATCATCTGATAAAGCATTATATATACCTCAGGGAGAAAGAGTTGCCCAGTTACTTTTACTTCCCTATCTCCCACCTTCAACAACACCTTATGAAAGGGGACAAGGTGGATTTGGAAGTACAAATAAACGAATATGGCTTAATACAAAAATCACATCTGACAGACCTCAATACAAAATCAGCATTCAAGGCAAGTCTTTTACAGTGTTGTTAGACACAGGAGCTGATGTGCCTGTAATTGCTCTTAAACATTGGCCAAAAACTTGGCCCAAACAAGAGAAGCATATTCAAGTGTCAGGTATTGGTACAGCTTCTCAACTATGGTGAAGTTCAGCTACGTTACGTTGCTTAGGCCCTGAAAAACAATTAGCTTCATTAAGACCTTTAATTGTTGATGTAGCAATTGATCTCTGGGGACGAGACTTAATGCAACAATGGCATACTACACTGTCTTTTGATGAACCTTCCTCAATTCAATCTTTTTCTTAGGGGTCATTGATACACGGCTGCCAGCTCCTATACCATTACAGGGGACCACTCAGACGCCTGTTTGGGTGGATCAATGGCCCCTCAATAAAGAAAAACTGTCAGCCTTACACACATTAGTTTAAACCCAACTTCAGCTAGATAGGTTAGAATTTTCCACAAGCCTGTGGAATTCCCCTGTATTTGTTATAAAGAAGTTAGGAGATTGGAGACCCTTACATGATTTAAGACAAATTAATGCGGTTCTTAAACCTATGGGACCTTTACAACAAGGTCTCCCTTCTCCAGCTATGATTCCAAAAGACTGAAATAAGGCTATCATTGATCTTAAAGGTTGCTTTTTTACAATTCCTTTGGCCATGGCAGACAGAGAAAAGTTTGCTATCATTGTCCCTTCCTTGAATTTGCAGGCTCCTTCAGAAAAGATTTCAGTGGAAAGTCCTTCCTCAAGGAATGTTGAGCAGCCCTACAATTTGTCAAAATTATGTGCATAGGGCTCTTCAGCCTGTACATGAAAAATGGCCTTCTGCTTATATCATTCATTATACGGATGATATTCTCATAATGCTGCCCAAGCATTTGTCCCTCACGACTATTCTCAATGAGACTGAAATTGAGTTAAAACAATGGGGCTTACAGATAGCTCCTAATAAAATACAAATACAATACCCACTGGATATTTTAGGAAGTAAAATCCAAGAAAATTCAATCATTCCTCAGAAAATTCAGATTAGGAGAGATCATCTTAGAACTTTAAATGATTTTCAAAAGCTTTTAGGAGATATTAATTGGATTCAACCATAAGTAGGTATTCCTATTTATAAATTACAACCTCTTTTTAATACCTTAAAAGGACCCCCAGATCTTAATAGTCCAAGAAATTTAACCTCAAAAGCTGAGGAAGAACTCAAATGGATAGAACAACAGATTCAAAAGGCTCAATTATCAAAGGTTGATTTACACAAACCCTTACTTCTATTAATTTATTTTACTCCCCATTCTCCCACAGGACTGCTCTGTCAGTATAACAGTTCGTTAGAATAGATATTTTTACAATATCAATCTAAACCCTCGTTACAACCTTTCATTGACAAAGTAGCCTCCGTCATCCTCAAAGGACGGCAGAGACTAAGGCAGATGATCGGTTACAATCCTCATTTCTTTGTTCTTCCATTATCTAAACAAAATATCATATAATCATTTCAAGAGAATAATCAATGGCAAATTGCGCTAATTTTTGAGGAAATACTAACTGCGATTACCCTAAAAACAAGTTATTTTCCTTTTTTCAGCGTCATCAATGGATTCTTCCTCACAAAACTTCCCCCAATCCACTAATAAATGCTGTGACTTGTTTTACAGATGGTGCAAAATCTATTAAAGCAGCCTATACAAGTTGTTCTGGTCTAGCAAAAAACCTTTCAAACATCTTTTACTTCTGCACAACATTATATATGCTGTATTGCAAGCTCTCCAAGACTTTTCAAGTCCTCTTAATATTGTTACTGACTCTGCTTATACTGCCTTTTCTGTTCCTTCATTAGAAACTGCAACATTAGGCACCGTACAATCTCCTATTAACACTTTATTTTCTCAATTGCAGGTGTGTATCCAACAGCATCTGCACCCTTTCTTTATCACTCACATACGATTACATTCTAATTTACCAGGTCCTTTATCATACTATAATGATAAATTGGACAAACTTGTTTCTCCAGTTAATTACTCACTGGCTCAACATTATCACAACCTAACTCATGCTCCTTCCTTTACTTTGCACAAGCATTTTTCCCTTTCAGCCTCTGAAGCTCAAAATATCTTGAATTCCTGCTCAACCTGTTCTCAAATCAATTCTCCCCATTTACAGGCTGGAACCATTCCCAGAGGAACACACCCTAATGCCCTATGGCAAATGGACATTACCATTGTTTCTGAATTTGGAACTCTTAAACATGTTCATGTTTCTATAGATACGTATTCTTCTGCTTCTTGGGTCACTGCTTTAACAGGAGAATGTTCTCATGTCATTACTCATCTCTTACAAGCATCTGCAGTATTGGGCGTTCCTGCTACCATAAAAACTGACAACGCACCAGTTTACCTCTCCTCTACGATAAAGAAACTTTTCCAGCTATACAATATCTCTCATAAAACAGGCATTCCTTACAATTCTACAGGTCAAGCTCTAATTGAACATTGTCATCTTACTCTTAAACATAATTTCATGATCAAATTAACTGCAAATCAACGATTAATGCATGCTTTACATATTCTTAATTTTGATCTTTTACAAGGTGACGGATGATCAGATATGAAAGTACATTTTTCTGACACTATTTCTTTTTCTAAAACAACAGTAGTTCCTGTATGGTGGTCTCCACTAGGTTCTTCACAGTGGTATAAAGGTCATATTAAAGTATGGGGCAAAGGGTTTGTTTTTACTGTTGCAGAGGATCAACATCTGATCTGGCTACCCAGGAAGAGAATTAAGGTACGATATGAAGAACTCCCAATATCAACACCTTCAGAGAAGTCTACTCCGAGAGATGATCATCAACAGACCTCATCAACAGTTTGTTCGCATCCCACAGAGAGCTGAAGCTCACCAGATGATGAAATTTTTATTCCTGACAATAACATCTACACATACACACACCACACAAGATTGCACTATCACAGCTAGTGTAAGCAACCCTCCATATTTAGATCGAGGAGTAGTCCTTCATTGTGTATCCACCTGCTCTACTCCAGCAGGTCCACTAGTATGTAAAAAGAAGGGTGAGGAAATTTATAGGCAAACAAGTGGAGGAAAATTTGGGTGGCATAATGCTACAGATCACTCATAGAGAGAATAGTCGATATGATATTTATAAAGGTTTTAACTCGAGAAGATATTGGAATTTATACCTGTGAAAAATTCCAAAAAGGATCTCCTGACATATCATATAAGAGTAGTCATGTGTATTTAAATATATCACTTGTTACAGAACAAAAATTCTCCTCACCTAACCTATGGCTGCAACTAGCAGGCCAAGGATTGAGTAAGTCATCCTTTTGTATAGTAGGAGATTCTTCCATTAGTGTATTGTTAACAAAGAATTTAATACGAATAGGACTTCCTCCCATGGTGTTTACTAACATATCAGGTATAAATATTACCCGTTCTCCTGACATTCTTAATGCATGATATTCAATTAAATTTACCTGCTAGGACTACCATAATCACTGATTGTATATGTATTAATTGTACTCAAATACCTTCTTATTGTAACTCTACTATTCGTGTAAAATGACCATATGAATACAGACTCCCAAATGGCTGAGTGTTTTTATGTGACAACAAAACATATCAAGCCTTCTCTTCACAATACCAAGGTGTTTGTGGTGTGGGACATATTCTTCCTGCTCTCATAGATCATCCTGGATATACACATAGGTTTCCTTGAGCTTTACCATCTAGCTGTGACAACAACGTGAAGCTGTTGAATCCCACTGCTGTTGCAGTTGCTGCTCCATTTGTTTTGCCAGTTTCGGCACTTGCTGCAGGGATGCAAAACAAAATATCTAAACTGGCCTGTGCATAGAGTAGAACTACAAATGTGACTGCTTCTATATTATCTGAACTGAACCAAGAACTGGGAGAAGTATGAATTGCAGTACTTCAAAATCATGCTACCATAGACTATTGTTAAAAGAACATACGGGATGTGAACAATTTCCAGGGATGTGTTGTTTCAATTTGTCTTATTTTCTCAAACTATTCAAAATCAGTTGGATGACATTCATCATGTTATTGATAAGTTTTCACAAGTGCCTGGATTATCACACTGGTTTTCTTGGTTTCACTGGATATGGCCAATACTTATAGGTTTATTTCTATTATGCGTTTGTCTTCCTGTTCTTTTAATGTGGGTACATCATTTCATTACCAGTCTATTGAAGCCTGTTCATGCTTGTTATTTTTCAAGAAATGCCTAAAGAGTGATTGTTCATGAGAGTCTGTGCAATGAATTTTTGTACTTTATGATTTTTATGATTGTAGCTGGATGCAGGAATATGAGAAGAGTGTCAATCTACTTCAAATGCCTCTTTTTCCCATATACTATCTCCCTGTATGGCCCCAGAGGATGGCTGGTTAGCCAGAGATGGGTAAGATTCCTCATGGGAGGAACAACCTAAGACAGGCACAGTCGCAGGGGGCCAACAGGTGAAGGCAAGGGGGCCAACTGAGGCGAGGCTTGGAACCTCATCCCCCCATTTATGTGGGACATTCTCTACTGCTTTCACCTCGCTAAGTTGATATCAAGATCTAAAAATGGACTTCTCACTTATATTGCACCTACTGTTTTGGTGTTCTTTAATTAAAAAATAAGGGGGAAATGTGGGATTAATGGGTTTAATATATAAATCAAGTAATATAGAAATCAAATGTATGAAGGTATGTGACTTGATAGCCTCTCCTAGGATCCTACAACCTCTGATGTTTGGTCAAGGACAGAGTGATTAAAGCCATAAAAAATTCCTAGAGCTTGTGACCGCCCTCACATGGTTTCGGTGTCCTTGAGGAGTGTCCCACCCTTGGGCTGGACTCAAGGATAGATAATGATCATGTGCTGAACCCCCTACTCAGAATTCTTCAGATGTTCATTTAGTCACTAAATATGAGGAGTGCCTTCTTGGCATCACTTTTGAGCTATTATGCCTTGAGTCCCCTGGTGGGTCCATTCAGGTCTTCGATATCTCATTGCGTCACCTCCTTAATTTGCGGGTCAGAGACAAGGAGGAGGCCGACAGGAAGCCCCCAAAATGCAGGGCTGCAGCTTTCCATCCTAAGACTGAGATAATATGGATGGAAGATAGTGAGCAGAAAAGCAGTCAATGGTCAGAGTTGTGGGCAGTGTGGCTTGTGATCAGCCAAGAGCCCTTCCCAACAGTTGTCTGCACTGACAGCTGGGCCTGTATCAATGCTTGACTGTTTGGCTACCTACATAGTACCATGCCAACTGGTTGGTTGGTCACAGACACCTCTAGAGACAAGATCTGTGACAAGATTTATAAGCCTGTGGTCAGGATAAAACAGTTACAGTATACCATGGGATGGGCCATTTGCCACAGGCATCCCCAGGAAACCATGTACCAGATGAATTGGCTCAGATATGTTGGCTAGAAGGAATGCCTCATTCTGATGTGGCTCAATAGTTACGTCAATGTTTACTGCATGTGGCACAGAAGACAATGTGGACTATAGCCAATTGCTGGGCCTGCCTTTGACCTTTGAAGAAATGAGCAGAGACTGACAGGAGTATACTGTATGCTCTGAAAGAGACTGACTCCAAGTCCCACAGCAACATGGTACAACAACTAAGGAGCTGAAACTCCTGGTTTCTAGTAGCTTTTCCTACACACTGTGCAAACCAGCAGATGAACAAAAGAGGCCTGAAGCATATCTCTGCAGCCTCTGGCCTACAACAGGTAATAGAGTGAACAAGGCTTACTCACTTTCCTGGACATGCACTATAAGAATGGGTGCAATTTGGAATCAAACTGAAGTTTCATGTACCACACAATCCTACTGCAGCAAGCATGGTAGAGAGATACAATAGTTTGTAAAAATCCATACTGAAGTCAGACACCAATAGTCTATGTGGATGGTCAGTCTACTTATGGATACTGCTACTGTGTTTGAATGAAAAGCCTCATAAGGAATTATCCAATTAAACATGACAGAATAGGAAGGCAAAACAAAAACATCCTCCCAAAAACACATAAAAAGAAAATACAGCAGATGCAACTAGACCTGAAAAACACCTTTAGACAGTAGAACAGAACCCATACACCTAAGGAAGAAGAGAAGACGATACAGAAAAGGGTGAGGAGTCAAAGCCGATATTGAGCTGGACAAAAGTCCTCCTCCCAAATCAGCCTACATGTAGGAGAAGAGGAACAGAACAGGGCAGAGGTAGGAGCCCAGGAGTGCTCCACCCTGGCCCTGGAGATCTGCTCTGCAAACACAAGCCCGCACTGCACTGCATTCTGGTGATTATCAGCACTGGACATTAGAGCAGGTAGAACAATCTGGGAGGCTGAGACTCCAGCAGTTTGGAGATCAAGCATGCTCCACCAGTCCTGAGACCCAAAGCAAAAGCAGCAGTTTGAAAGACTTGCCAGCAGTGGGAGGGACACCAAGAGGGGAAGAGGGTTGGATGAAACTCTCTCCTCAACAAAAAGGGCAGGTGGAGGATATCACCCCAACCCTTCTTCGGCCTAGCAGATCAGGAACTCTTCAGAGCTCCAGACACTCCATACCCGTTGCTAGCAATGCAGGCCCGAGGCACCTCCTTGTACACTGCTGGGAACCAATCCAATTGACACAGTAGCAGCATTGGACTTTTCTACTTGTCAGGTTCACAGAGACTTCCACAGCTTGCATTGGTCGATTTCAGCCCAAACAAAGAGGGACCTGAAGGAGCAAGCCCCTAGAGCTCCTTCCTCCCTGCAGGTATCCAAACCTGGTGCTATGCATCCAGCCGGGGCACACTGGTCCACCCACCCCCATTAACCCTGCAGCCCAAAAATTGTTGCAAGCCAGGTAGAGAGAGGCCTAACCCACAGCGAGCTCAACAGATTCCTGAGCTGATCACAAAGGCAGCAGCTCAAGAAAATTGCCCACCCACACTTAGACACTACAAAAGCCAGACAGAAAGGAGCCCCATCCATGGCATGCCAACAACAGGGACCCCTGCAAAATAGAAAAAACCATTAGAGAGTAAAGAATGTTGACCTTCTGAGCATCAAGCACACATTCTTAATAAAGCTACAACTCTTTAGACCAGAAATCACAGCAACATTTAATACAAAGGAAGAAACACGGAATCACTGACAAAATGAGCAGGCAGAGGAATTTTATCCAATCTCAACTATAAGACAGAAACCCAGAAAGAGGGCTAAATGAAATAGAGATCACCAATCTTGATAAAGATTTCAAAATAAAAGTCCTAAACATGCTCATAGATTTACAGAAAAGTAATCAAGATCTCAGGGAGGACTTCAAGAAAAAGATAGAAAACCTGAAGAAGAGTCACTCAAAGCTGAAGAATACAGAGTCTGAAATAAAGAGGCAAAGGAGAGATTCAAAAGTAAATTAGATAATGTGGTGGAGATGGTAAACAAAATAGAAATGTAGAGAACAGCAAAACAAAGAAGCTGAGGAAGAGAGAAAAAAGGACCTCTAGGAATGAAATAAGAGAGCTATGTGACCAAAACAAACTAAACCATACTCACATAATAGGGGTAACAGAATGAGAAGAGAAGATAAAGGGCTAGAAAGCCTTTTAAGAAAATAATTGTTGAAACCTTCCCCAATCTGGGGAATGAAATAAACACTCAGGTCATGGAAGCACAGAGATCCCCTAACAAAAGGAACCCCAGCAAGACAACACCAAGACCGACAGACATATAATAATTAAAATGGGAAAGATCTAGGAGAGAAAGTGTTGAAAGCAGCCAGAGAGAGAAAAAAAGATTACTTATAAAGGAAATAACATCAGGCTATAAGCTGACTTCTCAGCAGAAACTATTCAGTCCAGAAGCAAGTAGCACTATATATTTAAGGTACTAAAACAGAAGGACCTCCAACCAAGAATCCTCTACCCAGTGAGATCATCATTTAAATTTGAAGCAGGGATTAAACAATTTCCAGATAAAAGCTGAAGGAATTCGCCACCACTAAGCCAGTTTTACATGATATGTTAAAGGTATCGCTGTAGAGGGAAATGACCCCAAGGCTAAAAAGCTGTCACCAATGAAAATGAACCCACAGTAAAAGTAGTAAACAAACTAATTACCAAGCAACAGGCACATGAGAAGATGCTCCACATCTCCTATCATCAGGGAACTACAACTTAAAACCACAATGAGGTATCATCTCATACCAGTTTGGATGGCCACTATCCAAAAGACAGTAACAGATGCTGGAAAGGATGTGGAGAAATGGGAATCCTCTTACACTGTTGGTGGGAATGTAAATTGGTGTTACAATTGTGGAATGCAATATGGATGTTCTTCAAAAATCTAAAAATAGAAATATGATTTGACCCAGTAATTACACTTCTAAGAATTTACCTGAAGAAAACAAAATCCGTGGTTCTAAAAGATGTATGTATCCCATGTTTATCACTGCACTATTTGTAATAGCCAAAGTATAAAAGCAACCTAAGTGTCCACATAACAGATGCATGGATAAAGATATTCGACAAATACACAATGGAATATTATTCAGCTATATAAAAAAAGAGATACTGTCATTTCCAACAAAATGAATGGTTCTACAAGGTATTATGCTCAGTGAAATGAGCCAAGAAGAGAAGACAAATACCATATGATTTCACATATTTGTGGAGTAAAAAATCAAAGCAAAACAAAAGGAACAAAATAGCAGTAAGCTAACACACCAGAAGGGACTAGTGGTCACCAAGGGGGAGGGGTTGGGGCAGGAATGGCTGGGGCACGTGTGCAGAGAGGGTGAAGGGATAAAGGCGCATAATTCACAATCACAATATAGGTTGTTCACAGGGAGAGTACTACAGCATGGAGAATACAATCACTCCGTAATACCTTACTGTGCTGACAGAAGTAACCACACTAGAGTAGGTGAGGACTTAACAATATGGGTAACTGTTGAACCACAGTGTTGTACATTTGAAACAAACATAGGATTGTGTATCAAGGATACTATAACTTTTTTAAGAAAGGCTGCTGCTGCAAAAATAATGTTGTATAAAAAAGTCATACACCGGGATCACGGGAAGATGGCAGCATGAGTAGTTCAGAGGAAATCTCCTCCCCAAAACATATATTTATGAAAATACAACAAATACAACTGTTCCTAAAAGAGACACCAGTGGATGCAGTACAACAGCCAGGATACATCTACATCTGTGAGAACTCAACATCACATGAAGGGGGTAAAATACAAGCCGCGGCCAGGCGGGACCCGAACGCTCCCCCACCCCAGAACCCGGTGGAAAGAAAGGAGTCAGAACGGGGAGGGAGTGAAAGCCCAGGACTGCTAAACAACCAGCTCTAGAAATCCGCACCCAGAGCGCAGAAACAAGGTGCATGGGGTGCTGGACGTTAGAGAAACGGAAAAGCAAAACCTGATGGCACATCCCTGCAACCAGCACCCTTGAGACAAAAGAAAAGCGAGTACTTTCTGCAAGTCTTAAAGAGACAGGGACCCCAGAGCTGGACGAAGACGTCCTGTCACACTTAGCTGAAAGCTGGGAATCTCGGGGAACCTTAGGCGCCCTAAACCCCGGGTAGGCAGTGCAGCTCTGAAGCCCCTTACAGCACTAAGCAGCCTGCCAGTCTTTCCTCCAACTGGCGTGGACCCCGACACACTGGCCCAGTAGCGAGAGAGTGGCGAGTGACGGGGGCGGCGGCACCGGAAGGGACCGGGAGCAGATCGAGTGTGCCAATGGCGCCAGAGGGGACCAGGAGAGGCTTGTGGGAGCCTGCAGCAGCAGCAACCACACACCTCAGGTGCAGCTCACATGCACCAGCAGCAGTGGAACCACAGGAGCCTGGTAGAGGCCCACGTGGGAGGGCCCTGCGAGCACCTGCAGTGGACACAGAGGGAGCAGGTGGGCTCCCAGCAGACGACCGGAATCCCAGCCCAACGCACAGCTTCCCAGGTCACACCCAAAGGCCGCTGTTGGCACACAGCTGCCTGGCAGGGGCGCCACTAGCACAGAGGAGCGCACCTGGCATACCTGCCACTCCCTGCAGGCCTCCGCGCTGCTCTGACGGAGATCCCACACACAGCTGCTTAGAGGACTAACCTGGTGGCTGCTCCAGGAGTGCGGGTAACTGACACAGGCAGTGTCAGAGGGCAAGGCATCCAGCAAGCAGGAAAGGACTTTCTTCTCCCAGCAGACACACCCACAACCTGCCTACAGTCACTGCTATCACAATGAAAAGGCAAAAAATTTAGTCCAGTCCAAGGTAGTTCAGACAACACCTGTGAGAGGATCTGCAGAGACAGACCTAACCAATCTCGCTGAAAAAGAATACAAAATAAAAATCATAAACATGCTGACAGAGCTGCAGAGAAATATGCAAGAGCTAAGGGATGAACTAAGGAGGAAGATTACAGACGTCCGGAGGGAGATCACAGAAGTGAAACAAACTCTGGAAGGATTTATAAGCAGAATGGATGAGATGCAAGAGGCCATTGATGGAATACAAACCAGAGAACAGAATTGCATAGAAGCTGATGGAGAGCGAGCTAAAAGGATCTCCAGGAATGAAACAACTCTAAGAGAACTGTAAGACCAAACCAAAAGGAACAATATCCACATTATAGGGGAACCAGAAGAAGAAGAGAGAGAAAAAGGGATAGAAAGTGACTTTGAAGAAATAATTGCTGAGAACTTCCCCAAATTGGGGGAGGAAATAGTTGCTCAGAAGACGGAGGCACACAGAACACCTGAGAGACGGGACCTAAAGAGGACAACACCAAGACACATAATAATTAAAATGGCAAAGATCAAGGAAAAGGACAGAGTATTAAAGGCAGTGAGAGAGAGAAAAAACGTCACCTACAAAGGGAAACCTATCATGCTATCCTCAGACTTCCAAACAGAAACTTTACAGGCCAGAAGGAAACAAGCTAACAGGCTGGAAGACCTAGAAGAAATGTACAACTTCCTAGAAAAATACAAAACTTCCAAGACTTACCAAGGAAGAAACAGAAATTCTAAACAGACCAATTGCCATCAAACAAATTGAATTGGTAAACAAAAAACTACCCAAGAACAAAACACCTGATCCAGATGGATTCACCACGGAATTTTATAAGACATACAGAGAAGAAATAATAACCAATCTCCTTAAAGTTTTCCAAAAAATGAAAGAGGAGGGAATACTTCCAAACTCATTCTATGATGTCAGCATCACACTACTACCAAAACTACGCAAAGACCCCACCAAAAAAGAAAATTACACACCAATACCCCAATGAACATACATGTAAAATATAGCAAACCGAATTCAAAAATAGAGCAAGAGGATAATGCACCACAATCAAGTGGGATTCATCTCAGGGACATAAGGATGGTACAACATTTGAAAATCCATCAACATGATCCACCACATCAACAGAAAGGAAAGAAACCACATGATCATATCCATAGATGCTGAAAAAGCATTCGACAAAATTCAAAATCCATTCATGATAAAAACTCTCAACAAAATGGGTATAGAGGGCAAGTATCTCAACACAATAAAGGCCATATACGGCAAACCCACAGCCAACATCATACTTAATAGGGAGAGGCTGAAAGCTATTCCTCTAAGACCAGGAACAAGACAGGGATGCCCACTCTCCCCACTGTTATTCAACATAGTACTGGAGACCCTAGTCACAGCAATCAGGCAAAACACAGGGATAAACGGCATCGAGATGGGTAAACAAGAAGTCAAACTGTCATTATTTGCAGATCACATGATATTGTACATAAAAAACCCTAGACTCCATTCCAAAACAACTAGAAGAACTATTAGAATTCAGCAAAGTTGTAGGATACAAAATTAATACACGGAAATCTGATGCTTTCCTATACACTCATTATGAACTAACAGAAAGAGAAATCAGGAAAACAATTCCATTCCCATTTGCATCAAAAAAATAAAATAGCTAGGAACAGAGGCAGAGCCAAGATGGCGGTGCGAGTGGAGCAGCAGAAATCTCCTCCCAAAACCACATATATTTTTGAAAATACAACAAAGAAAACTCTTCCTAAAAGAGAGACCAGAAGACACAGTACAACATCCAGACCACATCCACACCTGCGAGAAACCAGCGCCTCACGAAGGGAGTTAGATACAAGCCCTGGCCCGGCAGGACCAGAGCGCCCCACACCCCAGCTCTGGGCGGGAGGAGAGGAGATGGAGCGGGGAGGGAGAGGGAGCCCAGGACTGCTTTAAAAGCCAGACCTAGCCATCAGCACCAGAGCAAAGACACAGTACATACATGGGGTCCTGGATACTAGGGAAACAGGACAGTAAGACCTGTGAGCAGGTCCCTGTAGCCGGCGCACCAGGGACAAAGAAAAGCGAGTGCTTCTTGGAAGTTTCAAAGGGACAAGGACCCCACAGCTGGACGGAAGCATCCTGGGACACTTAGTTCAACAGCAGGGAACTACGGGCACCCTAAATCCCTGGATTGCAGGGCAGCTCAGAGGCCCATCACGGAGATAAACAGCCTCCCAGCCGTTCCACCTACAACGTGGCTCCACCATATCAGAGTTGCACCCCGAGGCAGGTCACACCCACAGCAACAGCGGAGATAAAATCCATAGCGGACAAGCAAGAATCAAAAGCCCCGACTGCGCACAGCTGCCCAGCACAAGCCACTAGAGGTCGCTGTTCTACCATGAAAGGAAGGCCAAAAACAAACAAGAAGGAAAGTTCTTCCAGCCATCACTCATGCCAGCTCTGAAAACTATCTCTATAGCCATGAAAAGGCAAAATTTGAGGCTCACAAAGACTACAGAGACAACACCTGAGAAGGAGACAGACCTAACCAGTCTTCCTGAAAAAGAATACTAAACAAAAATCATAAACATGCTAACGGAGATGCAGAGAAATACACAAGAGCTAAGGGATGAAGTCCGGAGGGAGATTACAGACATCCGGAGGGAGACTACAGACGTCCAGAAGGAGATTACAGAAGTGAAACAAACTCTGGAAGGACTTATAAGCAGAATGAATAAGATGCAAGAGGCCATTGATTGAATAGAAACCAGAAAACTGGAAGGCATAGAAGCTGACACAGACAGAGATAAAAGGATCTCCAGGAAAGAAGCAATATTAAGAGAACTGTGTGACCAATCCAAAAGAATAATATCTGCATTATAGGGGAACCAGAAGAAGAAGAGAGAGAAAAAGGGATAGAAAGTGTCTTTGAAGAAATAATTGCTGAGAACTTCCCCAAACTGGGGGAGGAAATAGTTGCCCAGACTATGGAGGCACACAAAACTCCCGAGAGACGGGGCCCAAAGAGAACAACACCAAGACACATAATAATTAAAATGGCAAAGATCAAGGACAAGGACAGAGTATTAAAGGCAGCCAGAGAGAGAAAAAAGGTCACCTACAAAGGAAAACCCATCAAGCTATCAACAGACTTCTCAACAGAAACCTTACAGGCCAGAAGAGAATGGCATGATATATTAACACAATGAAACAGAAGGGCCTTGAACCAAGGATACTGTATCCAGCACGATTATCATTTAAATATGAAGGAGGGATTAAACAATTCCCAGACAAGCAAAAATTCAGGGAATTTGCCTACCACAAAGCACCTCTACAGGGTATCTTAGAGGGACTGCTCTTGATGGGAGGACTCCTAAAAAGAGCACAGAACAAAACAACCAAAATATGAAGAATGGAGAGGAGGAATAAGAAGGGAGAGAAACAATCATCAGACTGTGTTTATAATAGCTCAATAAGCGAGTTACGTCAGACAGTGAGGTAGTAAACAAGCTACCCTTGAACCTTTGGTAACCACGAATCTAAAGCCTGCAATGGCAATAAGTACGTATCTTTCAATAATCACCCTAAATGTAAATGGACTGAATGTGCCAATCAAAAGACACAGAGTAATAGAATAGACAAAAAGTAAGACCCAGCTATATGCTGCTTACAAGAGACTCACCTCAAACCCAAAGACATGTACAGATTAAAAGTAAAGGGATGGAAAAAGATATTTCATGGAAACAACAGAGAGAAAAAAGCAGGTGTTGTAATACTAGTATAAGACAAAATAGAATTCAAAATAAAGAAAGTAACAAGAGATAAAGAAGGACATCATATAATGATAACGGGCTCACTCCAACAAGAGGATATAACCATTATAAATATATATGCACCCAATACAGGAGCAGCAACATATGTGAAACAAACACTAACAGAATTAAAGGAGGAAACAGAATGCCATGCATTCATTTTGGGAGACTTTAACACCACTCACTCAAATGACAGAGCCACCAAACAGAAAATAAGTAAAGACACAGAGGCACTGAACAACACACTAGAACAGATGGACCTAATAGACATCTATAGAACACTATATCCAAAAACAACAGCATACACATTCTTCTCAAGTGCACATGGAACATTCTCCAGAACAGACCACATACTAGGCCACAAAAACAGCCTCAATAAATTCCAAAAGATTGAAATCCTACCAACCAACTTTTCAGACCATAAAAGTATAAAACTAGAAATAAACGTTACAAAGAAAGCAAAAAGGCTCACAAACACATGGAGGCTTAACAACATGCTCCTAAATAATCAATGGATCAATGACAAAATCAAAATGGAGATCCAGCAATATATGGAAAAAAACGACAACAACAACACAAAGCCCCAACTTCTGTGGGACGCAGCAAAAGCAGTGTTAAGAGGAAAGTATATAGCAATCCAGGCATCTTTCAAGAAGGAAAAACAATCCCAAATGAATAGCCAAATGTCAGTTATCGAAATTGGAAAAAGAAGAACAAATGAGGCCTAAGGCCAGCAGAAAGAGGGACATAATAAAGATCAGAGAAGAAATAAATAAAATTCAGAAGAATAAAACAACAGAAAAAATCAATGAAACCAAGAGCTGGTTCTTCAAGAAAATAAACAAAATAGATAATCATCTAGCCAGACTTATTATTAAGAGAAAAGGAGAATAAACACACATCAACAGAATCAGAAATGAGATAGGAAAAATCACGACGGACCCCACAGAAATACAAAGAATTATTAGAGAGTACTATGAAAACCTATATGCTAACAAGCTGGAAAACCTAGAAGAAATGGACAACTTCCTAGAAAAATACAACCTTCCAAGACTGACCCAGAAAGAAAAAGAAAATCTAAACAAACCAATTACCAGCAACGAAATTGAATCGGTAATCAAAACACTACCCAAGAACAAAACCCCCAGGTGAGATGGATTTACCTCAGAATTTTAACAGACATACAGAGAAGACATCACACCCATTCTCCTTAAAGTTTTCCAAAAAACAGAAAAGGAGGGAATACTCCCAAACTCATCCTATGAAGCCAACATCACCCTAATACCAAAACCAGGCAAAGACCCCACCAAAAAAGAAAACTACAGACCAATATCCCTGATGAATGTAGATGCAAAAATACTCAACAAAATATTAGTGAACCGAATTAAAAAATACATCAAAAGGATTGTACACCATCACCAAGTGGGATTCATTTCAGGGATACAAGGATGGTACAACATTCGAAAATCCATAAACATCATCCACCACATCAACAAAAAGGACGAAAACCACACAATCATCTCCACAGATGCTGAAAAAGCATTCAACAAAATTCAACATCCATTCATGATAAAAACTTTCAACAAAATGGGCATAGAGGGCAAGTACCTCAACATAATAAAGGCCATATATGATAAACCCACAGCTAACATCATACTGAACAGCGAGAGGCTGAAAGCTTTTCCTCTGAGATTGGGAACAAGACAGAGATGCCCAGTGTCCCCACTGTTATTCAACATAGTACTGGAGGTCCTAGCCACGGCAATCAGACAAAGAAATACAAGGAATCCAGATTGGTAAATAAGAAGTCAAACTGTCACTTTTGCAGACGACATGATATTGTATATAAAAACCCCTAAAGACTCCACTGCAAAACTACTAGAACTAATATCGGAATTCAGCAAAGTTGCAGGATACAAAATTAACACACAGAAATCTGTAGCTTTCCTGTACACTAACAATGAACTAATTGAAAGAGAAATCAAGAAAACAATTCCATTCACAATAGCATCAAAAAGAATAAAATACCTAGGAATAAACCTAAAAGAGGAAGTGAAAGACCTATACCCTGAAAACTACAAGACACTTTTAAGATAAATTAAAGGGGACACTAACAAATGGAAACTCATCCCATGCTCCTGGCTAGGAAGAATTAATATCGTCAAAATGGCCATCCTGCCCAAAGCAATATACAGATTCGATGCAATCCCTCTCAAATTACCAGCAACATTCTTCAATGAATTGGAACGAATAATTCAAAAATTCATATGGAAACACCAAAGACCCCGAATAGCCAAAGCAATCCTGAGAAGGAAGAACAAAGTGGGGGGGATCTCGCTCCCCAACTTCAAGCTCTACTACAAAGCTACAGGAATCAAGATTTGGTACTGGTACAAGAACAGACCCACAGACCAGTGGAACAGAATAGAGACTCCAAACATTAACCCAAACATATATGGTCAATTAATACACAATAAAGGGGCCATGGACATACAATGGGGAAATGACAGTCTCTTCAACAGATGGTACTGGCAAAACTGGACAGCTACATGTAAGAGAATGAAACTGGATCACTGTCTAACACCATACACAAAAGTAAATTCGATATGGATCAAAGACCTGAATGTAAGTCATGAAACCATAAAACTCTTAGAAAAAGACATAGGCAAAAATCTCATGGACGTACACATGAGTGACTTCTTCATGAACATATCTCCCCGGG
This sequence comes from Manis javanica, assembly GCF_040802235.1. Classification (NCBI taxonomy): domain Eukaryota; kingdom Metazoa; phylum Chordata; class Mammalia; order Pholidota; family Manidae; genus Manis; species Manis javanica. The sequence goes on from NC_133174.1 coordinate 64,543,477, forward strand.
CAAGGGAAACAATGGCAAAAATGAACAAGTGGGACTATATCAAGCTAAAAAGCTTCTGTACAGCAAAGGACACCATCAATAGAACAAAAATGTATCCCACAGTATGGGAGAATATATTCATAAATGACAGGTCCGATAAAGGATTGATATCTAAAATACATAAAGAGCTCACACACCTCAACAAACTAAAAGCAAATAATCCAATTATAAAATGGGCAGAGGAGCTGAATAGACAGTTCTCCAAAGAAGAAATCCTGATGGCCAACAGGCACATGAAAAGATGCTCCACATCGCTAATCATCAGGGAAATACAAATTAAAATCACAATGAGATATCACCTCATACCAGTAAGGATCGCCATCATCGAAAAGACAAAGAACAACAAATGTTGGCGAGGATGTAGAGAAAGGGGAACCCTCCTACACTGCTGATGGGAATGTAAATTAGTTTAACCATTGTGGAAAGCAGGATGGAGGTTCCTCAGAATGCTCAAAATAGAAATACCATTTGACCCAGGAATTCCACTTGTAGGAATTTACCCTAAGAATGCAGCTCTCCAGTTTGAAAAAGACAGATGCACCCCTATGTTTATCACTGTACTACTTACAATAGCCAAGATATGGTAGCAACCTAAATGTCCATCAGTAGATGAATGGATAAAGAAGACGTGGTACATATACACAATGGAATATTACTCAGCCATAAGAAAAAAACAGATCCTACCATTCTCAACAACATGGATCGAGCTAAAGGGTATTATGCTCAGTGAAATAAGCCAGGCGGAGAAAGACAAGTACCAAATGATTTCACTCATATGTGGAGTATAAGAACAAAGGAAAACTGAAGGAACAAAACAGCAGCAGAATCACAGAACCCAGGAATGGACTAACAGTTACCAAAGGGAAAGGGACTGGGAGGATGGGTCGGAAGGAATGGATAATGGCGGGGAAAAAGAAAGAGGGCATTACGATTACCATGTATAGTGCCTGGGGGGCACGGGGAGGGCTGTGCAACACAGAGAAGACAAGTAGTGATTTTACAGCATCTTACTATGCAGATGGACAGTGACTGTGAAGGGGTATGTGGGGGGGCACTTGGTGAATGGGGGAGCCTTGTAAACATAATATTCTTCATGTAATTGTAGATTAATGATACCAAAATTTAAAAAAAAGAAGTCATACACCAAGAAAACTGCACGTTTCAAGTTATCATTTCAAAACCAACCATAAAAAAACATTTCTGAGACCATTAAGGAAATCTGGATGTGCACTGAGAATTAGACATTGAAGAATTATGTTCAGGGGTCAGGGAGGGAGGTTTGGAGGGAGATGGCTCAAAGGTACAATCTTCTAATTATAAATCAGGACTAGGGACGTTAATATATAGCATGGTAACTGATGTACCATTTGATATATATGAACGTTAAGAGAGTCAATCCTAAGAGTTCTCATCTTAGGAAGAAATGGTTTTCCCTTTAGTTTTTCTTCTTTTATTGTATCTATATGGGAAGGCGGATATTAGCTGTACTGTACTCATCATTTCACAATATATGTACATCAAACTATCATGTTGTATGCCTTAAATTATACAATGATGTATATCAATTATTTCTTAATAAAACTGGCAAAAAACCACTGAAAACTAAATAAATGAAAGAACGAAGAAAGGCTTTCTGGTGCATGTCTATAGAATATAAAAATGGTCTTTTCGTGAACAGAAGCATTGCATTTGACTAGGTCAGAGAAAATTAAACAATGTAGTCATTCAAGACGAAAAAAATATAAACAATAAATTTTTTATTTTTGCATACCTGAAGACTGGCAAAATCCAGTATGAGAAGATAGCACTAAATTTTCGGTCACAGGCTTAATTTTCTGCTCATCACTGCTCCCATCGCCTCCAGAATTCTGTTCACCCCCTCCTATATCAGAAGAGGATGAGGAAGTAATGTCAGCTTGCTTCCTTTTAGTGCTTGACCTTAAGGAGTTTCTCATTTTCTCTTTGACATTGCATGCCTTCTTTTTAGCTGATGTTCTTTGTTTCTTCAGCTTTTTGTTATCTTCAGAACTTTCCTCAGCATCAGATGATGATGAGCCAATTTGTATTTCCTTGGTATTTCTCTTTGAATTTAAATTTCTTCTCTCCCTCAATTCTGTTCTTTTCATTCTCTTATCTGAAGAATCACAACCATCCTCTTTCATGAAATATTTCTCAGTATCAGATGATGAACCATCTTGTCTCTTCCTTGAACTCTTTTCAGGCATGTTGCACCTTTTCTTCTCTTTACCAGATGCTCCATTCTTACTCCTTTTATCTTCTGAAGAATCACAATTATCTCTTTTCCCTGGTAACTTCTCAGCATTACTAGATAACTCATCCTTCTTTTTAAAATTGTTACCTTTTATTTTTTTGCTTCTCTTTACCCCATCAGTTATATGATTCTTATTTTGTTTTTGGCCTTTAAGAAAGCAACAGATTTCTTCACCCTTAGGTAATTTCTCAGTGCCATCAGATGATGAATCATACTGTTGCTCCATCTTAACTACCTTTTTCTTCAAATCTGTAGTTTTCTTTTCTTTTTCCGCAGTTCCCTTTTTGCTTTGCTTTTTATCATCTTCAGAGGATTCATCACTCTGCTCTTTCTTTGGGAACATCTCACCAACATCAGATAAGCCAACCAGTCCTTTCTTACATGTTTTGGTTTTCATATGTTTACTCTTTTCTTTAGTTTCAGCAACCTTTTTGTCTCCTGAAGATTTAAAACTCTCATCTTTCCCAGAAAGAGTTTTATCAGCACCATCAGAGTAAACAGCTGCCTGTTGCTTCTTAGCAAGTCGTTCTCTGAATTCCACAATGGTCTTGTCTTTATTAACTGTGCCTTCTGAAGAGAAATTCTCTCTCTCTTGTTTTCTTTCCATATCATCAGTTGATCCTTGTACAGTCTTCAAACTTTTCTGCCCTTGATTGTCCATTCCTTGACTGTTGTGTTTTTCATCTTCAGAAGAATCATAATCTTCTTTATTTGGAACTCTTTTTTTGGTTGTTCTGACAGCCCCTATTTTACTCATGTTCTTTATCTCTTTTTCTAATTCTGAATCATAATTAGAAGATTCAGACTGGTTTTGTCGTTTCTTTTTAGAAAGTATAGACCTTTTAGCTGTTTTGCCTTTTTTAATATCAAAATCTGAGCCAGACGTAGAATTTTTTCGTTTCCTCTTTCCTTTATCATCTTTCCCTGTTTGAGTCTTAAAATCATACAAAGTCTTCTCATGATCTGTAAGAGTATCATTAATATCAGTATCTGAAGAACTGTTACTCATCCTGGAAACCTCTTTGAGGATTGTTAGCATTTCATCAGAATCTGAATTTTGATCCACAGTTTCTGACTGCTTAGACTTGGGCAATTTAATAGATTTAGGATTATCTATAGCACTGTCAGAACAATTCCGCTTATCCTTTTTTCTCATTGAAACTGGTAATTTTTGTTTCTCTTTAACTGCATCATTACTTTCTTCATCTGAATTAGATGTTGCAGGATTAGTTTCAGTCTGTCGCCTCAAGGGTGTAGTCTTTACACGTGGGGATCTTCGAAGATCAGATTCTTCTAAAAGTAACGGAACTTCAGTTTCAGTCAAATGTTCACTATCACTCTTTTCCTGTCCAAGTCCAAAGTTCTCTTGTTTAGGGTTCAGACGAGAACATTTATAGTCATCTTTATCTTGTGGAATTTCCTGACAATCAGCACCTTTAATTGGGGAATTAGAAAGGGAAACGGGGGTGAGTTTAACATATAATTCTTTTGTTACTTTTGCTGTAGTTTTTGATTTAATACCTCCTCTGTTGTCTTTTGAAGTAATATTTAATTTTACGGAAGAACTCTCCAGTTCTTGCTCAGTTCCACTGTTGCTCTCTCCCTGATACTCAGCTGAACTCTGAACTTCCATACCACTCTCAAGATTCTCAAAAATGTCTTCTGGAACAGAGGAAGGAACAGACACAATATCCATGTCTAAGTCTTCAGAAGTGTTAGCAGGTTCATACTGAGGTTCTTGTTTTTTATCAGATTTCTTATGTTCACCAATGGCATTTTTATTTGCCCTCTGTTCCTCTACTACTACACTCTGATCCAGGTGCTCACTATCTACCTGCTTTCTTGGTAGTTTAGCTTCTGATTTCGGAATATCTTTCCGTTCCAAAGCACAAGATTTTTCTCCTTTTCGCACTTTCGTTTCAGACTTACCATCTATGACTTTATGCTCTTTGGTATTTTTCTCTTTGTTTACAGCATCCGAAGCTCGAATCTCTGAATTCAAATCTTCTTCTAATGCAAGATGTGCTTTCTTGATATCAGCCAACACAGACTTAAAAGCTTTAAGCTTTCGTAACTTTGTAGCAGAACTGATTTCTGAATTATCTGTTGCCTGCTTCAAAAACTTAACATAGCTGGAGTTCATGTTCGCTGTGGTCTCAATCAGTTTTTTTGCCTTCTTAATCATCTCTTTGGGCACAATTAGTGCTGAGTAAGAGTAGATTACAGAACCAGAACATGAATCATCTAATTTCTTTTCTTCTCCATTACAACTTGAACTATTTTTCTTTGGAGAAAATTTGGGTGTATGGTCATAAACTTTATTCTTTTCATTGTCAACTTTTATCTTCTTCTTATTTTGTTGCAACAACTGTTCTAAATTTTCAAATACACTGTTACATGTAGTGACCAAATCCAACAAAGGCTCCGGGTGACAAATGTAGCAATACCATTGGTTATTTTCATCCATTATTGTAGAGAGCTCCTTTCGACCAAGGTTGCGCAAAATGCATTTCTTGCAGAAGGCATTATGACAAAAGTCGCAACAAATCAAGTTTCCACCTTCTGCACACCATCTGAAATTATTTAATGATTTAAAATATTATTCTCAAATGAAACTCATTTCAAATCTTTTCATTATTGAAACAATTTAAATTTTCCTGCTAGCAATTTTAATATTAAAATAATTTAGTTATCTGCTTATTCGTTACTGGAAACTAAAACATAAAACCTAAGACTTTGTGGAAAAGAACCACCTTTATTAAAGGCTTCAACGGTAATACTAAAAAAATGGATATAATAAAACAGACTGTAAGAATTTCCCCCAAGTAAATAGAGAACAATGAATTTTAGTTCATCTTGGTTTATTACCTACCTACACTGTTCATCCATTCCATCAGAGTCACGGCTAATATCATCACTCATGTAATATTTAAAGCAATTCTATTAAAAGAGAAGGGGAAGCAGAAATTTTATTCAAAATTTATAACATTCATAAAAGATAAAATCTTTATTTTTTAAGCCATCAAAAAAGAAAAGGGAGTATGTGCATGTTTTAAAAAGTCAAAACAAAAACACTGTACTGTCCATTACTAGTACTTTCCAGACATAGGAGTATCTCAATAAATTAATTCCTTGAAATAGATTTCCACATTTTCAAGCACCACTATTCCTCATATAGAAGTTAATAAAAGATTTTGGTAAAACAAATTTCTATCTCATAGGATTAGCTACTAAAGTGCTACATAAAAATGTATTTGATGCTGTTGCTAATTAATAAGCAGTCATCATATATAAACAGCTATTATGTGTACAACTAAGCAATATTAACCTACATTATCTTTAAACCTCGAAATACCTACTATGCTAGATAGGAGATCTGGCTCAATTGAGAGTAAAGGCAAAGGTTAATTAATATGTAAATAAATCTCCTAAAGTCAAACCACTAGTAAGAGATAAGGATGGTGTTCAAATTCAACACCTAACTGATTCTAAACTCCTTTTCAATGAGACAGGAAAGTGCGAAGTTTTTTCCATGCCCACTGATGAAATCTATTGGTTACTGAAGTAAGCCAGGCACAACAGACTGGCTCTTGAAAAAAACCAATCTTGCATCTAAGAAAAGAGAAAGGGAATGCACAATACAAATCCAGCAATATGAATTTCAGTTGTCACAATTTAAAACTAGAAGCTACAACATATACCCTAGATAGGCTCTGTGTGAACTGAATTCAAGGAAAGGAGAGAGCCAAACTGCAAAAGGAGGAAGTAATTTTAGTACATTTAAGTAGGTTTATATCTATCAAAAATTCATTCAAGAAAAGATCCAAAACCAGAATGCTGAGGTAAGTCTGGTATGACCCTGTACTTCAAGAAGACATTTTATTGGGAAACAAACTAACAGGATTGATATTAGAAATTAATATGAGTTGAGGAGATGATAATCTTGATATTAAATATACTATAAAATTAACTCCAAGGTATTACTAATAAAAAAACATACACAGATTGTTACAACTACCTTACTCAACAAAGTCGATGTAGAGGGAACATACCACAACATAATAAAGGCCATGTACGAAAAACCCACACCTAACATCATTCTCAATGGTGAAAAGCTAAATGCTTTTCCTCTAAGATCAGGAACGAGACAATATGACCATTCTCACCAACTTCATTCAACATAATATTGGGAGTCCAAGCCACAGCAACCACACAAGAAAATAAACTTAAAGGCATCCATTTGTCTTTCGTGGTTCCATATAAATTTTAGAATTATTTGTTCTAGTTCACCGAAAAATGTCATTGGTATTTTGATGGGCATTACTTTGGGCAGGACAGCCACTCAGATTAGTATTAATTCTTCCTATCCATGAGCATGGGATAGCTTTGGTAAAGAAGTCAAACTGTACCTATTTGCAGATGACATGATACTCTATATACAGAAAACCCTAAAGATGCTGCCAAAAAGCTGTTAGAACAAACACAAGGATTTAGTAATAGAAAATTATACAGAAACTTGTTGCAGTTCTATATCCTTCTATACACAAGGAACTAGCAGAAAGAGAAATAAAGAAAATAATTCCAATTACAATTACATCAAAAACAATATAATACCTAGGAAAAAAACAAACCAAGGAGGTGAGACCTTACTCTGAAAACTGTAAGACACTGAGATGAAAGAAACTGAAGACACAAATAAATGTAAAGCTATCCCATGCTCAAGGATAGAAAGAATTAATATTGTCAAAATGGCCATCCTGCCCACAGCAATCTCCATCAAAATACCAATGGCATTTTTAATGGCCTACAGCAAATAATCCTGAAATTTATATGGAACCACAAAAGACCCTGAATAGCCAAAGCAATCCTGAGAAAATAGAACAAAGTTGGGGGTATCATGCTCCCTGATTTCAAGCTGTACTACAGAACTACAGGGAGTGAAACATTATGATACTGGCACAAAAACAGACACACAGGTCAATGGACAGAAGAGAGAGGGCCCATAAATAAACCTATGCATATATAGTCAATTAATATTATAAAAAAAGGAGGCAAGAAAATATAAAACTGGGAAAAGACAGTCTCTTCAATTCACGGTGGTGGGAAAACTGGACAGCTACATGCAAGAGAATGTAACTGAATCACTGTCTAACACTATATACAAAAGTAAACTCTAAATGAACTAAAGAGCTAAATATAAGTCATGAAACCATAAAACTCTTAGATGAAAACATAGGCAAGAATCTCTTGAACATCAGCATGAGTAGTATTTTTTCTGGATATGTCTCCCCAGGCAAGGAAAACAAAAGCAAAAATAAATAAATGGAACTATATAATATAAACTAAAAAGCATCTGTACAGCAAAGGATATCATCAACAAAATGAAAAGGCAACCTGTTGTATGGGAAAATGTATTTGCAAAAGGTATCTGGTAAGTAGCTAATACCCAAAAAACATAAATAAACTCATAGAAGTCAACACCAAAAAAACAAAAAAAAAATGAATGAAAAGTGGGCAGAGGATATAAATGACATTTTTCCAAAGAAGACATACAGATAGCCAACAGGTAAATGAAAATATGCTCAACATCACCAATCACTAGAGAAATGCACATCAAAACTACAATGAGATATCACCTCACACGAGTCAGAATAGCTACTATCCAAAAAGACAAGAAATAACAAGTGTTGGTGAGGAAGTGAAGAAAAGGGATCTCTCGTACACTGTTGGTGGGAAGGTAAACTGGTCCAGCCACTGTGGAAAGCAGTACAGAAGTTTCTCAAAAAACCGGAAACAGAAATAACTGTATGACCCAGTATCCCACTTCTACAAATCTACCAGAATAAAACAAAATCCCTAATTTGAAAAGACATTTGAACCCCTATGTTTTACCACATTATTTACAACAGCCAACATATGGAAGCAATCAAAGTGTCCATCAATAGACGGATATACACAATGGAATATTATTCAGCCATAAAGAAGAAAGAAATCACATGGATGGATCTAGAAGGTATTATGCTAAGTAAAATAAGAAAGGCCAGAGAAAGACAAATACCTTATGATTTCACTTTTATGTGGAATCTTTAAAAACAAAACAAAACAGAACATAAGACTCATGAACACTGAGTGGTGGTTACCATGGAGGAGGAGTTGTGGGTGAAATGGGTGAAGGGAATAAAGAGGCACAAAATCTCAATCATAATATATTAGTGTCATGGGGATGAAAGTACAGCATAGCGAATATAGTCAATAATTCTGTAACATCATTCTATGAGGAAAGATAATATCTACACTAGTTGGGGTGAGCATTTAATAATGTAGATCACTGTCAAATCACCATGTTGTATATACCTGGAATCAATACAATACTGTTTATCGACTATACTTCAATAAAAATTTTTCTTAACTATCTTCAAACACATATGAAACATTTTTAATTCTATTATCTCCAAGTTATGCCAAAACCTGCTCTACATGCAAAGTTTAGATTTGGGTAATTAGGCTACATAAGAGGGAAGTTTGTAATGCATACATGTACACACAAGCACTCTTCAGATTATCCAACACAACACATTCTCCCTTACCTACCAGCTTTTGAATACCATAGTGCCTCTTCCTAGAATATTCTGAACCAATTCTACTTCACCAGGCTAATGTATATTTATATTTCAGATACCAGCTTATATCATCTCCATTACAAGCCCCTCCCCCACCCCACCCAACTCCAAATTACACAGACTTCTTGAGTGTTCCATAATACATAGTATCTCCCCTATCATGGCACTTATCAGGCTTTATATGTCTGTCTTCCCCACTACAATATAAGCCCTCCAAGGACAAAAACTATTTCCATCTTCATCATCACTGTGTCCTAGAAGTCTAACATATGGTAACTATTCAAATATTATGGAATGAATTATCAACAGATCATTACGTACCTTACAAATAAGTACTTGCAGTGAAGGATGTCTATAGATGGAATCTTTTTGAAAATGATTGACCTGTTGTCCACAAGCTGTGCAGCTCACAATTCCATGAAGCCCATCTTCTAGGAGAAAGGAATGACCATTATTCACACATATACTAAGTTCTAGTTAGCATTTTGAAACTTTCATGTTGGAAATTAAACACCTCATAATCCTTAGAAAAATGACTTTTTAGACACAAGCAATAAGGTTAATTATTTTATGGACTACTAAAAACATGACAACCTGAGCAAACTCCAAAGCTACAAATCCCAACTTGTTTCCTTTTACAGATGCAAACCCTATTTCTCATAATTTGATGTAACATGAAGAGACTCCACAAGAGAAGTTCTAAAAATAGGGGTCAAGAGCTCTTTTTCATTTTACTACTGCTCTACAAATAAAGTCAGTATCATTTCCAAAGAACTGCAAAGCAAGCGACATATATGAATCACATATTTTTGCAATCCTATACTTAAGTTAGGTATGCCATATATGCACAGATCCTTTCAGTGTGGTATTTAAGAACCTGTTAATTTTACATTACCAGTTTCCCTCCTGAGATTTACTCTAATACTATCCACAATCCCAACTAACTTGCCCTCTTTCAATGTTAATTCCATTGTCCACTCCCTATCAGCACTGTCAACTATTTCCAAGTAAGAGTAAGTAAGACTTGCAGGTTTATCTATCTTGGCAGCAAAACCTCAGCATGGCTGGGGAACAAAAGGCAGAGCCTTATTCTACAGTGGCTATAGGAAAACAGACTTAAGATACCCTACACAACAAAGAGTAAGGGGAAACCTCTACTGCTTCATTCTCCTTGCTACTTCTGCTTAGGGCAGTGCTTCCCAATGTGAGCTGAACGTCAGAATCATCTGAGGAATCTACTTAAAAAGAAAGACAGCCATTCCCACCCTTAAACCATGAATTGGAATATCCTAAACTTTTCTTAAATTTTACAGATGAATCTAATATGCAACCAAGACCTTGATCCAATCAAGATGGTAGATTATGATTCAAGAGTTCCATGAAAATGACATTTACAAATAAAAAGATGACTAAAAAAAATAATACACACTCTCTATCCCTAAATAAAAGATAGAACAACCCATATAATTCTCACTTTTTAATTTCCTATTTTGTGTTCTTAGTTTTAAGGTCCAAAACACCACAGACCTAGAAATTATTACAAATATTTTAATTTGCATAAGTTAAAAAAGTTTAGCCAAGCTATAAGGGCATCATCATACTTTTTCCAGAAAACATAGATAATTTGAAGACTTATTATATAAGCTGCTAACATTTTAAGTATTGTTCTGCATTAGTGTTTGAACTTGAGGATGCATATTATTTTTGTAGTTCTTTTAACAGAAACAAGTATACAATGTGCTTTTTCATGTCAAATGATGATTACATTCAGATAAACTAACGAGGTAAATAAAAGCTGGAGTTTGAATGTTCACCCAATGTTAAATAATGTTAAGTATCTCCTATATGCTTCTGCACCTACTCAATAACTAAACAAAACAAGGTGATCCCCTTTGGAGAATTTCTCCCGCATGTGCACAAGGTATAATGTTGCAGCACTCATTAATAAACACAATATTGAATGAGAAATGTTGCAAAAAGAATGTATGAAGGATACTATTTTGTGTGTTTTAAAATAAAAATGCTTTATGAATAAATATATGTACAGAAAAAATATAAAAACATGTATGGAAATGACACACATGCACATGCATACAAACTTTAGGATAATTATTACCTGAGGGGTCGGAGGAAGGAGAAAATGGATGAGAGTAGGACTGAACCAATATTTTAATTGAGATCTGAAGCAAATATTATAACATGCTGAAACATTATTACACACTGTTTCTAAACATGTATGTTTTAAATTTTTATTTTTAGTTACAAAATCTTAATGATTATAATACAGTGTACAAATGGAAAAAGTTTTCATTTCTGAGCTCAATACATTTTAGTAACTTTAAGAATGAACAAAATTATTGTGCCATATCAGTTAGATATGAAATATATTTTTAATGATTAAACTGGGGAAAGGATGTCAAAATAGGCTATACTTAAATAGTAGCTCCTAAAACGGTCAATATAGCTATATCATTATGTTTAATTTTGTTTCAAATTAAAATAAGATTATTTTATATAAAAAATTTACCATCATTGACAGCTTCCTAAATTAGGCTTCAATTTTATAACTAGCTTAGGAAGGAAGTTTGAATATTAACTAGCAATTCAGTATCTCAGGTTTCATTCATGTGTGAGTTTATTCATACACGTATATATAAGTAAACATAGTTAAATTTCCTATGTGATGTAAGACAGTTTAAAGATGTAGCAAATTATTAAAGTAAAAATTAATATGAGTTAAGTGCTACTATATGGCAACAGACATTCAGATTCCCTTAAGCAAGATATAAACATTCTGATACAGAACACTCAATAAAATGTTCTAGAAACGTATTGGCTCAGACCAAATACCAGCAGCATAGCAAAGCGGCACTGAGAAAACCCTCCCCAACAACTATGGTTCCTACTTTATTCTTTCTGGCCTTAATCCACATTTCAGACACTGACTGCTCCACAGTTCCTCCCAAAAGACACCATTTAAGTATTAATTTTGACACCACATAGCACACTTAGTTATCTATCTTCCCTACAGGACCCACAATCAGAAGAAAGAAACTCATGCTACTGGTCCTTACCATCATCTTCTACCTGCTGATTCTCTTGTTCTAAGAATACTAGTTAGCTCTGGTGAGTTGTGTTGCTGCAATGGCAGTTTCCCTACCATGAACTAGATTCTAGGTAAATTTTCCTTACACCTGAAAGGGATAGAACACCCCCTTGTGGACAAAGACTAAGCAACATTTCCTTGATTTTCTTCAACAACCTATTTAACCCGAAAACTGATACATATATATATATATATCACTAGTTCCATACAGATGATATAGCTCTGAAATAAAAATCTACAAATTTCACCAATACAATATGATCTTGCTATAATTTCACAATTAACATGACATTGAACAGACATGCTTCCATTATACTTTCAGTTAGAAATTTATTGCCATGTTCTACCTTTCAGAGATTCATTCCTTTTACAGTAATGGATTGTGGTTCTGTTAATCTGCCCAAAAAATATGTATAGGCACTATTCAAAAATCACACACACAAATAGAACACATATTCCATTGTCATATGAATTCTCCTAATGCTGTCTATAGTTGATTAGCCAATATGGTTATGTGTTTAAGTGAGGATAGACCGACAAAGGGAGAAGCAGCTCAGACACATGGGGGGACAGTTACTAGTTCTAGCTCCCTTCTCCTACCTACAGACCTCTGCATTGCCATCCTTAGGTCAATAGATCTCCAACTTTTAATGTACATAAGAACAAACTGGGGCACATTCTTTACATCATCCACAGATATTCTAACCTGTCAGGAGCAAAGTCAAGCTATTAGCATTTTTAATAAGCACCCCAGGTAACACTAATACAGAAGTCCATCACTCTGTGAAACAATGTTTTAGATACGTGTAAAGTTCCCTGAAGGCCACAGATAAGATTTTGTCCAATTTTGAAATTCTTTCAGGGTGAGAGGGAAAACATGGTATTCTAGAATATAGGCATTACAGAACTAACATGTGCAAGAAGGAAATGCTAGGCTTCTTGAGATAACTTAATAGCCACTGAAGGCAAAGGTGTTTTGATAAATGATGTTTAACCTTTCCTGTTTCAGAGCTCAGAGAGAAACAGAAGTTATTTTTAAGTAGTGCTTTTAATAAACAAAGGGCAGAAAAATGGAGGTATTTTCAGTAAGCACATCAGATTTTCCAATATGGTCATAAACAGCAATTTAAACTCATGTTTTCATTTTCAATTGTATTTACCTCCGCGTTTTTTGAGATTTTCAGTTTTCATTTTACTTCTGCTTCTAAATTCAGGCCCTTTAAAATCATCTTTGTCTTCATTCAGCACTGGCTCTGGTTGTACAATCACTGTACCTAGAATGATTTCATTTAAAAAACCATTACACATATTAAATGTGCAAGTGAAGTACAAGACTTCAGTTCAGATAAAGCCAACATTGCTGGTACATAGCTTTGTTTCTTTCAAGCTTTCAATACTTGTGTAAGGACCTCTCAAGTGTAAATAAAACAGGGAAATGGTAAAAGGGCCAGTTGTTAACAATCAGATGACTTTTTGGAATATAGTTCATAAAAACAGGGGAGAGGAGGCATTAGGAACTAATTATAACAGAAATGTGTGAATAAATTAAAAGCCTCAACCCAGTTCTGAATTTTTATAGTGCCTATCACAAAAGCTATTTTGAACATAACATCCATGCTAAACTAAGTTCCATAGTTTATAAAAGGCCAAGAAGAGAAATTTTTTTAAAAAACATCTTATTCTTCTCATAATCCAAGTCTTGGACTTTCAAGGTTTTTAAATTAATATTGCTTTGGAGGAGGATGGAGGGGGCAATGTGAGAAGTTAGTTCTGCTGTTACTGCTATTTATTCTGTATTACTTCCCAACTAATATGTCAAAGATCCAGTACTCTGCAAAGTCCTTAAAGAATTTTGAACAGAAGATTGCCTTAAGATACGTAAATTCAAGTGCTCTAACAATAAATTGCAGAATGAGATCAATTTTTGGTTCCTATGGAAATATTTTAGAAGAATATAGTTTCTAAGCTATAAAAACATATGAATTGAGGAGAAATGTTGTTAAAACTTTTCATTATAATCTCTCAAGAGCAAATAAAGCAGGGGCACAGTAAAGAGTCCAGATCTCACATTTACCTACATTGCTGGGCTTAGTAACTGGACATTATTGACAACAGTTAAGGAAGCAAAACCAGCTAGCCGTCAGGGGCTGTCTCCCTGAAACATGGGCCTGTTTCATTCAGCAAGCAGATTTTGGCAAGTTACAGCATCTAATTAAATGAATTTCTGAATCTCTGAAAAAAGGGTGGGAATGACAGCACAGAGGATTGAGTTTTTACAAACTGGTCAATTTAAATAATAATCTCCACAAAAGGAAACTTTATTCACAACAACCATTTCACATATTTCCTCAGAGAAGCCATGGCGTTTGAAAAAACAAAAGATTTATAAATAACCAAAAAAAAGTAGAATGCTTTCTAGAATTCTTCTCTAAATGAAAGCAAAGCAGCAGAGTGGAAAAAGCACTCACTAGCTTTGGATTCAAGCAGACCTGGGTTCAAATCTTAGCTTCTCAATTTAAAGCTGAAAAAGTTCCTTGAGCTCTGAATTTGTTCCTTCATCTCTACAAGGAGAAACAATAACTACCTTACAGCATTGTTTTGAGGATTAAATGAGTTAATTTTGTAAGAGTCTGGTACCCAAACATACTCTGTTAACGGTGATTATAATTCACAAATTTAACCTCATGAAACAGGTCCACTTTTGCTTTTGTCAGAGAGAATTACATTTAGTTCAGGTTAGTAACATCCCCTACTAACTTTCTTCCATAGTATCATTAAAAGAAAGACTTGAATTCTTCTTAGCTCACCTAGTGGCCATCATAAGGACTCCTAGTGATAATCACTGAGAATATAACAATCCAAGGTGAGTCACTGCCTATGGGATCAGACTCCCATGTTAACTGTTTCGGCCCTTGGCCACCAAAACCATTACATAAAATTGTCATAGATGATTTGCAAAGCCAAGAAAATAGCAGGCCCAACAATTTTCCTTCTATCTCTCTTTCATTCATTCCTTTTCCTCATTTCATTTCTCATACATTTTAACTGTTAATTTGTCCTAGTCAAGCGATACCTTATCCTCCTAGCCACCATTTTTTAAACTTCTATAATCAAAAAGTGTGTCACAAAAAACAAGTATAGACAGAGAACAAAGCTCAGTAAACACTGCTCTAAATGATCTGTAAGAACATATCTGAAAAATCTGCTAAAAGCATTAGACATATTATTTGAGAAAGGAGAAAATCTAAACTTTTGACTCTGGAAACACTGTGAAATTACCAAGGCCCTTGTCATTCCCTCATCATACAATCATAATGCTCTTAGACTTGGGCTATGAAGAGTACAAGATTTTCATTTGGCTTTTTCCCCCAATCTAATTGATGAGGTTTTAAGATTAGAATTGAGAGTTATAGAACAAGGCTTTTAAAAGAAATAATTAATAAGAAACACATCTAAATCTATTTTTGACAGTTAACTTCAGCTTTGAGTCTTAGGGAATTTAAGAATGCAGTAAGACTACACTAGATGTTAAATGTCTTCTTAAAATGTTTTCAGAATATTCATTATGTTTTCTATAAAGAAAGCACATTAAAATTTACTGAAACAAAATATTAAACTTTTAAACCAACTTCTATATACAAGTATAATTCAGAAACTGAAATCTCTTTTCTAAAACCCAGTGAAAAGAAAATAATTTTTGTTCTTTCCACAGCTGGCTGAATTTTAAAAATTTTAATCTCAGTAACACATATAATCATTATTATCATACTAATACATTTCCAGAACATCACTAATAAAATGTCAGGTTTGTGGTCCTTTACACACAACTAACAGTAATCAAGTGCCAATTTTATACTAATGACATTTTAAAATACATTTCAACTTTAACATCATATGAAAAATTAATACACATTACCTTTTGGCAAGCTTTGCATAGTAATATCATTTTCTGAGTTTTCATTAGAGGCATCCACATTCACACTTTCATCCAAAGGTTTTTCATCATCAGATTCTACATACTTTGTTACAATTGAAGGTTTCCTATGAAAGAATTAAGTCCATAGAATTATAGGCATTTCTAAAAACTGGATAAGCAAAGAACACAAATAACACGTTTAGACTGAACAGTGACTCTTAATCATGGATACACATCAGAATTACACAGACAAGATACATCTCTATATCATATTACTGAAGATCATGATTCAATAGGTGTGAGACAGAACCAGGGCATGTGCATTCTGAAAAAGCTACAAGGGGACTCATGAAGGGAATTCCTCTTTAAGAATCACTACTACTTTTAGAAAATAAGATAGCAACAAGCTGTGTTTATCAAGAGAGATCCCCACTGCTTAGAAACGAAGTCCCATACAATGGACTGTAAACTTCTAATAAAAATCATATTTCACAGTCTGTTATGCATTATATTATGCTTGAAAATAGTTCAGTCCTTATGTATAATTCACTTTGATAATTTAACACAGAAAATTATTTTTAGCATTCTTTGATCTCCTTACACTTTTCTATTAGGTTGGCTGCCATTTCCCAACCTAGAAAATTTCCCATAATCCTAAAAAACCCATATTGCCTCAAGAGGCATTCAACATTTCATTTCCTCTTTTCTCCTTTTTTTGAAGCACAAATATGATCTAAAACACATGATCTACACATTGCAAGGATCACTAATACATAATAAATCCTGGGAAAATTCCATTAAGTAAACCTGGGAAATTCCACTAAAATTCAAAGTCAGAATGAATTAATAACTGTTGAAGCCAAGTGATGGGTACAAAGGATTCATTATATAATACTGACATTTTTAATATGTATGTCTGTATATAACAGCTTACTACTAAGTACAAAAGTGCTTCAAGTAAGTTTAGAAAAAAGATTAATCTTAGAAAAAGAAAACAAAACAACCTGTAAAAGAAAGTTACTTTTTCCCCTTCAACATCAACCAACCTCTTTGATCGTGATGATCCTGACGATTTGGATTTTTCTGAAGAGCTAGATCCCTAAACGTGAAACATAAATACAAAGGTGAGTAAAACTCTCAAAGCAACAGCCTAACAATTAACTATTTCCTTACACCAAGATCTCTGATGCAATGATATGAGATTGAGGCATATAGATAAATAAACATTTTTCTAAAAGGAACTTCAAAAATGAATTCTTATTCTCAGATTTTCCTGATTTAAGATTTTGGTTTTTGGGGCTTTTTCTATTAAATTGTTACTGCTGAAATCTGGTTGATGGGAACGGATAAGGTGCTGTATCATGATCTTGGCTCAAGTCAACAAAGACAAAACAAAAGTGGAGAAATAATCAGATCCCCACAGAGGTAGGAAGTTTTAATAATCTAAAAATGTCTCATTTTCTCTATCCTAACAAATGGCACAGAGTAACTTCTATACTTTGCTTTGAGATGCTAAATTTACCCTCATCTTGCCAGTATAATTAGTATATTTTATTGGATTAAATTATTCATCCTGGGTAAAAAGAATCCCCATAGTGCAGGCCTGGGTATCAGATAAAGGACTTCAGGATAGGTTCCAATAATAATGCTTAAGAGGCTCTGAATATACAGTTTTGAGAATCTCAAAACCATGGAGTACTGCCAGTAACAACCACCCTGAGCACCACTGCTGCAATACAGTAATGTTCAAATACATATATTTCAGCAAGCATCCAGTTATCTGATTTAGGAATATTGCTGTAACAAACCACAACAATGTACAACAACAAAAACAATGAACACCTTCTAAAACTGGACAACTATCCAAAATGAAATGAAGTATCATAATAATACTTGAGTATATCAGTAAACTTCAACACATGTATGCATTAAATAGAAGCAACATAACATATATTCTAGTTGGTTATTAGTAATAAATATTTTTTCAATGCTTCAAATTATTCTTACCTCTTCCTTGCTGTTTTCCATCATATCAGAGTTATTTCCAGAAACACTGATCTTATCTTCAGAAGAAATAAAAACATTATTTACTTCTTCAATGCATTATCAAACAGAACACCAATACCTACAACACCATGAACCCATTTTTCAATCTAAGTATGACTGTATTGGTAATACATAATTCACATTAAAGTATTTCTAGAAGAGTTTTTAAACTAGAATCAGTCTGTTTTGTCACACTAATCCCTTCTTTAAAAGCATTAAATTTCTTAAAATTAGTAATTTGGCATCAAAACATTTCTTATTATAATTTTCTAAGGTACCTTCTATAATAAGAAAACTTAAGCTCCATCTTCTACTAAAATTAAAATCATGCTAAGTTGTATTTCCCTTAACAAGATGCTGGAAAAATAAAAGCAAACTAAACCTAAAGCAGGGAAAATGAAATAAGAAAGAGCAGAAATTAATGAAAAAGGAGAGAGAAAAACAACTGAGAAAAAAATCAGTGAAACCAAGTTTTAGTTCCTTGAAAAAAAGCAACAAAATCAACAAACCTTAGGCTCCAATGAACAAAAAATGACAAAACTCAAATTACTACAAAAATTAAAGAGGGAACATTGTACCTACCTTAAAGAAATGAAAATATTACAAAGGAATACCGTGAACAATTGTACACCAAAAAATTAGGTAGGTTACATGAAATGGACAAATTCCTAAAAACATATAAACTACCAAAGCTGACTCAAAAATTAATAGACTATATGAATAGACCTCTAAGAAACTGAATTAGTCGATCAAAAAACTACGCACAAAGAAAAGGCCCAGATGACTTTAACACTGAATTACACCTAATACTCAAAAAAAGAATTCTTCATAAACTCTTCCAAACAAGAGGGGGCAATACTTCCTCACTCATTTGATGAAACCAGTATCACATCAAAACCAAAAAAAAGGTAAAAGAAAAGGAGAAACACAAAGACCAATATGACTTATGAATAAATATAGACACAAAAATCTTCGATAAAATACTAACAAATTTCAAGAGAATACAAGACAAGTTTTTCTCCCACAGACTGGGAGAAAATATTTACAAAAAGACATACCTGATAAAATACTACTATTTAAAATATACAAAGAACTCTTAAAACTCAATAAAAAAATAAACACTATGATTAAAAATAGACAAAAGGCATCTTAACAAAAGAAATATACAGAAGGCAAATAAGCATATGAAACAATGCTCCACATCATTTCTCATTAGTGAATTGGAAATTAAATAATAACACTATATAAGAATTGGAATGGACAAAATGAAGACGGGTGAGGATATGGGCCAAAAGGAACTCTAATTCACTGCTCGTAGGAATGTAAACTGGTACAGCCACTTTAGAAGACATTTTGGCAGTTTCTTACAAAATTAACCATATGCTTACTGTATGTTCCAGCAATCACAGTCCTTAAATTTACCCAAATAAGTTGGAAAACTAAATATACTTAGAAACCCACATAGAGATGCTTATAAACATCTTTATTTTATATAAATATCACCTTTTGTTTATATAAACATCTTTATAAATTGCTTTACTCATAATTGTCAAAACATGGAAGCAACCAAGATATCCTACCAAAACTGATTAACTATGGTACATCCAGACAATGGAATATCACTCAGCACTAAAAAAAAGCAGTTGAAAGAAAGGAAACTTGAATGCATATTACTAAGTGAGGGAAGCCAATCTGAAAAGGCTATATACCGTATCATTCCAAATATATGACATTCTGGAAAAGGCAAAAGTATGGAGATAGTAAAACGATCAGTGTTGCCAAGACTTGGGGGAAAGGAAGGATGGAAAGATGGAAGAGGATTATTTTCAGTGCAGTGAAACTCACCTGTATGATTCCCTAAGTAGATACATGTCATTACATATTTCTCAAGATACCTAAAACATATTAACACAAAGAGTGAAATCTAATGTAAACTACGGGTTTGGGGTGACAATGATTTATCAACGTAGGTTCACCGATTACAACAAATGTATAACTGTGGTACAGGATACTGACAGTGGGAGAAGCAGTGCATGTATGGGGAGGAATATATAAGAAATCTCTTTACTTTTTATGTTTTGTGACCCTAAAACTGCTCTAAAAATTACTATCTTTAAAAATTTCTTTAAAAAGGAAACTTACCCAACAATCTACAAAATACACACATCTAGCATCATACTTAATGGTGAAAGACTGAGTACCATCCCTTCTAAGATCAAGAAGGAAATCCACTCATGCCCTTCTATTGAACACTGAAATAGAGATTCTAGCAAGAGCATCGTAGGCAGCAGAAAGGTTATCAAGATCAAGAAAAAGGAAGGAAAACTCTCTTTAGTGATGACATTATCTCATATATAGAAAATCTTTAATGAGCAAGATCAGAAAAGTTGAAGAACAAAAGAACAACATGCAAAAATAAAATGTACATCTGTAAGATTAAAGATGGTGGAAAAAAGAGAACAGAAACCTCCTCCCAAAAACACATAAAAAGAGAAAAACGAAATACAGTTAGACCTGAAAAGAACCTGAAGACTGTAGAACAGACCCCCCTATACCTGAGGAAGAAAAGAGGACCACACAGAAAAGGGTGAGGTGGTAAAGCCAAAATCGACCAGAAACCAAGCTGTCCCCACACCCTAGCCTACAGGTGGGAGAAAAGAGAGGAATGAAGCAAGGAGGGGGTAGAAGCCCAGGAGCACAGCACACTTGGCCAGGGAGATCTATTCTGGTAGCACAAGCCCACATTCATTGGGTTCCAGTGATTAGTGGGGCTGGACACCAGGGGCAACTGGAACACTCTGGGAGGCTGAGATTCCAGCCAGTGTGGACGCTCTTCCAGTGCTGGGATGCAAAGCAGAGGCAGAAGTTTGAAAGACGTGCCAGCAATGGGAGGGCTCCTAAGAGGGCATGAGAATTGGATTGAACTCTCCTCAGGGAAAAGAGCAGGTGGAGGATACCTCCACAGTCCTCAACCCAAGAGATCAGGAACTCTCAGCAGCTTAAGCTCCAGCTGTCTTGCTGGCAACACAAACCTATGGCTCCTCCCTGCATCTGCTGCAATTGACAACCCACTAGGCCCAACAGCAGCATCAGACTTTGTTCCCTGGCAGGCAGAGGGAGCTGCTTGCTTGGCTCTTCTTTCAGCCCAACCAGAGTGGTCTGGAGGAGCCAGCCCCAAGAGCTCCTTCCTCCCTGCAGGTGTCCAAACCTGGGGCAGTGCTTCCAGGTGGGGCACACTGATCCACCCACCTCATTAACTCTGTAGCCCAAAAATTGCCTCAGGCCTGGTAGAGGGCAGCCCAGCCCACAGAAAACTCAACAGAGATTCCTGAGCTGAACACAATGAAAGCAGCTCAAGCAAACTGTGCACCCACACTTAGACGACTACAGAAGCCAAACAAAAAGCAGCCCTACCCATGACACACCAACAGCTGGGGCCCCACATAATAGAACCAGGCACTGGAAAACAAAGAATCTTGAGCTGCTGGGCACCACAGCAAACCTTCTTCATAAACCTATTGCTCTTCAACCCCCAAAAAAATAGCAGAAACAGATAATACATATGAAGAAGCACAAAATCCCTGAAAAAAATGACCACACAAAGGAATTCCATCCAAACAAAACAACAAGACAGAACCCCAGAAAGAGGGCTAAATGAAACAGAGGTCACCAAGCTTCTTGATAAAGATTTCAAAAGAAAAGTGACAAGCACACTCCAGGATTTACAGAAAAGTATTCCACATCTCAGGGAGCACTTCAACAAAGAGATAGAAAACCTTTTTGAAAGAGCCACTCAGAGCTGAAGAACACGTATCTTAAATGAATACAATGAAGGGATTTAAAAGTAGATTAGATCATGTAGAGGAACCAATAAATGAAACAGAAATTAATGAACAGGAAAGAAAGTAGCTAAGAAACAAAGAGAAAAAAGGATCTCTGGGAATGAAAGAATGCTAAGAGAGCTCAGTAACCAATCCAAATGAAACAATATTTGCATAACAGGCATACCAAAAGAAGAGAAAGACAAAGGGATAGAAAGTCTCTTTGAGGAAGTAATTAGTGAAAACTTCCCCAATCTGTGGAGGAAATAAGACACACAGGTCATGGAAGCACAGAGAGCCCCTAACAAAAAGAACCACAGGAAAGCAAGACCAACACATACAATTAAATTGCAAAATCGAGGATAAAAAGAGTGTTGAAAGCAGTCTGAGAAAGAGAGAAAGATTACTTATAAAGGAAATCCCATCAAGATATCAGCAGACTTCTCAACAGAAAATGTTCAGGCATGAAGTGGCATGATATATTTAATGTACTGAAACAGAAGACCCTTCAACCAACAGAACTCTACCCAGCAAGATTACCATTTACATTTGAAGCAGGGATTAAACAATTTTTAGGCAAACAAAATTGGAAGGAATTTTTCAGACTAAATCAATCTTATTGTATGTTAATGGGACTACTGTAGCTGGAAATGAAGATTAAATAGCTTTTACCAGTGAAAATAAACCCACAATAAAAGTAGTAGACCAAATAATTACCATTTAAGTACAAAACTAAAACAAAAGAAGCAAAATCAACTATACACAAAATCAGTCACAGGATACACAAAAAGTGCAGATTATGTCAACTAATACAAAAAATGTGGAGGAGGAAGAAGGAAAAGTACATTTGGATTGTGTTTCAAACAGAGTAATCAACAACTTCAGATAGACTATTAAACAGTAAGGAAGCTATCCTTGAACCTGTGGTAACCACAAAACTGAAGCCTACAATAGAGACACACACGCAAAAATAAATAAGAAAAAATCCAATTTAACGCAGAAGAAAAACATCAATAACAGGAGAAGAGTATGTAAGAGAGCAAGAAAGGAACAGAGACGTACAAAATGCATCCAGAAAACAATAAAATAGCAGTAAGTGCCTATCTACCAATAATCACCTTAAATGTAAATGGACTGAATGCACCAATCAAAAGACAGAGTGGCAGAATGGGTGAGGAAACAATACCTTATAAATGCTGCCTACAAGAGACTCATTTCAGACCCAAAGACATTCACAGGCTAAAAGTGAAGGGACAGAAATGACACTCCATGCAGATAATAGGGACAAAAAAGCAGTCGTAGCAGTACTTACATCAGACAAAATTGGTATCACAACAAAAAAAGTAATGAGACAAAAAAACATTACATAATGAAAAAGGGAGCAATCCAACAAGAGGATATAACCATTATTAATACCTACACAACACAGGAGCACCAAAATATGTAAAATATATACTAACAGAATTAAAAGAGGAAACAGATTGTAACACATTCATTTTAGGAGATTTTAATATGCTACTCACAACAACAGACAAGATCAACCAGACATAAAATAAATAAGGAAACAGAGATACTGAACAATATATTAGATCTAATGGACATAACAGATATATAAAGGACTCTCCATCAAACACAGACAAGATACACATTTTTCTCAAGTGTACATGGAACGTTCTCCAGAACAAATCACCTACTAGACCACAAGAAGAGCCTCAATAAATTCAAAAAAATTGAAATTGTATCAAGCAGCTTCTCAGACCACAATGGTATGAAAATAGAAATAAGTTACACAAAGAAAACAAAAACACATGTAAACATATAGAGGCTAAACAACATGCTTCGAAATAATCAATGGATCAATGAACATATAAAAACATGGAAACAAATGAAAACAAAAACACAACAGCCCAAAATCTATGTGATGCGGCAAAGGCAGCTTTGAAAGAAAAGTACATAGTAATACAGGCTTACTTCAAAAAACAAGAACAATCCCAAATAAACACTCTACAAGTACAATTAAATAAATTAGAAAAAGAGCAAATGAAGCCTAAAGTTATTAGAAGGAGGGACATAATAAAGATCAGAGCAGAAATAAAATAGAAAAGCATAAAACAATTTTAAAAAAAACAACCAAACCAGGATCTGGTACTTTCAGGAAAAGAAAATAGATAAACCTCTACAGCCAGACATATCAAGAAAAAAATTATTAGAGAATAGTATGAAGAACTAGATACCAATAAACTGGACAACTCAAAAGAAATGGACAACTTCCTAGAAAAACATGACCTTCCAAGACTGTCCTAAGAAGAAAGAGAAAATCTGAATAGACCAACTACCAGGATTGAAATAGAACTGGTAATGAATAAACTCCCAACAAACAAAATGCCAGGTCCAGAAAGCTTCACAACTGAATGCTACCAGAAAATTAAAGACAAGCTAATACCCATCCTTACAGCATTCCAAAAAGCTGAAGAGAAGGAAATACTTCCACACTCATTCTATGAGGCCAACATCACTCTAATAGCAAAACCAGACTAAGACAACCCAAAAAAACAAAATTATAGGCCAATATCTGTGATGAACATAGAAGCAAAAATCCTGAACAGAATATTAGCAAATCAAATCCAAACATACATCAAAAAGATCATCCAACATGACCAAGTAGAATTTATTCCAGGGATGCAAGGATGGTACAATTATAATATTCATAAATCAATCAATATAATATATAACACTAACAAAAAGGATAAAAACCACATGATCATCTCAATAGATGCTGAAAAAGCATTTGAGAACACTTAACATCCACTCATGTTAAAAACTCAACAAAACGGGTACAGGGAGTATGTACCTTAACATTTTAAATACCACATATGACAAACCAACAGTTAAAAAAACTTGATAGAGTGAAACTAAAAGCTTTTCCTCTAAGATCAGGACCAAGAGAAGAATATCCACTTTCAACACTTTTATTCAACATAGTACTAGAGGTCCTAAAGACAGCAATTAGACAACACAGAGAGATATAAAGCATCAAAATCAGTAAAGAAGAAGATAAACTCTCACTATTTGCAGATGACATGGTACTATACATAGAAAACCCTAAAGTCTATACCACAAAACTGACTAGACCTAATAACTGAATTCAGCAGTTATAGGATACAAAATTGATACATAGAAATCTGATGCATTCCTATACTAACAACAAACTAACAGAAACACAAAGGAAAACACCTTCATTTACAACTGCATCATAAAGAATAAAACAGAAAGGTGGAGCCAAGATGGCGGCATGAGTAGGACAATGGGAATCTCCTCCCAAAAACATATATATTTTTGAAAATACAACAAATACACCTATCCCTAAAAGGGAGACCAGAAGATACAGGCCAACAGCCGGACTACATCCACACCCGTGAGAACCAACCGCCTCGCGAAGGGGGTAAGATACAAGCCCCAACTGGCGGGACCCAAGCGCCCCTCACCCCACATCCTGGCAGGAGGAGAGCAGTCAGAGCCGGGAGGGAGAGGGAGCCCAGGATGGCTAAATAGCCTGCCCTAGCCATCCGCAACCAGTGCGCAGACACAAAGAGCAAAGACTGCAGCAAACTAGCCAAATGGAACAGTAAAACCTGTGAGCGAATCCCTGCAGCCGGCGCCCCTGGGACAAAGAAAAGCGAGTGCTTTTTGAAAGGCTTAAAGGGACAGGGACCGCACAGCTAGACGGAAGCGTCCCGGGACACTTAGCCAAGCAGCTGGGAATCCCGGGGAACTCCAGGCGCTCTAACATCCTGGGCAGCAGCGCAGCTCTGAGACCCCCCACAGCAAAAAGCAGTCCCCTGGCCGTTCCCCCTCCAGCACAGCCCCGCAATAGCATAGCAGCAGCCTGAGGCTGGGCAAACCCACAGCAAGGGAGCTGCCTCCACAGCGGCCTGGCAAGAAATAGAGACCCAGTCTACGCGCAACTGCCCAACACAAGCCACTAAAGGTCGCCGTTGTCCCAGAAAAGAAAGGCCAGGAGCAAGCGGAAAGGGTCCTGGTTCTCCCAGCTGACAGACGAGCCAACAGCATACCACTGCATCCATCAACATGAAAAGGCAGAAAAATTTGGTCTAGACCAGACTAACCCAGACATCCTCCACATCCTCCCCTGAGAAGGAATCTGGGGAGATAGATTTAACCAATCTTCCTGAAAAATAACTCAAAATAAAAGTCACAATCATGCTGATGGACTTGCAGAGAAATAAGCAAGAGCTAAGAAGGGAGAATACAGAAATAAAACAATCTCTGGAAGGACTTCAAAGCAGAATGGATGAGATGTAAGAGACCATAAATGGACTACTAGAAAACAGGGAACTGGAACACAGAGAAGCTGACGCAGAGAGAGATAAAAGGATCTCCAGTAACGAAAGAATATTAAGAGAACTGTGTGAACAATCACAACGGAAGAATATTCACATAATATGAGTATGAGAATAAGAGAGAGAAAAAGGGATAGA
Source organism: Manis javanica (assembly GCF_040802235.1). Classification (NCBI taxonomy): domain Eukaryota; kingdom Metazoa; phylum Chordata; class Mammalia; order Pholidota; family Manidae; genus Manis; species Manis javanica. The sequence continues at coordinate 64,569,796 of NC_133174.1, forward strand.
AAGTGTCTTTGAAGAAATAATTGCTGAAAACTACCCCAAACTAGGGGAGGAAATGGCCTCTCAGACCACAAAAGCACACAGAACTCCCATAACAAGGGACACAAGGAGGGGAACACCAAGACACATAATAATTAAAATGGAAAAGATCAAAGACAAGGACAGAGTATTAAAGGCAGCCAGAGAGAAAAAAAAGGTCACCTACAAAGGAAAACTCATCAGGCTATCATCAGACTTCTCAACAGAAACCTTATAGGCAGAAGAGAATGGCATGATATATTTAATGCATTGAAACAGAAAGGCCTTGAACCAAGAATACTGTATGCAGCACGAATATCATTTAAATATGAAGGAGGGATTAAACAATTCCCAGACAAGCAAAAGTTGAGGGAATTTGTCTCCCACACACCACCTCTACAGGGTATCTTAGAGGGACTGGTCTAGATGGGAGCACTCCTAAGAAAAGCACAGAACAAAACATCCAATATATGAAGAATGGAGGAGGAGGAATAAAAAGTGAGAGAAATAAAGAATCATCAGACAGTGTTTATAATAGCTCAATACGCAAGTAAAGTTAGACAGTAAGATAGTAAAGAAGCTAATCTTCATCCTTTGGTAAAAACAAACTTAAAGCCTGCAAAGGCAATAAGTACATATATTTGAATAATCAGCCTAAATGCAAATGGACTAAATGCAACAATCAAAAGACACAGAGTAATACAATGGATAAAAAAGCAAGACCCATCTATATGCTGCTTACAAGACACTCACTTCAAACCCAAAGACATGAACAGACTAAAAGTCAAGGGATGGAAAAAGATATTTCATGCAAACAACAGGAAGAAAAAAGCAGGTGTTGCAATACAAGTATCAGACAAAATAGACTTCAAAACAAAGAAAGTAACAAGAGATAAAGAAGGACAGTACATAATGATAAAGGGTTCAGTCCAACAAGAGGATATAACCATTATAAATATATATACATCCAAAACAGGAGCACCAGAAAATGTGAAACAAATACTAACAGAACTAAAGGTGGAAATAGAATGAAATGCATTCATTTTAGGAGACTTCAACACACCACTCACCCCAAAGCATAGATCCACTAGACAAAAAATAAGAACACACAGGCACTGAACAACAAACTAGAACAGATGAACCTAATAGACATCTATAGAACTCTACATCCAAAATAAACAGGATATACATTCTTCTCAAGTGCACATGGAACATTCTCCAGATTAGACCACATACTAGGTCACAAAAGGAGCCTCAGTAAATTCCAAAAGATAGAAATTCTACCAACCAACTTTTCAGACCACAAAGGTATAAAACTAGAAATAAATCCTACAAAGAAAACAAAAAGGCTCACAAACACATGGAGGCTTAACAATATGCTCCTAAATAATCAATGGATCAATGACTAAATTAAAATGGAGATCCAACAATATATGGAAACAAATGACAACAATAACACAAAGCCCCAACTTCTGTGGGATGCAGCGAAGGCAGTCTTAAGAGGAACGTATATAGCAATCCAGGCATATTTAAAGAAGGAAGAACAATCCCAAATGAATAGTCTGAAGTCACAATTATCAAAATTGGAAAAAGAAGAACAAATGAGGCCTAATGTCAGCAGAAGGAGGGACATAAAAAAGATAAGAAAATAAATAAATAAAAATGAGAAGAATAAAACAACAGAAAAAAATCAATGAAACCAAGAGCTGGTTCTTCGAGAGAATAAACAAAATAGATAAGCCTCTAGCCAGACTTATTAAGAGAAAAAGAGAATCAACACACATCAACAGAATCAGAAATGAGAAATGAAAAATCACAATGGAACCCACAGAAATACAAAGAATTATTAGAGAGTACAATGAAAACCTCTATGCTAACAAGCTGAGAAACCTAGGGGAAATGGACAACTTCCCAGAAAAATACAACCTTCCAAGACTGACCCAGAAAGAAACAGAAAATCTAAACAGACCAATTAACAGCAACAAAATTGAAGCAGTAATCGAAAAACTTCGCAACAAAAAAAACCCTGGTTCAGATGGATTAACCTCGGAATTTTATCAGACATATGGAGAAAACATAATACGCATTCTCCTTAAAGTTTTCCAAAAAATAGAAGAGGAGGGAATACTCCCAAACTCATCCTATGAAGCCAACATCACCCTAATACCAAAACCAGGTAAAGACCCCACCAAAGAGGAAAACTACAGACCAACATCCCTGAGGAATGAAGATGCAAAAATACTCAACAAAATATTAGCAAACCGAATTCAAAAACACATCAAGAGGATCATACACCATGACCAAGTGGGATTCATCCCACGGATGCAAGGATGGTACAACATTCAAAAATCCATCAACATCATCCACCACATCAACAAAAAGAAGCACAAAATTCACATGATCATCTCCATAGATGCTGAAAAAGCATTCGACAAAATTCAACAGCCATTCATGATAAACTCTCAACAAAATGGACATAGAGCGCAAGTACCTCAACAAAATAAAGGCCATATATGATAAACCCACAGCTAACATCATACTGAACAGCAAGAGGCTGAAAGCTTTTCCTCTGAGATTGGGAACAAGACAGAGATGCCCACTCTCCCCACTGTTATTCAACATAGTACTGGAGGTCCTAGGCACGGCAATCAGACAAAACAAAGAAATACAAGGCATGCAGACTGGTAAAGAAGAAGTCAAACTGTCACTTTTGCAGATGACATGATATTGTACATAAAAACCCTAAACACTCCACTGCAAAACTAGTAGAACTAGTATCTGAATTTAGCCAAGTTGCAGGATACAAAATTAACACACAGAAATCTGTAGCTCTCCTATACACTAACAATGAACTAATAGAAAGAGAAATCAGGAAAACAATTCCATTCACAATAGCATCAAAAAGAATAAAATACCTAGGAATAAACCTAACCAAGGAAGTGAAAGACCTATACCCTGAAAACTACAAGACACTCTTAAGAGAAATAAAGAGGTCACTAACAAATGGAAACTCATCAAATGCTCCTGGCTAGGAAGAATTAATATCGTCAAAATGGCCATCCTTCCCAAAGCAATATACAGATTCGATGCAATCCCTATCAAATTACCAACAGCATTCTTCAATGAACTGGAACAAGCAGTTCAAAAATTCATATGGATCCGCCAAAGACTCCAAACAACCAATCCAATCCTGAGAAAGAAGAATAAACTGGGAGGGATCTCACTCCCCAACTTCAAGCTCTACTACAAAGCCACAGTAATCAAGACAATTTGGTACTGGCACAAGAACAGAGCCACAGACCAGTGGAACAGAATAGAGACTCCAGACATTAACCCAAACATTTATGGCCAATTAATATATGATAACAGAGCCATGGACATACAATAGGGAAATGACAGTCTCTTCATCAGATGGTGCTGGCAAAACTGGACAGCTACATGTAAGAGAATGAAACTGGATCACTGTCTAACCCCATACCCAAAAGTAAACTCCAAATGGATCAAAGACCTGAATGTAAGTCATGAAACCATAAACTCTTAGAAAAAAACATAGGCAAAAACCTCATGGACATAAACATGAGTGACTTCTTCATGAACGTATCTCCCCGGGCAAGGGAAACAAAGGCAAAAATGAACAAGTGGTACTATATCAAGCTAAAAAGCTTCTGTACAGCAAAGGACACCATCAATAGAATAAAAAGGTATCCTACCATATGGAAGAATATATTCATAAATCACAGATCAGATAAAGGATTGACATCCAAAATATATGAAGAGCTCACACACCTGAACAACCAAAAAGCAAATAATCCAATAAAAAATGGGCAGAGGAGCTCAATAGACAGTTCTCTAAAGAAGAAATCCAGATGGCGAACAGGCACATGAAAAGATGCTCGACACTGCTAATCATCAGAGAAATGTAAATTAAAACCACAATGAGTTATCACCTCACACCAGTAAGGATCGTCATCATCAAAAAGACAGACAACAACAAATGTTGGCGAGGTTGCGGAGAGAGGGGAACCCTCCTACACTGCTAGTGGGAATGTAAATTAGTCCAACCATTGTGGAAAGCAGTACGGAGGTTCCTCAGAATGCTCAAAATAGAAATACCATTTGACCTAGGAATTCCACTTCTAGGAATTTACCCTAAGAATGCAGCACTCCAGTTTGAAAAAGACAGATGCACCCCTATGTTTATCGCTGCACTGTTTACAATAGTCAAGATATGGAAGCAACCTAAATGTCCATCAGTAGATGAATGGATAAAGAAGATGTGGTACATATACAAATGGATTATTACGCAGCCGTAAGAAAAAAACAGATCCTACCATTCGCAACAACATGGATCGAGGTAGAGGGTATTATGCTCAGTGAAATAAGCCAGGCGGAGAAAGAGAAGTACCAAATGATTTCACTCATATGTGGAGTATAAGAACAAAGGAAATCTGATGGAACAAAACAGCAGCAGAATCACAGAACCCAAGAATGGACTAATAGTTACCAAAGGGAAAGGGACTGGGGACGATGGGTGAGAAGGGAGGGATATGGGTGGGGAAAAAGAAAGAAGGCATTACGATTAGCATGTATAGTGTGTGCGGGGCACAGGGAGGGCTGTGCAACACAGAGAAGTCAAGTAGTGATTTTACGGCATCTTACTACGCAGATGGACAGTGACTGTGAAGGGGTATGTGGGGGGGACTTGGTGAAAGGGGTAACCTTGTAAACATAATGTTCTTGCTGTAATTGTAGATTAATGATACCAAAAGAAAAAAAAAGAATGCAGCAGCCCAGTTTGAAAAAGACAGATACACCCCTATGTTTATCACAGCACTGTTAACAATAGTCAAGAACTGAAAGCAACCTAAGTGTCCATCAGTAGATGAATGGATAAAGAAGATGTGGTACATATCCGCAATGGAATATTATTCAGCCATAAGAAGAAAACGAGTCCTTCCATTTGCAACAACATGGATGGAGTTAGAGGGTATTATGCTCAGTGAAATAAGCCAGGCAGAGAAAGACAAGTATCAAATGATTTCACTCATATGTGGAGTATAAGAACAAAGAAAAACTGAAGGAACAAAACAGCAGCAGAATCACAGAACCCAAGAATGGACTAACAGTTACCAAAGGGAAAGGGACTGGGAATGATGGGTGGGAAGGGAGAGATAAGGGCGGGGTAAAAGGGGGCATTACAATTAGCATGCATAGTGTTGTGGGGAGGTACGGGGAGGGCTGTACAATGCAGAGAATACAGGTGGTGATTATACAGCATCTTGCTACCGTGATGGACAGTGACTGTTGTGGGGTGGATGGGGGGGACTTGGTGAGGGGGGAGCCTGGTAAACATAGTGTTCTTCATGTAATTGTAGATTAATGATAGCAAAATTAAAAATTAAGAATAAAATACCTAAGAATACACCTAACCAATAAGGTGAAAAACCTATACTCTGAACACTGCAAGATTCTCATGAACGAAATTAATGAAGACACCAAAAAATGGAAACCTAGTTTGTACTCATGGACCGGAAGAATTAACATTGTCAAAATGGCCATCCTGCCCAAAGCAATTTACAGACTCAATGCAATCCCTATCAAAATACCAACAGCATTCTTCAATGAACTATAACAAATATATCTGAAATTCATATGAACCCATAAAAGATCCCCAACAGTCAAGGCAATCCTGAAAAAGAAGAACAAAGCTGCGGGGATTACATTCACTGACTTCAAGCTCTACTACAAAGTTACAGTAATCAAGACAATTTGGTACTGACACAAGAACAGACCCATTGATCAATGGAACAGAAAAGAGCACCCAGATTTAAACTTATGCATATATGGTCAATTAATGTAAAATAAAGGAGCTATGAATATACAATCGTGGAAATGACAGCCTCTTCAACAACTGGTATTGGCAAAACTGGAGAGCTACATGTAAGAGAATTAAACTGGATTATTTATTTGTATATGTCCAACTCCATATACAAAAGTAAACTCAAAATGGACCAAAGACCTGAACATAAGTCATGAAACCATAAAACTCTTAGAGTAAAACATAAGCAAAAAATCTCTTGAATATAAACATGAACAACTTTTTTCTAAACACATCTCCTTGGCCAGGGGAAACAAAACAAAAATGAACAAGTGGAACTACATCAAATTAAAATGCTTTTGTGCAACAAAGGACACCATCAGCAGAAGAAAAAAGGCATCTACAGTATGAGAGAATATATTTGTAAATGATTCATTTGATAAGGGGTTAACATCCAAAATACATAAAGAACTCATGTGCAGCAACACCCAAAAAAATATACCCTCATCGAAAGTGGGCAGAGAACCTGAACCCAATCAAACATACCGATCAATGAATGGGCAAAGGCACTTCTCCAAAGAATAAATACAAATGGCCAGTAGGCACATGAAAAGATGCTCTACATCACTACTCATCAGGGAAATGCAAATTAAAACCACTATGAGATATCACCTAACACAAGTTAGGATGGCCACTATCCAAAAGACAAGAAACAACAAATGCTAGTGAGATGGAAAGAAAGGGGAACCCTCCTACACTGTTGGTGGAACTGAAAATTGGTGTAACTGCTGTGGAAAGCAGTATGGAGGTTCCTCAAGAAACTAAAAAAAGAAATACCATTTGACCCAGTAATTTCACTCCTAGTAAATTACCTGAAGAAAGTCAAATCCCTGATTCTGAAAGACGTATGTACCCCATGTTTATCACTGCACTGTTTTCAATAGCCTAGATATGGAAGCAACCTAAGTGTCCATCAGTAGATGAATGGATAAAGATGATGTTGGACAAACACACAATGGACTGTTATTCAGCCATAAAAAGAAAAGCAATTCAAGATGTTAAGAAGGGCTTCAACAAAGCAATAAAAAAATCTGAAAAAGAGCTACTTAGAGCTGAAGAATATAGTATCTGAAAATGGAACATACAATGGATGGATTTAAAGGTAGATTAGATCATGTAGAGACAGTAAATGAAATAGAAATTTGGAGAACAGGAAAACAAAGAAGCTGAGGAAAAAAAGGATCTCTAGGAATGAAAGAATGGTAAGAGAGCTATGTGACCAATCCAAATGAAACAATATTCACATAATAGGGGTACCAGAATGAGAAGAGAAAGACAAAGGGATAGAAAAGCTCTTTAATGAAATAATTGTTGAAAACTTCCCCAATCTGGGGAAGGAAATAGACACTCAGGTTACAGAAGCACAGAGATCCACTAACAAAAAGAACCACACAAAACAACACCAACACAATTAATAATTAAAATGGCAAAGATCAAGACTAAAGAGAGTGTTGAAAGAATCCAAGAAAGAAAAAAAGACTACTATAAAGGAAATCCCATCCAGTTATCAGCAGACTTCTCAACAGAAACTGTTCAGTCCAGAAGGGAGTGGCATGATATGTTTAATCTACTGAAACAGAAGGACCTCCAACCAAGTATCCTCTACCCAGTGAGATTATCATTTAAATTTGAAGCAGGGATTAAACAATTTTCATGTAAACAAAACTTGAAGAAATTTGCCACCAGTCTTACATGACATGTTAAAGAGACCGCTGTAGTTAGAAATGACCCTAAGGATAAATAGCTTTCACCAGTGAAAAATAAAGTTACAGTGACAAGAGTAGACATACTAATATCAAGCAACAGGCACATGAAAAGATGCTCCAGGGAAATGCAAATTAAAACCACAATGAGGTTATCACTTCATAACAGTTAGGATGGCTACTATCCAAAAGACAAGAAATCACAAATCCTAGCAGGAATGTGGAGAAATAGGAACCCTCCTATACTGCTGGTGGGGATGTAAATTGGTGTTACCATTGTGGAATGCAATATTGACGTTCCTCAAAAAACTAAAAATAGAAATACCATTTGACTCAGTAACTACAATCCTAGGAATTTACCTGAAGAAAACAAAATCCCTGATTCTAAAAGATGTATGTAACCCATGTTTATCATTGCACTATTTGCAATACCCAAGCTATGGAAGCAACCTAAGTGTCCATCAACAGATGAATGGGTAAAGAAGATGTTGGACAGATACACAATGGAATATTATTCAGCCATAAAAAGAAAAGAAATCCTGCCATTTGCAACAACATGGATGGATCTAGAGGGTATTATGCTCAGTGAAATAAGCCAGGTGGAGAACTACAAATACCACATGATTTCACTTTTTGGTGGAATATAAAAACAAAGCCAAACAGATGGAACAAAACAGCATCTGACTCACAGACACTGAGAAATGACTACTGGTTTCCAAGGGGTTGGGGCAGGGGTTCGGAAGAAGGAAGACTGTTGAACCACTGTAATGTATATTTGGTAATAATTTTTTTAAATAAATAAATAAAAATTGTACCTCTATACAAAGAAATACAAATACTTACAAAGAATAATATAAAAATAAAATTAACAAGACTATCCACTTATGATAGCATCAAAAAGAATAAAATAATTAGAAATAAATTTAAGAAAAGTGTATAAGTTAAACTCTGAAAATTACAAAACATCACTGAAAGAAAGATCTAAATCAATGGGAAAACATTGTATGTTCATTAACTGTAATACTTAATGTTGTTAAGATGGCACTACTCTACAATCTGATCTAAACATACAATGTAGTGCATTGTATGTTCATTAACTGGAATACTTAATGTTAAGATGGCAATACCCTACAATCTGATCTAAACATACAATGTAATGCCTATTAGAACTCCAGAAGACTTCTTTGTAGAAATTGACAAGCTCAATCTAAAGTGAAGAATTAAAAAGAACGCAGAATCACCAAAACAACCTTCAAAGGTAAAAAAAAAATAGGAAGACTCACACTTCACAATTTCAAACCTTACTATAGAACAATTGTAATCACCACAATGCAGTACTAGAAAAAGATAGACATACAGATCATCAAAAAGAACTGAAAGTTCAAAAATAAACCCATACAGGCACACCTTGTTTCACTGCACTTTGCAGATCCTGCCATTTTTACAAATTGAAGCTTTACAGCAACTCCTCTCAAACGAATCTATGAGTACCATTTTTTCCAGGAGTACTGCTCACTTCATGTCTGTGTCACATTTTCGTAATCCTAACAATATTTCAAACTTCTTATTACCATATTCGTTATGGTAATCTGTAATCAGTGACCTTAAATGTTACCATTGCAACTGTTTTGGGGCTCCACAAACCACATCCACAGAAGATGGCAAATTTAATTGATAACTGTTGTGTGTTCTGACTGCTCCACCACCTGGCCATTCTCTGCCTCTTTCCCTCTCCTCAGGCCTTCTTAGACATAGAAATATTGAAATTAAGCCAATTAATAGCCCTACAATGGCCTCTAAGTGCTCAAGTGAAAGGAAGAGTAGCACATCTTTCACTTTAAATCAAAAGTTGACAGTAACTACACTTATTGTGATGAGCATTTAATAACACAGGTAACTGTCAAATCACTAGACTGTATACCTTAAATCAATATAGTATTGTGTATCAACTATACTCCAATAAATAAGTATTTTTTTTAAGATAGAAATGAATAAGCTTACCGAGGAAGGCTGTGTCAAAAGCTGAGATAGGCCAAAAGCTAGGTTGCTTGTACCAAACAGCTGAATCGTGAATGCAAAGGAAAAGTTCTTAAAAGTGCTACTCCAGTGAATGCACAAATCATAAGAAAGTGAAACAGTCCTATTGCTGATAATGAAGAACATTTTAGTACTCTAGAGAGATGATCAACAATTCAACAACATTTCCTTAAGCCAAAGCTTATCCAAAGAAAGGCCCTAACTCTTCAATTCTATGTAGGTTATAAGAGGTAAGAAAGCTGCAAAAGATAAGTCTGAAGCCAGCAGAGGTTGGTTCATGAGGCTTAAGGAAAGAAGCCATCTCTACTACATTAAAGTACAAGGTAAAGCAGCAAGTGCTGATGTAGAAGCTGCAGTTAGTTATCCAGAAGATCTAGCTAAGATAATTGATGAAGGTGGATACAGTAAACATATTTTCAAAGTAGATGAAACATCTTATATTGGAAGAAGATGCCATCAAGGATTTTTGTAACTAGAGAGAAGTCAATGCCTAGCTTCAAATGACAGGCTGACTCTCTTTTTAGGGGCTAATGTAGCTGGTGCCTTTAAGCTGAAGCCAGTGGTCATTGATCATTCCAAAAAATCCCACAACCCTTAAGAATTATACTAAATAGACTCTGCCTGTGCTCTATAAATGGAACAAAAAAATCTGGATGACAGCCTATCTGTTTGCAACATTGTTTACTAAATATTTATGTCAACTACTGAAAACTACTGCTTGGAAAAACAGACTCCTGCCAAGCTATTTCTGCTCACTGACAATGCACCTGGTCACCCAAGGGCTCTGATGGAGATGTACAATGAGATTAATGTTATTTTCATGCCTGCTAACACAACTTCCATTCTGCAGCCCATGGATCGAGGAGTATTATTTAAGTCTTCAAGTCTTATTTTTAAGAAATACATTTCATAAAGCTATAGCTGCCTTAAATAGTGATTCCCCTGATGGATCTGGCCAAAGGAAATTGAAAACCTTCTGGAAAGGATTCACCATTCTAGATGCCATTAAGACCATTTGTGATTTATAGGAAGAGGTCAAGATATCAACATGAACAGGAGTTTAGAAGTGGATTCCAACCCTTATGCATGAATTTTGAGGGGTTCAAGACTTGAGCAGAGAAAGTAACTGCAGATGTGGTGAAAATAGCAAGAGAACTAGAATTACAAGCACAGCATGAAGATGGGACTGAATTACTATTATCTCATAAAACTTCAATGGATAAGGAATTGCTTCCTATGCATGAGCAAAGAAAGTAGTTTCTTCAGATCTAATCTACTCCTGGTAAAGATGCTATGAAGACTGTTGAGATGACAATAAATATTTAGTATTTCATAAGCTTAGTTGATAAAGCAGCAACAGGGTTTGAGAGGACTGACTCCAGTTTTGAAAGAAGTTCCACTTGGGTGAAATGCTATCAGACGGACAGCGTCGTCGCAGACTACAGAGAACAGAGAAACTGTAAAAGAAGAGTAAATTGATGTGGCTAACTTCACTCTTGTCTTATTTTAAGAAGCCACCCCATCCTTCAGCAGTCACCACCTGATCAGTCAGCAGCCATCAACACTGAGGCAAGATTGTCCACCAGCAAAAAGATTATAACTCGCTGAAAGCTCATGATGGTTGGCAATTTTTAGCAATAAACTACTTTTTAGTTAAGGTATATATGTTGTTTTTTTAGACATAATGCTACTGCACGCTTAGCAGATGACAGTATAGTGTAACCGTAACTTTTATATGCACTGGGAAACCAAAAAATTCATTTGACTCGCTTTATTATGATAGTTGCCTTATTGCAGAAGTCTGAGTATTTCCGAGATACGCCTGTATTATCTATTGTCAACTTATTTTCAACAAGGATCCCAAGACCATTTAATGGAGAAAGGATAGTGGTTTCAACAAACGATAGCACAACTGTGTATCCACATGCAAAAATGAAGTTGGAACCCTGCCTCACATCACACAAAAATCAACTCTAAATACATCAAAGACCTAAACATAAGCACTACAACTGTAAAATTCTTCGAAGAAAATATAAGGATAAATCTTCATGACATTGGATTTAGCAATGGGTTCTTAAATATGACACCAAAAGCACAGGCAACAAAAGGAAAATTAAACTGGACTTTATCAAAATTTAAAATTTTGTGCTTCAAAGGGCATGCTTATTTATATTGTATTAATTACATAATATAAAAATATCAAATTATAATATTTATATCAAGAAATTTAGAAACAACAAAGAGAATGGGGGAAAGTATTTGCAAATCATGATATGAACCGAGAACCCACTGACAGATTAATGATAAACTAAACATGGTACATACATTCAATGGAATGCTATTCAGCATTAAAAAGGAAGAAATTTTAATACATGTTGTAACACTGATGAACCTTGAAGGCATTAAGCTAAATGAAATAAGCCAGATACAAAAGGACAAACACTGTATGACCTCATTTGTATCAGGTTCCTAAAACAGTCAAATCCATAGAGACAGAATGTAGAATGGTGGTTGCCAGAGGCAGGGGGAGAGAATGGATTGGGAAGTTAGTGTTTAATGGGTACAGAGTTTCAGTTGAAAAAGGTGGAGAAGTTCTGGAGATGGATGGTGGTTATGGTTGCATAACAATGTGACTGTACGAATGCCACAGACTATATACTTAAAATTGGTTAAAATGGTTGATTTAATGTTATGTGTATTACAATGAAAAGCCTAGAATATATAAAAAATTCTTACACATCAACAATAAAAAGACAAATAGTAAATTTATAATATCAAAAGATACAAATAGACAATTCTCCAAGGAATACACACAAATTACCAATAAGCACATGAAAAGTTGCTCAATATCATTACCCATCAGGCAAATGAGAATCAAAGCCACAATGAGACAGCACTCACATAGACTAGGCTGGCTAAAATCAAAGTCATAAAATAACAACTGTTGGCATGAATAGGGAGAAATCAGAATCCTCATACACTGCTAGTGGAAATGTAAAATGATGCAGTCTCTTTGGAAAGCAGTTTGCTATTTTCTCAAAGGATTTAACATGTTACCATATAACCCAGCAATTCCACTCCTAACTATATACCCAAGAGAAATGAAAATATATGGCCACAAACTTGTTCACAAATATTTACAGCAGCATTATTCACAATAGCTAAAAGGTGGAAACACAACAAATGTCCATCAAGTGATCAAACTTATTTGGGTATATCCATACAAGAGAATGTTATTTGGCCATAAAAAGGAATGAAGTACTAACACATGCTACAACACAGATAAACCTCCAACACATTACACTAAGTGAAAGAAGTGAGTCACAAAGGACCACATATTATACAATATATGTGATCATGAGAAAGTCTGAAAAAGGAAAATCTATGAATACAAGAAAGTAGGTTAGTGGCTGCTTAGGGCTGTGAGGAGTGATAACTAAAGTGTATGGAGTTTCTGAGGTATTAACAAATGTTATAAAGTTGACTATGGTGATGGCTGCACATATCTGTGCACATACTAAAAACTTCTCAATTGTATACTTTAAATAGGTAAACTGTATGGCATGTAAATTATATCTCAATAATGGTATTAAAAGTTTTATTACTCATTAGGGAAATGCAAATTAAAACCACAATGATATATATTTTTTAGAATGTCTAAAAAAATTTTTTTAATAGTGGTAATACCAAATGCTGGCAAGGATGGAGAGAAACTGGACCACTCATACATTGTTGTGGATACGCTGGTGTGCCACTTAAAACAGCTTAGGAGTTTCTTAGAAAATAAATATACAGCCATCACATGACCCACCAACTGTGTTCCCAGGCACTTATCCCAGAGAATATAAGAACTTATGTTGACACAAACTCCTGTACATGAATGTTCACCAGCAGTATTATAATAGCCCAAATCCTGAATCAGCCCAGATGTCCTTTAACAATGAATGGTTAAACTGTGGTACATCCATAACATGGAACATTACATTGTAATAAAAAGGAAAGAACTACTGATACATGCAACTACTTGGATGAATTTCCAGGGAATTATGCTATGTGAAAAAACCCAATCCCAAAAGATTATATACCATATGAGTCCACTTACATAACATGTTTGAAACAACAAAATTTTTTAAATGCAGAACAGATTATAGTGATTGCCAGGTGTTAGGCACAGGTAGGGGTGAGGGTAGAAAGGTAAGCCAGAGTATAAAAAGGCAAAATAAGGAAACCTGTATCTTGACTGCAGTTGTGGATGCATGAAGCAACCTAGGTAATAAAACTGTATAAAACTCATTAAACACATAAGTACAGGTAAAACTGATGAAATTTGAATCAGATTTGCAGACAGCAATAACCTGGCTATGAAAACATAATTTTTTTAAATGTTACCATTGTGGGAAATTGGGCAAAGGAGTTCTGTATTAGTTATTACAACTGCATGTGCATCCACATTATCTCAATAAATATGTCAATTTTTTAAAAATTCCAGAAAATTTAGAAAAGAGGGGAACTTCCTCGACTTAATAAAGAGCATTTACAAATACCATATGCAAGAACCATCATACTTAATGGTGAAAGACTGAATGCATTCTAAGATCAGAAATACCAAGAGAATGTCTGCTATCACCATTCTTCCTCAAAATAATAATGGAATAGAGTCCCACCCAGCAATAATGAAGCAAGAAAAGGAATATGAAGGCACAAAGATGGAAATGAAGAAATAAAACTGTCCCTACTTACAAATGACAATTAAGTAGAAAATCCCAAGGAATCTATAAGGTTTAAAGAAATTTCCTAGAGCAAGTCAACAGATACAAGGTCAACATAAAAAAGGTAAGTGAATTCCTATATACCTGCAATGAACAACTGGAATATGAAATCAAAAATACAAGAGAATTTAAAATAGCACCCAGAAAACTGAAGTACTTAGGTAAAAATCTAAAGTATGCACAAGGTAGTATATGGAAAACTACAAAACACTGGGCCCACTGAGTTTCTACTGACTTTTTTTTTTACTGAGTATGGGTTAAACATTCCTAGTCTTTACATGCATTTAGTTGATTATACAGTTTTACTGGAAAAAGATTATGAAGAGCAAATGTTCTGCACACATTTTATTTTTTCATGTTCTCTATTTTCAAATTGGATTGTTTCTATTAATTTATCATCAAATTCACTGGCACTTATACAGCTACCTCTTGTCAAGTACAAACAATGAGTTGTTATAAAGAAATTTTATTTTTCAGTTCTGGAATTTTAAACTGGTTCTTTTTAACAATTTATATGTGCTGAGATTTCCTATCTGTCCATTCATCATAAATGAATTGGCCTTTTTGTGCTTGAGCATAGTTGTAATAGCTGCTTTAATATATTTTTGTCTGCTAATTTCAACATTTAAGTCATCTGAAGGTTAGTCTCTACTGATTTTGAGCATGCATCACATTTCCTCTTTCCTCATCTATCTTGCATTGTGGACTGGATACTGGACATTTTGAGAGATACTGTGAAGACACTATATTCCTCAGAGTTAATATTTTTCTTAATACCAGATAGTTACCGTTTTTGAAATCAAGTACCGAACTATCTACCCTGCAGTGGAAGCATCTGAAAACATTGTTCTGTTCTTTTAGTCCTAATTGGGCTGCCTGGAATCTGGGCTGCACTCAGGCAATTCAACCAGAGAGAGAGTTTTTGCTGATCTTGGAGCTCCCAATCTTTAGCTCTCTTCTAAGTGGGATAGGTCTCCCCCTCACTTTACTAAAGATGCTGTGGTCCCCCTATATTTCCTGATACCTCATCCAGTAAGAATGCAGGTTTCTAAATCTTAAATGCCACTGATAGAGCTAACTAGCACTTTCCCTAAGGAGAAAGGTTTAACAATTGGGTATTCAGCCATTATTATTTCCTTCTTCATGTGCTGACTCCTCTCCCAGTTGTGTCTGTTTTTTGTCACTGTCCACTTCCTTCACATCACTGTTTTCAGTATTTTAGCCTGAATTTATAATTGATATCTGTGGGAGATATGTTTGTCCAAATGGAGCTACTCTCCCACTACCAGAAGCAAAACTCCCCAACTAAGTACTAAACACAAGACTCTGACAATATAACTTCATTCTAAAGACAAAATGAATACTTAACACTAGTGAGGTTTCTTACCATAATGCTATGGTTAGCAAATCTGAAACCACATAAGTTTGAAAATATAACACATATATTACCTTTTTCTGTATAAGAGCCTGGAAGCAAAGACATCCTGTTGGCAATGAGAACATCATATACCCAGATCTTAGTTTCCAAATACTATGTTCCACTAAAAGGAATCAGAACTCCTTGGACAAATAACTGATTACAGGGCTGGGGAAGGGACAATGCAAAATAAACACTGAGCATCTTATATGAGGGCAGAAAGTAAGGTAATGCTCAAGGATGATGATGACTTGTGAAAGGTCAGCAGAAGCCATACAGAAGGGGCTCCAACTAGCCAATACGGGCACAGTTTGAGCACTGAAATAAATAACGATAGCAAGAGAACATTCATTATTATGAAAAGGAAAGAATATTCGTATATATACTAATATAAACAAACATAGCATAGAATGTAAACCCTTCTTTATAGTAATATACCAAGTAAAACACAGAAGAAATGATAAATTAGAACATCACCATTTTCACCCATCATAATATATATCATTCAGCCAAGAATCATGAATGGATGCAGTAGTATGCAAAACTTCTACAAATTGACCCCAAGATTTCATGCCCCCTAATTCCCAGAACCTGTGAATGTGAGGAAATATTACTCCCATGACTGTGCTACGTAAAACAACACAGTTAAACTTAAAAACGGGAGGCGGGGTATGGGCTAATCTAATCATGAGTCCTTATAAGTAGAAAAACTTCTTTGTGACAGTAAGTGGCATAAGAATCAAGCAAAAGAGTTAAGAGAGATTCAAACCATTAAAAAGACTCAATGTGCTTCTGCTGGCTTTGAAGATGGAGAGGGCCATGTGAGAAAAAATTAACAGCCTTGAACAGCTAGGGGAGAGAGGATACTGGCCAAGAGCCAGCAAGCTAGAGCCCTCAGAATTACAACCATAAGGAACTGATTTCTGGCAACAACCTGAATGAGCATGGAAATGTATTTTTCATAGAACCTCCAGAAAGGAATCTAGTCTCATGACAGTTTGACTTTTTCACATTGTGATACCCTGAGCAGAGCCAAGCAAATCCCAACGGACTCCTAACCTACAGAACTGTTAGATAATAAATTTGAGTTATTTTAAGCTTCCAAGTTTTGTGGAGGGCCAGATGTGACATCACTTCACAAGTATCCGGGCACCAGGAAGTGATATCACCTGAAGTGACAACACCAGATGTGAGATCAGCCTGTAAGTGACATCATTATAAGCTTCTGTATATAAGTGGTGTTCAGAATATAAACTGTGTCATTTGTTTGCCATCAGCAGGCAGTGAACTTCCTGATTCCAGCTTTGATTTCTGTGTCTTTTTTGTATCTTTTTCTGTATTTTCCTTAAGCTCCTCATTCCCATTCCACTCAGGTTCAGCTGGTTTGTGTAGCTGGTCTCCGCTAAGTTTGTGACAATTTGCAATAGAAAACACAGAAATTAGCTTTTCCTTATGAAAAGAATATTTAAGTAGTTCCAGAGTAATCTCCAACAAACTATTTATTAGTTACAAAGGAATAAATCATGACTTTATAATGAATTTATATGTAACAACCATAACCAATTAACCTAAGTTAACATCACCAATTAAGGGAAAAATTTAATTGTGCCTTGTGATGTGATGCACTGACAAGAAAGAACATAACACTACTTATGTAGTAATCTTGCCAAAAATAAATAACTTCAATCTAATTATAACTATCAGAGAAGTTCACGGTGAGGGACAATCACCAAAGTAAAAGACCTTTACACTTCAATGATGTCATTGTTCCAACAGAGAAATTGTTTCAGATTTCAAAAGACAAAAGAGACAAGACAACTATGAGCCATGGGTAATCTTCAACTGGATCCTGAACATGGGGGGAGAAAACTTACATTGTTGGGGCAATTATGATTCAGGAATACAAACTGTGGACTAGATAACTGTGGATTAGACAATAGCATATATTTAATTTTATCCACCTATTTACGCTTCCCATCATTATTATTTCCTATATTTTGGTGTTGCCAGTTCATATTATTTTCCTTCTGATTTAAGAAATCCTTTCAGTATTTCCTCTAGGATAGGCCTACTGACATCAAGTTTTTATTTTTTTGTCTGTCTTTATTCCACCTTCACTTTTGAAAGACATTTTCACTAAAAATAGAATACTGAATTGGCAATTAAATTCATTTGATTCATTAAAGAAATCATTTCACTGTCATCTAGCTTATATCATTGCTGTTGTCATATGAGCTATCAGTGTTATTGCTGTTCCTTTGAAAGCAATGACTTTTTTCCTCTGCTTATAAAATTTTTCTCTTGATTTTTGTTATTAGTTTAATTATATATGCCTAGTTGTAGTTTGCTTTATATTTATACTGTGTGGTTCAGAATGCCACATACCTATGTTTGATGTCTTTCATCACTTTTATGTTGGGGAATGCTCAGTTAATATCTCTTCAAATTCAGCTTCTAATCCATTCTATCTTTTTTTTTCCTTCTGGGACTCTAATTATACATATGGTTGAACTTTTCACTGTGACCTACCACTCTCACACTTTTAGTACATACTGCACTTGTGTGTGTGTGTGTATTCAGCTCTTACATATGTAGCTACCCTTGAAAATCTTCAAAACATGTAGCATACTTTTAAAAAGGAAAAAGGGAGGCAGAAAGGAGGTGTTTTTTATTTTAAAAATATATGTAGCAAATGTACTCAGAGAGGTTATCAAAACAACATATAAACTTAACTCATAATACACGAATAACTGCTACAGTAATGTATTACTGTACTGCTCCTGCCCCTTGTAATAGTACATATTTTTCAGTCAATATTCATCAACCCTTCAACATTTTTATTATGCATATAAAACCATAAGTGCACCCTTCTCTAAACACATAACAATCTTACAGATTTACTTACCTTAATTAAAATCTCTAGTATCAGATATTAGTTAAATACTAACTACATAGGATCATTAAAGTCTTTAATAGCTGCTCTCTCCAAAAATAAATGGAAAATAGACTAGAAGATATTGGACATTCTTTTTCAATTTACCTGTGCTTTGGTTCATTGCAACTCTTGGAGGAGAACTTGTTTCTTCAGATTCCTCTGATGACTGTGCCAGGAAGTCATGAAGCTTCTGCACCAATGTATTCAACCTGCTTTCACTATCAAAACAAAAATATAAAGAACTTCCTTATTAGCAAGTGATTATTTAAATATAAAGTTCCACCAAACTTGAAACATATGTATATTTTAAGTGGTCTGAAAAATATACCTTCAAAATAAAAATGAAATGAATTTTCTTTATTTCATTGAGGATATGAAAACATAGTAACACAATCGACCTGTACCTTTATTTATGATCAAAATATAATTCAAGGAAAATACTGATATTATCAGATTTAATTTACATTATTTAAAACAATAATCAGGAATTGGGAGAAAAGAGATGGCACAGTAGGAAGGCAAGGCTAAAACCTCCTCCCACAACACACAAAGGAAGCAACTACAGAAACTACAACAAAACCTGAAAATGACCTGAAGACTACAGAACAGACCACCTACACCTGGTGTAGAAGAGAAGATCACACAGAGAAGTGTATGATAGCAGAGCTGTAATGGAGTGGAACCAAGCCCTTACTCCATCCCATGCCAGAAGCACGAGGAAGAGGAACAGAGCAGGCAGGGGATAGGCACCCAGGAACTCTGCACACCTGACCCCACAGATCAACTCTGGGAACAAGAATTCACACTGCATTGGGTTTTCATGATTAGCAGGGCTGGACACCAGGGAGAGTTGGAGCACTCTGGGAGGCTAAGATTCTAGCCACTTGTGGAAGACAAACACACTTGCTCAGTACGACTGAGACCCAAAACAGAAGCAGCAGTTTGAAGATCTGCCAGCAGTGGGAAGGGAGCCAGAAGGGTGAGGGCTGGATGGCGCTATCTCTGCAGGAGAAAGGGCAGATGGACGACACTTCCCAAGCCCTCCATAAGCCCAACAGACAGGGCACTCATGGGAACTGCAAATGATCCATCCCTGCGCACTGCCTACATGGCCCACCAGCATCAGACCCTTTGCTTACTGGCAGGTACAGGGAGGCTTTCCTAGCTTTCTCAGCCTGATGTCAGCCCAACTAGAAACACATATGTAAGTGGCAGGTCTAAACGTTTCCTCTGCCTCGCCAGTGGCCTAGCAGTGTGCTGCACACCCCTCCGCTGCCATGCTACCAAGCATCCTCCCACTGTGTGACTCCCCGCTGCATACTAACCCAAGAGGTACATGACCACCTGATTAACCCTGCAGCAGTACGACTACAGCAGGGCACACGGAGGGCAGCCCCCAAGAACAATCTCCGAAATGCAGCTACTTTGCTCACAAAGGGCCAGCTGAAGCAAATGAACTATTGTCTAGGGAGCAGTGAGACAGACCACTGCCAACACACAGACAAAATGGAGGTACCCACAGAAAAAGAACAGCAACCCGGGCTCCGATGCATAAAACAACCAGACCCAGGTGAGTAAAAGCCTTGAGCTTCTGGGTACAAGACACCTTAATAAAGCCATTACTCTCCAGACCAGGAGGCAGAGTGGATCAACATATTAGAAATACAGTAACAAAGACAAAATGATGAGGCAAAGGAATATTTTCCAAACAAAACTAAAGAACAAGACACCAGAAAGAAGGCTAAAGGAAGCAGAAACTACCAATCTTCTTGATAAAGACTTCAAAATAACAGTCATATGATATGTGGAAAAGTGGAGAAGATCTCAGAAGGACTTCAACAAGGAAAAAAAGCTGAAAAAGAGCCACTCAGAGCTGCAGAATACAGTAACTGAAATGAAATATACAAAGGAGGGACTGAATAATAGATTGCTCCAAGTAGAGGAGACAATCAGTGAGATGGAAATTAGAGGACAGGGACACACAAAGCTGAGGAACAGGAAAAAGAATCTCCAAGAATGAAAAAACACTTAGAGAGTGGTGTGACAACTCCAAATGAAACAGTATTTGCATAACAGGGCACCATAAGAAGAGAAAGACAAAAGGACAGATTCCCTTTGAAGAAATAATTCTGTAAAACTTTCAAAATCTATGGAAGGAAAGATACTGAACTCCTAGAAATACAGACAGCCCCTAACAAAAGGAACTCCAGGAAGATGACAGCAAGACATGTAATAATTAAATGACGAACTTTAAGATTAAGGAGAAGGGTATATATACAAAGCAGTCCAGAGAGAGAAAAAAGATTACATATAAGGGAAACTGCATCAGGCTATCAGCACACTCCTCAGCAAAAACTTTACAGGCGAGAAGGGAGAAGTATGAAATACTTAATGTACTGAAACAGAAGGACCTTAAACCAGTAATATTACCATTCAAATTTGGAGAGTAACTGAAATTGTACCAACCAGCTTCTCAGATCACAAAGGTATGAAACAAGAAATAAATTACACAAAGAAAACAAAAAAGCCAACAAAAACACAGAGGCGTAATAACATGCTCCTAAATACTCAATGGATCGATCAATGACCAAAAAAAAAACAGAGATCAAGCAATATACGGAGACAAATGACAACAATAATTCAACAACACAAAATTGGTGGAATGCAGCGAAGGCCTTGCTAAGAGAGAAATATATTGCAACACAGGCCTACCTCAGGAAAGAAGAACAATCCCATATAAGCAGTCTAAACTCAACATTAATGAAACTGGAAAAGGAAGAACAAATGAGGCCCAAAGTCAGTAGAAGGAGGAACATAATAAAGATTAAAGCAGAAATAAAACTGAGAAGAATAAAACAATAGAAAGAATCAATGAAAGCAAGAGCTGGTTCTTCAAGAAAATAAACAAAATAAATAAACCACTAACCAGACTAATCAAGAAAAAAAGAGAATCTACACACATTAACAGAATAATAAATGACAAAGGAAAAATAACTACAGACATCACAGAAATACAAAGAATTATGAGAGAATACTGTGAAAAATTATATGGTAATGAACTGGATAACCTAGAAGAAATGGACAACTTTCTAGAAAAATACAACTTTCGAAGGCTGACCCAGGAAGTAACAGAAAATCTGAAAAGACCAACAATTACCAGCAAAGAAATTGAAATGGTAGTCAAAAAACTACCTAAGAACAAAACCTCTGGACCAGATGGTTTCACTACGGAATTTTATCAAACATTTAGTGAAGACCTCCTTAAAGTTTTCCAAAAAGTAGAAGAGGAGAGAATACTCCCAAACTCATTCTACGAGGCCAACATCACTCTAATACCAAAACGAGGCAAAGACACCACAATAAAAGAAAATTACAGACCAATATCTCTCATGAATATAGATGCAAAAAAAACTCAACAAAATATTAGCAATCCGAATTCAAAAATACATCAAAAAGATCATCCATCACGATCAAGTGGGATTCATCCCAGGGATGCAAGGATGGTACAACATTTGAAAATCCATCAACATCATCCACTACTTCAACAAAAAGAAGGACAAAAACCACATGATCATCTCCATAGATGCTGAAAAAGCATTTGACAAAATTCAACATCCATTCATGATTAAAATTCTCGGCAAAATGGGTATAGCAGGCAAGTACCTCAACATAATAAAGGCCATATATGATAAACCCATGCCAACATCATACTGAACAGCGAGAAGTTGAAAGCTTTTCCTCTGAGATTGGGAACAAGACAGGGATACCCACTCTCCCCATTGTTATTCAACATAATACTGGAGGTCTTAGCCAAAGCAATTAGACAAAACTAAGAAATACAAGGAATCCAAATTGGTAAAGAAGTCAAACTGTCACTATTTGCAGATGACCTGATATTGTACATAAAATACCCTAAAGACTTCACTCCAAAACTACTAGAACTGATATTGGAATACAGCAAAGTTGCAGGATACAAAATTAACACACAGAAATCTGTGGCTTTCCTATACACTAACAATGAACTAATAGAAAGAGAAATCAGGAAAACAACTCCATTCACAATTGCATCAAAAAGAATAAAATACCTAGGAATAAACCTAACCAAAGAAGTGAAAGACCTATACACTGAAAACTACAAGACCCTCTTAAGAGAAATTAAAGAGGACACTAACAAATGGAAACTCATCCCATGCTCTTGGGTAGGAAGAATTAATATCGTCAAAATGGCCAACCTGCCTAAAGCAATCTACAGATTCAATGCAATCCCTATTAAAATACCTACAGCATTCTTCAATGAACAAGAGTAAATAGTTCTAAAATTCATATGGAACTACAAAAGACCCTCAATACCCAAAGCAATCCTGAGAAGGAAGAATAAAGCAGGGGGAACTATGCTCCCTGACTTCAAGTTCTACTACAAAGCCACAGTAATCAAGACAATTTGGTACTGGCACAACAACAGACCCACAGACCAGTGGAACAGAATAGAGAGTCCAGATATTGACTCAAGCATATATGGTCAATTAGTACACGATAAAGGAGCCATAGATATACAATGGGGAAATGAAAGCCTCTTCAACAGCTGTTGTTGGCAAAACTCGACAGCTACATGTAAGAGAATGAAACTGGATCATTGTCTAACCCCATACACAAAGTAAACTCAAAATGGATCCAAGACCTGAATTTAAGTCATGAAACCATAAAACCCTTAGGAAAAATATAGGCAAAAATCTCTTGGACATAAACATGAGCAACTTCTTCATGAACATATCTCCCTAGGCAAGGAAAACACAAACAAAAATGAGTAAGTGGGACTATATCAAACTAAAAAGCTTCTGTACAGCAAAGGAAACCATCAGTAGAACAAAAAGACATTATACAGTATGGGAGAATATACTCATAAATGACATATCCAATAAAGGGTTGACAACCAATTTATATACAGAGCTCATGCACCTCAACAAACAAAAAGCAAATAAGCCAATTAAAAAATGGGCACAGGATCTGAACAGACACTTCTCCAAAGAAGAAATTCAGATGGCCAACAGACACATGAAAAGATGCTCCACATCGCTAATCATCAGAGAAATGCAAATTAAAACCACAATGAGATATCACCTCACACCAGTAAGGATCGCCACCATCAAAAGACAAACAACAACAAATGTTGGCAAGGTTGCGGAGAGAGGGGAACCCTCCTACACTGCTGGTGGGAATGTAAATTAGTTCAACATTGTGGAAAGCAGTATGGAGGTTCCTCAAAATGCTCAAAATAGAAATACCATTTGACCCAGGAATTCCACTTCTAGGAATTTACCCTAAGAATGCAGCTCTCCAGTTTGAAAAAGACAGATGCACCCCTATGTTTATCGCAGCACTATTTACAATAGCCAAGAAATGGAAGCAACCTAAGTGTCCATCAGTAGATGAGTGGATAAAGAATATGTGATACATATACACAATGGAATATTATTCAGCCATAAGAAAACAAATCTGACCATTTGCAACAACATGGATGGAGCTAGAGGTTATTATGCTCAGTGAAATAAGCCAGGTGGAGAAAGACAAGTACCAAATGATTTCACTCATCAGTGGAGTATAAGAACAAAGAAAAAACTGAAGGAACAAAACAGGAGCAGAATTACAGAACCCAAGAATGGACTAACAGTTCCCAAAGGGAAAGGGACTGGGGAGGATGTGTGGGAAGGCAGGGATAAGGGCAGGGGAATAAAGGGGGCATTACGATTAGCATGTACAATGTAGGGGGAGGCACAGGGAGGGCTGTGCAACACAGAGAAGACAAGTAGTGACTTTACAGCATCTTACTATGCTGATGGACAGTAACTGTAATGGGGTATGTGAGGGGGACTTGGTGAAGGAGGAGCTTAGTAAACAAAATGTTCCTCATGTCACTGTAGATTAATGATACCAAAATTTTTTAAAAAGTGAGTGTAAAAAAAGATATGCATACACTGAACAAAGAAACTTACCCTCAAAAAAGCAAATAAAATTAAAAAATGATTGAAACTCATATAAGAAGGATTCTTTTTTAATAATAATTTTATTGAACATGTAGTGCAAGTTCATTTTAGAAATGACAAAGGTGAGGACTAGAAAGGATAAGTGATTTCTCCAAGGTCATACAATCAGTTAAGCAGCAGAGCTCTGACTAGAAAACCTGTATTTGGCTGAGTTCAGTGTTCACTGCTCTTCACCATTAATTCTCAAACTAAGTCTCAGGGTCTCTTTATACTCTTATAAACAGTTAAAATTTACAAAGGCCCCAAAGAGCTTTAGATTACTGTCTTTTAAGAACAACTTTTGAAACCACTTTACCTCCCCCAGAACAACTGCAAGCTTTATCAGTATCTATTAAACTTATTCCCATTTTACAGATGGGGAAACTGAGGTTAAACATCGTGCATGTTAGCTATCAAGCCAATCGTAAGAAAAGCATTAGGATACAGGTACAGAGAAATCCTGCTTAGACACTGTTTTTACTGCCCTGCTATATTCAGTATTCCTAAAGGAAGATGTACACATCATTTTCCAAAGACTTAAACTAAACCATCTGAACAGCTTCTGCCAATGCTGAGGACAGCATTCAAGGTCTGGGGAAAAGGACTCCATCTAAACCCAAAAACTGCCTGTATCCTGTCATCTACTCCATAAATTTAGTCAGAATACAAAAGTAAAATATGGACAAATACACACAATTTCTTACAGAAAAATTTGCCTCAGTATAGAAATTCCTTCAAGTACTCCATTTATCTTATCTTTAAAAATACAACATATAACTGAAAGCTCACAGCAACTACACCAGAGTTGCCAATGAGAACTGGCCTGATCAAAATTAAAATCTCAACTTTCTTTTCATACCAACCAATAATTTCCTTTTGACTATTTTTCACCAGAATCCTAATTTCCTTTTTTATAAACACAAGTAAAAATTAGAACTTTATTCTTATTTTTAAGTGCTTGAAAGATATGATAAAGAAAAAATCTGTTACTGTGTAAAATAAAAGTAATGATAATGCATAGAATTGCTCATATTATTTGTCTCACAGTAGAAAAGAATCAAAAATAATTCAGTACTGTGGGTCCAACTAACTCAAGCATTACCTGTCAGATTATCCTTTTAATTACGATTATGGCTTGAGATAAATGACACCTCAGCCTCAGACAGTTCTTCCGAACAACCACTTGGAGATCTTTCATAGTTAAACCAAGGAGCATCACATACTATTTTAAGTTGATTCTATACATTTATATGTGGCTCTTTATAAAGGATTTTCCACATAACTTAAATCTCCCCTAAAACTAAATGTTTCAGTTATCTCACTATCTCATCTGGACCTAAAAAGCAAAATATTGTAAACAGCTCCAAACTGAAGGACATACAACAAATGACTACAAAAGTAGCTAACATTAACTTCTTCCACTGTAATATTTGGGCTAAATTAAAATGGTCATAATCACTTTAGATCTGGCAGCTCAAGAAGATATTAACGCCTTGTGGTTAAGAACCTAAATCTGGAGTCAAGACTGGGTTCAGTTCTAGCCCCATACTTTACAAAATGAATAGATTTTGTCCAGTTTTTTTACCTTTCTGTGCATCAGTTTCCTGATCTATAAAATGGGAATACCTAGTACCCATGTCATAGAGTTGTTCTGAAAATTAATCAAGATCATACAGGTAAAGGCCAACAAGAAGCACTCAATTTTAGTTATGATTATTATTCTTATCTCCAAGATCTACAAAAATTCAAGACAGATAAGAAAAATTGACCCTGGCATAAAATGAATAATTCTATTCAGAGACTAACAGGTAACTAGTCAGACTAATTAGATAACATAACTAATTTGTTCACCCAAGAATGGGAGAAAATCCAAGTTCAACCTATGGTTTCAAATGAACACTTTGTGAGACTTAGTAAAATCCAGAGGTCGTATTTAACTGTAAATATGAACACCCTTCATGTATATTAACATAAGCACCTTATAATAACCAGTCAACAAGTTTTACTGGGTTCCTCTTATGTGCCCAATACCCCACAAATACAGATTTATTGTACTTGAACCAATTAAAGCAAAGTGAGAAACCAAGGCCACAATCTTTATACACAACTAGGGCTCGATCTATATATATAATCTAAGAAGTAAAGTGTTTTTTCTCAGGAGAGGGAAAACATTTATCTACTGCTCGTTGATAAGGAAAAAAACAGGTATAATAAGTATCATAGGCTCATTCCCAAATTCTACATGCTAGCTAAAGTACTCTAAAAACGTATGCCATCCTAACAGTTACTCAAAGGCACATTTGGCCCACTACGAATGCAATTCTGATCCATGCACCTTGTATTTTGACACTAGGAGCCAAGGATACATCTCACAGCAGAAAAATTACTTAATTCACAAGGGATGAAAAGCCAAATGTCAAACTGCCTGAAAAGCCAGCCAGCCACCTGTGTAAAAGTGGTATACATTTCCTATTAACAACCGTATTTTTAGACACTATCAAGAGCCAAACAGAAGCAGAAGAGAAAAACGGCCTCAACCTAATAAATGTACTCGATTGGTAAGAGGCGGCCTGCCAGGGAACAGCTTCCCTTGCAATAAATCTTCCCGTCAACCTGCTCCCCATTCCTCATGGAGAAAATAAATTAACAAAAATTCATTTACTAATTACTTCTGTTCGAAATTTGCCCAAAAAGTGGAGAAACATCCGAGATCTGCCCTACCACCCATTAACGCTGGACTTTACAAAAAGTAGTACACTGGGGGCCTCTCGAGGCAAAACCCTGCGTCAGAACCCCCTTGCCTAGAGGTAAACCCAAGGATATCTTACAGGAGCTGGAGTAGAGAAGGAAGGTAAATACCTGGCACTACCCACCCGTTCATCCCTAAAAGAGAGCTTGCCCCCAGAGACTATATACCAAAAAAAAAAAAATCCGCAAGACCGGGGTACTGCCGCGTCCGACCACCTGAAGGGCCACCCAGTAGTCCCAGGATCTCACATCCTCCCGACCTCCCCTCCCCCTCTTCTCACCCCTCACCCCCTTCTTCCCCGCGCAGTTTTAGGCCCAAAGATTAAGGATGACCGGGATACCAAAACAGCCTCCGACCTCTGGGTCTCATTTCCACAGGCACCAAAGAACAAACAGAGGAGGCCAACTAAGCTTTTACGGGTTGAGGAAGGTTGGAGGAAGCGCACGACACGCCAGGCCGTGCCCCACCCCCACCCCCGCCCCCGCCCGGGTTACATCCTACCGCCCGAACCCCGAAACCCTTCCCACCTGAAGAGAAAACGATGTCTCTTCCCGCTAACACACAGGCCTAACGCACCATTCCAAAGCTTTGCCAAACACCCTACTCAAAGGGCGCGTAGGCCCAGACCGCGGCGACCCGTGAGACGGGGTTGTGTTTCACCTCATGGGCTCAGCAGTCATGTTTTCGCTTCAACGCCTAGTAGGCTTCGGCAACCACAGGGCTCCGCGCTCCGCTCGCCAGCGCCCGGTTACAAGAGAAATGCACTGGACTCTTTGCCGACACTACAGTTGGTGCTGAATCCTCCCCACAGCTCAAAGGCGGCTATCGCGGCCACCGCCGCAGGAGCCACGGGAACAAAGCGACGCCGCCGCCACCGCCATTTTGTTGGGCCGAGGCTCAGGCAGGAGAATTGGCGAGTCCTCCCTCTTCCTCTTTCCGTCTATTGGCTATCGCCTCCGCAAGTCAGACTCTCATTGGCTAAGGAAATTCACCTTCTTTGGGGGCCTGTTGCTAAGGCAGTCTACGTCATAGACTCCCTCCACCCTTTTGGAGAGATTCCAGTTCAGTCCCATTGACCTGAAAGTTCTAGTGACGTATTTTTACTTTATTCTGAAAATGCTTTTTGACCCACCCTCTTTTCTTTGACATATTGACAAAACCATAAGAGCAGTTTATATTTATTTAGTTTACGGTATGCCCAGGACTATACTAATCCTTTATCCGGATTATTTCATATAATTTGTATATACTTTGAGGCGGACAGAGGCTTTTTACCTAGATTCTACACATAAGCTAACTAAAAGATACGAATTCTCACAGTATTGAAGCCAAGATTCAAACCAAATACTGCGCTCTTAACCACTAATATCTATGGCCATCCTGCATATTTTTTCCTATATTCCAGGTTATCATCAAGGTCTTTGCTTCCTGGATGTTTTATACATAATTTTCAGCACGCTTACAAAAATATATAATACACATAATATAAACATATTGATATAATGCATGATCAAAACTGAAAGTTTCTGTGATGACTGCCCTTGTACTGTTCACCATGTAACTTATTCACTATGTAAGAATTTGTTCTCCATGTAAGAACTTGTTCGTTATGCTTCAAAAGATTGGAGACTGATGAAAATTAGGCTTGGGGTGGATTAATGATTGTTCATAGAGCATTGACTCCCCTATATAGAATTTTATTGTTGTTAACAACCATTGATCAATAAATATGAGAGATGCCCTCTCAAAAAAAAAAAAGTACAGACTTCCAATTGTAAAATAAATAAGTAACCAGGATGTAATGTATAGCATAAGGTATGTAGTCAAAATATTGTAACAACTTTGTATGGTGATAGCTGGTAGCTAGAATTATCATGTATATAAATGTTGAATCACTGTATTGTACACCTGAAACTAATGTAATACTGTGTGTCAACTACCCCTCAATAAAAAATAATTACCTACAGAAATAAAAAATAAATAAATATATTGATAGAAGTCTTTAAATTATATATCAAACATATAGTATATGTTATAAAGACATATACAACATAAAACCAGCTTGAGACCTGAATATATTTATCTCAATATTGAGTAAACTCCATAGCACCTCTTGGAACACACACACACACACACACACACGGACCGTTTCCCTAGTCCGACGTAATGTGTACCTGTAAGTTTAGGGAAAGGAAATACCGGGGCAAAATACCTCTAAAACCTAAATCAGTCAAAGAGAGAAATAAAGTTTAAAAACTGTTTACTGTTTACAAGCTGCAGTCCATCGCCATCTCTCCCCCCTGCTCCGGAAGAAGCAAGCAAGCAAGCAAGCCAGCCCCTCCCCTAAACCTCTCAGGTTCAGACATGCCCTTGGTTGCCCAGGTAATTACCCATTGACATGAAGATGAACTTCTCTCCACCCCTGAAAATAAGCAAATGCACCAAAGCCGGGCGAGGTATTCTGGAAAAGTTAGTTTTATCCACAGGCCACCTTCCAGAAATCTTGCCTCACCATCTACGCGTTCCACTTCTTCCACAATGGTCCCTGGGCGAGAAAACTGGAGCATTGTGATGAGACTAATGACAACAATAGCAACAACAATAAAATCATGACAATCCTCAAGCCTGAGGATTCAGCTAGGTTCCAAGTCTTACGCAGATTAAGTCCATAGCTAGTTCATTCCATAGGCAGGTAGTAGCTGAGGGTTCAGAGCAATGATCATGCGCAGCTGCACCCAGGGGGTGCATTCATGCCACAAGGACTGTCGGAGAAAATTACCTTAAGGATGATAAGATACATGTTTTAATGACACCAGCATAGGCAAATCTTGTCCATCAGGTAGGATGCATGCAAAAGAGTGGTCTTGTGATAAAACAGTGGCAGGAATGGGATCTTGTCCTGGTCTAGGATACCAGACTTTCACACCCCTCCCTGTGGGAGTTACAGATGGGTCAATATATAGGGCTATGGGAGGTACATGCACTGGCCATAAAGATAAAACAAAACTTCCCTGCAAGATGCTCTTACCTCCTGGATGTTTTGGGGACACTACCGTGACCTTTGGGGGCCATTCAGCTGTTATTCCAGGAATACACAGGAGGCCAGCTTCTCAGCCTTTCCCCCAAGGTGCCAGAAGGGCCAGCCATCGCTGGTCCATGTATCAAAATGTCCAGTGCCAGGTCCATTCAATAGTGACTCCAGGACTTAATGCAGGAGGGGTTGGCAGCAGGATGTTGCTCTGCTGGCCATATCCTGGCTTCAATAACTCTTCTTTGGTTTGGTCGTACAATTGTATAGGAGAGGCAGCAAGGTGTGTAAGCATATCCACAGGGTTCAAAGCTCCTTTACGTGGCTTCTCATTTGTCACTGTCCATAGGCGAACTGACCAACCCTGTAGACTATTGGTGTCTGACTTCAGACCAGATTTCAACAAACCATTGTACCTCTCTATCATGCCTGCTCTGGTAGGATTACATGGTACATGAAATTTCCACTTTATTCCTAATTTATTCTTGTATTTATGCACCCATTCTTGTTACGCATGTCCAGTAAAGTGGGTGCCTTGATCGCTCTCAATCACCTGCAGCCGGCCATAGGCTGCAAAGAGATGCTCCAGGCCCCTGTTGGTTTGCTGATCTGCACGATGTGCAGGAAAAGCAACCAATTGTCCAGTAGCTGGGTCCACACAAACCATGGCATACCGATATCCTTCTGATATGGGCAGAGGCCCAACATACTCTATTTGCCACCTGACAAAGGGTATTGGCCCCCTTGCTATTATCCCATGCTGCTGTGGGACTCAGTGTAAGTCCCTCTTAGAGCACACAGGCACTCCTTCAGGGCTCTGCTGACTTCTTCAAAGGTCAATTTCAAGCCCCACCTACAAGCTACAGGCCACATTGTCTTTTGCCCCACGTGCAACAAATGCTTCTGTAGCCACTGGGCCACATCAGAGGCAGGCTTTCCTTGTAGCCAGGGCACCTGGGCCAGTGTGTCTCCTTCATCATTCCCTGGGGATGCCAAAGGCAAATGGACAGTCACATGATAAACAGTAACAGTCTTAGTCTGACCAGAGGACTATAGGTCTTGCCACAGATCTTTCCCCCAAAGGGGCTGGAGACCAACCATCCAGTTGGCATGATATCATGTCGGTAGCCACAGGGTCAAGCCCCAATAGACGGCCCAGCTGTCAGTGCAGATAACTATGGGGGAAGGCTCCTGAGTGATCGCGAGCCATACTGCCCACAACTCAGCCCATTGACTGCTCTCCCCGTCTCCATCCTCCATCCATATTGCTTCAGTCTTAGGATGGAAAGCCACAGCCCTCCACTTCGGGGGCTGCCCATGACTGGAGCCATCTGTATACCAAGCATCCTCAGGTATAAGGGCTTTTCCCTACTGATAAGGAATCTCAGTTACCAATGGCTCAAAAGCAAGTTTGTCCTGCTTTCCACTGGTATATGTCACTGGCCCCAATAAGTGTTGGAGTTCTCCACTTAAGGGGCTAGTAGAGAAGGCTCTGTGCTGCTGTAAATAGGAACCCCATTCGATCAGTGTAGGTGTCTGTGCCATGCCACTCCATGGCCTTTGGGTCCAGTCTTGCAACCACCCCACGATCAGTTAGGTGGTTATTACCTTGCTCGGAGCTGTTCCGGTGGCATGGTCCACAGCTGCCAGTTGCTTCTCTCTCAAGGTGTGCTGGACCTCTGCTTCTTTCCAGAGTTGTGGCCAGAATCCAATTGGTTGGCGTGTCCATTCAAGCCACTACCAAAGACCCCATCCATAACCATCTTCAGTTACATGAACATCTCGTTCACAGGGCCTTGATGGGTCCATTACATTCAAAGCCTGTATGGCCTTGTTTGCCTGCTTAGCAGCAGTAAAAGCAGCTGCACATGTCTCATCACAGTCCTACCTGATGCCCTTTCATACCAACCGGTATAAGGGCTTCAGAATGTGTGCCAAGTGCAGGATAAATACTCTCTAGTAGCCCAAAAGACCCCAAAAAATCTTGTAATACTGCCACAGAGGTAGGGGTGGGGAAAGCCTGGACCTTGCCTATAACTGCTTCAGGAACAACTTTAGTTTTACCTGAACAGACAACCCCCAAGAATTTGACAGACAAACCAGGTCCCTGAACCTTGGTGCTATTCACAGCCTGTCCTTTTTCCTGTAGATGTTGCAACAGTCTAGGAACTGCCACTTCTAAATCTGAAAGAGAATCAAATGTGCACATAATATCATAAATGTAGTGATACAACTGCACTGTTTATGGTTTCTTCCATGTGGCCAATTCCTGGGCTACAGGCACATGATGAATGGTGAGACTATGGAGGTACTCCTGCAGAAGGATAGTGAATGCCCACTGCCGGCCTTCCACATGAAGGCAAACTGTTCCTGGCTTTCCTGTGCTATGTCAATAGAGAAGAGAGCATTAGCAAGTTCTACTACATAATGATACATTCCCAGTTCATGGCTGAGGGTGTCCAGAATGTCTGCTATAGAGGAGACAGAAGCTTGCAAAGGAAGTGTGACTTTAGTCAATTCCCTGTAGTCTACAGTCATACGCCAGGAGCCATCTGGCTTTCTCACTGGCCACACTGGGGAATTAAAAGGACTGTGAGGAGCTTTATGATTTCCACCCTCTCCAACTCCTGTAGAGCTTCCCCAATTTCCTTGTGCCCCCCAGGCAATTTATCCTGCTTTATATTTATCACCCACCAAGGTACAGGCAGAGCTACAGGTGGGTGCTTAGAATGTCCCCTCAGAACTGCCTTTACCACACCTACCCTCAGTCTGAACTCAGCTGCAGTGGTCTGTAACCACAGGCCCGGCAGGATATCTACCCCCCAAATATATTCAGGGATGGGAGAAATGTACATGGTATACTCCTTTGGGGGTAAATGCCCAATCCACATGAGATTTGGGCTTTCTTCACTCTAATTTCCTTACCACCATAGCCATCTATCACAACAGGGGTCCCAGGAAAATGCTCAGGGTTGCCATGAATCAGCGAACACTCAGCTCCTGTGTCCACCAGTACCAGGACACGTTGTACATTCACAGGGGACCAATGAATTGCTAATTCTACATGTGGCCTCTGGTCCCCACCACATCCCCCAAGGTGGGCACCTTGACTACCCCCTTCAGTTGAATGGCAATGCCCAATCATCCTCCTATGGGGGTGAGGGCTCAGGCGCATCCTGAGTACTGTCTTCCATGAAGTTTTGCATTGACAAAGGCTGGGCATGAGGCCTTGACTCTGGTTTCCATGTCCTGGATCTCAGTGGCTGGAACTGCTGCTCTGGCTTTAGTTGGTGCCAAAGTTCTAACAATATTCTATTGGGCTGCCATCGAGTTTTTCTTTCACTACCCTGACCTTTATCAAATCAGCCCACATCTGGGTCCTCAAGACCTTCATGGGGCCTTTTGCAACTTCTCCTTTCAGTTATGGCCTATACTTCCTCCATGCCCATATTATTTCGACCTCCCCCAGATCTGCTAAAGTATGAGTAGCCTCACTTCTGGGTTGCCCTAGGTGGGGGGCAAGAGTATTCACTAGGGACCCCAAAGAGAGATGTGGGAGCTGTATGCAACACCAGATTTCTCTTTCCTATAGTGAACACCTCCTCATCAGGGCCTTGGGGATCCATATTATAGATTACGTTTTTCATACCCAATTCCCGCAGTACCTGTTAGAGCTCTGCATATGTTTTCCAACTACTGGGAAAATATGGTAAATCACCCTGATTAGGCCAAACTACCCTGATGGCAGCTGTCAGCCATTCCAGGAGTGTCTGATTCCCTGAAGCATGACGGGCATTTTGTAACCACTGCTGGAGGGAAGGGTGAGTCGTCAGGGAAGCCATTCTACTCATCCCAGTACCCAACATAACAATGTTCTCTACCCCCATGTCCAAGAGACATAAAAGCCATGTAGGCAGAGATTCCAATGGCCTCTGCCTATACCAGACGCTCATATCCACCAGCTCATCCTGGGTATAGGGGCGGAGATGGAGTGCTCCACAACCTGGGGAGTGGACTTCTCCTCACCCTCAGGAGCCCGCGGTCATTTTGTTTTTATTAATTACAGCTGGGTGGGCCTTTAAAACAGGAGAAGACAGTACCTCCAGTGGTGGCCTGGGTAGCAGATCCACCAACGGCCCTGCCTCCTCTTCTCCTTCAGACTCCTCCACCAACGGCTCCTCCTCCACCATTTCCGGGGCTGAAGGCACTACTCTTTCCTCCCCCTCCCCAACGGCCTCCTGCAACATGGCTTTTCCTGCTGCCTCCCCCCTTGCTGCTAAGGAATCTTCTAGGAGTGTGACCTGCCTTTTCAGTAACTGTCTCTCTTCTTTAATAGCGTCCCAGAGGTTATCGCCCAGCTCCTCCAAGCGATGCTGAAGTGTGTCTCTATCCCACCTAAGTCCCACTCTCTCCTGTATAACATCTTCCACTATCTTGATGAAAAAAGACCCTACAATGCCAGCTGCTACATGGCCCCCTAAGGTCTCTAAGCAGCCTTCCAACTCACAGAGGTCTAATTCTGCAGCTTCCGGTGTTTCCACCCTTGCCCAGTTCTGGGGAAGGCCCCACCGCTCTAGGAGGTACTTTACCCTAGACCAATTCCCCACTAGGGGTTCCCAAATTGGAAAGCCCACAGCTGGGGGGATAATAACTGGCGAAGTGGCACCCTCTGCCGCTGCATCTGCTGGGGCATCACCACCGTCCACAGGAGCAGCCCTCACAAAGGTTGCACACATTATGACAGATTTCAGGTTCAGAGGAACCCTGGTGACTACGCCAGAACGTTAAGTCTGGGAAATGGAAATCCTGGGGCAAAACACCTCTAAAAAGTGAAATCAGTCAAAGGGAGAGATAAAGTTTAAAAGCCTTTTATTGCTTACAAGCTCTAGTGCAGCACCATCTCTCTCCCCTACTCTGTGGAAGAAGCAAGATAGCAAGCCAGCCCCTCCCCTATACCTCTCAGGTTCAGACATGCCCTCTGTTGCCCACTGACAGGCACATAAACTTCTCTCCATCCCTGAGGACATGCAAATGCACCAAAACCAGGTGAGATATTCTGGAAATGTTATAATTTTACCCACAGTACCTCATAAACCAGCTCTTAAGTCAATTTCCTCCTCATTACAGAGGTTAGGCTGGACGATCTCTAAAAACCTTTCCAGCTTTCATGTTCTATACTCTCATTGCCCATTGGTAATTTCAGCAAGTCACAAATCAGTTCTCTAAAATTGAATAGTTTCCGGTTTTATTTCCAAATTTATTCTGCCATACATGTTTTAGTTCATTCTATTTGCTTTTCTTGAAATTGCAAGAGCTTCTATTGTGTTTAGGTGGCATGGTCACTGCTATCTCCTGGAATAGTAAGTAATAAGCCTTTTTTGAATGGAACACTTTGATAATCTGAAAGACTCAGGCAACATTTTAATCGAAAGAAGTCTACACGCATTTCAAGTCACCCCTCAAATGTTCAAGTACCATTGCCAACAGTAGAAACCAGCCTTCTGGATCTGATACACTGATTTTCTTCTTGTCTTACATACATTAAATATCATGTAAACATGAAATTTATAGAAATACATTTTCCTCCTTGGTAGATGCAGTTGCTTTGAAAGGAGATCCACACCAAGAGGGCACACAACTTTTTTTTAATTGAAGTATCATTGATACACAATCTTATATTGGTTTAAAGTACACAACACAGTGGTTCAACAGTTACCCATATTATTAAATCCTCACCCACTCTAGTGCGATTTTTATCTTTCAACATAGAAAGATATTACAGAATAACTGAGTATATTCTCCATGATGTACTAGTGTCCCTGTGAACAACTTACATTGTGATTGCAAATTATTGTGCCCCTTTATCCCCTTTATCCTCTCCCCCATCTGTCCCATCCCCTCTCCCTTGATAACCACTAGTCACTTCTCAGTGTCTGTTGAGTCGACAGCAGTTTTGTTCCTTCTGTTTTGCTTTTTTTTTTTATTAAGGTATCATTGACATACAATCTTATGAAGGTTTCACATGAGCAACATTGTGGTTACCACATTCACCCATATTATCAAGTCCCCAAACAAACCCCATTGCAATCACTGTCCATCAGTATAGTAAGATTGTTTTGCTTTGTTTTTATATTCCACAAATAAGTGAAATCATATGGTATTTGTTTTTCTCCCCCTGGCTTATTTCATGGAGGATAATACCCTCTAGATCCATCCATGTTGTTGGCAAATGGCAGGATTTCTTTTCTTTTAATGACTGAAAAATATTCCATTGTGTATATGTACCACCCATTCCTTATTCATTCATGTATTGATGGACACTTAGGTTGCTTCCATAGCTTGGATATTGCAAATAGTGTGGCAATAAACTTTAAGGTGCATATATCTTTTTGAATCAGGGAATTTGTTTTCTTTTGGGAAATTCCTAAGTGGAATTACTTAATCAAATGGTATTTCTATTTTCCGGTTTTTGAGGAAGCTCCATACTGCTTTCCACAATAGCAAAACCAATTGACATTCCCACCAACAATGTAGAAGAGCTGCTTTTTCTCCACATCTTTGCCAACATTTTGTTATTTCTTGTCTTTTGGATAGTTGCCATTCCAACTGATGTAATGCAATATCTCATTGCTGTTTTAATTTGCATTTCCCTGATGATTAGCAATATGGAACATCTTTCCATGTGCCTATTGGCCATTTGTATTTCTTCTTTGGAGAAATGTCTGCCTCCAACCATTTTTTAATTGGGTTATTTGTGTTCTGGGTGTTGAGGTGTATGAGCTCTTTATATATTTTGGATGTTAACCTTTCTCAGATGAGTCATTTACAAATATATTCTCCCATACTGTAGGATGCCTGTTTGTTCTGATGGTGTCCTTTGCTGTACAGAAGCTGTTTAGTTTGATGTAGTCCCACTTGTTCATTTTTTATTTTGTATCCCTTGCCCAAGGAGATTGTGAAGAAAAAAATTCCTCATATTTATGTTCAAAAGATTTTGCTTATGTTTTCTTGCGAGAGTTTTATGGTTTCATGACTGACATTCAAGTCTTTGATCCATTTTGAGTCTACTTTTGTATATTGAGTTACACAATAATCCAGTTTCATTCTCTTACATGTAGTAGTCTTTTCCCCACTGTATATTCATGGCTTCTTTATTGTATATTAATTGACCATATATGTGTGGGTTTCTAGCTGGGCTCTCTATTCTGTTTCATTGATAAATGGGTCTGTTCTTGGACAGCACACAACTTTTAAACTAGTTCTTGGGGGCATGACTACTTTGCACTGTCAGTAAAATTGAAATATTTCCAGAATCTCTTGCCTGCATTTTAGTGCACTTCCATGTCAATAGGTATTTCAAGGGGTGGAGAGAAGTATCCATCTCCATATCAATAGGTGGTTATGAGGTGGAGTGAGGATATATCTGGATCTGAGAGGTTGGGTGCAGTCACTTTTTGCACCTGGGTCATGAGACATGGGCAAACAGAAGTGGACAACTGCTTATAGGCACAAAATGGGTTTCTCCCACCTTATTTCTCACTTTGACTGATTTTCTTTTCAAAGGTAATTTCCCTGGGCTGGGAAAATAATATCCCTAAGGGACTTACATGTGGTGGTATTTGGCAGAACCTCTGAACCCAAAATCTGTCTTCACGGTTGTGACCCTTGGGTGGGTTGCCCCTAGAGATGGTTGGGAGATACCGGGAAACCCCCCAGTGGATGGTGGAGAGGCCCTAGTAGCCATAGCAGTGGAGGGTGTGGCTTCACCTGGGAGCCCCCTCTCTAGGGGATTCCAATTGGAGAGACCCTAGTGGGGAATGGCCCTAGGGTAAAGCACGTCCTAGGTGACTGGGGCCTACCCCAGAATTCAGGAAGTATGGAGACACAGGAAGATGTGTAATTAGCTCTCCACAGGATAGAAGACTGCTTAGAGGCCTAAGTACCCATGTAGCAGCCAGGATTGTGGGATGTTTGTTTAGTGAGATAGTGGAAAGGGTTATCAAGGATAGAGGTGGACTTTGGCAGGAGAGAGACACTCTTCAGCATTGCTTGGAGAAGGTGGGCATTATAAAACCTACTCATAGTTCTTTTAATTCCCTAGTGTGGCCAGTGGTAAAGCCAGACAGCTACTGATGTATGGCCATGAGTTACAGGGAATTGAATAAAGTCAAACCCCCTTTGCATGCTGCTTTCCCCTCTATAGAATCCCTTATGGACACCCTCAGTCCTGAACTAAGGATATATCATTATGTTGTGGACCTTGATAATTCTTTCTGCTCTATTGACATGGCACAGGAAAGTCAGGGACAGTTTGCCTCTCATAGGAAGGTGAGCAGTGGACATTCACTAATCTTCCACAGGGATATTTCCACCGTCCCACCATTTGTCATGGACTTGAAGCCCAGAACTTGGCCACATGGAAGAAACCACAAATGGAGTGGCTTTATCATAACATTGATGATATCATGCTCACGTCTGATTCTCTTGCATATTTAGAAAGGGCAGGTCCTAGACTGCTGCACCATTTACAGGAGAAAAGATGGGCTGTGAACAGCACCAAGATTCAGGGACCTGGTTTGTCAGTAAAGTTCTTGGACGTTGTCTGTTCAGGTAAAAATAAATTTATCACAGAAACAGTCATACACAAAGCCAAGGATATCCCTAACCCTACCACTGTGGCAGTATTACAAGGGTTTTTGGGTCTTTGGGGATACTAGAGAGAGTCCCTCACGTGGCAAAAATTCTGAAGCCTTCAGACAGATTTAACTCGGAATTTTATCAGACATACAGAGAAGACATAATACCCATTCTCCTTAAATTTTTCCAAAAAACAGAACAGGGAATACTCCCAAACTCATTCTATGAGGCCAACA
Organism: Manis javanica; assembly: GCF_040802235.1. Lineage (NCBI taxonomy): Eukaryota > Metazoa > Chordata > Mammalia > Pholidota > Manidae > Manis > Manis javanica. The sequence continues at coordinate 64,609,220 of NC_133174.1, forward strand.
TCACCCTAATACCAAAACCAGGCAAAGACCCCACCAGAAAAGAAAATTACAGACCAACATCCCTGATGAATGTAGATGCAAAAATACTCAATAAAATATTAACAAACCGAATTCAAAAATATATCAAGAGGATCATACACCATGACAAAGTGGGATTCATCCCACGGAAGCGAGGATGGTACAACATTTGAAAATCCATCAGCATCATCCACCACATCAACAAAAAGGACAAAAACCACATGATCATCTCCATGGATGCTGAAAAAGCATTTGACAATATTCAACATCCATTCATGATTAAAACTCTCAGCAAAATGGGTATACCAGGCAAGTACCTCAACATAATAAAGGCTATATATGATAAACCCACAGCCAACATCATACCGAACAGCAAGAGGTTGAAAGCTGTTCCTCTGAGATCGGGAACAAGACAGGGATGCCCACTCTCCCCACTGTTATTCAACATGTACTGAAGCTCCAAGCCACAGCAATTAGACAAAACAAAGAAATACAAGGAATCCAGATTGGTTAAGAAGAAGTCAAACTGTCAATATTTGCAGATGACCTGATATTGTACATAAAAAACCCTAAAGACTCCACTCCAAAACTACTAGAACTGATATCAGAATACAGCAAAGTTGCAGGATACAAAATTAACACACAGAAATCTGTGGCTTTCCTATACACTAACAGTGAACTAATAGAAAGAGAAATCAGGAAAACAACTCCATTCACAATTGCATCAAAAAGAAAAAAATACCTAGGAATAAACCTAACCAAAGAAGTGAAAGACCTATACCCTGAAAACTACAAGTCACTCTTAAGAGAAATTAAAGAGGACACTAACAAATGGAAACTCACCCTATGCTCTTGGCTAGGAAGAATTAATATTGTCAAAATGGCCATCCTGCCCAAAGCAATATACAGATTTGATGCAATCCCTATCAAATTACCAGCAACATTCTTCAACGAACTGGAACAAATAGTTCAAAAATTCATATGGAAACACCAAGGACCCCGAATAGCCAAAGCAATCCTGAGAAAGAAGAATAAAGTGGAGGTATCTCACTCCCCAACTTCAAGCTCTACTACAAAGCCATAGCAGCCAAGACAATTTGGTACTGGCACAAGAACAGAGCCACAGACCAGTGGAAAAGATTAGAGACTCCAGACATTAAAACAAACATATATGGTCAATTAATATTCAATAAAGGAGCCATGGACATACAATGGGGAAATGACAGTCTCTTTAACAGATGGTGCTGGCAAAACTGGACAGCTACATGTAAGAGAGTGAAACTGGACCATTGTCTAACCCCACACACAAAAGTAAATTCAAAATGGATCAAAGACCTGAATGTAAGTAATGAAACCATCAAACTCTTAGGAAACACCATAGGCAAAAATTTCTTGGACATAAACATGAGTGACCTCTATATGAACATGTCTCCACGGGCAAGGAAAACAAACACAAAAATGAACAAGTGGGACTATATTAAGCTGAAAAGCTTCTGTAAAGCAAAAGACACCATCAATAGCACAAAAAGATACCCTACAGTATGGGAGAATATATTTGCAAATGACAGATCCGATAAAGGCTTGACATCCAAAATATATAAAGAGATCACCCACTTCAACAAACAAAAAACAAATAATCCAAATAAAAAATGGGCAGAGGACCTGAACAGACAGTTGTCCAAAAAAGAAATTCAGATGGCCAACAGACACATGAAAAGATTCTCCACATCACTAATCATCAGAGAAATGCAAATTAAAACCACAATGAGATATCACCTCACAACAGTAAGGATCGCCATCATCGAACAGGAAAACAACAAATGTTGGTGAGGGTGTGGACAAAGGGGAACGCTCCTACACTGCTGGTGGGAATGTAAATTAGTCCAACCATTGTGGAAAGCAGTATGGAGGTTCCTCAGAATGCTCAAAATAGATTTACCATTTGACCCAGGAATTCCACTTCTAGGAATTTACCCTCAGAATGCAGCAGCCCAGTTTGAAAAAGACAGATGCATCCCTATGTCTATCACAGCACTATTTGCAATAGCCAAAAATTGGAAGCAACCTATGTGTCCATCAGTAGATGAATGGATAAAGAAGAAGTGGTACATATATACAATGGAATCTTATACAGCCATAAGAAGAAAACAAATCCGACCATTTGCAACAACATGGATGGAGCTAGAGGGTATTATGCTCAGTGAAATAAGCTACATGGAGAAAGACAAATACCAAATGATTTCACTCATCTGTGGAGTATAAGAACAAAGGAAAACCTGAAGGAACAGAACAGCAGCAGAATCACAGAACCCAAGAATGGACTAACAGGTACCAAAGGGAAAGGGACTGGGGAGGATGGGTCGGTAGGGAGGGATAATGGGGGGGGAGAAGAAAGGGGGTATTATAATTAGCATGCATAATGTGGGGGGTGCGAGATAGGGGAGGGCTGTACAACACAGAGAAGACAAGTAGTGATTCTACAACATTTTGCTATGCTGATGGACAGTGACTGAAATGGGGTTTGTGGGGGGGACTTCACATAGGGGAGAGCCTAGTAAACATAATATTCTTCATGTAATTGTAGATTAATGATAACAAAAAAAGAGAAAGAAAAGGGGGATTACTCCCTGATAGGATAAAATCAAAGATTAATGCATGCTTTACATATCCTTAATTTTGGTCTTTTAAAGGGTGTCAGAATATCAGCTGTGGAAGTACATTTTTCTGATACTATTCCTTTCTCTTAAAAAAAAAAAGCAGTTCCTGTGTGGTGATCTCCAATAGGTTCTTCACAATGTTATAAAGGTCATATCAAAGTGTGGGCAAAGGGTTTGTTTGTGTTTATACAGAGGATTAAAGCCTAATTTGGCTACCCAGAAAACGAATTAAGATACGATATGAAGAAGAACTTCCAACATCAACATCCTCTGGAAGAGTCATTCCAGAAGATGACCATCAAAAAACTTCAACAAAGATCCTGGCACTGTTGCAGTTGTAGCTGCATTCATCCCACCCGTTCCTGAACTTGCCATTGGAATGAAGAAGGAGATATCTAAGCTGGCCTGTGCATACAGTAAAACAACAAATTTGACTGGATCTATACTGTTGGAACTCAACCAAGAATTAGAAGAAGTGCAAGTTGCAGTACTCCAAAATCGTACGACTATAGACTATCTACTGTTAAAAGAACATATGGGATGTAAACAGTTCCCAGGAATGTGTTGTTTTAATTTGTCTGATTTTTCTCAAACTATTCAAATTCAGTTAGACAATATCCATCATATCATTGATAAGTTTTCACAAATGCCTAGGGTACCTAACTGGTTTTCTTGGTTTCACTGGATATGGCTGGTAATTGTAGGTCTGTTTTTGTTATGTAGCTGCATTTCTATTCTGTTAACGTGTGTATGCAATTTAATTAGTAGTTTGTTAAAACCTATACATGCTTATGTTACTCTACAAGAAGGTATGTCAAAGAAATAATCTTCCCATGTTTTCTTCCATCTGCTACTTCTATAGCTTCTCTTCTTCCTTCTTAATTACAACCCTTTAGTAGAATTGGTGCCTCATATCGAAAATTACTGAGTATCATAATTCTTCCAAGAGGTAAAGATACCTCAAGACAAATGTTGGGCATAGAAGACACAGGGCATAAATCTTCAAAGAAGTAAAAAGCTAACCTTTTCAAAGAATATTCCTTCTCTCTCACTTACCAAATTTACATCTCCCTGTATGGCCCAAGAAGATGACTGGTTAGCCAGAGACAGGTAAGATTCCTCAAGGGAGGAACAACCTAAGACAGGCAGAGTTGCAGGGAGGCCATCAGGTGAGAACTTGGGGATCGACAGAGGTGAGGCCTCCTGTTTTGAGAGAAATCTTCATCTGTGGATGTTTTGTTGCCCTTGTCTAGCTTGGATTAATACTTAGTCTATAGGCACAGACCTGATCATCTACATTTGCCCTCTTACAGCACTAAATTATGTTTTCTACCTTTATCTTGCATCTACGTACCACTTCAGCATTTTATTAAAAAATAATAATAATAAGGGAGAAATGTTGGATTCACATATAAATCAAGTATAAAAATCAAATGAATAATCATATCTGACTTGATTGTTTAAAGTTCATGATGCATGATTAAAACTGAAAGTTTCTGTGATATGACTGCCATTGCACTGTTCACCATGTAAGAACTTATTCACTATGTAAGAACTTGTTCACCATGTAAGAATTTGTTCATTCTGCTTCAGAATAATGGAGACTGTTGAGAATTAGGCTTGGGGTTGATTAATGATTGTGTATTGGGTCCCCTATACAGAATTTTACTGTTGTTAACAACCATTTGATCAATAAATATGAGAGATGTCCTCTCAAGAAAAAAGAAAGAATAAAATAGCTAGGAATAAACCTAACCAAGGAAGTGAAAGACCTATACCCTGAAAACTACAAGACACTCCTCAGAGAAATTAAAGAGGACACTGACAAATGGAAACTCATTCCATGATCTTGGCAAGGAAGAACTAATATCGTCAAAATGGCCTTCCTACCTAAAGCAATCTGCAGATTCAGTGCAATCCCTATCAAATACCAACAACATTCTTCAAGGAACTGGAAGAAAAAGTTTTAAAATTCATATGGAAACACAAAAGACCCCAAATAGCCAAAGCAATCCTGAGAAGGAAGAATAAAGCACGGGCATCTTGCTACCCAACTTCAAGCTCTACTACAGAGCCATAGTAATCAAGACAGTTTGGTATTGGCACAAGAACAGAGCCACAGACCAGTGGAACAGAATAGAGAGTCCAGATATTAACCCAATCATATACAGTCAATTAATATATGATAAAGGAGGCATGAATATACAGTGGAGAAATGACAGCCTCTTCAACAGTTGGTGTTGGCAAAACTGGACAGCTACATGTAAGAGAATGAAACTGGATCACTGTCTAAACCCATACACAAAAGTAAATTTGAAATGGATCAAAGACCTTAATGTAAGTCATGAAACCACAAAACTCTTAGAAAAATACATAGGCAAAAATCTCTTGGACATAAACACGGGCGACTTCTTCATGAACATATCTCTCCAGGCAAGGGAAACAAAAGCAAACATGAACAAGTGGGACTACATCAAGCTGAAAAGCTTCTGTACAGTAAAGGACACCATCAATAGAACAAAAAGGTATCCTACAGTATAGGAGAACATATTCATAAATGACAGATCAGATAAAGGCTTGACATCCAAAATATATAAAGAGCTCATGCACCTCAACAAACAAAAAGCAAAGAATCCAGTTAAAAAATGGGCAGAGGAGCTGAACAGACAGTTCTCTAAAGAAGAAATTCATATGGCCAACAGACACATCAAAAGATGCTCCACATCACTAGTCACCAGAGAAATGCAAATTAAAACCACAATGAGATATCACCTCACACCATTAAGAATCACCATCAACCAAGAGACAAACAACAACAAATGTTGGTGAGGTTGTGGAGAAAGGGGAACCCTCCTACACTGCTGGTGGGAATGTAAATTAGTTCAACCATTGTGGAAAGCAGTATGGAGGTTCCTCAAAAAGCTCAAAATAGAAGTACCATTTGACCCAGGAATTCCACTCCTAGGAATTTACCCTAAGAATGCAGCATCCCAGTTAAAAAAGACAGATGCATCCCTATGTTTATCGCAGCACTATTTACAATAGCCAAAAATTGGAAGCAACCTAAATGTCCATCGGTAGATGAATGGATAAAGAAGATGTGGTACATATACACAATGGAATACTTTTCAGTGATAAGAAGAAAACAAATCCTACCATTTGCAACAACATGGATGGAGCTAGAGGGTATTATGCTCAATGAAATAAGCCAGGCAGAGAAAGACAAGTACCAAATAATTTCACTCATATGTGTAGTATAAGAACAAAGGAAAACAGAAGGAACAAAACAGCAGCAGAATCACAGAACCCAAGAATGGACTAACAGTTACCAAAGGGAAAGGGACTGGAGAGGATGGGTAGGAAGGGAGGGATAAGGGAGGGGTGAAGAAATGGGGCAATACAATTAGCATGTATAATGTGGGTGGGGGCACTGGGAGGGCTGTGCAACAAAGAGAAGACAAGTAGTGACTCTACAGTGTCTTACTATGCTGATGGATAGTGATTGTAATGGGGTTTGTGGGGGTGACTTGGTGATGAGGGGAGTCTAGTAAACATAATGTTCTGCATGTAATTGTAGGTTAATAATAGCAAAATTAAAAAAATACATATATATATATATTTTTTTTTAAAAAGGACCCCGCCCAAACTCTCAGGTCCAGTTATGCCCTCACTCCCCCTTGTAATCACCTATTGATATGGAGGTGGGCTACTTCTATCTGCCCCTTGGAAACACCTTTTGATATGGAGATGAACTAAGGCCAGGCAAGAGATTCTGGAAATACTGCACTTTTACCCACAGTCCACCCCTTCAGAAATCTCACCTCACTATCTACTCACTCCCCATCTTCAACAATGGCCCCTGTGCGAGAAAACTGGAGCACTGTAACCATACTAATAACATACAATAACAACAGCAATAAAATCACAATAATACTCAAGCTTGTGGATTCAGCTGTCTTCAAAGTCCTGTGCAGATCAAGTCCATAGTTCACCCACTCCACAGGCAGTCAGAAGCTGAACAGGTAGGGAGTTCAGAGGAATCATCACATGGCAGCTGCAGCCAGGGGCACATCCAGGCCACAAGGACTGCAGAAGAAACTAACCTTAAGGGCGATAAGATACATGTTTTAATGATACCATCAAAGGCAAATGTTGTCCATTAGGTAGGATGCATGCAAGAGACTGGTCCTGTATTAGGACAGTGGCAGGAATGGGATCTCGTCTTGGTCTAGTATACCAGACTTTCACCCACCTCTCTGTGGGAGTTTCAGATGGGTCAATATATTGGGCTATGGGAGGTACATACAATGGCCATGAAGATAAAAGAAAACCATAAGATGCTCTTAACTGTGGACATTTTGGGTATACTACCATGATCTTTGGGGGCCACTCTGCTGTTACTGTAGGAATACACATGAGGCCAGCTTCCAGACCTTTTCCCCAAAGTGTTATCAGAGTCAGCCATCACTAGTCCATGTGTCAAAATGTCCAGGGCAACATCCATTCAACAGTGACTCCAGTGATTAATGCAATTGGGGCTGACAGCAGGATGTGGCTCTTCTGGCCATATCCTTGCTTCAATAAATCCTCTTTGGTTTGCACATACAATTGTATATGAGAGGCAGCAAAGTGTACTAGCATATCCACAGGGCTCAAGGCTACTTTTTGGGGCTTCTCATTCAAATGCTGTAGCACTGTCTATAAGCAAACTGACCAGTCCCATAGAGTATTGGTGTCCAACTTCAGGCCAGATTTCAACAAACCGTTCTATCTCTCTATGATGCCTTCCCTGAAAGGGTTACATGGTAGATGAAACTTCCACTTTATTCCTAACTGCAGCACCCATTCTTGTAATGCATGTCCAGTAAAGTGCCACCCTGATTACTCTCAATCACCTGTGGCTGGTCAAAGGCTGCAATGAGCTGCTCTAGGCTCCTCTTGATGGTTTGCTGATGTCCATGACATGCAGGAAAAGAAACCAACAGGCCAGTAGCTATGTCCACACAAGTCATGGCATACTGATACCCTTCTAATATGGGAAGAGGACCAATATAGTTTATCTGCCACTTGACAAGGAGTATTGTCTCCTTTGCAATTGTCCCATGTTGCTGGGGGACTCTGTGTAAGTCCCTCTTAGAGCACACAAAGCACTTCTTCTGGGATCTGCTGACTTCTTCAAAGGTCAACAGCAAAGCTCACCGATGGTCTACAGCCCACATTATCTTTTGCCCTATGTAGAACAAACACTGATGTATCCATTGGGCAACATCAGAGGCAGGCTTTCATTCCAGCCAACACACCTAGGCCAATGGGTCTGCTTCATCATTCTCTGGGGATGCCAAAGGCAAATGGACAGTCACATGATATACGGTAACACTCTTAGTCTGATCAGAGGCCCAAAGGTCTTTCCACAAATCTTGACCCTAAAGGGGCTGTTGACCAACCATCCAGTTGGCATGGTACCATGTCGGTAGCCACAGGATCAAGCCCCAATAGATAGCCGAGCCCAGTTTTATGGTTTCTTGACTTATATTAAGGTCTTGGATCCATTTCAAATTTACTTTTGTGTATGGGGTTATGCAATGGTCCAGTTCCATTCTCTTACGTGTAGCTGTCCAGTTTTGCCAGCACCATCTGTTAAAGAGACTGTCATTTCCCCATTGTATGTCCATGGCTCCTTTATTGAATATTAATTGACCATATATGTTTGGGTTAATGTCTGGAGTCTCTAATCTTTTCCACTGGTCTGTGGTTCTGTTCTTGTGCCAGTACCAAATTGTCTTGACTGCTATGGCTTTGTAGTAGAGCTTGAAGTTGGGGAGTGAGATCCCCCCCCCCACTTTATTCTTCTTTCTCAGGATTGCTTTGGCTATTCGGGGTCATTGGTGTTTCCATATGAATTTTTGAACTATTTGTTCCAGTTCGTTGAAGAATGTTGCTGGTAATTTGATAGGGATTGCATCAAATCTGTATATTGCTTTGGGCAGGATGGCCATTTTGACAATATTAATTCTTCCTAGCCAAGAGCATAGGGTGAGTTTCCATTTGTTAGTGTCCTCTTTAATTTCTCTTAAGAGTGACTTGTAGTTTTCAGGGTATAGGTCTTTCACTTCTTTGGTTAGGTTTATTCCTAGGTATTTTTTTCTTTTTGATGCAATTGTGAATGGAGTTGTTTTCCTGATTTCTCTTTCTATTAGTTCACTGTTAGTGTATAGGAAAGCCACAGATTTCTGTGTGTTAATTTTGTATCCTGCAACTTTGCTGTATTCTGATATCAGTTCTAGTAGTTTTGGAGTGGAGTCTTTAGGGTTTTTTATGTACAATATCAGGTCATCTGCAAATATTGACAGTTTGACTTCTTCTTAACCAATCTGGATTCCTTGTATTTCTTTGTTTTGTCTAATTGCTGTGGCTTGGAGCTTCAGTACATGTTGAATAACAGTGGGGAGAGTGGGCATCCCTGTCTTGTTCCCGATCTCAGAGGAAAAACTTTCGACTTCTCGCTGTTCGGTATGATGTTGGCTGTGGGTTTATCATATATGGCCTTTATTATGTTGAGGTACTTGCCTGGTATACCCATTTTGCTGAGAGTTTTAATCATGAATGGATGTTGAATTTTGTCAAATGCTTTTTCAGCATCTATGGAGATGATCATGTGGTTTTTGTCCTTTTTGTTGATGTGGTGGATGATGCTGATGGATTTTCGAATGTTGTACCATCCTCGCATCCGTGGGATGAATCCCACTTTGTCATGGTGTATGATCCTCTTGATGTATTTTTGAATTTGGTTTGCTAATATTTTATTAAGTATTTTTGCATCTACATTCATCAGGGATATTGGTCTGTAATTTTCTTTTCTGGTTGGGTCTTTGCCTGGTTTTGGTATTAGGGTGATGTTGGCTTCATAGAATGAGTTTGGGAGTATTCCCTCTTCTTCTATTTTTTGGAAAACTTTAAGGTGAATGGGTATTATGTCTTCTCTGTATGTCTGATAAAATTCTGAGGTAAATCCGTGTGGCCCAGGGGCTTTGTTCTTGGGTAGTTTTTTTATTACCGTTTCAATTTCTTTGCTCATAATTGGTTTATTTAACTTTTGTGTTTCTTCCTTGGTCAGTCTTATAAGGTTGTATTTTTCTAGGAAGTTGTCCATTTCTTCTAGGTTTTGCAGCTTGTTAGCATATTGGTTTACATAGTAGTCTTTAATAATTCTTTGTATTTCTGTGGAGTCTGTCGTGATTTTTCCATTCTCATTTCTGGTTCTGTTGATGTGTGTTGATTCTCTTTTTCTCTTAATAAGGTTGGCTAGAGGCTTATCTATTTTGTTTATTTTCTCAAAGAACCAGCTCTTGGTTTCATTGATTTTTTTCTATTGTTTTATTCTTCTCAGTTTTGTTTATTTCTTCTCTGATCTTTATTATGTCCCTCTTTCTGATGACTTTAGACCTCATTTGTTCTTCTTTTCCAGTTTCAAAAATTGTGATGTTAGACTATTCATTTGGGATTGTTCTTCCTTCTTTAAGTGTGCCTGGATTGCTATATACTTTCTTCTTAAGACTGCTTTCGCTGCATCCCACAGAAGTTGGGGCTTTGTGTTGTTGTTGTCTGTTTCCATATATTACTTGATCTCTATTTTAATTTGTTCATTGATCTATTGATTATTTAGGAGCATATTGTTAAGCCTCCATGTGTTTGTGAGCCTTTTTGTTTTCTTTGTAGAATTTATTTCTAGCTTTATACCTTTGTGGTCTGAAAAGTTGGTTGATAGAATTTCAATCTTTTGGAATTTACTGAGGCTCTTTTTGTGGCCTAGTATGTGGTCTATTCTGGAGAATGTTCCATGTGCACTTGAGAAGAATGTATATCCTGTTTCTTTTGGATGTAGAGTTCTATAGATGTCTATTAGGTCCATCTGTTCTAGTGTGTTGTTCAGTGCCTCCGTGTCCTTACTTATTTTCTGTCCAGTGGCTCTATCCTTTGAGGTGAGTGACGTGTTGACGTCTCCTAAAAGGAATGCATTGCATTCTATCTCCCCATTTACTTCTGTCAGTATTCATTTCACATATGCTAGTGCTCCTGTGTTGAGTGCATATATATTTAGAATGGTTACATCCTCTTGTTGGACTGAGCCCTTTATCATTATGTAATGTCCTTCTTTTTCTCTTGTTACTTTCTTTGTGTTGATGTCTATTTTGTCTGATACTAGTACTGCAACACCTGCTTTCTTCTCTCTGTTGTTTGCGTGAAATATGTTTTTCCATCCCTTGACTTTTAGTCTGTGCATGTCTTTGGGTTTGAAGTGAGTTTCTTGTAAGCAACATATAGATGGGTCTTGCTTTTTTATCCATTCTATTACTCAATGTCTTTTGATTGGTGCATTTAGTCCATTTACATTTAGGGTGACTATTGAGAGATATGTACTTATTGCCATTGCAGGCTTTAGATTTGTGGTTACCAAAGGTTCAAGGTTAGCTTCTTTAGTATCATTCTGCCTAACTTACCTTGCTTATTGAGCTGTTATGTATACTGTCTGGAGATTCTTTTCTTCTCTCCCTTCTTATTCCTCCTACTCCATTCTTTATATGTTGGTTGTTTTATTCTGTGCTCTTTCGTGTTTCCTTTAACTGTTTTTAGTGGGTAGTTGATTTTATTTTTTGCCTTTAGTTAGTATTTGGTTGGTCTGCTTTCTTTGCTGTGATTTTATTTTCTCTGGTGACATCTGTTTAGTCTTAGGAGTGCTCCCATCTAGAATAGTCCCTCTAGATTACCCTGTAGAGGTGGTTTGTGGGATGCAAATTCCCTCAACTTTTGCTTGTCTGGGAATTGTTTAATCCCTCCTTCATATTTAAATGATAATCGTCCTGGATACAGTATCCTTGGTTAAAGGCCTTTCTGTTTCATTGCATTAAATATATCATGCCATTCTCTTCTGGCCTGTAAGGTTTCTGTTGAGAAGTCTGTTGATCGCCTAATGGGTTTTCCTTTATAGGTGACCTTTTTCTCTCTAGGTGCCTTTAAAACTCTCTCCTTGTCCTTGATCTTTGCCATTTGAATTATTATGTGTCTTGGTGTTGTCCTCCTTGGGTCCTTTCTTTTGGGAGTTCTGTGTATTTCCATGGTCTTTTCGATTATTTCTTCCCCCAGTTTCTGGAAGTTTTCAGCAATTATTTCTTCAAAGACACTTTCTATCCCTTTTTCTCTTCTTCTTCTGGTACCCCTATAATACGAATATTGTTCCTTTTGGATTGATCACACAGTTCTCTTAATATTGTTTCATTCCTGGAGATCCTCTTATCTCTCTCTATGTCAGCTTCTATGCGTTCTTGTTCTCTGGTTTCTATTCCATCAATGGCCTCTTGTATCTTATCCATTCTACTTATAAACCTTTCCAGAGTTTGTTTCACTTCTGTAATCTTCCTGGCATCTGTGATCTCCCTCCGGACTTCATCCCTTAGCTCTTGTATATTTCTCTGCATCTCTGTCATCATGTTTATGATTTTTATTTTGAATTCTTTTTCAGGAAGACTGATTAAGTCTGTCTCCTTCTCAGCTGTTGTCTCTGTAATCTTTGTCAGCCTCAAATTTTGCCTTTTCATGGCGATAGAGATACTTTGCAGAGCTGGCACGAGTGATGGCTGGAAGAACATTCCTTCTTATTTTTTTGTGGCCTTCCTTTCCTGGGAGAACAGCGACCTCTAGTGGCTTGTGCTGGGCAGCTGCGACGGGGCTTCTGATTCTTGCCTGGCCGCTATGGAGTTTATCTCCACTGTTGCTGTGGGCATGGCCTGCCTCAGGCCGCTGCTCTGATATGGTGTAGCCCCGTTGGAGGTGGAATGTCCGGAAGGCTGTTTATCTCCATGAGGGGCTTCTGAGCTGCCCTGCTATCCAGGGATTTAGGGTGTCCATAGTTCCCTGCTGCTGGACTAATTGTCCCAGGATGCTTCCGTCCAGCTGTGGGGTCCCTGTCCCTTTGAGACTTCCAAAAAGCACTCGCTTTTCTTTGTCCCTGGGGCACCAGCTGCGGGGACCCTCTCACATGTCTTACTGTCCTGTTTCCCTAGTATCCAGGACCCCACGCATGCACTGTGTCTGTGCTCTGGTGTGGATGGCTGGGGCTGGCTTTTAAGCAGTCCTGGGCTCCCTCTCCCTCCCCGCTCCAACTCCTCTCCTCCCACCCAGAGCTGGGGTGTGGGGCGCTCAGGTCCTGCCAGGCCAGGGCTTGTATCTTACCCCCTTTGTGAGGTGCTGGGTTCTCGCAGGTGTGGATGTGGTCTGGATATTGTCCTGTGTCTTCTGGTCTCTCTTTTAAGAATAGTTGTCTTTGTTGTATTTTCAAAAATATATGTGGTTTTGGGAGGAGATTTCTGCTGCTCCACTCGCACTGCCATCTTGGCTCTGCCTCTGTTCCTAGCTATTTTATTTTTTTGATGCAAATGGGAATGGAATTGTTTTCCTGATTTCTCTTTCTGTTAGTTCATAATGAGTGTATAGGAAAGCAACAGATTTCCGTGTATTAATTTTGTATCCTACAACTTTGCTGAATTCTAATATTAGTTCTAGTTATTTTAGAATGGAGTCTACAGGGTTTTTTATGTACAATATCATGTGATCTGCAAATAATGACACTTTGACTTCTTGTTTACCAATCTCGATGCCGTTTATTCCTGTGTTTTGCCTGATTGCTGTGACTAGGGCCTCCAGTACTATGTTGAATAACAGTGGGGAGAGTGGGCATCCCTGTCTTGTTCCTGGTCTTAGAGGAATAGCTTTCAGCTTCTCCCTGTTAAGTATGATGTTGGCTGTGGGTTTGCCGTATATGGCCTTTATTGTGCTGAGATACTTGCCCTCTATACCCATTTTGTTGAGAGTTTTTATCATGAATGGAGGTTGAATTTTGTCTAATGCTTTTTCAGCATCTATGGATGTGATCATGTGGTTTCTTTCCTTTTTGTTGATGTGGTGGATGATGTTGATGGATTTTCAAATGTTGTACCATCCTTATGTCCCTGAGATGAATCCCACTTTGTCATGGTGCATGATCCTCTTGCTGTATTTTTGAATTCAGTTTGCTATATTTTATATCTATGTTCATCAGGGATATTGGTCTGTAACTTTCTTTTATGGTAGGGTCTTTGCCTGGTTTTGGTATTAGAGTGATGCTGATATCATAGAATGAGTTTGGAAGTATTCCCTCCTCTTCCATTTTTTGGAAAACTTTAAGGAGATTGGGTATTATTTCTTCTCTGCATGTCTAATAAAATTCCGTGGTGAATCCATCTGGCCCAGTTGTTTTGTTCTTGGGTAGTTTTTTGACTACCAAAACACTTTATTTGATGTCTATTGGTATGTTTAGATTTTCTGTTTCTTCCTTGGTCAGTCTTGGGAAGTTGTATTTTTCTAGGAAGTTGTCCATTTTTTCTATGTCTTCCAGCTTGTTAGCATATAGATTTTCATAGTATTCCCTAATAATTCTTTGTATTTCTGTGGGGTCCATCATGATTTTTCCTTTTTCATTTCTGATTCTGTTGGTGTGTGTAGATTTTCTTTTTCTCTTAATAAGTCTGCCTATGGGCTTATCTAGTTTGTTTATTTTCTCAAAGAACCAGTTCTTGGTTTCATTGAATTTTTCTATTGTTTTATTATTCTGAATTTTATTTATTTCTTCTCTGATCTTTATTATGTCTCTCCTTCTGCTGACTTTGAGCCTCATTTGTTATTCTTTTTCCTGTTTCCATGATTGTGAGTTTAGACTATTCATTTGGAATTGTTCCTCCTTCTTTAAATAGGCCTGGATTCTATATACTTTCCTCTTAGAATTGCCTTCACTGCGTCCCACAGTAGTTGGATCTTTATGTTATCATTGTCATTTTTCTCCTTATATTGCTTGATCTCTGTTTTAATTAGGTCATTGATCCATTGATTATTTAGAAGCATATTGTTAAGCCTTCATGTGTTTGTGAACCTTCTTCTTTTCTTTGTACAATTTATTTCTAGTTTATGCCTTTGTGGTCTGAGAAGTTGGCTGGTAGAATTTCAATCTTTTTGAATTTACTGAGGCTCTTTTTGTGGCCTAGCATATGGTCTATTCTGGAAAATGTTCCATGTGCACTTGAGAAGAATGTGTATCCTACTGCTTTTGGGTGTAGAGTTGTGTAGATGTCTGTTAAGTCCATCTGTTCTAGTGTGTTGTTCAGTGCCTCTGTGTCCTTACTTATTTTCTGTTTGGTGGATCTGTCCTTTGGAGTGAGTGGTATGTTGAAGTCTCCTAGAACAAATGCGTTGAATTCTATTTTCTCCTTTAATTCTGCTAATATTTGTTTCACATATGTTGGTGCTCCTGTATTGGGTGCATATATATTTATAATGGTTATATTCTCTTGATGGATGGACCCCTTTATCATTATGTAATGTTCTTCTTTATCTTTTATTACTTCCTTCATTTTGAAGTCTATTTTGTCTGATACAAGCACTGTCACACCTGCTTTTTTCTCCCTATTGTTTGCATGAAATATCTTTTTCCATCCCTTGACTTTTAGTCTGTGTATGCATTTGGGATTGAGGTGGGTGTCTTGTAAGCAGCATATAGATGGGTCTTGCTTTTTTATCCATTCTGTTACTCTGTGTCTTTTGATTGGTGCATTCAGTCCATTTACCTTTGAGATGATTATTTAGAGATATGTACTTATTGCCATTGCAGGCTTTATATTTGTGGTTACCATAGGTTCAAGGGTATCTTCTTTACTATCTAGCCATCTATGTTAATTCTCTTATTAAGCTATTATAAACACAGTGTGATGATTCTTTATTTCTCTCCCTTCTTATTCCTCCTCCTCCATTCTCTATATGTTAGGTGTTTTATTCTGTACTCTTTTCTGTTTCCCTTGACTTCTTTTTTTAGTTGATTTAATTTTTTGCCTTTTGTTAGTATTTGGTTGATCTGCTTTCTTTGGTGTAATTTTATTTTCTCTGTTGACATCTATTTAGCCTTTGGAGTGCTTCTATCTAGAGCAGTCCCTTTAAAATATCCTGTAGAGGTCGTTTGTGGGAGGCAAATTCCCTCAACTTTTGTTTGTCTGAGAATTTCTTTATACCTCCTTTATATTTATATGATATTCATGCTGTATACAGTAGTCTTGGTTCAAGGCCCTTCTGTTTCATTGCATTAAATCTATCATGCCATTCTCTTCTGGCCTGTAAGGTTTCTGTTGAGAAGTCTGATGATAGCCTGATCGGTTTCCCTTTGTAAGTGACCTTTTTTCTCTCTCTGGCTGCCTTTAATACTCTGTCCTTGTCTTTCATCTTTACTATTTTAATTATTAACTCTGTGTTGTCCTCCTTGGGTCCCTTTTGTTGGGAGTTCTGTGGGCCTCCAAGGTCTGAGAGACTATTTCCTTCCCTAGTTTGGGGAGTTTTCAACAATTATTTCTTCAAAGACACTTTTTATCCCTTTTTCTCTTCTTCTTCTGGTACTCCTATAATGCAAATATTGTTCCATTTGGATTGGTCACAGAGTTCTCTTAATATTCTTTCATTCCTGGAGATCCTTTTATCTCTCTCTGCCTCAGCTTCTCTATATTCCTGTTCTCTGATTTGTATTCCATTAATGGCCTCTTACACCTCATCCAGTCTGCTCTTAAGCCCTTCCAGAGATTGTTTTATTTCTGTATTCTACCTCCCTACTTGCTCCTTTAGCTCTTGCATATTGTTCTGCAGGCCCATCAGCATGGTTATGATCTTTATTTTGAATTGTTTTTCAGGATGATTGGTTAAGTCTGTCTCCTCAGGCCCTCTCTAAGGGGTTTTATGAGTAATTCTGGAGTGAACCAGATTCTTCTTCCTTTTCATGGTGATAGAGGTAGCTGTATGCAGGTAGCGAGTGTGTCAGCTGGGAGAACAAAGGCCTTTCCTTTTTGCTGGTCGCCTTGTCATTCTTCACTGCCTGTGTCTGTTACTCACACTCCCAGAGCAGCCTCCGGGTTAATCCCCTAAGCTGCCATGGGTGGGGTCACTGTCATAGCAGCTCAGAGCCCTGCATGTAGTGGCAGATGCACCAGGTGTGCTCTCCTGTGAGAGCAGCACCCCTTCGCGCCTTGCCCCATAAACCTTCTTTCATTTCCCAACCCAGGGATAATAACCTACTGGCCTGGGTGGAAATGTGTAGGGTTTTATTTTCTGTTTAGATGAGGGGACTATCTTGACACAAGCTGAGTTTTTACAATTGCTCCACAGCTCCTAACTGTCCTCTCCCCAGGGGCTTCCTTCATTGGCTCATTCTGAGGCCCTTCCTTAGGAATGGCCCCTGGGGGCAGTTTCTGATCCATGGGGGCTGTTTCAACTAGGACAATAGTCAAATTAAGCAATAGAAGAGATGTCAGTAGCCTCCCCTTTGGAGGCCAGCTGTGCAGTGTCCATCCATTAGCCTCCTGGGCTGTGCCATCAGGCAGGTGGTGTAGGTTGGCTCCCAGCAATACAGGAAAATGAAGAGCAATTATGAACCAAAATAATACTGGCTTTTATATTTATACAGTTACATTTACTAGTGTTCTTTATTTTTTAATATAGTTTGAGTTACTTTCTAGTGTACTTTAATTTCAGTTTGACAGCCTATATCATTTCTTGATGGGTAGATGTACTAGAAACATGCTCTCTCATCTTTTATTTGGGAGTGTCTCAATTTTTCATTCAATTTTGAAGGATTTTTTTGTCAGATGTAGTATTCTTGGTTGATATTTCATTCTTTCAGCACTTGAATATGTCATCCCATTGATGTCTGACCTCCTTGCTTTTTAATGGGAAATTTTCTGTTAATCTTATTGAAGATCTCTTATAAGTGAGAAATTTCTCAGTACTTTCAAGAGTCTCTGTTTTGCTATAGATCTCTTTGTGTTTATTTTACTTGGAGTTTGGCAAGGATCTTAGATGTGTAGATTCATATCTTCCATCAAATTTGGGACGTTTTACATTATTTCTTCATATATTCTTTCTCTCTTTTCTCTGTCCTCTCCTCTTGAGACTGTCATTATGTGTATATTGATGTGCATGATGATGCCCCACAAGACTCAAATTCTGCTAATTTTGCTTATTCTTTTTTCCTTTCTGCTTCTTCACCTGGATAATTGTAATTGATTAATCTTCATGTTCACTATTTATTTCTTTAACCAGCTTAAATATGATTTTGAAGCCCTCTAGTAAATTTTTTCAATACTGTTCTCTCTCAACACAGGAATTTCTGTTTGGTTATTCTTGTGATAACTATCTCTGCATTTTTTTACCCAAGACTAATAGGTTTTTTTTCCAGCTTTACTGAGAGATAACTGACATATAGCATTGTGTGAATTTAAGGTGTATAGTGTGATTATTTGGTACACATATATATTGTAAAATGTTTAGTTAACATATCCTTTATGTCACATAATTACCATTTTGTTGTAGTTGTTATGGTCTAGCTCTTTACTTATATTCTCTATGTGTTGAGACATTGTTCATGTGGTTTCTTTAGTTGTTTGGACATGGTTTCCTTTGGCTATCTGAACTTAGTTTAAATAGCTGATTTAAAGTCATTTTCTAGTAAGTTCCAATGTCTGGGCTTCCTGAAGCATAGTTTATGTGAATTTCTTCTTCTTTTCCCTGTGACTAGTCCACACTTTCTGATTTCTTTATGTGCCTCATAAGTTTTTGCTGAAAACCAGACATTTTGAATATTATAACGTGGTAACTTTGGAAATCAGACTCTTATTCTTTTCCCAGGGTTTGTTCTTGCTACATGTTGTACATTGTAGTTTTTGCTCAGTAACCTTTCAAAACTATTTTTGTAAGGACTATATTATTTTCCATGTGTGGACCCTGAAGTCTCTGTTTCACTAGCTTAGTGGTCATCTAGTGATTTGAGAGTGCTATCCTTAAACACCTAGAGGGCAAAAAAGTAAACATTCAATATTTGCAGACTGGTCCTGTGCTTGTATAGTCCTTCAACAATTAGTCTATTTACAACTCTTCCTTAGTCTTTGCTTCCTGATTGCTCTGACATAAAGATCAGCCAAGGTGATATTTTAGAAAACTCTTTTTTGAGTATGCATCCTATTCTGGGTATATAAAGCATTTGTTTCACAAAGTCTCTTCTCAGCTTTTCTTTCCAGACTGTTGGCATATCTATTATTTATCACAACTGCAATGTCTTACCCCAGAGAGCAGTGGTTTGTTCATTTGCCCTTAAATATTTCAAGGACCATCCCGCTCATGGTTGCTTTTCTGCCATTAGAGATTACTGGGTTAGATGAAACCAAGCCATGCCTTCTGTGTCATTTCTTTGGGGAACCCATAGGTCAAAGCAGACAAACAATTTGTTAGGAACAAAGTCTGTTCTACTCTTTCTGGGACAAGCTACATACATGGGGAATGCAGAATGTTGTCTTCAAGACTGCCACACTAAAGTAGAGTGATGGGCAAGGCTAAAACACCACAAAGCTCTGCTACCATGCTTAAATTGCCTTTTCCTTGATTAGCATTCACTTGGTTGCTTTAAAACTTTATTTTACGAAACTCCTACAAAGTTGATTCTGACAGTTTTTGCTCATTTTTTTTTCAGTGCTTCTGTAAAAGGACAGGCCCTCTGAGTGGTTTATTCTGTCATTTCATGTCTTGGCTCTTTTTGGCCCGTCACATTTCCATTTAAATTTTAAAATCAGCATTTCAGTCTTTACACACAAAAATCTGCTAGAATTTTTATTGGAGGTGATATGAAAATTGAGAGCTTTACAAAATTGAATTTAAAAATCTATAGACTTTGGGTATTCTTTAATTCCTCTCAACATTTCTTAGTTTTCAGTATATGTCTTGCACATCTCTTATTACATTTATTCTTATTATCTTAATGTGAATTAACATTTAACAGAACTAGCTAGTCAGTCACTATCAAGGAATTCAATCTTTCATTCTTCCGATAAGCTGTTGGGACTTGAATGTAATACATATAATACTATTACAGCAAAATGGCAATACTGGTACTTTAGTATATATTTTGTGTATTACCAAAATTTTTTTTTCTTAAAATCTGAGATAAAATTGGCATAATCATCTCATGTTGTCCTCCAATGTTGTTGTACCTGAAAAAGGTCCAGAACCGGATGAAGAATTCTTTGTACTTCTGGTTCGAGTTTTTCCAAATAGAATGATTTAAGGAAGAAAATTCTGCTAAAAAGAGATAAGGTGGAGTCAACCTTGTCAGAATAAATTAGACCTTTGAGGGAAAGAAGGGGAGGAACGGAAATACATCTAACCATGCAGGAAGAGAAGTAGTTGGGTTGTCAGGGGTCCTGGAATTTGTCCTAGAAGTCTGCCTCTCCTTTTTCACTTTTCTCCTCAAGTTTCCTATTATCCTCTTTTTCTGTTTCCCTAAATTTTCTCTACCTCTATTCTTTTATTTTATTTTATTTTGGTATCATTAATCTACAATTACATGAAGAACATTACGTTTACTAGGCTCCCCCCTTCACCAAGTCCACCGCACATCCTGGTTAACAGTCACTGTCCATCAACATAGTAAGATGCTGTAAAATCACTACTTGTCACCAAGTTCACAGTCACTGTGCTTCAACATACTAAGATGCTGTAGAATCACTACTTCTCTGTGCTGCACAGCCCTCCCTGTGCCCCCCCAACACTATACATGCTAATCGTAATGTCCCCTTTCTTTCCTTCCCACCCTTATCCCTCCCTTCCCACCCGTCCATCCCAGTCCCTTTCCGTTTGGTAACTATTAGTCCATTCTTGGGTTCTGTGCTTCTGTTGCTGTTTTGTTCCATCAGATTTATTTTGTTCTTATACTCCACATATGAGTGAGATCATTTGGTACTTGTCTTTCTCCATCTGGCTTATTTCAGTGAGCATAATATCCTCTAGCTCCATCCATGTTGTTGTGAATGGTAGGATTTGTTTTCTTCTTAGGGCTGCGTAATATTCCATTGTGTACATGTACCACATCTTCTTTATCCAATCATCTACTGATGGACTTTTAGGTTGCTTCCATAACTTGGCAATTGTAAATAGCACAGCAATAAACATAGGGGTGCATCTGTCTTTTTCAAACTGGAGTGCTGCATTCTTAGGGTAAATTCCAAGAAGTGGAATTCCTGGGTCAAATGGTATTTCTATTTTTTTTTTTATGTGTTAATTTCTTTTTTTTTTTTTTGAGAGAGAGCATCTCTCATATTTATTGATCAAATGGTTGTTAACAAAAATAAAATTCAGTATAGGGGGGGTCAATGCTCAATGTACAATCATTAATCCATCTCAAGTCTAATTCTCATCAGTCTCCAATCTTCTGAAGCATAAGGAACAAGTTCTTACATGGTGAACGAATTCTTACATAGTGAATAAATTCTTACATGGTGAACAGTACAAGGGCGTTCATCACAGAAACTTTCAGTTTTGATCATGCATTATGAATTATAAACAATCAGGTCAAATATGAATATTCGTTTGATTTTTATACTTGATTTATATGTTGATCCCACATTTCTCCCTTTATTATTATTATTTATTTATTTTTTTTTTGAGAGGGCATCTCTCATATTTATTGATCAAATGGTTGTTAACAACAATAAAATTCAGTATAGGGGGGTCAATGCTCAATGTACAATCATTAATCCATCTCAAGCCTAATTCTCATCAGTCTCCAATCTTCTGAAGCATAACGAACAAGGTCTTACATGGTGAACGAATTCTTACATAGTGAATAAATTCTTTCATGGTGAACAGTACAAGGGCATTCATCACAGAAACTTTTGGTTTTGATCACGCATTATGACCTATAAACAATCAGGTCAAATATGAATATTCATTTGATTTTTGTACTTGATTTATATGTTGATCCCACATTTCTCCCTCTATTATTATTATTATTTTTATTTTTAATAAAATGCTGAAGTGGTAGGTAGATGCAAGATAAAGGTAGAAAACATAGTTTAGTGCTGTAAGAGGGCAAATGTAGATGATCAGGTGTGTGCCTATGGACTAAGTATTAATCCAAGCTAGACAAGGGCAGCAAAACATCCACTGATGCAGAAGATTTCTCTCAAAGCAGGGGGGATGACGTTCTAAGCCTCACCTGTGCTGATCCCCAATTTCTCACCTGATGGCCCCCTACGACTGTGCCTGTCTTAGGTTGTTCCTCCCTTGAGGAATCTTACCCGTCTCTGGCTAACCAGTCATCTTCCGGGGCCATACAGGGAAATGTAAAGTTGGTAAGTGAGAGAGAAGCCAAATGGTATTTCTATTTTGAGCATTTTGAGGAACCTCCATACTGCTTTCCACAATGGTTGAACTAATTTACATTCTCACCAGCAGTATAGGAGTGTTCCCCTTTCTCCACAACCGCGCCAACATTTGTTGTTGTTTGTCTTTTGGATGGTAGCCATCCTTATTGGTGTGAGATGATATCTCATTGTGGTTTTAATTTGCATTTGTCTGATGAAAAGCGATGTGGAGCATCTTTTCATGTGTCTGTTGGCCATCTGAATTTCTTCTTTAGAGAACTGTCTATTCAGCTCTTCTGCCCATTTTTTAATTGGATTATTTGCTTTTTGTTTGTTGAGGTGTGTGAGCTCTTTATATATTTTGGATGTCAACCCTTTATCGGATCTGTCATTTTCGAATATATTCTCCCATACTGTAGGATACCTTTTTGTTCTATTGATGGTGTCTTTTGCTGTACAGAAGCTTTTCAGCTTGATATAATCCCATTTGTTCATTTTTGCATTTGTTTCCCTTGCTCGGGGAGATATGTTCAAGAAGAGGTCACTCATGTTTATGTCTAAGAGAATTTGCCTATGTTTTTTTCTAAGAGTTTTATGGTTTCATGACTTACATTCAAGTCTTTGATCCATTTTGAATTTACTTTTGTGTAAGGGGTTAGACAATGATCCAGTTTCATTCTCTTATATGTAGCTGTCCAGTTTTGCGAGCACCATCTGTTGAAGAGACTGTCATTTCCCCATTGTATGTCCATGGCCCCTTTATCGAATATTAGTTGACCATATATGTTTGGGTTAATGTTTGGAGTCACTATTCTGTTCCATTGGTCTGTGGCTCTGTTCTTGTACCAGTACCAAATTGTCTTGATTGCTGTGGCTTTGTAGTAGAGCTTGAAGTTTGGGAGTGAGATCCCTCCCACTTTATTTTTCTTTCTCAGGATTGCTTTGGCTATTCAGGGTGTTTGGTGTTTCCCTATGAATTTTTGAACTATTTGTTCCAGTTTGTTGAAGAATGTTGTTGGTAATTTGATAGGGATTGCATCAAATCTGTATATTGCTTTGGACAGGATGGCCATTTTGACGATATTAATTCTTCGTAGCCAAGAGCATGGGATGAGTTTCCATTTGATAGTGTCCTCTTTAACTTCTCTTAAACGTGTCTTATACTTTTCAGGGTATAGGTCTTTTACTTCCTTGGTTAGGTTTATTCCTAGGTATTTTACTCTTTTTGATGCATTTGGGAATGGAATTGTTTTCCTGATTTCTGTTTCTATTGGCTCATTGTTAGTGTATAGGAAAGCCACAGAGTTCTATGTGTTAATTTTGTATCCTGCAATTTTGATGAATTCCCATATTAGCTCTAGTAGTTTCGGAGTGGAGTCTTTAGGGTTTTTTATGTACAATATCATGTCATCTGCAAATAGTGACAGTTTAACTTCTTCTGTACCAATCTGGATTCCTTGTATTTCTCTGTTTTGTCTAATTGCTGTGGCTAGGACCTCCAGTACTATGTTGAATAACACTGGGGATAGTGGGCATACCTGTCTTGTTCCCAATCACAGAGGAAAAGGTTTCAGCTTTTCACTGTTCAGTATGATGTTGGCTGTGGGTTCATCATATATGGCCTTTATTATGTTGAGGTACTTGCCCTCTATACCCATTTTGTTGAGAGTTTTTATCATGAATGGATGTTGAATTTTATCGAATGCTTTTTCAGCATCTATGGAGATGATCATGTGGTTTTTGTCTTTCTTTTTGTTGGTGTGGTGGATGATGTTGATGGATTTTTGAATGTTGTACCATCCTTGCATCCCTGGGATGAATCCCACTTGGTCATGGTGTATGATCCTCTTGATGTATTTTTGAATTCGGTTTGCTAATATTTTGTTGAGTATTTTTGCATCTACGTTCATCAGGGATATTGGTCTGTAGTTTTCTTTTTCGGTGGGGTCTTTGCCTGGTTTTGGTATTAGGGTGATGTTGGCTTCATGGGATGAGTTTGGGAGTATTCCCTCCTCTTCTATTTTTTGGAAAACTTTAAGGAGAATGGGTATTATGTCTTCCCTGTATGTCTGATAAAATTCTGAGGTAAATCTATCTGGCCCGGGGGTTTTGCTCTTTGGTAGTTTTTTTATTGCTGCTTCAATTTCATTGCTGGTAATTGGTGTGTTTAGATTTTCTTTTTCTTTCTGGGTCAGTCTTGGAAGGTTGTATTTTTCTAGGAAGTTGTCCATTTCTCCTAGGTTTCCCAGCTTGTTAGCATGTAGGTTTTCATAGTACTCTCTAATAATTCTTTGTATTTCTGTGGGGTCTGTCGTGATTTTTCCTTTCTCGTTTCTGATTCTGTTGATTTGTGTTGACTCTCTTTTCCTCTTAATAAGTCTGGCTAGAGGCTTATCGATTTTGTTTATTTTCTCGAAGAACCAGCTCTTGGTTTCATTGATTTTTGCTATTGTTTTATTCTTCTCAATTTTATTTATTTCTTCTCTGATCTTTATTATGTCCCTCCTTCTGCTGACCTTAGGCCTCATTTGTTCTTCTTTTTCCCATTTCTATAATTGTGACAATAGACCATTCATTTGGGATTGTTCTTCCTTCTTTAAATATGCCTGGATTGCTATATACTTTCCTCTTAAGACTGCTTTTGCTGTATCCCACAGTAGTTGGGGCTTTGTGTTGTTGTTGTCGTTTTTTTCCATATATTGCTGGATCTCCATTTTGATTTGGTCATTGATCCATTGATTATTTAGGAGCGTGTTGTTAAGCGTCCATGTGTTTGTGAGCCTTTTTGCTTTCATTGTATTGTTCATTTCTAGTTTTATGCTTTTGTGGTCTGAAAAGTTGGTTGGTAGGATTTCAGTCTTTTGGAATTTACTGAGGCTCTTTTTGTGGCCTAGTATGTGGTCTATTCTGGAGAATGTTCCATGTGCACTTGAGAAGAATGTGTATCCTGTTGCTTTTGGATGTAGAGTTCTATAGATGTCTATTAGGTCCATCTGTTCTAGTGTGTTGTTCAGTGCCTCTGTGTCCTTACTGATTTTCTGTCTGGTTCATCTGTCCTTTGGAGTGAGTGGTGTGTTGAAGTCTGACAGAATGAATGCATTGCATTTTATTTCCTCCCTTAGTTCTGTTAGTATTTGTTTCACATATGTTGGTGCTCCTGTATTGGGTGCATATATATTTATAATGGTTATATCCTCTTGTTGGAGTGAGCCCTTTATCATTGTGTAATGTCCTTCTTTATCTTCTGTTACTTTCTTTATTTTGAAGTCTATTTTGTCTGATACTAGTATTACAACATCTGCTTTTTTCTCTCTTTTGTTTGCATGAAATATCTTTCTCCATCCCTTCACTTTTAATCTGTGCATGTCTTTGGGTTTGTGGTGAGTCTCTTGTAAGCAGCATATGGATGGATCTTGCTTTTTATCCATTCTATTACTCTGTGTATTTTGATTCGTGCATTCAGTCAATTTACATTTAGGGTGATTATTGAAAGGTATGTACTTATTACCATTGCAGGCTTTAAGTTTGTGGTTACCAAATGTTCAGGGTTAGCTTCTTTACTATCTTACTGTCTAACTTAACTCCCTTATTGAGCTATTATAAACATGATCTGATGATTCTTTATTTCTCTCCCTTCTTATTCCTCCTCCTCCCTTCTTCATATGTTGGGTGTTTTGTTCTGTGCTCTTTTTAGGAGTGCTCCCATCTAGAGCAGTCCCTGTAATATGCCCTGTAGAGGTAGTTTGTGGGAGGCAAATTCCCTCACCTTTTGCTTCTCTGGGAATTGTTTAATCCCTCCTTCATATTTAAATGATAATCGTGCTGGATACATTAATCTTGATTCGAGGCCCTTCTGTTTCATTGCATTAAGTATATCATGCCATTCTCTTCTGGCCTGTAGGGTTTCTGTTGAGAAGTCTGATGATAGCCTGATGGGTTTTCCTTTGTAGGTGAACTTTTTTTTCTCTCTGGCTGCCTTTAATACTTTGTCCTTGTCTTTGATCTTTGCCATTTTAATTATTATGTGTCTTGGTGTTGCCCTCCTTGGATCCCTTGTCATGGGAGTTCTGTGTACCTCTGTGTTCTGAGAGGCCATTTCCTCCCCTAGTTTGGGGAAGTTTTCAGCAATTATTTCTTCAAAGACACTTTGTATCCATTTTTCTCTCTCTTCTTCTGGTACCCTTATAATGCAGATATTGTTCCGTTTCGATTTGTCACTCAGCTCTCTTAGAATTCTTTCATTCCTGGAGATCCTTTTATCTCTCTCTGCATCAGCTTCTCTGCATTCCTGTTCTCTGTTTTCTAGTCCATTAATGGTCTCTTGCATCTCGTCCATTCTGTTTTGTAGTCCTTCTAGAGCTTGTTTTATTTCTGTATTCTCCGTCCTTAGTTCGTGCATATTTCTCTCCATGTCCATCAGCATGGTTATGACTTTTGTTTTGAATTCTTTTTCAGGAAGACTGGTTAAATCTATCTCCCCAAGTTCCTTCTCAGGGGAAGATGCAGCAGATGCTGAAGCTGTCTGAGTTAGTCTTGTCTGGATCAAATTTTTTTGGCTTTTCATGTTGATAGGTGCTGTTGAGTGCTACTGACGCGTCTATCAGTTTTCCACTTGCCTCCTGGCCTTTCTGTACTGGGACAACTGCGACCCCTAGTGACTTGTGTTGGGTAATAGTGTGTGGACTGGGTCTTTGTATCTTGTCTGGCTGGTATGGAGGAAGCTCCCTTGCTGAGGGCGTGCGCAGCCTCAGGCTGCTTCTCTGCTTTGGCAGGGCCCAGGAGGGGTAATGGACGGGTGGCTGTTTGGCTGTTTACCTCCGTGAGGGGTCTCAGAGCTGTTGTCCAGTGTGTTAGTGCACCCAGATTTCCCTGGAATTTCCAGCTGCTGGACTGTGACCTGGGATGTTTCTGTCCAGCTGTGGCGTCCCTGTCCCTTTAAGACTTTCAAAAGGCACTCACTTTTCTTTGTCACAGGGGCATCGGCCCAAGGACCCGCTCATAGTTCTTGCTGCCCTGTTTCCCTAGTATCCAGGACCCCACGCATGCACTGTCTGCGCTCCGGTGCGGATGGCTTGGGCTTGGTGTTTAGCAGTCCTGGGCTCCCTCTCCCTCCCCGCTCCGACTCCTCTCCTCCTGCCGGGAGCTGGGGTGAGGGGTGCTCGGGTCCTGCCAGGCCAGGGTTTATATCTTACCCCTTTAACCAGGCACTGGGCTCTCGCAGGTGTGGATGTAGTCTGGCTGTTGTCCTGTGTCTTCTGGTGTCTCTTTTAGAATTAGTTGTATTTGTTGTATTTTCAAAAATATATATGTTTTTGGTAGGAGATTCCCACTGTCCTACTCATGCCGCCATCTTGGCTCTGCTTCTCTCTACCTCTATTCTAAGAAGACATTCATGAGAGACCTTTGGACTTAGATGGAGACCCAAGAATGCTAAGGGTTTTATAAATGACTAACAAATATAAGAAAAGATGTTCAGAGTTTCTAGTAACTTGGGAATTGGTAATTAAAATGACATACCTTGGAAGAATTTTAAAACAGTGCCGGAGTCTAGCTCTGCGGCAGCGGGGGTGAAGCCCAAAAGGATGAGACGGAGTTGGTGCATGAAGAGACAGTACACAGAGTCAGAAGCAGGTGGTCTCTCAACAAAGTGCTGATGACAGCTTTATTTATACAGTTTTGCACAAGGGTATGATTATTTTTTATTCTTTTGAATAACACGCATAGGCAAGCTTTTTTTTTTCTGTTTCCTTCTGATCTATATATGGTTAGCCAAGTGTTAGACAGGTGATTTTTTTCTCTTCCTTGACCTAAACTTTTCTTAGCAATATGTACTCTATTGTGTTTCTTGTTTCTATGCAAAGTGGTTTCTAAGTAATGCATGTGACCACAGAAACGTGCAGCATGTAGCAGTGACTATGGAGTCTATCAGGTCAGGGTGAAATACAGGTCACTCACTACTCCAGTTAGCTAGGCAGGTATCATCATCTATATTTTTAATGCAATGGGTACATTTTATCCCCTTATAATATTTATTCTACCATAGGTAGGTGCAAGATAAAGATAGAAAGCATGATTTAGAACTGTAAGAAGGCGAGTGTAGATGATCAGGCCTGTGCCTATAGACTAGGTATTAATCCAAGTTAGACAAGGGCAACAAAACATCCACGGGTGTAGAAGATTTCTCTCAAAATTGGGGGGGGGGGTGAGGTTCTAAGCCTCACCTCTGTTGGCCCCCATTTTCTCACCCAATGGCCCCCCTGCAACTGTGCCTGTCTTAGGTTGTTCCTCCCTTGAGGAATCTTACCCATCTCTGGCTAACCAGCCATCTTCTGGGACCATACAGGGAGATGTAAAGCTGGTAAGTGAGAGATAAGTAATATTCTTTGGAATGGTTAGCTTTTCACTTCTTTGCAGATTTATGTCCCATGGCTTCCAGGCTTCCACCTGTCTTGAGGTATCTTTACCTCTTGGAAGAATTATGGTACTTGGTAATTTCACATATAGGCATGAATTCTAGTAAGGGGCTGTAATTAGGAAGAAGAAAAACTATAGAAGTAGCAGAGGGAAGAAAACATGAGAAGATTGATTAAGTGTCAAACAGGATAATTCCATTCAGTATTCCCCTATAACTCTATTTCTCTAATTTTCCTATAAAACTCTTCATTGCTAATTTCACTAGCATTGCAAACAAGGGGGGCATTCCCACTTAGGTGGAGATGGGGTAGTCAATGTTTGACTAGCTACCTGCAGGTTTTGGTATTCTATGCCAAGATTGCCATCTGGCCTCTGCGTGTTCTATTCTTCAGAACCACTGTTCTGAGAAGTTTATGTTCTCCTCCTTTCCGTGCTGCTTAGCAAAGGTTAGCTTAGCCCTTGACAACAGTGCAAGTAAAAACAAGGCCAATAGTATAATGGAGAATAACAAAATCAAGGTGGGTAATAGAGGGAGCCAGCTGCGAAGGCCCCTGCTTTGTGAGGATCTTCCTCCAGCCTGAGCTTCACTACACAGCTTGAGTAGCATGCTCCCAGCAAAACAGGAAGAGGGATAAGAGTTGGAAGAATGTCTTTAAAGTACTGCATTCTTATTTAGAAACTTTCAAGTACTACGTAACTCTTTGGGTATTATTCAGGATGTAAATGACTCTGACTTCAGATTTAAGTATTGAAATGATACTACACCAATAAGAGTATTTGGCATTTCAGTACTTGAAAAAAAATTTTGTGAACTAGTTATTCTTTAAAATTTCAAATTGTCACAGAATCCTCTCCCTTTCCTCCCATCCCAAGAAAGTGATCAAACCCTTCTCTGTACCCACAATATGACACATATTTTTCCACTAGCACATAGGATTGCATTTGTTATGCTTGTTTCCAGAAGACCACAAGCAACTCAAGAGTAAAGACCTTTTTTTTTTTATTCAATCAGTGAAAGGTTATTAAGCATGTACTATGTATGCATTTTAGAAAATGAACAAAGAAAGATGATCAAGACAACACCCGTTTCCAAGGAGCTTACAGTTTAGGGTAGGGGAAGGGCAATTACAAGATAGAATAACAGAGAGCAGCATTTACTGAAGAGAGGAAGGGTATAGAACCCAAACTGGGAGGTCAGGAAAGCTTCCCAGAAATTATGTTTGAGCTGCATTTGATGAGGAGAAAACATTTCATGTTTTTGGAAGATGATAAAAAGAACATCAGACCCAAAGATCTCTAGCTGCAACTGCTGGTCATAGAGCTATGGTTAGGCATTATAATCTGGAAGGTTCAGATCAACAGATGATTTCTGAGTCTGGATATGAGGTGGAGGCAACACATCTTGATGTTTTTTCCCATCTGGAAGTCCTTATTTACAAAGCATTCATTAGAATGTATCAATCATCACTGATTCTGCAGGCAGGGTTTATCTGAATGTCCTTAAATTGTCACTGAAAAGAGCCTGAAGACCATGCTTCAACATTCCCACCATGAGTCATTCTCTATCCAGGTGCACTCATATTTTCAGAACAATGATCAACTACAAAGTGATGTCAGTGAGGATATGCCAATATGGGATTAGGGCCAAGGCATTAGTATTTTAGTTTTGAATTGTGCTAAAATATACATAAAATTTATCATCTTTACCATTTTTCTTTTTTGAGTTGTTTAATTTTTATTTTTTTTTTTATTTTTTTTTTTTTGAGAGGGCATCTCTCATATTTATTGATCAAATGGTTGTTAACAACAATAAAATTCAGTATAGGGGGGTCAATGCTCAATGTACAATCATTAATCCATCTCAAGCCTAATTCTCGTCAGTCTCCAATCTTCTGAAGCATAACGAACAAGTTCTTACATGGTGAACGAATTCTTACAGAGTGAATAAATTCTTACATGGTGAACAGTACAAGGGCATTCATCACAGAAACTTTCGGTTTTGATCATGCAATATGACCTATAAACCATCAGGTCAAATATGAATATTCATTTGACTTTTGTACTTGATTTATATGTTGATCCCACATTTCTCCTATTATTATTATTATTTTTATTTTTAATAAAATGCTGAAGTGGTAGGTAGATGCAAGATAAAGGTAGAAAACATAGTTTAGTGCTGTAAGAAGGCAAATGTAGATGATCAGATGATCAGGTGTGTGCCTATGGACTAAGTATTAATCCAGGCTAGACAAGGGCAGCAAGACATCCACGGATGCAGAAGATTTCTCTCAAAGCAGGGGGGGTGAGGTTCTGAGCCTCACCTCTGTTGATCCCCAAATTCTCACCTGATGGCCCCCCTGCGACTGTGCCTGTCTTAGGTTGTTCCTCCCTTGAGGAATCTTACCCGTCTCTGGCTAACCAGTCATCTTCCGGGGCCATACAGGGAAATGTAAAGTTGGTAAGTGAGAGAGAAGCCATATTGTTTGCAAAGGTTAGCTTTTTACTTCTTTGCAGATTTATGCCCTGTGGCTTCTATGCCCAGCACTTGTCTCGAGGTATCTTTACCACCTGGAGGAATTATGATACTCGGTAAATTCGATATGAGGCACGAATTCTATTTAAGGTTTGTAATTAGGAAGGAAGAAGAAAAGCTATAGATGTAGCATATGAAGGAAACTTGGGAGGATTGATTATTTCTTTGACATATCTTCTTGTATAGTACCTTAAGTATGTATAGGTTTTAAACTACTAACTAATTTGCACACACATATTAACATAATAGGAATACGGTGACATAAACAAAGCAAATCTATAATTACCAGCCATCTCCAGTGAAGCCAAGAAAACCATTTAGGCACCCTAGGCATTTGTGAAAATTTATCTATGATATGATGGATATTTTCCAACTGTACTTGAACCATCAGACAAATTAAAGCAGCCCATTTCTGGGATCTGTTCACATCCCATATGTTCTTTTAACCATAGATAGTCTATAGTCATGAGATTTTGGGGTGCTACAACTTGCAGCCCTCCCAACTCCTGGTTGTTCCAACAGTACAGATCCGGTCAAATTCGTTGTCTCACTGTATGCACATGCCAGCCTAGACATCTCCCTCCTCCTTCTTATGGCAAGTCCAGGAGACGGTGGGCTGGATGCAGCCACAACCGCAGCATCGTCCGGATCCCTGTGGAGGCTTTTTGATGATCATCCCCCGGCACGAGTCCTCCAGAGAGTGCTGATGCCGGAAGCTCCTCCTCATATCGTATCTTAGTTCATTTTCTGGGTATCCAAGCTAGGCCTTGATCTTCTGCGTAGAAACAAATAGACCCTTAGCCCACACTTTGACATGCCCTCTATACCACTGTGCAGAACTCATTGGAGGTCAGCACACAGGAAATGCTTTTTTTTTTTTTTTTTTTTTTTTTTTTAATTAAGAGAAAGGAATATTATCAGCAAAGAGTACCTCCATAGCTGATCATCTGACACCCTTTAAGTGATCAACATTAAGGATATTTAAAGCATGCGTTGATCTTTGATTTACCAATAGTTTTATCCTGTTAAGGAGTAATCCCCCTTTTCTTTCTTTCTTTCTTTTTTTTTTTTTTTTTTTAAATTTTTAATCTACACTTACCTGAAGAATACTATGTTTACTATGCTCTCCCCTATATCAGGTCCCCCCTAACAACCACATTACGGTTACTGTCCATCAGCTTAGCAAAATGTGGTAGAGTCACTACTTGTCCTCTCTGTGTTGTGCAGCCCACCCTCCCCTTTCTCCCTCCCCCCCATGCATGCTAATCTTAATACCCCCCTTCTTCTTCCCCCCCCTTATCCCTCCCTGCCCACCCATCCTCCCCAGTTCCTTTCCCTTTGGTACCTGTTAGTCCATTTTTGGGTTCTGTAATTCTGCTGCTGTTTTGTTCCTTCAGTTTTTCCTTTGTTCCTATACTCCTCAGATGAGTGAAATCATTTGGTATTTCTCTTTCTCCGCTTGGCTTATTTCACTGAGCATAATACTCTCCAGCTCCATCCATGTTGCTGCAAATGGTTGGATTTTTCCACTTCTTATGGCTGAGTAGTATTCCATTGTGTATATGTACCACATCTTCTTTATCCATTCATCTACAGATGGACATTTAGGTTGCTTCCAATTCTTGGCTATTGTAAATAGTGCTGCGATAAACATAGGAGTGCATCTGTCTTTCTCAAACTTGATTGCTGCGTTCTTAGGGTAAATTCCTAGGAGTGGAATTCCTGGGTCAAATGGTAGGTCTGTTTTGAGCATTTTGATGCACCTCCATACTGCTTTCCACAATGGTTGAACTAATTTACATTCCCACCAGCAGTGTAGGAGGGTTCCCCTTTCTCCACAGCCTCGCCAACATCTGTTGTTGTTTGTCTTTTGGATGGCAGCTATCCTTACTGGTGTGAGGTGATACCTCATTGTAGTTTTAATTTGCATTTCTCTGATAATTAGCGATGTGGAGCATCTTTTCATGTGTCTCTTGGCCATCTGTATTTCTTTTTTGGAGAACTGTGTTCAGTTCCTCTGCCCATTTTTTAATTGGGTTATTTGTTTTTTGTTTGTTGAGGCGTGTGAGCTCTTTATATATTCTGGACGTCAAGCCTTTATCAGATCTGTCATTTTCAAATATATTCTCCCATACTGTAGGGTTCCTTTTTGTTCTATTGATGGTGTCTTTCGCTGTACAGAAGCTTTTCAGCTTAATGTAGTCCCACTTGCTCATTTTTGCTGTTGTTTTCCTTGCCCTGGGAGATATGTTCAAGAAGAGATCACTCATTTTTATGTCTAAGAGGTTTTTGCCTATGTTTTTTTCCAAGAGTTTAATGGTTTCGTGACTTACATTCAGGTCTTTGATCCATTTTGAGTTTACCTTTGTATATGGGGTTAGACAATGGTCCAGTTTCATTCTCCTACATGTAGCTGTCCAGTTTTGCCAGCACCATCTGTTGAAGAGACTGTCATTTTGCCATTGTATGTCCATGGCTCCTTTATCAAATATTAATTGACCATATATGTTTGGGTTAATTTCTGGGGTCTCTAATCTGTTCCACTGGTCTGTGGCTCTGTTCTTGTGCCAGTACCAAATTGTCTTGATTACTATGGCTTTGTAGTAGAGCTTGAAGTTGGGGAGTGAGATCCCCCCTACTTTATTCTTCTTTTTCAGGATTGCTTTGGCTATTCGGGGTCTTTGGTGTTTCCATATGAATTTTTGAATTATTTGTTCCAATTCATTGAAGAATGTTGCTGGTAATTTGAGAGGGATTGCATCAAATTTGTATATTGCTTTGGGCAGGATGGCCATTTTGACGATATTAATTCTTCCTAGCCATGAGCATGGGATGAGTTTCCATTTATTAGTGTCCCCTTTAATTTCTCTTAAGAGTGACTTGTAGTTTTCAGAGTATAAGTCTTTCACTTCCTTGGTTAGGTTTATTCCTAGGTATTTAATTCTTTTTGATGCAATGGTGAATGGAATTGTTTTCCTGATTTCTCTTTCTATTGATTCGTTGTTAGTGTATAGGAAAGCTACAGATTTCTGTGTGTTGATTTTGTATCCTGCAACTTTGCTGTATTCCGATATCAGTTCTAGTAGTTTTGGAGTGGAGTCTTTAGGGTTTTTTATGTACAGTATCATATCATCTGCAAATAGTGACAGTTTAACTTCTTCTTTACCAATCTGGATTCCTTGTATTTCTTTGTTTTGTCTGATTGCCGTGGCTAGGACCTCCAGTACTATGTTAAATAACAGTGGGGAGAGTGGGCATCCCTGTCTGGTTCCCGATCTCAGTGGAAATGCTTTCAGCTTCTCGCTGTTCAGTATAATGCTGGCTGTGGGTTTATCATATATGGCCTTTATTATGTTGAGGTACTTGCCCTCTATTCCCATTTTGCTGAGAGTTTTTATCATGAATGGATGTTGAATTTTGTCAAATGCTTTTTCAGCATCTATGGAGATGATCATGTGGTTTTTGTCTTTCTTTTTGTTGATGTGGTGGATGATGTTGATGGATTTTCGAATGTTGTACCATCCTTGCATCCCTGGGATGAACCCCACTTGGTCATGGTGTATGATCCTTTTGATATACTGTTGAATTCTGTTTGCTAGTATTTTATTGAGTATTTTTGCATCTACATTCATCAGGGATATTGGTCTGTAATTTTCTTTTTTGGTGGGGTCTTTTCCTGGTTTTGGTATTAGGGTGATGTTGGCTTCATAGAATGAGTTTGGGAGTATTCCCTCTTCTTCTATTTTGTGGAACACTTTAAGGAGAATGGGTATTATGTCTTCTCTGTGTGTCTGATAAAATTCCGAGGTAAATCCGTCCGGCCCCGGGGTTTTGTTCTTGGGTAGTTTTTTGATTACTGTTTCAATTTCTTTGCTTGTAATTGGTTTGTTTAACTTTTGTGTTTCTTCCTTGGTCAGTCTTGGGAGGTTGTATTTTTCTAGGAAGTTGTCCATTTCTTCTAGGTTTTCCAGCTTGTTGGCATATAGGTTTTCATAGTAGTCTTTAATAATTCTTTGTATTTCTGTGGAGTCTGTCGTGATTTTTCCATTCTCATTTCTGATTATGTTGATTTGTGTTGACTCTCTTTTTCTCTTAATAAGTTGGGCTAGAGGCTTATCTATTTTGTTTATTTTCTCAAAGAACCAGCTCTTGGTTTCGTTGATTTTTGCTATTGTTTTATTCTTCTCAATTTTGTTTATTTCTTCTCTGATCTTTATTATGTCCCTCCTTCTGCTGACTTTAGGCCTCATTTGTTCTTCTTTTTCCAGTTTTAATAATTGTGATGTTAGACTATTCATTTGGGATTGTTCTTCCTTCTTCAAGTGTGCCTGGATTGCTATATACTTTCCTCTTAAGACTGCTTTCGCTGCATCCCACAGAAGTTGGGGCTTAGTGTTGTTGTTGTCATTTGTTTCTATATATTCCTTGATCTCTATTTTGATTTGTTCATTGATCCATTGATTATTTAGTAGCATGTTGTTAAGCCTCCATGTGTTTGTGAGCCTTTTTGTTTTCTTTGTAGAATTTATTTCTACTTTCATACCTTTGTGGTCTGAAAAATTGGTTGGTAGAATTTCAATATTGTGGAATTTACTGAGGCTCTTTTTGTGAGCTAGTATGTGGTCTATTCTGGAGAATGTTCCATGTGCACTTGAGAAGAATGTATATCCTGTTGCTTTTGGATGTAGAGTTCTATAGATGTCTATTAGGTCCATCTGTTCTAGTGTGTTGTTCAGTGCCTGTGTGTCTTTACTTATTTTCTGCCCGGTGGATCTATCCTTTGGGGTGAGTGGTGTGTTGAAGTCTCCTACAATGAATGCATTGCAGTCTATTTCCCTCTTTAGTTCTGTTAGTATTTGCTTCACATATGCTGGTGCTCCTGTATTGGGTGCATATATATTTAGAATGGTTATATCCTCTTGTTGGACTGAGCCCTTTATCATTATGTAGTGGCCTTCTTTATCTCTTGTTACTTTCTTTGTTTTGAAGTCTATTTTGTCTGATATTAGTACTGCAACCCCTGCTTTCTTCTCACTGTTGTTTGCCTGAAATATGTTTTTCCATCCCTTGACTTTTAGTCTATGCTTATCTTTGGGTTTAAGGTGAGTTTCTTGTAAGCAGCATATAGATGGGTCTTGCTTTTTTATCCATTCTATTACTCTATGTCTTTTGATTGGTGCATTAAGTCCATTTACATTTAGGGTGACTATTGAAAGATATGTACTTATTGCCATTGCAGGCTTTAGATTCGTGGTTACCAAAGGTTCAAGGTTAGCTTCTTTAGTATCTTACTGCCTAACTTAGCTCGCTTATTGAGCTGTTATATACACTGTCTGGAGATTCTTTTCTTCTCTCCCTTCTTATTCCTCCTCCTCCATTCTTCATATGTTGTGTGTTTTGTTCTGTGCTCTTTTTAGGGGTGCTCCCATCTAGAGCAGTCCCTGTAGGATGCCCTGTAAAGGTGGTTTGTGGGAAGCAAATTCCCTCAGCTTTTGCTTGTCTGGGAATTGTTTGATCCCACCATCATATTTAAATGATAGTCGTGCTGGATACAGTATCCTTGGTTCAAGGCCCTTCTGTTTCATTGCATTAAGTATATCATGCCATTCTCTTCTGGCCTGTAAGGTTTCTGTTGAGAAGTCTGATGTTAGCCTGATTGGTTTTCCTTTATAGGTGACCTTTTTCTCTCTAGCTGCCTTTAAAACTCTTTCCTTGTCCTTGATCCTTGCCATTTTAATTATTATGTGTCTTGGTGTTGTCCTCCTTGGATCCTTTCTGTTGGGGGTTCTGTATAATTCCATGGTCTGTTCGATTATTTCCTCCCCCAGTTTGGGGAAGTTTTCAGCAATTATTTCTTCAAAGACACTTTCTATCCCTTTTCCTCTTTCTTCCTCTTCTGGTATCCCTATAATACGAATGTTTTTCCTTTTGTATTGGTCACATATTTCTCTTAGTGTTGTTTCATTTCTGGAGATCCTTTTATCTCTCTCTATGTCAGCTTCTATACGTTCCTGTTCTCTGGCTTCTATTCCTTCAATGGCCTCTTGCATCTTATCCATTCTGCTTATAAATCCTTCCAGGGATTGTTTCACTTCTGTGATCTCTTTCCTGACATCTGTGATCTCCTTCCGGACTTCATCCCACTGCTCTTGCATTTTTCTCTGCATCTCATCCCACTGCTCTTGCATTTTTCTCTGCATCTCATCCCATTGCTCTTGCATTTTTCTCTGCATCTCTGTCAGCATGTTCATGATTTTTATTTTGAATTCTTTTTCAGGAGGACTAGTTAGGTCTGTCTCCTTCTCAGGTGTTGTCTCTGTGATCTTTGTCTGCCTGTAGTTTTGCCTTTTCATGGTGATAGAGATAGTTTGCAGAGCTGGTACAAGTGACCGCTGGAAGAGCTTCCCTTCTTGTTGGTTTGTAGCCTTTTCCTGGGAGAATAGCGACCTCTAGTGGCTTGTGCTGGGCAGCTGTGCGCAGACAGGGCTTCTGCTTCCCGCCCAGTTGCTTTGGGGTTTATCTCCGCTGTTGCTGTGGGCTTGGCCTGGCTGGGGCTGTTCCTCCAAAATGGTGGATTCCCGTTGGAGGGGGAGCAGCCAGGAGACTATTTATCTCCGTAAGGGGTCTCTGTGCTCCCTGCTGCCCAGGGGGTTAGAGTGCCCAGAGATCCCCAGATTCCCTGCTTCTGGTCTAAGTGACCTGTCCTGCCCCTTTAAGATTTCCAAAAAGCACTCTCCAAACCAAAACAACAGCAGCAACAATGAGAGAGGGAACAGAAAGAAAGAGAAAAAAAAAGGAAAAAAAAGGAAAAAACAAGCGATTTTTTTTTTTTTTTTTTTTGTCCTCAGGTGCCGGTCCCAGGCACCCGCTCACTGGTCCTGCTGCCCTGTCTCCCTAGCACCAGGGTCCCTGTCCTTTCAAGGCTTCCAAAAAGCACCCACCCACCGGTCCCGCAGGGAAGGAACGCTCAATATTCTTTGTCCTCAGGCACTGGTCCCACGCACCCGCTCACCAGTCCTGCCGCCCTGCCTCCCTAGCACCGGGGTCCCTGTCCCTTCAAGGCTTCCAAAAAGCACTCGGCAACAAGAGAGAAAAAAAAGGGGAAAAACGCGCGATTTCTTCCGTCCTCAGGTGCTGGTCTCAGGCACCCACCCACCGGTCCCACAGGGAAAAATGCGGGATATTCTTTGTCCTCAGGTGCCGGTCCCAGGCACCCGCTCACCAGTCCCGCCGCCCTGCCTCCCTAGCACCGGGGTCCCTGTCCCTTTTAGGCTTCCAAAAAGCACTCGCAGAAAAGAGAAAAAAAAAAGGGGAAAAACGCGCGATTTCCTCTGTCCTCAAGTGCCGGTCTCAGGGACCCGCCCACCGGTCCTGCAGGGAAAAACGGGGGATATTCTTTGTCCTCAGGCGCCGGTCCCAGCCACCCACTCACCAGTCCCGCCACCGTGCCTCCCTAGCACTGGGGTCCCCGTCCCTTCAAGGCTTCCAAAAAGCGCTCGCCAAAAAGAGAAAAAAAAAAAAAAAAAGGGGAAAAACGCGCGACCTCCTCCGTCCTCCGGCACCGGTCTCAGGCACCCGCCCCCAGGTCTCGCAGGGAGAAACGCGGGATATTCTTTGTCCTCCTGCGCCGTTCCCAGGCACCTCCTCACCGGTCCCGCCACCCTGCCTCCCCAGCAACGGGGGCCCGTCCCTTTAAGGCTTCCAAAAAGCGCTCGCCAAAAAAAAAAAAAAAACAAAACCACTCCGGTTTCTCTCCACCCGCCGGGAGCCGGGGGGAGGGGCGCTCGGGTCCCGCCGGGCTGGGGCTTGTATCTTACCCCCTTCACAAGGCGCTGGGTTCTTGCAGGTGTGGATGTGGTCTGGATGTTGTCCTGTGTCCTGTGGTCTCTATTTTAGGAAGATTTTTCTTTGTTATATTTTCATAGCTCTATGTGTTTTTGGGAGGAGATTTCCACTGCTCTACTCACGCCGCCATCTTGGCTCCGCCGTCATCTTTACCATTTTTAAATGTACAGTTCAGTACTGTTAAGTTCATTCACACAGTTGTGCAAACAACTTCCAGAATTTTCATCTTGCAAAACTGAAACTCTATGTCTGTAAGATAAATTTTAGCCTAAATAAGCAGGCAAAGAGAGGCAACAAAGGGCCAGGTAGTTTATTTGAATGCCACTCTTGGGTGATGTTCTGCGGTCTGAAACACAGGCCAGGGAAGTCACACCCGGTCAGGGAGGTGGGGGCTTATAAGGGATTAGAAGGGGGAGTAGTGGGCAAGCTGTCCTAGGGAGTGTGGAGAGGTATGATTGGCTAAAGGTGACATAATAGACAACTAGAAACTTTTTTCCTTCCAAGAGGGAGGAGACTGACATCCAGGTCTTAGTTGGCACATCAGAAGGATGGAATTCAGGAAGAGCTATCCCCTTTCCATATAAGGCACGGACTTTGGGGTCTGATCTGTTCTCCCCCTATGGCATCTCTGTTCTGTTTGCATGTCCTTGTTTTTCCTTCCTCCAACCTGACAATATCCATTTAACCATAACTTCTCATTCCCCTCTTCCCCCAGCTCCTGAGAACCACCACTCTACACTGTCTCTATGAATTTGACTACTATAGGTACCTCATATAAGTGGAATAATATAGCACTTGTCTTTTTGTGATCAGCTTATTTCACTTAGCATAAAGTCAAGTTTCATCCATGTTGTAAGAATTTCCTTCCTTTTTAAGGCTTAGTAACATTCCAGCATATGTATATACCACATTTTGTTTATCCATTCACCCATCAATGTGCTTCTATTTTTTGGCTTTTGTGAATGGCGCTGCTATCAATGTAGGTGTACAATTATCATTTTGAGATTTGGCTTCTAATTCTTTTGGATATGTACCTAGAAGTAGAATTCCTGGATCATATAGTAATTCTATTTTTAATTTTTTGAGGAATTGCCATACTATTTTCCATAGTGGCTGTACAATTTTACATTCCTACCACCCAACAGTACACAAGGGTTCCAATTTATCTATAACCTTAAGGGCCCTCACTTACTTTTTTTTTTATAGTAACCATACTAATGGGTGTAAGTGAGACAGGGACCATGGGATTAGACAGAGTAGGGTGAGGGTCTCCGGAAAAAGCAAGGCAAGATATTTACAGTCAAAGCAATGTAACAATGTAAAGTCCCTATGAAAATTCTGTGTTCAGCATTATGTAAAGTCAGGGTAACACTAATTTTTTAGAGTAAAGATACTAGACTAGGAATATAGACATCTTCAGTGAGATCAGTTAAGGGTCAAAAGGCCAGAAGCAACTTGGCCTGGAATGTTTGAATGTTCTGCAAGGGTATCTCAGCATAACCCGTGACTTCACTGTAAACAGCTCTAGCAAACAAACAACCCAGCCCACCTTGAGGGCGGGGCAGGTGGTACAAGTCCACACCCTGAGCCCTAAATTCCCAAAAATCCTCTACTGCCTATAAATCCACTAGATAACGCACCACCCCAGGCTCTCTTGTTCCCTCCTGGCATGAGCCAGGAGCTCTTTCCTCTCACTGTATCTCTCAATAAAAGTGTCTGCCCTGGCTCTCCTACCTTGACTATTTGCTAAGTTCCTTCTTTGACTCTGTAAACAAGAACCCCAGC
Source organism: Manis javanica (assembly GCF_040802235.1). Classification (NCBI taxonomy): domain Eukaryota; kingdom Metazoa; phylum Chordata; class Mammalia; order Pholidota; family Manidae; genus Manis; species Manis javanica. The sequence goes on from NC_133174.1 coordinate 64,649,722, forward strand.
ATCATAAGGTTGTATCTCATTGTGTTTTTGACTTGCATTTCTCTTATGACTGACAGTCACTGGTATTTTTTCACCTAAGTACACTCACAGTTGAGAACACAAAATGAAAGGGATGTATAGAAACAAAGTTCTGGAGTGTAATCTCCAGGCTATTGTTCTTGCATCTTTTGTGAATAAAAGTTTGTCTTCCCACCTAAATTCTACTGTCACACATTAAAGGGAGTCAGTTGAAACTACTTCCTTCTTCTGAAGCCTGCATCAGCTTCTCTTGGGAAATGCCTCTTTCATTAGTACCCTTCTCCCAGCAATCTAGGTGTCAGGAAGCAATCAAGGTAGACTGACTATGGTTTCCACGTCTCCAGAAAGTAATTTGCATCTCCAAGTAAAACCTAATCCATAGGAATTTGCAGGAAAATGGGAAACCTGTAGGCATTCCCTTGGAATAACCTTCAGTAAATTGCTTAACCTCCCTAGGGCAGTCAAAATGAAGGGGCTGATTATATGGTATCTAATGTCCCTTTGGCTTTGACTATAATATTAGCATAGTATTTCAGTTATTGATCTTATCCTTTGTTCATATTTGGACAGAACCCAAATGAAATCAAGATCTGATATTAACATGGATTCCAAGTGTATTCTTTGTAAGAAATATTTCAGTACATATTATTAAATGATTTTCAGCTAAAATAGCCTCAAGAATTTCACAACTTCTTCAGAAAACTGATTAAAAAAATCCTATATCAGTGGCTTTAATTCAACACCAAACCTGAATATCACAAATGATATCTGTTCAAAATTTAGATACATTTTATTATTTTACACCATAGAACAGTTGTGCTGGAACACTGAAATGATTCAGTCCAATGCACTCACATTGATATAAAGAAACAGGTCCAGAGTGGACCCATTTCAAGTAACCAGCATGCCTGTGGTCACATAGCTAGACAAAAACAGTAAATAAAAATTATTTAAAAGCCAGGTCTCTTTACTTCCTGCCCAGTGTTTCTACTCCATGTTATTAAATGAACTGTTGTCCAGTCTCATATAACTTTGATGCCAGGGTTCTTGTTTGCCAAGTCAAATAATTAACTTAGCAAACAGTCAAGGTAGGAGAGCCAGGGCAGACACTTTTATTGAGAGATACAGTGAGAGGAAAGAGCTCCTGGTTCATGCCAGGAGGGGACAAGAGAGCCTGGGGTGGTGTGTTGTCTAGGGGATTTATAGACAGCTGAGGACTTTTGGGAATTGAGGGCTCAGGGTGTGGACTTGTACCACCTTCCCTGCCCTCAAGGTGGGTTGGGTTAGGTTGTTGTCTGTTTGCTAGGGCTATTTACAGTGAAGTCACGGGTTATGCTGAGATACCCTTGCAGAACATTCAAACATTCCAGGCCAAGTTGCTCCTGGCCTTTTGACCTTTAACTGATCTCACTGAAGATGTCTATATTCTTAGTCTGGTATCTTTACCCTAGAGAATTAGTGTGACCTTAACTTTACATAATGCTGAACACAGAGTTTTCATAGGGACTTTACATTGTTACATTGCTTTGACTGTAAATATCTTGCCTTGCTTTTTCCGGAGGCCCTCACCCTACTCTGTCTAAGCCCATGGTCCCTGTCTCAATTTGATAATCTGTCTGGGTAGTTGTTTCAAATAAATTATTTACTACCAAAAGGGAATTAACCTAGTCACAGCATTCACTGACTAGGGCAAAAGCTAGATCAACCACTGCAAACAGCCATTCATCTACTTTTCTTGGCTGTTTTGACTGGTTTAATAGATGAAAACAAAAAGATAACACTGAAAGATAATATATGGAATCCTGGAACAATGTATGTCAATCTAGAAATAGTTGAGGAAATTAGCCTATCAACTCACTGTCATTAGGGCAAAAAATTTAATTGTAATTTCAAAATGGAATATCCCAATATTACAATTGCAGCTTTGTGTTTTAAATTCACTGCTATTTAGATGTTAATCTAAAACTCAGAATTTAGATTGTAAAAGTTTATTGATATAGTCAAAAAGCAAACAGCCAGACATTTGGTTATCTTTGCTACTACAATGTGTCATTCTGAACAGTATTTTTAAAATGCATAACATATAATATTTAAACCATTATTAGAAAAGTAAATGAATAATCTACTTAAGGCACTTCAGATGAAAGCTAATTCCAAAATTTCCACGAAAGTCACAGTACTCCATGTGTAATGAATCTTTCTACAGATTTTAGCCAGAATGCAACGTTTTTCCTTACTGAAGAATGTGCTTTTAAGGGAGACAAAACAAATCCAAAAAACTGTCATTCTTCCAATGCTCACTGCAAATTTTCTGAAGCTATACAGACTGCATGGCAGTAGTATTCCTCAGTTTGTACAAATCAGGGCATTTTCATACAAGTCTCATAAGAATCACTGCATAAACTTATTTGGCCTAAGACAAGTACAAGAACAGCAGATAAGGAATCCAGAATCATACAATTTACAGGGGAGAAATTAACAAGTGGATCCACTAATGAGTAAAAGGTCGACTACATCCCCCTACCCACCAAATCTTGTAACAAAACCCAAGAAACCCACATTAAACATTTCATCTTAGGCAATTATATCTATTTCATTTTGCGAACCTTTATTATAGAAGACTTCTAGACCACATGGGAGAGTTATTAGATGGTAAATAGTAGCAGGCAGTCACAGTATTATTATAATCTAATACTCTTAAGATTTCTTAAGTTTTTATTTTCATAATCACAATTCTCATATTCCCGTAATAGTGGTAGCATTTCAGGATACTCTTTGTAACTATGAAGTTATGGTTATTGTTAGATCTAATGATAACCATCAACTTTCATTCTTCACAAAAATATGGTTAGCACATATGGTTATTTTCACTGACAGGAAAAAAAGACAAAATTAAAACAAAACATCTTAAAATGTTTACTTTGTTTCTCTACTTAAAGTGAGAAAATGAAGGCTAAAATAATAGCAAAAACAGAACAGCTTTCAAGAAACATTTACTTTCTATTCATAGGGAACGACTCAATTATTTTATTTTCCCAATCTAGGGCAATCCTTTCCCTAAACACAAGTTAATTAAATACGTTGTAAATGTAATACAGAAATGAACTTTACCAGATAAGCCTACTTTTTTTTCTCTTAGATACTAATAAAGTAAGTGACAGTCTCTAATTTGCACAAACATTTTAGACCAGTTTTAAGTTATACTGATTTTAGCATTAAGCTACATTTTTATGAGGGGGCCCACCTTAAATAAAATTAGAGAGACAGAATGAACCTGAAATCTTTCCAAATACAAGGTAGTTAACACCACACTCATGCAAAAATCATAATCCTGTATTTAGAGATACTTTTTAACATCTACAGCTACCAAGAAGCACAGCTAGCACTGCATTTCAGTAGGACAGATGGAGGAGGAGGTCTGGCTAGTCTTTTTATCTAAAGGCTAGACATGTATTCTGAAGAATTATGTTTCATTCTCAGAAGACCACATAGCACATATAATTTCTCTGCCCAAAAAGAAAGATGGGCCAAGTATACACATCCATGCAAAGATGGAAAAGCTAAGTAATAGATTCATAATGCAGTTATCTGTAATAGGCATATGCAGTACACCTGGTCAGGTTCCTACCTTTGGATAAGATAATATAAAATCAGACAGCCAAAAGTTAACTAAGGCAGTTTTGAACCTTGTATAATTAAAATTAAGTAGTAGTTTTTAAATGTTTATAATACATTTAATTCTATTAAATTAGGTGTTCCATAAAGTTCATTGGGAAGGGAAGATTCAGAGGAGAATAGTATTCAAATACTTCATGATTTTGACAAGAAATTGCTTGTTAAGGCACTACACATCTTCTTTGGTTAAATGATTAACTATTTAAATCACCTGAAAAAAGAGGTAATACAAAATACACAAATTGCATTCTTCTTTTCAAACACACAAACGTTTTTCATCTTTCAAAATTTCCATTACTCCAGGGTCTACATGTCTCTGGGATCCTTTTTAGCTCATCAAAAAGCTGAAACAAAAATATATACCAATCTATTAGTCTCTGAAAGAAAAGTAGGCTTTATTTCTAATAATATCTTTGATTTTAACAGATCAAAGAGCATTTGGGTGCATATAGAATACACTTTGAGTATCAATAACAGTGAGAAACCCTGAGATACTGAGGTAATCTTAGGAGAAAAAGGAAATAGACATAACCTCAACTTAAAATATCTCCTGAAGAGAGATATCAATTAATAATTGAATCAACAATGGTGATGAAATAAGTAACAGAAGTTCCACCAAGATTACCCTTGTATCCCAGTTAGTATTGTATAGAGGAGAAATTATTTTTAAGATATATACAAAGGAGAATAAAAGTATAAAGTTAGAAGATTATAAGTCAGGAATCAAAGTTATAGTAGGTTTTGGTTATAAAATTAAGTAGGTTTGTAAAAAAAAAAGAAAGCAAAAAGATTAATGTTATTCACTGATCAAAAGGCATCTAGGCATATCACAATATAATGAATCGACCTGGGATTTGTTCAAAATTATCTACTAAAAACTTGTGTTAAAAATAATATGAAGAAATTGTGTCTCAAAAATATCACTTGATACTCTTTACCTTTAGTGTTTGTAATCCTTTATACAACAGGACAATGCTGTTTGGGGAGCGTTGTGTATTTTCCTCAGTCATAAGTGCGTAACCTTTTAACCTTAAACTTTCTCTCTCCAACCTTTCAGGGCATCTCTCCTTGCTGAGGTCGCCTGCTGAATTTGTTCTCTCTTTAAGTAACTTTAAATAAAACTTTTACTCTACTTCACTACTGTGTCTCTGCCCTTCAATTCTTTGTCGCGGCGGGGACAAGGGCAGAGGAAAATACACAACACCCCTCCCCCCTGCCCCCACCCAACATTATTTGGTGCCATGTCTCAAATGGATTTCCATTCCCGTTAAGCCAAACCGACCTCTCCCACCAACATATTTGGTGCTTTGGGCCTTGGATGATTTCCACTCCCGGTAAGCCTCATGTGCCTCACTCCCTGGCTGGCACATCTCACTCACTATCTACCTCTTCTCTGGGAATCCCTCCCTTCCTTCTCTGTCTCTCATGGACCAAAACAGCCGCACTCTGGGCACGGGTTGAGCAGTAAAGACCATGGGGTGTTTGCCAGAAGACTCCCATGACAGGATAAGTTGGTCATGGACCAGGGAAGATTGCATTAGGCACCCCAACGACTGCAAGACAATGTCCATGCAGCGGAGGCACACTGTAAAAGCACCCAACTCCAACCCTGTGGCAAATCCCCACGCAGGGTTTAATACATCCATGCAAAGATTGCCTTTTCTGTGTTCTCAGATTTCTCCTACTCGCTCTATTTCTTTTCTTCTCTCTTCCAAGCTTTCTGTGTTATGTGCTGGTCAGCTAATTGAGGCAAACCCCAAGGACCCCCTCTCATGATCCCTTGGCCATGAGATGTTCACCAGACCCAGCTGGACGCAGTACCCAATTGTGCCCACCTTGTGGGGAACCCCTCCCTGGGAGGCAGGTCACGACTGGCTCCTGGGGAATGTCACCCAGAGCAACCAGGAGATTTCTCCGTTTACTCTCTTCTCTCCAACGGCTCCCTGCAGGAGCTAAGAGCCTTCTCACTCACCTTAATTCTATGATTCTTTATCCCTTTTGCACTAAATTCTTTCTGTCATCATGTTGCCTCTATTTTCTCTATTTTCCATTTAGAGGGAAAAAGACTTTTATTATGATGGGATCTGCAGTTCCCACTTAACTCTAACCTCCCACTGAGAACCTACCTCTCGGGGGGAGTGGGGGAGCACCATAGCCTAGGGCCACAACCTCTTTCTCAGCACAGATTTTTCTCCCCTCACAGCTGCCTCTCTCAGCCCAGGCAACCGGTGATGATCTTTCCTAACTAGTCAGGTAGTCTCCCCAGGGACCGTAACCTCCTATTGTCCCCTGACAAGGCTCCCAGATCTCCAAGAGGCTTGCCTGGCCAGAACACTCCCTTTATATGACTCTAAGAGCTCAGTTAAAAACCGCCTCTCTTCCCTTCTTCCACATTTACCCAGGCATCTGTAATTACTACCCAAACCTTAACCAATTGGGATTCAGCAAATATAGAGACCAAAGTTTTCTTGAAAATCTCTACCCTAGAATCCTATTCTCCCATTTCCTCTGCACTTGCACCTCCTTTGCTGCTCTCCTCTCATAAGCCTTTCCCCTTGCCTGCTTATTACAAGTCAGCTTTCTAGCTATCTGCCTGACTTGGTTGAGCCTCCTTCAGGCTCCCATAACACCTCACTGTCAGCCTTTGTCAACACCTGCCACGTCTCATGGGACCATCTGTAGTAAGTCCCCTTTAACCCTTCATTAGGAGGCCATGAGACTCTAGTTCTCCATCCCCCTAAGCCCTAAACTAGGACTTTCGTCCTCCACCCTGTTATGGGAGACATCTGAAAACAGGCATAGATTTTCAGGTCTTGGGACGCTGAGATCTCTGGGATAGACTCTGGAACACTAGGCTCTCTAACCCATTTGTTTCCTCCCTATCCATATCCCACTTGGAGACGTCTGAGGCAGGATGCGTATGAGGCAGGATGCGTCAGGTCCTGAGCAGCTGGCTGTGCCAAGACCTCTGGGATACTGGGCTCAGATTTCTAACACAGTCCTCAGGACTACAGTCTTCTGTCCTGCTCTCAGAGATGTCTGGGACAGGAAGAGTTCCTTTCTTCCTAGATGAGCCACACTGTTAGACTGCATTCTCTCCCACTGATCCCAATTTGACACTGAGACTCTCAAACTGCAAGTGGGTGGGTAGTTGAGCAGAGGACCCTTACATTCAGGCTTGCTTCTATTTCAGAAGCCAAAAGAACTCTGCCAAGCTTGCAAAATTGATACAGTCCTCTCTTTGCTCCTCTCCCTACTTTACTTCTGCCCTGATGTCAGCTTAAAACTGACGTTAGCAGAGCAAAAAAGTTATTAAAGAGGCTGGTAGGTTTACTAGCAGCCTTCACTTGTCTGATACAGTTTCCTATTAAACTGCTGTTGGCTCAGTAGGCCCAAACAGAAATTATAATAACAAAGATGCTCTGTGGGAAAAAAAAAATCTTCCTCCTGTACATAAAGACATGCTAGTATCACAGTTTACAACAGCTTATTCTTGCACTTAATGTTTCAGTAGTATGTTTGCATACTCAAAAAGACAAAAATCTTAATATTAAAAGAGCTAAATTTTGCTAACAACTATGTGACCCTTTGTATCTGCCTTTAAAATAATTTATTGTCACTTTAGTTACATAAATAACTAAATATTGTTTCTTAACAACATATAATCTTATTTAAGCAAGTACCTTAAAAACTCTCTTTTGACAACTTCCTAAAACCAAATTCAAAAAGGTGCTTTTACCTCTAGTTAACTCTGATATTTTGCAGAGGGCTCCTGGAACATGTCAGAGGAATTTTTTCTCTTCATAAGGAAAAATATTAGGCTAATTAGGCTTATTTATTTAATACATAATTACTTGGGAACCACTGTTAAATGAATGATGCTAAACTTTAGATTACTAAACTGTTACATGTTACAGAAATAACCAAATTTTCTTGCCAATTTTGTTGACCATAGCCATTTCTAAGACTTTATCATTTATAATTGTTTTATTCCAGAACTAGTGAAAAACCAAGATTTGAGCAAAGCAAAAATTAATTACCTAGGGGCGGAGCCAAGATGGCCGCATGAGTAGGACAGTGGGAATCTTCTCCCAAAAACATATATATTTTTGAAAATACAACAAATACAACTAATCCTAAAAGAGAGACCAGAAGACACAGGACAATAGCCAGACTACATCCACACCTGTGAGAATCCAGCACCTGCTGTAAGGGGTAAGATACAAGCCGCGGCCCAGCGGGACCCGAGGCCCCTCACCCCAGCTCCCAGTGGAATGAGAGGAGTCGGAGCGGGGAGGGAGAGGGAGTCCAGGACTGCTAAACAACCAGCCCCAGCCATCTGCACCAGAGTGCACACACAGTGCATGCGTGGGGTGCTAGATACTAGGGAAAAAGGAAAGTAAGACCTTTGAGTGGATCCTGAAGCCGGCACCCCTGTGACAAAGAAAAGTGAGTGCTTTTTGAAAGTCTTAAAGGGACAGGGACCCCACAGATGGACAGAAGCATCCTGTGTCACAGTCCAGTGGCTGGAAATTCCAGGGAACTCCGGGCGCACTAACCCCCTGGGCAACAGCTCTGAGACCCCTCACGGAGGTAAACAGCCAAACAGCCCCCGTCCATTACCCCAACGGGGCCACGCCATAGCAGAGCAGGAGCATGAGGCTGGCCACGCCCCCAGCAAGGGAGCTTCCTCCATACCCGCCGGGCAAGATACAAAGACCCAGTCTACACGCAATTGCCCAACACAAGCCACTAGGGGTCACAGCTGCCCCAGTAAAGAAAGACCAGGAGCCAAGTGGAAAGAGTCTCGACTCTCCCAGCTAATAGACATGTCAAAAACACTCCACCTATCAACATGAAAAGGCAAAAAAATTTGATCCAGACAATATGAACTCAGACAGCTTTGACATCTTCTACATCTTCCCCTGAGAAGGAACCTGGGGAGAGAGATTAAACCAGTCTTCCTGAAAAAGAATTCAAAACAAAAGTCATAACCATGCTGATGGACTTACAGAGAAATATGCAAGAACTAAGGAGGGAGACTACAGAAATAAAACAAGCTCTGGAAGTACATCAAAAAAGAATGGACGAGATGCAAGAGACCATTAATGGACTAGAAAACAGAGAACAGGAATGCAGAGAGGTTGATGCATAGAGAGATAAAAGGACCTCCAGGAATGAAAGAACTTAAAGAGAACTGTGTGACCAATCAAAACAGAACAATATCCGCATTATAGGGGTACCAGTAGAAGAGAGAAAAAGGGACAGAAAGTGTCTTTGAAGAAATAATTGCTGAAAACATCCCCAAACTAGGGGAGGAAATGGCCTCTCAGAGGTACACAGAACTCCCATGACAAGGGATCCAAGGAGGGCAACACCAAGACACATAATAATTAAAATGGCAAAGATCAAAGATGAGGACAAAGTATTAAAGGCAGCCAGAGAGAAAAAAAAGGTCACCTACAAAGGAAAACCCATCAGGCTGTCATCAGACTTCTCAACAGAAACCCTACAGGCCAGAAGAGAATGGCATGATATACTTAATGCAATGAAACAGAAGGGCCTCGAACCAAGACTACTGTATGCAGCAAGATTATCATTTAAATATGAAGGAGGGATTAAACAATTCCCAGACAAGCAAAAATTGAGGGAATTTGCCTCCCACAAACCACCTCTACAGGGCATCTTACAGGGACTGCTCTAGATGGGAGCACTCCTAAAAAGAGCACAGAACAAAACACCCAACATATGAAGAAGAGAGGAGAAGGAATAAGAAGGTAGAGAAATAATGAATCATCAGACCGTGTTTATAATAGCTCAATAAGGGAGTTAAGTTAGACAGTAAGATAGTAAAGAAGCTAACCCTGAACATTTGGTAACCACAAACTTAAAGCCTGCAATGGCAATAAGTACATACCTTTCAATAATCACCCTAAATGTAAATGGACTGAATACACCAATCAAAAGACACAGAGTAATAGAATGGATAAAAAAGCAAGATCCATCCATACGCTGCTTACAAGAGACTCACCTCAAACCCAAAGACATGCACAGACTTAGAGTCAAGGGACAGAAAAAGATATTTCATGCAAACAACAGAGAGAAAAAAGCAGGTGTTGTAATACTAGTATCAGACAAAATAGACTTCAAAATAAAGAAAGTAACAAAAGATAAAGAAGGACATTACATAATGATAAAGGGCTCACTCCAACAAGAGGATATAACCATTATAAATATATATGCACCCAATACAGGAGCACCAACATATGTGAAACAAATACTAACAAAACTAAAGGAGGAAATAGAATGCAATGCATTCATTCTGGCAGACTTCAACACACCACTCACTCCAAAGGACAGATCCACCAGACAGAAAATAAGTAAGGACACCGAGGCACTGAACAACACACTAGAACAGATGGACCTAATAGACATCTACAGAACTCTACATCCAAAATCAACAGGATACACATTCTTCTCAAGTGCACATGGAACATTCTCCAGAATAGACCACATACTAGGCCACAAAAAGAGCCTCAGTAAATATCAAAAGATTGAAATCCTACCAACCAACTTTTCAGACCACAAAAGCATAAAACTAGAAATAAACGTTACAAAGAAAGCAAAAAGGCTCACAAACACATGGATGCTTAACAACACGCTCCTAAATAATCAATGGACCAATGACCAAATCAAAATGGAGATCCAGCAATATATGGAAAAAAACGACAACAACAACACAAAGCCCCAACTACTGTGGGATACAGCAAAAGCAGCCTTAAGAAGAAAGTATATAGCAATCCAGGCATATTTAAAGAAGGAAGAACAATCCCAAATGAATGGTCTAATGTCACAATTATTGAAACTGAAGAAAGAAGAACAAATAAGGCCTAAAGTCAGCAGAAGGAGGGACATAATAAAGATCAGAGAAGAAATAAATAAAATTGAGAAGAATAAAACAATAGCAAAAATCAATGAAACCAAGAGCTGGTTCTTCGAGAAAATAAACAAAATCGATAAGCCTCTAGCCAGACTTATTAAGAGGAAAAGAGAGTCAACACAAATCAACAGAATCAGAAACGAGAAAGGAAAAATCACGACGGACCCCACAGAAATACAAAGAATTATTAGAGAGTACTATGAAAACCTACATGCTAACAAGCTGGGAAACCTAGGAGAAATGGACAACTTCCTAGAAAAATACAACCTTCCAAGACTGACCCAGAAAGAAAAAGAAAATCTAAACACACCAATTACCAGTAATGAAATTGAAGCAGCAATAAAAAAACTACCAAAGAGCAAAACCCCCGGGCCAGATAGATTTACCTCAGAATTTTATCAGACATACAGGGAAGACATAATACCCATTCTCCTTAAAGTTTTCCAAAAAATAGAAGAGGAGGGAATACTCCCAAACTCATCCTATGAAGCCAACATCACCCTAATACCAAAACCAGGCAAAGACCCCACCGAAAAAGAAAACTACAGACCAATATCCCTGATGAACGTAGATGCAAAAATACTCAACAAAATATTAGCAAACCGAATTCAAAAATACATCAAGAGGATCATACACCATGACCAAGTGGGATTCATCCCAGGGATGCAAGGATGGTACAACATTCAAAAATCCATCAACATCATCCACCACACCAACAAAAAGAAAGACAAAAACCACATGATCATCTCCATAGATGCTGAAAAAGCATTCGATAAAATTCAACATCCATTCATGATAAAAACTCTCAACAAAATGGGTATAGAGGGCAAGTACCTCAACATAATAAAGGCCATATATGATGAACCCACAGCCAACATCATACTGAACAGTGAAAAGCTGAAACCTTTTCCTCTGTGATTGGGAACAAGACAGGGATATCCCCAGTGTTATTTAACATAGTACTGGAGGTCCTAGCCATGGCAATTAGACAAAAGAAAGAAATACAAGGAATCCAGATTGGTACAGAAGAAGTTAAACTGTCACTATTTGCAGATGACATGATATTGTACATAAAAAACCCTAAAGACTCCACTCTGAAACTACTAGAGCTTATATCGGAATTCAGCAAAGTTGCAGGATACAAAATTAACACACAGAAATCTGTGGCTTTCCTATACACTAACAATAAACTAATAAAAAGAGAAATCAGGAAGACAATTCCATTCACCATTGCATCAAAAAGAATAAAATACCTAGGAATAAACCTAACCAAGGAAGTGAAAGACTTATACCCTGAAAACTATAAGACACTCTTAAGAGAAATTAAAGAGGTCACTAACAAATGGAAACTCATTCCATGCTTCTGGCTAGGAAGAATTAATATCATCAAAACGGCCATTCTGCCCAAAGCAATATACAGATTCGATGCAATCCCTATCAAACTACCAACAGCATTCTTCAATGAACTGGAACACATAGTTGAAAAATTCATATGGAAACACCAAAGACCCCGAATAGCTAAAGCAATCCTGAGAAGGAAGAATAAAGTGGGGAGGATCTCACTCCCTAACTTCAAGCTCTACTACAAAGCCACAGTAATCAAGACAATTTGGTACTGGCACAAGAACAGAGCCACAGACCAATGGAACAGAATAGAGACTCCAAACATTAACCCAAACATATGGTCAACTAATATTCGATAAAGGAGCCATGGACATACAATGGGGAAATGACAGTCTCTTCAACAGATGGTGCTGGCAAAACTGGACAGCTACATGTAAGAGAATGAAACTGGATCACTGTCTAACCCCATACACAAAAGTAAATTCGAAATGGATCAAAGACGTGAATATAAGTCATGAAACCATAAAACTCTTAGAAAAAAACATAGGCAAAAATCTCTTAGCCATAAACATGAGTGACCTCTTCTTGAACATATCTCCCCGAGCAAGGGAAACAAATGCTAAAGTGAACAAATGGGACTATATCAAGCTGAAAAGCTTCTGTACAGCAAAAGACACCATCAATAGAACAAAAAGGTATCCTACAGTATGGGAGAATATATTCGAAAATGACAGATCCGATAAAGGGTTGACATCCAAAATATATAAAGAGCTCACACACCTCAACAAACAAAAAGCAAATAATCCAATTGAAAAATGGGCAGAGGAGCTGAATAGACAGTTCTCTAAAGAAGAAATTCAGATGGCCAACAGACACATGAAAAGATGCTCCACATCACTTGTCATCAGAGAAATGCAAATTAAAAACCACAATGAGAGATCATCGCACACTAGTAAGGATGGCTACCATCCAAAAGACAAACAACAACAAATGTTGGCAAGGTTGTGGAGAAAGTGGAACCCTCCTATACTGCTGGTGAGAATGTAAATTAGTTCAACCATTGTGGAAAGCAGTATGGAGGTTCCTCAAAATGCTCAAAATAGAAATAGCATTTGAGACAGGAATTCCACTTCTAGGAATTTACCCTAAGAATGCAGCACTCCAGTTTGAAAAAGACAGATGCACCCCTATGGTTATCGCTGCACTATTTACAATAGCCAAGATATGGAAGCAACCTAAATGTCCATCAGTAGATAAATGGATAAAGAAGATGTGGTACATATACACAATGGAATATTACTCAGCCATAAGAAAAAAACAAATCCTACCATTTGCAACAACATGGATGGAGCTAGAGGGTATTATGCTCAGTGAAATAATCCAGGTGGAGAAAGACAAGTACCAAATGATTTCACTCATATGTGGAGTATAAGAACAAAAGAAAACTGAAGGAACAAAACAGCAGCAGAAGCACAGAACCCAAGAATGGACTAATAGTTACCAAAGGGAAAGGGACTGGGGAGGACAGATGGGAAGGGAGGGATAAGGGCGGGAAAAAAAGAAAGGGGGCATTACGATTAACATGTATAATGTTGGGGGGGCATGGGGAGGGCTGTGCAACACAGAGAAGACAAGTAGTGATTTTACAGCATCTTACTATGTTGATGGACAGTGACTGTGAACGGGGATGTGCAGGGGACTCGGTGAAGTGGGGAGCCTAGTAAACATAATGTCCTTCATGTAATTGTAGATTAATGATACCAAAATAAAATTTAAAAAATTAATTATATGACATTTTGTTTCAAATGTTGCTGATCAGTTGAACAGAAAAAGAAGTGTCTGTTTTAACCTTTCCTCTGAAGCTAGCTTACAGCAGTTCAGTAAATTATACCTTTATAATGGAAACATGTATCTTTCTCCCTCTACCTGATCCCTCTAGAATTTAAAACTTTCAGTAACTATTTTCATATTTTATGACAGTATTTTTATTTGCATAAGTTCAATAAGAATCTGCTCTCCTTGTGACAGGAGACAGTTGAAAACACTGGTCAGTACCAAGGCTTTGACTGAAATGTCATATTTGAGACATGTGCATAGACTCAGATATGAGCAGAAAGCTTAAAGGAACTAAGATTGACTTTATGGAGCCAACAAAGCCCCATGGAAGAACTGGCCTGGTACCTTGCTTACAAGGTTCCCAGCAGCCTTACCAAGTAAGGAAGGTCACTTCCTGGCAGGTGCGGTAACCTCAGAATATCTTGGGGACCTTGAGAAGAGAGGAATTCACCCAAATCTACAGGTACTGCGGGCAAAACCTGATGGCAAGTCTGGCTTGGCTTTCCTGCTCAAGAGGCCCTTAAAAGCTCAATCTGAAATTCCTTATGAAAAGTTCTAGCAGAGCACATTTAAAAGATCCTATGTGATCAATTGCTCTTCTTGCTGTACTTATGCAAATAATCAAGCCAAGTGTTCTAAAGCTAAACTTATTTTCTTAATATGGTTTCGTCTAATAAAAACAGGGGTGACTTTAGAGAGAAAAGTATTGTTTCAAAATGCAGCCTTATCTATACTAGATTCTAATACTAGTCATTGTAAAATAAACTAAACCCTAAATTCTAGTTTCCTCAAATATCTGTCTGAGTCTTCAAATGTTTCCAATTTTCTCCCATCTCAATTAAAAATCTTACTATTCCTAATCCTCATATTTAGCCACGCATTCTTTATCTCCTCATCAAGTTTGTTCTTCCAGAATGGAAAATCCAACTCTAGATGTTGCTCAGACAAGTATTTCCACCTCTGTCTCTGACGAGCAGTGAAGAAACTAGCTGATCAAAGCTCTCAGTATCATAAAGAGTTCAGTTCCAACTGGACATCCTGGCTACTACCCTTTGCTAAACTCCTACTAATGCTTCTACTAGCCCCATTGTGTGAACCATGCTTACTAAACCTTTTAACTAAATGTATTTCTTCCAGACTACAGTCCATCGAGATTAAAGTCCTGTTGTCCTGAAAATACAAGCCCTTATGAACTGATAAGTTGGCCAACTTCCTGAGGCCAGTGCCTGATCAGAATGTGCCACATCTATTACATCAGTCTCAACAGACTTTAAGAGAATTTGGGCTTACCCAGGACAGTCTCTGACCCATCAGAGAACAAGCCTCTCTATAGCCCTGGGACCCAAGTTCTCATCAAAGTCTAGAAAGACAGGTCACCCCAATCTCAAGTGCAGATTATTTGGAAAGGACCCTATGCTGTCCTTATGTCTACCCCCTCAGCTGTCAAGGTCCCTGGAGTCTCCAGCTGGATCCATCATTCTCATGTAAAGCTGTGGAAAGATGCAGCAGCACAGAGTCACAAGACCCAAGAACCTAGCTACATGTGTGAGCCTGTAGACGATCTGAAATATTTCTTTGAGCAACAGCCACCTAAGATAAGCGCCCCATAACTCCAGTTCCCTAACTCTTTCTGGGCATCCTTATGAGAGTGGGACTTACTATTCTTTTCCTGTGCTATTGTACAACCCCTTTCCTTTAGCCGGAAGTATTTCTGCCCATTGGGTTTAAACCTTAAAAAGAAATGGACTTATGGGGAAGGAAGTATAGCACAGAGAAGACAAGTAGTGAGTCTATAGCATCTTACTATGCTGATGGACAGTGACTAATGGGGTATACGGTGGGGACTTGATAATGGGGGAAATCTAGTAACCACAGTGTTGCTCATGTGATTGTGTATCAATGATACCTTAAAAAAAAGAAATGGCCTTAAACATGCCATCATTACTATTATTAACTCTCACCTTATTAGTTCCTCTCCTGGCAGCTATACACCCTCTACTGCCAGTGATTAACAAAACTGCTACAGTAACTAACCAAATCAGTTGCTGGATCTGTCCCCACCAAGATCATCTTGAAAATGACACAGATTTTCTTGGCATCCCAGTGTCACTAGAAACTATTGCTAATACAACAGCACAATATTGAGGTTTTTCTTACACAACTTATACTACCATCAAAAATGCAGGAGTTGGTGGAGGCCCCTGACCTCTCAATCTACAGTGGGTCACTCCAACACCAGGTGAACAAGTAGGTAAAGTCCATTGCCTAGCTGCAAAAGCCAGTCTATGCTTTTCTAATTCCTGGGGCACCAGTCCCCCCTTTAGAATCCTCAACTCTTCCTACTGTAATGCAACTTTAATATATAATCACACTTTTCACAAATGGGAACCACAATTCCAGAAGGATTCCCCTAATAATGGAGAACAATTTAATATCTATAGCCTTAACCACACAGTCACCAGAGAGCCATACTTCTAAGGCAACACTTCTGGCCTCTAGTTATGGTGGGGCAACGATAAGTACAATGCCACCAAGTGTTATGCAGGCAAGTCCTGGGCCATAATCAACTATTCATTGGGTCAAAAAAACTCTTGGCATTGGAATTGGGACAGGGACAGTCCTTAATATCTCCAATGTCACCAATCCTCAGCCTTATTCTCCCTTTAACCTCATTCAACTTATTTTCAGAAGCCTTTGCTGACAGATTCCTGCTGCCCACAATGACTCCTCTGATGACAACACTTCCATCTTCATGGGACCACTTTACAGACACCCCTACAGCCAGTCTGAGTCCTCCTTGCCTCAACAAACAGCAACTAAAACCCCTAACTGGGCACCCTTCCTGTCCCAATTTCCACCACCCCGACAGTCAGCAAGCAGAGGGACCCAAATAACCACACTGTCCTTCACAAGCAGGAAGCAGCCAGAGTGGTCCTTAACCCTCACCCCAATGATATGGGTCCCAACTGCTTGACGGGGGGAATGTTAAGCAGGAAAATAGATATGAGCGGGGTGGAAAGAGAATAAGACCAGGAAAGCCCATTAAAAAGACCCAGAGTTAATGAGTTAATCAGTTAAAGCTCAAAAGGCCAAGAGTAACTTGGCCTTCAATGCTTATTCCCCAGATAAAAGAGGGTACCTCAGCAAAGCCCATGTCTTTATTGTGTTAATCATGCAGGCCCAGCTTATTTTTTTAAGTTTACCTATATGCTATTTTTCCTCCTAAAGCCCCAATCAAGTAATTTGCAACCTAGGCAACTAATTTAGCATGTAGGCACAGTCATAAACAACATAGTAAAAGGCAGGAAGGATTCCATCTTAAAGATAAGATTGCAATTTAAAAACCCAGGAAATTAAGAAAATTTTAACTTAGTCTTTAACAAACAGACAATAGCTCAGCCCACCTTGGGGGCTGAGCAGGTGGTCTTGTTTGAGATTCTCCCAAACCAAGACTACCGGTATCTCAGGGAGAAATCAGAGCAATAAATTCTTTGTGTTAAGTTAATTTTAAATATTCAGGGACCACTTAATAAGTCTGCACCCCCAGCCCACGGTCACATTCCTGAAAAATCCTTAAAAGGGGGAAACCCCAACCTTCAGGGCACTTCTCTCTCTGAGGTTGCCTGCACTTTCTAAGTGCATAACCTTTTAATCTTAAACTTTCTCTCTCCAACCTTTCAGGGTGCCTCTCCCTGCTGAGGTGGCCTGTACTTTTTCTTTCTTTAAGTAACTTTAAATAAAACCTTTACTCTGCTTCACTACTGTGTCTCTGCCCTTCAATTCTTTGTTGCAGCAGGGACAAGGACCGAGGAAAATACACAACACTCCCCCAACAATGCTATATTAAAAGGATAGGAACTATAGTAACTCAGATTGTAAAACTCACTAACAACAACCCCATGTAGGTACGTTTCTCTTGGCTATTAAAAGAGTAAAATCAGGAACTTATAACCACTAGAGTAATTCCCTCCCTGAGCCTTAGAGATCTCTTAAGAACATTTCAGGCCAACTAGATCTTAAACACTCTTTGTTATACTCTCTACAAACCAGATACTAATCCAATGTTCTGTTTCTGCCAGCTAAAGAGCCTTGAAAAGTTAAGGTGGGAAGAAGCTTAATAATCATACCTGTATGGATATCCATGATATTTAGATCTGAAAATAGAGAGCATCCAACTGAAGAATAATACAACGAGTCCAATACCAGCCACACACATTACTGCAGAAAGACAAAGGAGTAAAATTAGCATGATAAGCCCACGAACCAGGGCATAAATTGTAGTCAACACTTCTAAGAGTGAAAGGCAAGGCCTATAATTTACTGGTAAATCTCAACTTTCCAACAATTTTCATCCCCATTCTTGTATCTTCATGAGTCTGCTTTCCCCTTTAATTTGCTCCATTACAATTTAATAGAGTAGCTCCATTTACATACTTGTGCAATTGTATGAAATAATGAATTCCTTTAAAGCCATCAGTCAAGAATTTAGTTCTAGAAAATTTTACTACTGAAAAGAAATCACCAATTCACTTAATTAACTTTTAAAGCCTTAGCCTTATTGTATTGATAAACATTGGCTTAAAGATGTCCAGGAACATCATTTTGACAGTCTCACTTTAAAGTACTTTATTTCTACACTGCCTGTATGAGAAACTCATTCAACATGGATTCCTCAGTTGAATAATGAAGGTTAAAAAAACCCTGATTCCTAGCCTTAAATTCATAGCTCTCTACATTAATCTCTTATGCTCTGGTTTAGCACTGCAGTTACTAACCTTAACTCCAGATACTGACCTCACAATGCTTAAGTATGATTCTTGTAACTTGAAGTTCTTTTGAGTCCCTGGACTAAGACTGGCTAAAAAGCAGAGAAGAAGGGATGTGGGAAAGCATTTGTACTACAGCAATGGGAGCTGTAGGGAAACATATTATTGACCAATCCTAAAAACAATCTTAGTTTTGTTATACTTAGCAAACAATTTATTTTTTTATGAGTATTAACACATATTCATTGTAGAAAAGTCTTTTTTTCCTAATCAAACGCACACATGCGTGTTTGTGTGTATAAAATATGTATGATCACTCTGTATATGCTTGTATTCTACTTTTTCACAGACCATACCTAAAAGTGCTTAGGGCAGTTCCTGACACATAATAAGTGCTAAAGAAATGTTTATTATTATTTACGATTATTTCATTAGGTTAGAATCTTAGAAGTAGATCAAATTGTGATTATTTTAACGTATGTGCCCAAAATATTTTACAATTTAAATTCATGTGAGCAGTGTAGTACTCAGATGGCATTTTCCCAATAATGAATACTGAAATAGGCAATTTTTAAAAAGTCAGGCAATGAAAGGATGTATATTGATTGGATAAAAAACTGATACATTAATTGTTTTTATAATATGCAAAAATTCATTTCAATTTAGCAAAATAAATATCTCCCAAATTTGAAATCCAATGTCATCATCTTTTTTCTAGAAAAAATAGTAAATGGACTTTAGCTGGGTCAATTTGATGACATTGAACTTTTAACCATTAAAGGAAAAGTCTGACTTACACTAATTTCATGTAAGTAAAATAAAATTATATTGTTAGCATTTCTTTGCAACAAATACCATTATGTGAATATTCTAATATATGAGAGTCCACCCAGACCAATAGGAAAAGGACTATGACTTTAACAGATTAATGGCAAAAGACAAAAACACTTTTTACAGAAGGGAAAAACACAAACAGCTAATACATTTTGGAAAATGTTCAAATTCACTAATAACCAAAGAACAAAATAATGTAACATTTCCCCCTTAGCCAATTTAGCATACACACACACACACACACACACTTTTAATAAGGCTATCTAATGCTGATAAAGCTACAGTGAAACAAGCATTCTTAAATACCATGAGTAGGAATCTAAACTATTATAATATTTGGGGAAGGAATTTGATATCATCACTTTAAAACATCAAAAGAACTGAAAATACTCATATGCAGGACCAGTCTTTCTACTTCTAGAAATTTACCTTCGGGAATTAATACGAAATGAGGATAAAACTTAATATACCATGATAATCACTGAAGAAATATTATAATGGAAGTTTGAAAAAACACTAAACATTTAACAAAATCAGAAGAGTTTAAAGTATAAATTTAAAATTATGTATAAGAAATTACTTATCAGTGAATTATATAACTCCAGTTAAAAAGGGTGGATACAAGATTCAAAATTTTACCCATAGTTTCAATAATGTTTTTACAAGTGGAAGGTACTATATAACAATATGAAAATTAGCTTTTCGATGGTGGAATAATGGGTAAACTCTTCCCACAAACGTTTCATACTCCTATTTTCTCCATATTTTCTATAATGAGCTTATATTATTTTTATAATAGTAAAGAAGTAAAATAACTAAGGGAGAAAGTCATAGAGGATATTTTTCTGTATTAAAGGCAGAATTGTTAACATTTTGACACATGACTTACTCTTTCGCTTTCCAATATCCATGTCAGATGTAGCAGCTTCACATAAAAGCACCATCCCTAAGGTAACCCCACCATCTTAGAAAATTATTTAAGGAGAAACTCACACAGACACGAACACATACCACTTTAGTACTCCTAGTATTTCATGAAGAAAATTTGAAGGAATAAACCTTCAACTCTTAATTACAAAGAACTGTAACTAAACTAAGTAATTTTATGCCTACACAGAATGACAATAATCTATTATAAAGACATCATAAGAAGTATTAAGGTTGGACAACTGCTTCATTTGTACAAATAAACATTGATTTTTTTTAAAGTCCCACTATTTAATTTATAGATGAAATATGAATTTTCTTGAAATTGTACTTTGAGATAACCTTCCAGGAAATTCTTTCAACTATTGTTCCAACCTCATACACATTCAAAAATATTAAATAGCCATTCTGAATAATATTTCAACCACCTTCTATAAAATAACACACTTGAAATGTGTACATTTAGAGAGAATAGCAACTATTTGAAAAAAACTTCTCAAAAATTCTCCAGTTTCAACAATTAACCTTTAAAGCACAAATTTTTACTAAAATACCTAATTTTGTCCTATTTTAATAAAAAAGAACATCCCACATGCCATGATCTCACTTTTATTCAGCTTAATAAAGAAGCTACATAAATACAGAATAGATTTGCTCATGCAAATAGGGTTATACATGTTATAGTTGGATGCCAAAATAAGCAAAATTGATTTTTAAAGCAAACAGTGTGTTCTAGTAGAAAACAGAGATTCACACTGCAGTTTAGTGACTATAAACAGCAGTTAAAAATGCCAAATTAATTAAGTATACACACATACACATTGTACGCTACAGCATGTGGGTATGATTAAGCAGAAGGGGGAAAAATAGGTTCTCAGATAAGGCCTGAATTTATAACTGGCTCTGTAATTTGTCTATTTATCCCTTCATTACCATTTTGCACTGTCTCTTCAATAGCCTCATTAGGGATTATGCTCATTCACCATATTTTTAGATGATTAGATAAGTCTTCTCCAGTGATTACTTTTTCTTACTGCAGTTCTTTATATCCAGGTATATATATGAAGATTGCTCTTTTCCATAGGCTTTGTTTACAGGGTACTCTAATTTATGGTTGAGACTTTTGTTTTTGAAACAGTTTGTTCTTGTATCATGTTCTATATGCTTTTTCTTTGAATGAGCTTTCCACCTTGCAACATGCCATCCAACATCTTTCTGTGTTATTCTCAGCTATCAAAAGCTATGATGCACTTTTATATGTATTGTTTCATTTCATTTATTCATTCTTTAAACTTTTGCTAACACTTCCTACTACATGGCAGGCACTATTGGTTATTGGAGTAACAGAGTTGGATGAAATATAGACCTTTCTTTGGACAAGTTTATGCTCTAGGGTTATACAAACAATGTAAATAATAAATAATTAGCTAATCATGATTCAGTGTTAATCTGGGAGAAATGAATAGATAATAGAGGAGGTGGAATTCCATAACATGCAAGAACTAAGCTATTAAAAGCTAGTAAAATTAAAGTGTACTATATATCATGAAGACAAAGATATTTGCATGAAACAAACCATAATTACAAAACTGTGGGAAAAAATGTTTAAATTACTTTATTAATCTCCAAAGTAGATTTAAGCAAATTAACAATTTAAACAATGACCTACAATTTCTTTCCCTACTGAGTTAGCAGCTTAAAAAAATGAAAATACATAATGATTGTTAAGACTTTCCAGGGATATTAGTGCACATATATATTTCTGGCAGCAAACATCCCTTCCTTTTAGCAAAACCCTTTTGAAAAACAATTTGGACAAAACATCAGGAGCAACAGATTTGGACATTTGTTTCAAATCTTACTTCTTGGGAATTTAGAGATATGCCAAATTATTTTTGTATCCAAGAAAACAACTTTGCAATATTCAACAACAGAATAATAGAATTGATATATCACTTATATAAACATTGTAAGACTATTTTTTCCTTGCCTGTGTTTCATTTCCACCATGCACTTTTGTAACTATGAAGGCCATATGCTATAAAAAATGCTTATAACACATTAAAAAACCAACCTGCATGCAAAATATGTCTAAAACTACCAAAAAAGGAGTTCCTCCCCATACCCAAATACATATGGATAAAGAATGCAAAAGAATATGCAAAAATAAATGCAGATTTTAATGTTAGGGTTTTAGATTATGGGTGAAATTTTCCCATACTGCTGCTTTGTTTTAAATTCAAGTATATTTAATGTGTGATTCCACTTAGGTAAAGTTAAAAATAGGTTAAATTAATACATGGTACTAGCACTCAAGACAGTAGTTACCTCTGGGCAGGAAGGTAGCAATTAAGCAGGGTGACAAGGTAGGGGATGCTCTGGGATATGAGTGAAGTTTTATTTCATCATCTGGGTGTTGAATACACAGTTGTGTTTATTTTGTGAAACTTCATCAAACTGTACATTTATGAATTGTGAGCTTTTCTACATGAATATAATACTTCAAATAAAAAAGTTTAAAATATAATTTAAAGTTGCTTAGTACATCAGGCAACTCAGTTTGCTTTATTATTCATGAAGTAAATTGTACAATATTAAAATAATGATAAATGTGTGGATATTTTCTAAAATCATTACTACTATTTAAAAGCAGTCTCATTCTATTAATTCTTATCAAAATGGTAACTTTTGAGTTTTGAGTCTTTAGGCTGTGAACACTAAAAAAAGGGCGGGAGGGCTTTAAATTTTCCAAAAAGTTCCCTATCTCCAATGAAGCCAAACAGCTTTATTCATTGTCTTGCTATCATATCCAGTATATAGTGCTTGAAGCAGTCTTGTAACCTGCACACATCTGTTTGTCCCAGTACTATAAGCTCCTTAGACAAATCATATATTTAGAGCATTTAGCAAAATCATTGCCTACAAAATATTAGCTGAACCTTCCCAACCACTACCATAAACACCAAAACAAAATAAGGAAAAAATTTAATCCTGGAGAAAATTCCCACTTTTCCTCCTATTAACCAAATTTACAAGAAATTCCATATTCAAACAGGCTTGCAATCTATTCCAAATGTATGTAAAACCTTAAGTTTATGTTTAACCTTCAGGCAGAAGGAAAAAGAAAATTCCAATTTCTTAAACTTCTTATATGACCACATTTAAAAATTTAGAACAAAAGTGAAAGACCAACAAACTGCAAATTAATTAATATTTTAGAATTTTAACTGCCCTTTTGCTCCATTGTTCATTTCAAAGTATACTTACTTGTGACCATTACCAAATTTTGAAAATTTTCCAAGGTATAACAATTTGTTAATCCACCAATCCACAAATGAGCATTTTCAACTTACATTCTGAAATAATTTGAAATAAGTCAGAGAAACACAAATACCATATGATCTCTCTCATATATGAAATTCAAAAAATATATTTTTTATAATTTTAATTTTATATGTATATAAAATAAAAACAAGCTTACAAATACAGGGAAAAGATTGGTGGTTGCCAGAGCAGGGGTGAGGGGGGGGTGGGAGAAATGGGCAAAAAAAAATTTTAATTTAAATAAATTGAATAAAATAAACAATTTTATTATTTGAAAAATATATAAGGTTTCGGTTATATTTTTCTTGCAATCTTCTTCCTTACCATAGGAACTAGATATTTATTATTAATCTTTTCAGCTTACCATTCCATGGCTGAATAGATTAATTCTCCTGGCTCCGAGCTGTACTTTACTTTTTTTATTAAGGTATCACTGATATACAATCTTATGAAGGTTTCACATGAGCAGCACTGTGGTTATTACATTCACCCATATTATCAAGCCCCCCACCCACTCGACTGCAGTCACTGTCTATCAGCGTAGTAAGATGCTATAGAATCACTACTTGTGACTCTGTGCTATATTACCTTCCCGTGACACCCCTACATTATGTGTGATCGTAATACCCCTTAACCCCCTTCTCCCTTCCTCCCCACCCACTCTCCCTAACCCCTTCCCTTTGATAACCTTCTCTAACGTCCCTTCTAGGAGTCTGTTGCTGTTTTGTTCCTTCAGTTTTGCTTTGTTGTATACTCCACAAAGACTGAAATCATTTGGTACTTGTCCTTCTCAGAGGTGGACTTTATGTAGTAAATTTATTTTCCATATTATGTAAGAAAACTGTTTTGAGAAAATGTCATTTCTCCAAGGGTACTTCAGTTAAAACCAAATGCTTAAGTTCTTCCCAGAGTGTTTCCCTTAAGTTATCTCTATTATTTCACTGACACTGAAATAAAATGGGGAAAGATATAAAAAACACAAACATTTACTAAAGGGGGTATTTCCAGGGGTTTTGGTTTTTTTCATTATAATTGCTTGTATTTTCTAAATTTTCTTTATTAACCTATATTGCTTTTATAATCAGAAAACATATTTTTCTTTTTTTAAGAGATTCAATTACTCTTATTGATTGTACCCACATTCAAAGTTCTTAGCCTATTCTTAGCAAGTACAACCATTTTCAACAGAATAAAGGTTGAACTAGATGACCTCTAAGTTATCTAGACTGATGAGATGAGAAGGCAAGGCAAATGACTTTATCATCAAGTCACTAGGCAGACAGTCTCTAACAGCCTGGGCTACAACTGATTCCAATATGTCAACATCTTGACCTCTTGGCTGAGACACAGAACTTCAGAAACATTACATTTTTTTACCTAGTTTATTTCCCACAGAGTTACTGCTTATATATTTGGGTGGGTAAACTGTGTTCAGTAATACTATGAAATTTAGACTCTTACCTATCTAATGTCAGTTATCTATTGCTAGCAGTTTACAGACGCATCAATTTTCAGATGTGAGGCAGTAAAAATTAGATGGGACTGAGAAAGTAAAAAGCTGCCCTGCCATTTAAGAGGATGGGACAACACACATGAAAAGCAGCTGCAAAGTTCACAGCAAATAATATTTTTCCCTAAGACATGCTGCAGCTGTAAAATATCAAAATAACCTGTCTTTGAGTAATTACTGTTTACTTACTCAGTGAGGAACATTATTCCCTAAATTCATAGAGTGATTCAAATTACATCAATAAGAAGGAAACATTCCATTCATGCTTGGAGAATCTAAGTCACTCAATTTACAAGTACACTTTCTAAGTAGCCTCAATTTACAACCAAAGTACAGAGCTTCAAATAAGTAGTTTCTGAAGACAGCAATCCCACATTCATCTGAATTGTGTATAGTTTCCAGGAAACAGAACCCCAGGTTCACTTCACAATCCAGACCTGATGCTGACCCCTTTATACTTAGCTTGGCTTTGCTTTGAGCTTATTAAAACATTACTTCATTTACATTTTACCTAAATTCCATCTTTCCCCCAAATCCTATAACTAACAACTCTATCTTTCCTTAGGTAAGAAGTCTCATGGTTCCTCTGATATGCAGTCTCCCTTGTAGCAACAATCTAATAAACCTGGCTCTATCAGACTGCATGTTTGTTCCTGGTGTTCTTTAGCTGATTGAGCAAAGACAGGTGACAAAGTATGATATTACGACTTGCATTAATAAGAGAGCAGCCTCAACCAAATTCTGTAAAGAGAATATGAGAATGTGAGAATACAGACAAAAAATGCAGCACCAAGGACTTATTTTAAAAAGGATACTAAACAGAAGAACAATGTGTGTTTCAGCTACAAACTGGGCTTGGCTGCTTCCATGGATGTAATTCTGGGGGAGAGAAAGACAAAAATAAATCTTTAAATACACATACAAATTTTGGTATCCTAATCTTTTTTTTTGTCAGAATCAAAAATATATAATATTTGTAAGTTACACACCAATACCACATATAGGGAAACAGTTTTATCCATGTAGATATTAGGGCTTCGTGACTAATTACAAAATTAAATTTTAAAATTGGAATAAAATAGTACTTCCCAAATATTAGCTCTCCAATTTATGTTGACGTTAGTATGAACCAAAACAGAAACTACAATATTAACTAAACAGTAAAACTAATTTTGATATGAATCAAATATTTGATTTTTGTTAAAACTAAAACTCAGGCTATGTACGTATGCTTATAGGAGGAAACTATACACCTGCAGACTCAAAAATGGCTTGGAGTATTTTAGAGGTTGATACACACATTTTGTGTGTGCCTCATGTTAAAAAAATGATATACCTTACAGTGGATAAGGGAAAGCAATATTGCAAACATACCCTTTTATTTCAATTCTAATTAAGGTATGAGTTTTTTTTCTCATCATGTCTTCCTGTTTTGTTTTGATTTTTTCTCATTGTATGATGGGTTTTGAACCACTTATTTCTGTTTGTCCTTCCTGGCATACGGTGGAATTGTACTTCCTGGTCTCCTTGGGTGCGTAGGTTTTTAAAGGCTAAGTGCAATATGCCACCTCAAAATATGCCCCTTGGCCTAAGGATTCCTTTGAGATGAAGGCAATGGAGAAGAAGCAGAGACAAGAAGAGCCCCTGCCCTCCCACGGCTTCTCAGAGCTGGACTTACATTACAGAACCATGCCTTCCCCTCTCTCCACGGGACAGAAGTTAATCACTGGGGACAACATCGGCCCCTATCAGTCTGGGGATGCACAGTGGACCTACATATTCAGATTTTACTAACTAGCCTTTTCTCTGCCCTTGGAAAACTAAAGCTGCTTTTCTTTATATTACCATGTCTCCACACATTTATTCATTTTTGTTGAAGGGGCTACATAAGCTGGACTTCTAAGCCACCTTTTTTTAATTTTTTTTTATTTTGGTATAATTAATCTACAATTACATGAAGGACATTATGTTTACTAGGCTCCCCGCTTCACCAACTCCACCCCACATCCCCGTTCACAGTCACTGTCCATCAACATAGTAAGATGCTGTAAAATCACTACTTGTCTTCTCTGTGTTGCACAGCCCTCCCCGTGCCCCCCCAACACTATACATGCTAATCGTAATGTCCCCTTTCGTTTCTTCCCGCCCTTATCCCTCCCTTCCCACCTGTCCGCCCTCCGCAGTCCCTTTCCCTCTGGTAACTATTAGTCCATTCTTGGGTTCTGTGCTTCTGCTGCTGTTTTATTCCTTCAGTTTTCTTACGTTCTTATACTCCACATATGAGTGAAATCATTTGGTACTTGTCTTTCTCCACCTGGCTTATTTCACTGAGCAAAATACCCTCTAGCTCCATCCATATTGTTGCGAATGGTAGGATTTGATTCTTTCTTATGGTTGAGTAATATTCCATTGTGTATATGTACCACATCTTCTTTATCCATTCATCTACTTATGGACATTTAGGTTGCTTCCATATCTTGGCTATTGTCAACTGTGCAGTGATAAACATAGGGGTGCATCTGTCTTTTTCAAACTGGAGTGCTGCATTCTTAGGGTAAATTCCTAGAAGTGGAATTCCTGGGTCAAAAGGTATTTCTATTTTGAGCATTTCAAGGAACCTCCATAATGCTTTCCACAATGGTTGACCTAATTTACATTCCCACCAGCAGTGCACGAGGGTTCCCTTTCTCCACAACCTCGACAACATTTGTTGTTGTTTGTCTTTTGGATGGTAGCCATCCTTACTGGTGTGAGATGATATCACATTGTGGTTTTAATTTGCATTTCTCTGATGACAAGTGATGTGGAGCATCTTTTTACGTGTCTGTTGGCCATCTGAATTTCTTCTTTAGAGAACTGTCTATTCAGCTCCTCTGCCCATTTTTCAATTGGATTATTTGCTTTTTGTCTGTTGAGGTGTGTGAGCGCTTTATATATTTTGGATGTCAACCCTTTATTGGATCTGTCATTTACAAATATATTCTCCCATACTGTAGGATACCTTTTTGTTCTATTGATGGTGCGCTTTGCTGTACAGAAGCTTTTCACCTTGATATACTCCCATTTGTTCACTTTTGCATTTGTTTCCCTTGCTCGGGGAGATATGTCCAAGAGGAGGTCACTCATGTTTATGGCTAAGAGACTTTTGCCTATGTTTTTTCTAAGAGTTTTATGGTTTCATGACTTACATTCAAGTCTTTGATCCATTTCGAATTTACTTTTGTGTATGGGGTTAGACAGTGATCCAGTTTCATTCTCTTATATGTAGCTGTCCAGTTTTGCCAGCACCATCTGTTGAAGAGACTGTCATTTCCACACTGTATGTCCATAGCCCCTTTATCGAATATTAGTTGATCATATATGTTTGGGTTAATGTTTGGAGTCTCTATTCTGTTCCATTGGTCTGTGGCTCTGTTCTTGTGCCAGTACCAAATTGTCTTGATTACTGTGGCTTTGTAGTAGAGCTTGAAGTTGGGGAGTGAGATCTCCCCGCCCCCCCCACTTTAATCTTCCTTCTCAAGATTGAATTAGCTATTTGAGGTCTTTGGTGTTTCCATATGAATTTTCAGACTATTTGTTCCAGTTCATTGAAGAAAGCTGTTGGTAATTCGATAGGGATTGCATCGAATCTGTATATTGCTTTGGGCAGGATGGCCATTTTGACAATATTAATTCTTCCTAGCCAAGAGCATGGGAGGAGTTCCCATTTGTTAGTGACCTCTTTAATTTCTCTTAAGAGTGTCTTATAGTTTGCAGGGTATAGGTCCCTCACTTCCGTGGTTAGGTTTATTCCTAGGTATTTTATTCTTTTTGATGCTATTGTGAATGGAACTGTCTTCCTGATTTCTCTTTTTATTAGTTTATTGTTAGTGTATAGGAAAGCCACAGATTTCTGTGTGTTAATTTTGTATCCTGCAACTTTGCTGAATTCCGATATAAGCTCTAGTAGTTTCAGAGTGGAGTCTTTAGGGTTTTTTATGTACAATATCATGTCATCTGCAAATAGTGACAGTTTAACTTCTTCTGTACCAATCTGGATTCCTTGTATTTCTTTCTTTTGTCTAATTGCCATGGCTAGGACCTCCAGTACTATATTGAATAACACTGGGGATATCCCTGTCTTGTTCCCAATCACAGAGGAAAAGGTTTCAGCTTTTCACTGTTCAGTATGATGTTGGCTGTGGGTTCATCATATATGGCCTTTATTATGTTGAGGTACTTGCCCTCTATACCCATTTTGTTGAGAGTTTTTATCATGAATGGATGTTGAATTTTATCGAATGCTTTTTCAGCATCTATGGAGATGATCATGTGGTTTTTGTCTTTCTTTTTGTTGGTGTGGTGGATGATGTTGATGGATTTTTGAATGTTGTACCATCCTTGCATCCCTGGGATGAATCCCACTTGGTCATGGTGTATGATCCTCTTGATGTATTTTTGAATTCGGTTTGCTAATATTTTGTTGAGTATTTTTGCATCTACGTTCATCAGGGATATTGGTCTGTAGTTTTCTTTTTCGGTGGGGTCTTTGCCTGGTTTTGGTATTAGGGTGATGTTGGCTTCATAGGATGAGTTTGGGAGTATTCCCTCCTCTTCTATTTTTTGGAAAACTTTAAGGAGAATGGGTATTATGTCTTCCCTGTATGTCTGATAAAATTCTGAGGTAAATCTATCTGGCCCGGGGGTTTTGCTCTTTGGTAGTTTTTTTATTGCTGCTTCAATTTCGTTGCTGGTAATTGGTGTGTTTAGATTTTCTGTTTCTTTCTGGGTCAGTCTTGGAAGGTTGTATTTTTCTAGGAAGTTGTCCATTTCTCCTAGGTTTCCCAGCTTGTTAGCATATAGGTTTTCATAGTACTCTCTAATAATTCTTTGTATTTCTGTGGGGTCCGTCGTGATTTTTCCTTTCTCGTTTCTGATTCTGTTGATTTGTGTTGACTCTCTTTTCCTCTTAATAAGTCTGGCTAGAGGCTTATCGATTTTGTTTATTTTCTCGAAGAACCAGCTCTTGGTTTCATTGATTTTTGCTATTGTTTTATTCTTCTCAATTTTATTTATTTCTTCTCTGATCTTTATTATGTCCCTCCTTCTGCTGACTTTAGGCCTTATTTGTTCTTCTTTCTTCAGTTTCAATAATTGTGACATTAGACCATTCATTTGGGATTGTTCTTCCTTCTTTAAATATGCCTGGATTGCTATATACTTTCCTCTTAAGACTGCTTTTGCTGTATCCTATAGTATTTGGGGCTTTGTGCTGTTGTCATTTGTTTCCATATATTGCTGGATCTCCATTTTGATTTGGTCATTGATCCATTGATTATTTAGGAGCGTGTTTTTAAGCCCCCATGTGTTTGTGCGCCTTTTTTGCTTTCTTTGTACTGTTTATTTCTAGTTTTATGCCTTTGTGGTCTGAAAAGTTGGTTGGTAAGATTTCAATCTTTTGGAATTTACTGAGGCTCTTTTTGTGGCCTAGTATGTGGTCTATTCTGGAGAATGTTCCATGTGTACTTGAGAAGAATGTGTATCCTGTTGCTTTTGGATGTAGAGTTCTGTAGATGTCTTTTAGGTCCATCTGTTCTAGTGTGTTGTTCAGTGCCTCTGTGTCCTTACTTATTTTCTGTCTGGTGGATCTGTCCTTTGGAGTGAGTGGTGTGCTGAAGTCTCCCAGAATTGCATTCTATTTCCTCCTTTAATTGTTAGTATTTGTTTCACATATGTTGGTGCTCCTGTATTGGGTGCATATATATTTATAATGGTTATATCCTCTTGTTGGAGTGAGCCCTTTATCATTATGTAATGTCCTTCTTTATCTTTTGTTACTTTCTTTATTTTGAAGTCTATTTTGTCTGATACTAGTACAGCATCACCTGCTTTTTTCTCTCTGTTGTTTGCATGAAATATCTTTTTCCATCCCTTGACTTTAAGTCTGTGCATTTCTTTGGGTTTGAAGTGAGTCTCTTGTAGGCGGCATATGGATGGGTCTTGCTTTTTTATCCATTCTATTACTCTGTGTCTTTTGATTGGTGTATTCAGTACATTTACATTTAGGGTGATTATTGAAAGGTATGTACTTATTGCCATTGCAGGGTTTAAGTCTGTTGTTACCAAATGTTCAAGGTTAGTTTCTTTACTATCTTACTGTCTATCTTAACTCGCTTATTGAGCTTTTATAAACACAGTCTGATGATTCTTTATTTCTCTCCCTTCTTATTCCTTCTCCTCCCTTCTTCATATGTTGGGTGTTTTGTTCTGTGTTCTTTTTAGAAGTGCTCCCATCCAGAGCGGTCCCTATAAGATGCCTGTAGAGGTGGTTTGTGGGCAGCAAATTCCATCAACTTTTGCTTGTCTGGGAATTGTTTAATCCCTCCTTCATATTTAAATGATAATCGTGCTGGATACAGTAATCTTGGTTCGAGGCCCTTCTGTTTCATTGCATTAAGTATATCATGCCATTCTCTTCTGGCCCGTAGGGTTTCTGTTGAGAAGTCTGATGATAGCCTGATGGGTTTTCCTTTGTAGGTGACCTTTTTTTTCTCTCTGGATGCCTTTAATACTTTGTCCTTGTCTTTGATCTTTGCCATTTTAATTATTATGTGTCTTGGTTTTGCCCTCCTTGGATCCCTTGTCATGGGAGTTCTCTGTACCTTTGTGGTCTGAGAGGCCATTTCTTCCCCTAGTTTGGGGAGGTTTTCAGCAATTATTTCTTCAAAGACACTTTCTATCCCTTTTTCTCTCTCTTCTTATTCTGGTACCCCTATAATGCGGATATTGTTCCGTTTCGTTTGGTCACTCAGTTCTCTTAAAATTCTTTCATTCCTGGAGATCCTTTTATCTCTCTTTACATCAGCTTCTCTGCATTCCTGTTCTCTGTTTTCTAGTCCATTAATGGTCTCTTGCATCTCATCCATTCTGGTTTGAAGTCCTTCCAGAGCTTGTTTTATTTCTGTATTCTCCCTCCTTATTTCTTGCATATTTCTCTACAAGTCCATCAGCATGATTATGACTTTTGTTTTGAATTCTTTTTCAGGAAGACTGGTTAAATCTATCACCCTTGGTTCCTTTTCAGGGGAAGATGTACCAGATGTTGAAGCTGTCTGGGTTAGTGTTTTCTGGATCAAATTTTTTTGCCTTTTCATGTTGATAGGTGCAGTGGTGAGCTATTGGCTTTCTGGCAGCTGGGAGAGCTAAGGCTTTCCACTTGCTCCTGGCCTCTTTACTGGGACAACTGCGACGCCTAGTGGCTTGTGTTGGGCAATTGTGTGTAGACGGGGAGTCTGTATCTTGCCTGGCCGGTATGGAGGAAGCTCCCTTGCTGTGGGCGTGGCGAGCCTCAGGCTGCTACTGTGGTATGGTGGGGCCCTGGAGGGTAATGGACGGGGGGCTGTTTGGCTGTTTACCTCTGTGGTATCCTAATCTTAATAACATTTTCAAACCCTATGAAATTATTAATTCACGTGATGTATGTAAGCACTGGGTCTGTGGCATTCACTGGTAAATAAATTTGGCTAAAATAAAAGCTGTTTCTGTGCTACTTATTATTTATTCGTCTTTTCATACATATGAGAAAACTAGTATTTCAGTGTGAGTACAATGTAAGCAAGTACTTCAGTAAGACCATGAAGTACATTAATGTAAAGTCTACAAAGACAGGGCCTGTGTTTTTTTCTTATTTATCACTACATCAAATAATACCTAGCACAGTGCCTAGAAACAGTAGATGCTCAAGTACTTGATAAAGTATTCCATTTAGTTGAGGCTGACTTTCATTCCTAGACAACTTAGTCAAAAGGACTCACCAAATGGGATAAGGAACTTCCCACTTTGTAGAGCACTTTATGGTCTTTTCAGCAACTGAAACTCATTAACACAGAGAGATTGAAAAGTCAAAACTAAATCTAGTTCCTTCATATGCTGGCACTGGTCTCACAGGATAAAAATCACTAAGGTTTACTTTGGTATACAATGGAAAGAAATCCTGGACTTCCCTTACCACATGTCCTGTGTGGGGATTCTTATGAGCATATGGTGGTCCTCTTATGTGGTTCCACATTTGACCAGACGTCATAGCAAGCACAAAACACTAGGAAATAAAAAAATAATGAAATAAAACATAATGTTCCTCATGTAATTGTAGATGAATGATACCAAAATAAAAAAATGAAATACTTATATAAATGGTACAGCTGGTCCCACCTTGACTAGATTAATGGGTATGTGATAAATGTGTCTGCTCAATTAATACCTGAAGAAAAAATTTTGAAGATAAATGATTTCTTGATTAAAGCTTATATTTTACCACGAAGATCACAGGAATCAATATTTACTTTGAAAGGGAAACACATTTAAATTATAAATAAGCTGCAACAAGTTTCAAAATTGAGTACTGAAAAGTCTTTTAGAAGAACATTTTCAAAAGGACTGAAGATTTTCATAGGGGTGAAAGTGTATTGTTTTAAGTTGAATAAAAACTGGGCACAGTAAGTGCCTCCAAACTCTGGCCATCTGAATGAGACAATGAAGGAAACAAACTGATTTTAAGGGATAAAAAAGATATATAAAATCCTTTCTTGCAGGTAAGAAATAAATAAAACACTACCTAACAATACAATTTTAGGAGTTTTATTCAAAAACAATTTTCATTCTAAAATTCACTCACCAAAGCTGCAAAAGCCCATCCAGTTTTATTAAAAAGAAATTCCATATTGCTTCTTCGAAGATACACAAGTCCACCGATTACAGCCAAAAGCAATCCCAGCATAAGGGGACCAGCATAATTTGGGGGTCTAATTACTCTAATCTAATAGAAGAGAAAAATATTTAAAATATGAAATTTATTCATTATTTATAGGGTCAAAACCATTTGAAATGAAAGCAATAAAAATTACTGTAATTACTTTCAAGAACAATTACACTTTTTTTCACCCTAACCAAATTGTCCATAATATACCCTGAAATGGGATGGAATAAGTTCAATACTCTGTTTAACTACAATATAACATCGTTTATGTTCAGAAACGATGTGCCAAATACAACTACATAGTCCATGGACTTACTAAGGTCAAGAGTCGTTTCCATGCTAAACTCACTATGTAATCGATTATGTTTTTTAAGTGCACATTTTCATCAGGATGATTATGTTAAATGCCACGTTTGAAGGGTCTGCCATACTATTATCACCTCAGTGATATGGGCATAAGTTCAGTTAGGATCTACCTCCCAGTAAGACTCAAAATGCATCACGGCAAAGTAACTTTTTGCAAAGTAGAACTTACGTTGACATCAGTTCTGTCAGCAATCCACCGGGCAATCTGCTCAGCTGAAAAACCACGCACCTGCAACTCATATGTATCACCCCGTTTGGGTTTCCCTTTTGCAGGAAAGTTGATGAAAGTTGGAGCTGAATTCATGTTTAGCTGAATAAAAAGAAGTCCATGAAAATATATTATCAAGAAAATAATCTCAACAGCAAATATCTTGAAATTTAGGCATTTGACAAAGATGAGGCAGCCCAGGTTTAGGTAGGTTTAGTGATTTGCCTAAGGAAAGTGGTAGTGGTGGAGCCAGGATTTAAACGTAAGGCTAACTATGCTGTTAACCAGTACACTTTACTGACCAAATATGTATTCCTACTAAGAAACCTACATTTTACTCCTTTAGAATGGAAAATCCACCACACCACAAACATTTTAATCTGTTAAAAGTTTATGCAAAAACACACATTTATGACAACTAAAATTGTCTTATGTAATTGAAGCAAGCTCCAAATGGAGTACATTCTCAATTTGGAGTAAAAAAGATCAGGTTAAGATAGTGCTCTAAAATTGCAGTGAAAACCAATACAAAATGGTAGCCACATGCAGAAATATTCAATTCTAAAACATTCATACGTGTTTGTTATTAGGCATCACATTTCTCTATGCACTATCATGAGACCATGGTATGCTTCAGAAGACAATACTGGAATTTTTAAGATAAAGAAACCATGACTGACTCTTCTATATTACATCTTTCCTGACATGATATAACTGTACTTGTAGAAAACATAAATTCTGACTATGTTCAGGGAAAAGATGCTGACTAACAAATACAAGAACTCAGGTTCTCTCAGCAGGTAACCCTATAATGGAGACTGGCTTGTATAAGACAATTATAACTTAGAGACATCAGCCAACAAAATAACCCAACTTGCTTGCTTTGATTCTACACTCACAATAAAACCTTTTTAACGGGTAATATTTTCAGCTTTCCTATAAGGGGAGAAGGTATAGCGACTAGTGGATGTGATTATTTTGGTCTCCTTGACAATATACTACGGAGAATTAATGAATTAATAAACTGGACCTTTGGTTAGCAACAATC
Organism: Manis javanica; assembly: GCF_040802235.1. Classification (NCBI taxonomy): domain Eukaryota; kingdom Metazoa; phylum Chordata; class Mammalia; order Pholidota; family Manidae; genus Manis; species Manis javanica. Next base: position 64,685,252 of record NC_133174.1, read on the forward strand.
ATAGATTTTTATGGTTTGTTGAGTGTGTACAAACTCTGCAGGGATACATAAATTCTGGCTCCACTATTAGAATTCAATTTCTGAGCTAAGAATCAGACCCCAGATAGTGACCATGCCACAAAACTGCTGAACAAATAACAGACCAAACTCCTCAATATTTGTTTAGCTATACTAATGTTGGATTTTTTTTAATGTCTTAAAAAAACTAGGTAATATATGAATCCATTTCCCCTGTGAAGTTTTTAAAGACATTATAAGATTATAAGGACCAAACCCAGTCCATTCTAGCATTCACTGTTACTATTTCTAGACCTGTCTGAATTTATTCATATACATGTGTATGTATCAATAAAAAACATTATATTGCTTTCTCTGATGTATTTTTATTTTATTTTGGTATCATTAATCTACAATTACAAGAAGAACATTATGTTTACTAGGCTCCCCGCTTCACCAAGACCCCCCACATACCCATTCACAGTCACTGTCCATCTGCATAGTAAGATGCTGTAAAATCACTGTCTTCTCTGTGTTGCACAGCCCTCCCCGTACCCCACGCACTATATATGCTAATTGTAATGTCCTCTTTCTTTTTCCCCAACCTTATCCCTCCTTTCCCTCCCATCCTCTCCAGACCCTTTCCTTTTGGTAACTATTAGTCTATTCTTGAGTTCTGTGATTCTGCTGCTGTTTTGTCCTTCAATTTTCCTTTGTTCTTATACTCCACATATGAATGAAATCATTTGGTATTTCTCTTTCTCTGCTTGGCTTATTTCACTGAGCATAATACCCTCTAGCTCCATTCATGTTGTTGCAAATGGTCGGATTTGTTTTCTTCTTATGGCTGAATAATATTCCATTGAGTATATGTATCACATCTTCTTTATCCACTCATCTACTGATGGACACATAGGTTGCTTCCATTTCTTGGCTATTGTAAATAGTGCTGCGATAAACATAGGGGTGCATCTGTCTTTTTCAAACTAGGCTGCTACAATCTTAGGGTAAATTCCTAGAAGTGGAATTCCTGGGTCAAATGGTATTTCTATTTTGAGCATTCTGAGGAACCTCCATACTGTTTTCCACAATGTTGAACTAATTTACATTCCCACCAGCAGTGTAGGAGGGTTCCCCTTTCTCCGCAACCTCGCGAACATTTCTTGTTGTTTGTCTTTTGGATGGTGGTGATCCTTACTGGTGTGAGGTGATATCTCATTGTGGTTTTAATTTGCATTTCTCTGATGACAAGCAATGTGGAGCATCTTTTCATGTGCCTGTTCACCATCTGGATTTCTTTTTTAGAGAACTGTCTATTCAACTCCTCTGCCCATTTATCAATTGGATTATTTCCTTTTTGTTTGTTGAGGCATGTGAGCTCTTTATGTATTTTCGATGTCAATCCTTTATCGGATCTGTCATTTATGAATATGTTCTCCAATAAGGTAGGATACCTTTTTGTTCTATTGATGGTGCCCTTTGCTGTACAGAAGCTTTTTAGCTTGATATAGTCCCACTTGTTCATTTTTGCTGTTGTTTCCCTTGCCCGGGGAGATATGTTCAAGAGGAACTCACTTATGTTTATGTCCATGAGATTTTTGCCTATGTATTTTCCTAAGAGTTTTATGGTTTCATGACTTACATTCAGGTCTTTGATCCATCTGGAGTTTACTTTTGTGTATGGGGTTAGACAGTGATCCAGTTTCATTCTCTTACATGTAGCTGTCCAGTTTTCCCAGCACCATCTGTTGAAGAGACTGTCATTTCCCCATTGTATGTCCATGGCTCCTTTATCATATATTAATTAGACATATATGTTTGGGTTAATGTCTGGAGTCTCTATTCTGTTCCACTGGTCTGTGGCTCTATTCTTGTGCCAGTACCAAATTGTCTTGATTACTATGGCTTTGTAGTAGAGCTTGAAGTTGGGGAGCAAGATCCCCCACACATTATTCTTACTTCTCAGGATTGGTATGGCTATTTGGGGTCTCTGATGGTTCCATATGGATTTTTGAACTATCTGTTCCAGTTCATTGAAGAATGCTGTTGGTAATTTGATAGGGATTGCAACGAATCTGTATATTGCTTTGGGCAGGATGGCCATTTTGATAATATTAATTCTTCCTAGCCCGAAGCATGGGATGAGTTTCCATTTGTTAGTGACCTCTTTAATTTCTCTTAAGAGCGTCTTGTAGTTTTCAGGGTATAAGTCTTTCACTTCCTTAGTTAGGTTTATTCCTAGGTATTTTATTCTTTTTGATGCTATTATGAATGGAATTGTTTTCCTGATTTCTCTTTCTTTAGTTCATTGTTAGTGTATAGGAAAGCTACAGATTTCTGTGTGTTAATTTTGTATCCTGCAACTTTGCTGAATTCCAATATTAGCTCTAGTAGTTTCAGAGTGGAGTCTTTAGGGTTTTTTATGTACAATATCATGTCATCTGCAAATAGTGACAGTTTGACTTCTTTTTTACCAATCTGGATTCCTTTTGTCTGGATTCCTATTTCTGTTTTGTCTGATTGCCATGGCTAGGACCTCCAGTACCACGTTGAATAACAGTGGGGAGAGTGGGCATCCCTGTCTTGTTTCCGATCTCAGAGGAAAAGCTTTCAGCCTCTCGCTGTTCAGTATGATGCTGGCTGTGGGTTTATCATATTTGGCTTTTATTATGTTGTGGTACTTTCCCTCTATGCCCATTTTGTTGAGAGTTTTAAGCATGAATGGATGTTGAATTTTGTTGAATGCTTTTTCAACTTCTATGGAGATGATCATGTGGTTTTTGTCCTTTTTGTTAATGTGGTGGATGATGTTGATGGATTTTTGAATGTTGTACCATCCTTGCATCCCTGGGATGAATCCCACTTGGTCATGGTGTATGATCCTCTTGATGTATTTTTGAATTCGGTTTGCTAATATTTTGTTGAGTTTTTTTGCATCCACACTCATCAGGGATATTGGTGTGTAGTTTTCTTTTTCGGTGGGGTCTTTGCCTGGTTTTGGTATTAGGGTGATGTTGGCTTCATAGGATGAGTTTGGGAGTATTCCCTCCTCTTCTATTTTTTGGAAAACTTTAAGGAGAATGGGTATTATGTCTTCCCTGTATGTCTGATAAAATTCCGAGTTAAATCCATCTGGCCCGGGGGTTTTGTTCTTGGGTAGTTTATTGATTGCTGATTCAATTTCGTTGCTGGTAATTGGTGTGTTTAGATTTTCTGTTTCTTTCTGGGTCAGTCTTGGAAGATTGTATTTTCCTAGGAAGTTGTCCATTTCTCCTATGTTTTCCAGCTTGTTAGCATATATGTTTTCATAGTATTCTCTAATAATTCTTTGTATTTCTGTGGGGTCCGTCGTGACTTTTCCTTTCTCGTTTTTGATTCTGTTGATGTGTGTTGACTGTCTTTTTCTCTAATAAGTCTGACTACAGGCTTATTTATTTTGTTTATTTTCTCAAAGAACCAGCTCTTGGTGTCATTGATTTTTTCTATTGTTTTATTCTTCTCAATTTTATTTGTTCTCTGATCTTTATTAAGTCCCTCCGTCTGCTGAACTTAGGCCTCATTTGTTCTTCTTTTTCCAATTTCGATAATTGTGACATTAGAGTATTAATTTGGGATTATTCTTCCATCTTTAAATATGCCTGGATTGCTATATACTTTCCTCTTAAGGCTGCTTTTGCTGCCTCCCACAGAAGTTGGGGCTTTGTGTGGTTGTTGTCATTTGTTTCCATATATTGCTGGATCTCCATTTTAATTTGGTCATTGATCCATTGATTATTTAGGAGCATGTTGTTAAGCCTCCATGTGTTTGTGAGCCTTTTTGCTTTCTTTGTACAATTTATTTCTAGTTTTATACCTTTGTGCTCTGAAAAGTTGGCTGGTAGGATTTCAATCTTTTGGAATTTACTGAGGCTCTTTTTCTGGCCTAGTATGTGGTCTGTTCTGGAGAATTTTCCATGTGCACTTGAGAAGAATGTGTATCTTGTTGCTTTTGGGTGTAGAGTTCTATAGATGTCTATTAGGTCCATCTGTTCTAGTGTGTTGTTCAGTGCCTCTGTGTCCTCACTTATTTTCTGTCTGGTGGATCTGTCCTTTGGAGTGAGTGGTGTGTTGAAGTCTCCCAAAATGAATGCATTGCATTCAATTTCCTCCTTTATTTCTGTTAGTATTTGTTTCACATATATTGTTGCTCCTGTACTGGGTGCATATATGTTTATAATGGTTATATCCTCTTGTTGGACTGAGCCCTTTATCATTATGTAATGTCCTTCTTTATCTCTTATTACTTTCTTTATTTTGATGTCAATTTTTTCTGATACTAGTATTGCAACACCTGCTTTTTTCTCTCTGTTGTTTGCATGAAATATCTTTCTCCATCCCTTCACTTTTAATCTGTGCATGTCTTTGGGTTTGAGGTGAGTCTCTTGTAAGCAGCATATAGATGGGTCTTGCTTTTTCCTCCATTCTACTAATCTGTGTCTTTTGATTGGTGCATTCAGTCCATTTACATTTAGGGTGATTATTGAAAGATATGTACTTATTGCCATTGCAGGGTTTAGATTTGTGGTTACCTAAGGTTGAAGGTTAGCTTGTTTACTACCTTACAGTCTGACCTCACTCGCTTATTGAGGTGTTATAAACACAGTCTGGTGATTATTTCTTTCCCTTTTTTTCCCTCCTTCTCCATTCTTCATATGTTGGGTGTTTTGTTCTGTGCTCTTTTTAGGAGTGCTCCCATCTAGAGCAGTCCCTCTACAATACCCTGTAGAATTGGTTTTTGGCAGGCAAATTCCCTCAACTTTTGCTTGTCTGGAATTGTTTAATCCCTCCTTCATATTTAAATGATAATCATGCTGGATACAGTAGTCTTGGTTCGAGACCCTTCTGTTTCATTGCATTAAGCATATCATGCCATTCTCTTCTGGCCTTTAGGGTTTCTGTTGAGAAGTCTGATGATAGCCTGATGGGTTTTCCTTTGTAGGTGACCTTTTTTCTCTCTCTGGCTGCCTTTAATACTGTGTCCTTGTCCTTGATCTTTGCCATTTTAATTATTATGTGTCTTGGTGTTGTCCTCTTTGGATCCCGTCTCTTGGGAGTTCTGTGTGCCTCTGTAGTCTGAGCAACTATTTCTTCCCCCAGTTTTGGGAATTTCTCAGCAATTATTTCTTCAAAGATACTTTCTATCCTTTTCTCTCTCTCTTCTTCCTCTGGTACCCTTATAATGCAGATATTGTTCCTTTTGGATTGGTCACACAGTTCTCTTAATATTGTTTCATTATTGGATATCCTTTTATCTCTCTGTGCTTCAGCTTCTATGAGTTCCTGTTCTCTGGTTTCTATTCCATCAATGGCCTCTTGCATCTTATCCATTCTGTTTATCAGTCCTTCCAGAGTTTGTTTCACTTCTGTAATCTCCCTCTGGATGTCTGCAATCTCCCTCCAGACTTCATCCCTTAGCTCTTGCATATTTCTCTGCAGCTCTGTCAGCATGTTTATGATTCTTATTTTGAATTCTTTTTCAGGGAGACTGGTTAGGTCTGCCTCTGCAGATCCTTTCTCACGTGTTGTTTGAAGTATCTTGGACTGGACCAAATTTTTTTGCCTTTTCATTGTGATAGCAGTGTCTGTAGGCAGGTTGTGGGTGTGTTAGCTGGGAGAAGAAAGTCCTTTCCTGCTTGCTGAATGCCTTGCCCTTCTCCACTGCCAGTGATGGTTACCCGCACTACTAGAGCCACCACCGGGTTATTCCCCTAAGGTGCTGTGTGCGGGGTGTCCGTCAGAGCAGTGTGGAGCCCTGCGGGGAGTGGCAGGCATGCCAGGTGCGCTCCTCCATGCTAGCAGCGACCCTGCCCGGCAGCTCTGTGCCACCAGCAGCCTTTGGGTCTGGCCTGGGCGGCTGTGCCTTGGGCTGTGATTCCGGTTGGCTGCTGGAAGCACGCCTGCTCCCTCTGGCTCTGCTGCAGGTGTGCACGGGACTCTACTGGGCTCCTCTGGCTCCCCTGCCGCTGGTGCACGCGAGCCGTGCCCGGGCTGTTCGGTCGTGCAGCTTCAGGCTCGCACAAGCCTCTCCTTGTCTCCTCTGATGCCACTGGCACACGGATCTGCTCTTGATCCCTTCCGTCGCCGCCATCCCTGGCACGCACTGCCACTCTCCCACTACTGGGCCGGTGTGTCGGGTTCCACGCCAGTTGGAGGAAAGACTGGCAGGCTGCTTAGTGCCATTAGGGGCTTCAGAGCTGCACTGTCTCCACGGGGTTTAGGGTGCCTAAGTTTCCCTGAGATTCCCAGCTGCTGGTTATCTGTGCCATGACAACTTTGTCCAGCTATGAGGTCCCTGTCTCTTTAAGACTTGCAAAAAGCACTCACTGTTCTTTTGTCTCAGGCGCACCGGTTGCGGGGACCTGCCCACAGGTTTTGCATTTCCATTTCTCTAATATCCAGCACCCCATGAACCTTGTGTCTGCGCTCTGGGTGTGGATTTCTAGAGCTGGTTGTTTAGCAGTCCTGGGCTTTCAGTCCCTCCCTGTTCCGACTCCTTTCTTCCCACCAGGTTCTGGGGTGGGGGAGTGTTCAGGTCCCGCCTGGCTGTGGCTTACATCTTACCCCCTGCGTGTGATGCTGAGTTCTCGCAGATGTAGATGCATCCTGGCTGTTGTACTGCATCCACTGGTGTCTCTTTTAGGAATAGTTGTATTTATTGTATTTTCATAAATATATATGTTTTGGGGAGGAGATTTCCTCTGAACTACTCACGCCACCATCTTTCCGTGATCCCTGTCTGCTGTATTTTAACACAAATGGTATCATATTAATTGTATCATTCTGAAATTTGATTTTTCTATTCAACCATGCTTGAGAGATCTGTTCATCATAGTGCATATATATCAACCTTACTCTCACAGTTTATTAAGTAAATATGCAATTATTGGACTTTTAGAGTATTTTTTGCCTTTTTTCCAATTAAAAATAATACTGCAGTGAATAGGCAGATACATATCTCCCTGCATGTAAGAGTGTTTCTCTAGAAATGGAATTGATAGGTCATAGGGGCAGAAACATTTTTAATTAAAATGAATACAGTCAACTTGCCTTCCAAATTGGCTGTACCAATTTATATTTCTATCCATTAATGTAGGAAAATATGTTTCCCCACATTCTTGCCAAAAGTTGATCTAATGTAAATACTGTATATCACAATTACTGTAATTTATATTTCCATGATTTTTAGTACAACATTTTATACAAATCAGCTCTTGAAAATTATTTTGTAGGCTAAACACAAAATCAACAGTGAAAAGGCAATCGATGGAATGGGAGAAAATGTCTGCACATCATATATCCAATAGGAGGTTAACATCCAAAATATATGGAGAACTCACACAACTCAACAAAATAACAGATTAATAACTGGGTTTAAATAGACATTTCTCCAGAAAATATATACAAATGGCTAGCAAGCACATGAAAAGATGCTCAGACTCACTAATCATTAGGGAAATAGAAGTAAAAAATCACACCCATTAGGATTGCTATTATCACAAAAAAAACTAAAAAATCACCACAAAATAAGTGTTGATGAGGATCTAGAGAAATGGAAATTCCTGTGCACTATGGGAATGTAAAATGGTACAGCCACTACAGAACAATATGGAGGTTCCTTAAAAAAGTGAAGAATAGAAGTACCATATGATTTAGAAATTTCACTTACTTCTTAGTGCATGTAACTAAAAGAACTGAAAGCAGGGTCTGCATGAGATACTTGTACACATACATTCATAGTAGCATTATTCACAATAGTTAAGAGGTGGAAGGTGTACATCGACAGATGAGTGGATAAATAAAATGTGGTACATACATACAATCCAACATTATTCAGCCTTATAAAGGAATGAAATCCTGACATGTGCTACAACATGGATGAACTTCTTGAGGACAATAAGTGAAATAAGCCACTCACAAAAGGACAAATACTATATGATTCCACTTACATGAGGTACCTACAGTAAGTCAAATTCATAGAGAGAGAAAGTAGAATGGCAGATGCCAGGGGCTAGAGGAAAAGGGAATGGGGAGTTATTTAATGTGTAAAGAGTTTCAGTGGTACAAGATGAAAAAGTTCTGGAGATTGGTTGCACAAAAATGTGAATGTACTTACCATTACTGAACTGTACATTTAAAAATGCTTAAGGTAGTACATTTTATGTTATGCATATTTTCCCACAATTAATTTTTTTAAAATCTTGTAGGCTTTGAAAATCCTTGGACATTAATAAGCCAAAATAAGATGTACTATTTTTGATAGGTATCACTTTTCATCCATGCTAAGCTTTTGTATACTGTGGCATATGACACTGTTATTTGGGGAAATATTTTAATTTCTTCCACAGATGGACACACACTACCATCCTTATACTGGTAACTCTAAGTATAGCTCTAAAATCAGCACTGATATTCAAAGCTATTTGATGTAGAAGAAAATTGGTCCTGTATTTTTACAAATCACTAACAGAAATTCTTTGTGTAGATCTTGTTAAAATGAAAGGAATTATAAGTTTTAATTTTGAAAGCAATCCCAGCTTGAACAGTAGAGAATGAGAAAACAATTTCTTAAACTCTAGAAATTGTTTCCTTTATTTTAAAAAGCCAAAATGCATTAACCTTTTAGGTTATAGCATGTTTTATAAATATACTGATTTTGCCTTACAAAGCTGTATGACTAGAATAATGTTCCACACTGTAAGTGGAACATTAAACCATTTGTTTGACATTTACCGAACATCCATTACATGCTTAGTTCTGATAGATACAGGATGTTGGCTCTGCCCTTAAGTAAGTAGCTATACTCTAAGAGGGACTATAGAACCACTATAGGGCTAATTCTACTATAAGATAAAATGTGGATACATGTATAATAGAAATATAAGGAAAGCAGTGTGACAACAGAAGAAAAGAGGATGACTAACATTTCATATGAAGGATTTGAAAAGACTTCAAGGGAGTATCTGAAATAAGACTTAAAGGGTAAGGAAAATTTTTAGAGGGGAAAGAAAGGGAGGAAAGGAGAAAGGATACTTCATGTTGTAGGAAACAATCAACAATGCTGAAATTAGACAGTGCATGACATAATTATGGGGAAGTTGTCTATATGTTTGGAGGGAACAGTGCATGAAGTGAGGAGGACTAAGGAATTTTGGCTTTCATCTATATGCCACTATTTCCAAAAGTGTACTCCATAGAATCTAGCCAAAATGCTCCATTAAGTGGTCCAATAATTTGGGAAATTCTGCATATTACAGCCCATTGTTAGAAGGAAGGTATAATATATATCAGTGTGTTAAAGTCTGTGAAAAGTCCTGTGTTGGGAGACAATTCTCCATGGGTTTCTTGTGTTTCTGCATGTCTTGTGTACAGAGGCACTGCCTGCCTTTGTTCTGGATGATTTTCTCAAAGATGTTTGTATTTGTATAGCCTTAGAAGATAAAAGTCTCCCTCCAAAGAAAAGTGCATGCATGCTTGCTACCCTTTATAGACGGTTTCAGTTTCCTAAAGCCTGGAGTTCTACTGCACCCATTGGCCCTCTTTGCACTGTCATATGGAAAGTGACACTTGAGGCACTGGTGCAAGAAGTGCTAATACTTTGGATAAAGTAATAAACTCCTTTACTCTGACCTGGGAGGGTCGTATTTTTGGCCACCATCTATGAAACTGCGGCAAGCTTACTTGGTAATTTGCAAGTAGAGTAAAACCTTAGAACCATCATAATTCTTGATATTCTGAAGTAAAAAATAAAATTTAATGTTGTTTAAACCAAGCTTTCCCAAATATAATTTTCTCCAAATATTCTAATTAATGTCCTCTATAAAAAGCTTTGGGAACTGTTAGAACATGCAATATGGAGAGAGTACTATATGGATAGTAAGTGAACCACTTAACAGGCTACTATTTTAGTTCAAATTTGAGAAGATTAAGGCCTTGGAATGTAAAGAATGTATGGCTATGAAGATGTTGTAAAAGAAAATGAAAATGACAAGTGCCACTAATGGTAGAGAACACAAGAGGATCAGGTTTGGGGGTAAGTGGGAGGGACATGAATTTCATTTGGGACAGATTGAATTTTTAGATTGGGAAGTCATTCATGTAAAGACATACAACAAGAAATTATACCCAAATCTTTTCTTTTCATGTTTTATACATTTTTGAGTAAAACATGCCCAAAAATATGAGTTAGACACATTTATAAACACACAAAATTGAATCTATGTGCTTGAATCTACTGATTGAGTCTATGTCCCCTTATATCTAAAGGGGAAAGAACTAGTACAGAAGCTTAAATTAAAAATACAATCAAAAGTTATAATTTCTGGTTCTGCATGTAAGTAGCTTAGAAGTTGCCACTCCATTGTAACAAGAAATAAAAGCTAAACTGAAAAATAAATAACTTTTCTTGGATCCCTAAAAAAGGGGAGGACACAGGGCAAATGAGTGTCCCCATGATTGGAGACAGCACACAGATACAGGACAACACAGGTTAACAGAGCAGAGACCCACAAGATGAAACCATTTCAGGAATCATTGCCAGAGTAGGAAAACCTAACCTGTAACTGAATTGCTGGAGGCTTAGTGTGGAAAACTATGAGAGTTAAAAACTCCAGGGACACACATTCATGAGGTGCTCCTACAATATTGTGAGATATACCTCCAGGAGCTTGAGTAGGCTCCCACAGTTAAACACCGGAAAAAAATCCCCTCATATTTCTGACAGGGGGAGGTAAAAAATCTCTTGTGAAGTTCACAGTCCAGAGGCACAGGCCCACTAAAAGACTGAAACCTAATCATAGGACTGCAGAACACTCCCCTCCCCTCATACCTCACCACCACATTACTAAAGGCCAATTTAAAGCAGTTCCTTTTACAAAGGTACATATCATGTCTGCCTATGAAGAAAAACTAACAAGGTACACCAAAAGTAAAAAAAAAAACACCATTTGAAGACACACAGCAAATATCAGAACCAGACATGGCAGGGATGTTGGAATTATCAGACAGGAATTTTTTTAAGAAACTGATTAACATGCTAATAGCTCTGATGGATAAAGTAGACAGCATGCAAAGGCAGATGGGCAATGTAAGCAGAGATATGGAAATCCTAAGAAAGAACCAAAAAGAAATGCTGGAGATGAAAAATACTGTACCAGAAATGAAATGTCTTTGATGGGCTTATTATACACTGGACACAGCTGATAGAAGAATCTCTGAACTAGAGGATATATTGATAGAATCCTCGAAGGCTGAAAAGCAAAGATAACAAAGACTAAAAAAGCAGAACAGAATATACAAGTACTATGTATGAGCCAACTACAGAAAGTATAACACATAATGGGAATAGCAGAAGAAGGAAGAGAGGAACAGAAGAAATATTTAAAACATTAATGACTGAGAATTTCCCCCAATTACTGTCAGACTCTGAATCACAGATCCAGGAAGCTCTGAAAACATCGAGCAAGATAAATGCCAATAAAACAATACCCATCATGAACATATCTCCTAGGGCAAGGGAAACAAAAGCAAAAATGAACAAGTGGGACTATATCAAGCTGAAAAGCTTTTGTACAGTAAAGGACATCACCAATAGAACAAAAAGATATCCTACAGTATGGGAGAATATATTAATAAATGACAGGGCCAATAAAGGGATGACATCCAAAATATATAAAGAGCTCATGCACTTCAACAAACAAAAAGCAAATAATCCAATTAAAAAATGGGCAGAGGAGTGGAACAGTGTTCCAAGGAAGAAATTCAGATGGCCAACAGACACATGAAAAGATGCTCCACATGGCTAGACATCAGAGAAATGCAAATTATAACCACAATGAGGTATCACCTCACACCATGTTGGCCACCATCCAAAAGACAAACAACAACAAATGTTGGAGAGGTTGTGGAGAAAGGGGAACCCTCCTACACTGCTGGTAGGAATGTAAATTACTTCAACTATTGTGGAAAGTAGTATGGAGGTTCCTCAAAAACTAAAAATAGAAATACCATTTGACCCAAGAATTCCACTTCTTGGAATTTACCTGAAGAATGCAGAGCCCAGTTTGAAAAAGAGAGATGTATCCCTATGTTTATCACAGCACTATTTATAATATCCAAGAAATGGAAGCAACCTAAGTGTCCATAGATAAATGGATAAAGAAGATGTGGTACATATACACAATGGAATATTATTCAGCCATAAGAAGAAAACAAATCCTACCATTTGCAACAACATGGATGGAGCTAGAGGGTATTATGCTCAGGGAAATAAGCCAGGCAGAAAAAGACAAGTATCAAATGGTTTCACTCATCTGTGGAGTATAAGAACAAAGAAAAAAACTGAAGGAACAAAACAGCAGCAGACTCACAGAACGCAAGAATGGACTAAGAGTTACCAAAGGGAAAGGGACTGGGGAGGGTGGGTGGGAAGGGAGAGATAAGGGGAAGAAAAGGGGCAGTACTATTAGCAGACATAATGTAGGGGGGGCATGGGGAGAGCTGTACAACACAAAGAAGACAAGTAGTGTTTCTATAGCATCTCACTACACTGATGGACAGTGACTGTAATGGAGTATGGGGGGAGGACTTGATGATGGGGGGAGTCTAGTAAACATAATGTGGCTCATGTAATTGTAGATTAATGATACAAAAAAAATCAGTACCCAGGCATATCTTTTTAAAATTATATAAAATCAGAGATAAAGGAAAAACTCTGAAAGAAGCCAGAAGAATAAAGTACCTTAGCAGAATCAGAGATGAGAATTACCTCCAACTCAAGACAATTTGGTACTGGCAGAAGAACAGACCCATAGATTAATGGAACAGAATAGAGAGCCCAGATATAAATCTATACATACATGGCCAATTAATATACGATAAAGGAGCCATGGATGTACAATCGGGAAATGACAGACACTTCAACAACTGGTGTTGGCAAAATTGGACAGCTACATGTAAGAGAATGAAATTGCATTATTGTCTAACTCCATACACAAAAGTAAACTCAAAATAGATCAAAGACCTGAATGTAAGTCATGATACCATAAAAGTATTAGAAGAAAATATAGGCAAAAATCTCCTGAATATAAACATGAGCAACTTCTTCCTGAACGCATCTCCTCGGGCAAGGGAAAGAAAAGCAAAAATGAACAAATGAGACTACATTAAGCTAAAAAGCTTCTGTACAGCAAAGGACACCATCAGTAGAACAAAAAGGCATCCTACAGTATGGGAGAATGTATTCATAAATGACATATTTGACAAGGGGTTAACATCCAAAATATATAAGGAGCTCACATGCCTCAACACCCAAAAAGCAAATAACCCAAATAAAAAATGGGTGGAGGAGCTGAACAGACATTTCCCAAAGGAAAAATACAAATGGCCAACAGGCACATGAAAAGGTGCTCCACATCACTAATTATCACGGAAATGTAAATTAAAACCACAATGAGATATCACCTCACACCAATTAGGATGGCCAACATCCAAAAGACAAGGAACCACAAATGCTGGCAAGGATGCAGAGAAAGGGGAACCCTCCTACAGTGCTGGTGGGAATGTAAACCAGTTCAACCATTGTGGAAAGCAGTATGGAAGTTCCTCAAAAAACTAAAAATAGAAATACCATTTGACCCAGGAATTCCACTCCTAGGAATTTACCCAAAGAAAGCAAGATCCCAGATTCAAAAAGACATATACGCTCCTATGTTTATCACAGCAGTATGTACAATAGCCAAGATATGGAAGCTATCTAGGTGGCCATCAGTAGACGAATGGATAAAGAAGAGGTGGTACATATACACAATGGAATATTATTCAGCCATTAGAAAAAAATAAATCCTATCATTTGCAACAACATGGTAGAACTAGAGAGTATTATGCTCAGCGAAACAAGCCAGGTGGAGAAGGAGAAGTACCAAATGATTTCCCTCATTTGTGAAGTATAACAACAAAGCAAAACTGAAGGAACAATATGGTAGCAGACTCACAGACTCTAAGAAGGGACTAGCAGTCACCAAAGGGAAGGGGTTAGGGAGGGTGGGTTGGGAGGGAGGGAAAAGGGTATAAAGGGATATTATGATCAGCACACATAATGTAGGGGGGTTACGGGGAAGACTGTATAGCACAGAGAAGATAAGTAGTGACTCTATAGCATCTTACTATGCTGATGAACAGTGAGTGCAATGGGGTGTGTGTGGGGAATCGATAGTATTGGTGAATGTAGTAACGACAACGTTGCTCATGTGAAACCTTCATATGATTGTATATCAATGATACCTTAATAAATAAAATTAAATTAAGAAAAGAAAGAAAGCAGGAAAAGCTGTATGAATTCAGACAAAGCAGACTTCAATACAAGGAAAGTTGTCAGGGATAAAAAAGGCCATTACATGATGATAAAGAGATCAGTTCACCAAGAAGACATAACAATCCTAAATGTGTATATGTCTAACAACAGTGCCAAACTATGAGGCAAAAAATAATAGAATTGTAGGAAAAATAGAGTCTATTATTATAGTTGGAGGCTTTGGCACCCCTACTAACACCCAAAGGACAGATCAGCAGGCAAAAATCAGTAAGAACATAGCTGAATTCAATACTACCATCAAACCAACTGGATATAATTGACATTTATAGGCTTCTTTATCCAGAATACACATTCTTCTCAAACTCACATGCAACATTCAGCAAGACACACTACATTCTGGGGCATAAAACACACCTTAAATTTATAGGTGAAAGGGAGGCACAAAACCTCAATCATAATATAAATGGGTCACAGGGATGAAAGTATTGCATGCAGAATACAGTCAGCAGTTCTGTAACATCTGTGTTGACAGATACTAGCTACACTAGTTGGGGTGAGGATTTAATAATGAATATTACTGCTGAATCACTATGTTGTATACTTGAGACCAATATAATATTGTATATCAACTATACTTCAATAAAATAAATATTAAAAATGATAGAAATCATACAATGTCTGCCCTTGGAGCACAATAGAATTAAACTAGAAATCAGTAACAGAAATAAAACTAGAAAAAGCCAAAACATGTGGAAATTAAACAACCATTTCTAATTAACACATGGGTCAAAGAATAAATCTCAGAAACATTTTAAAGTATTTTGAACTGAATGAAATGGGAAATCAACTTATCAAAATCAGTTGATATAGCAAAAGCAATGGTTTAGAGGGAGATTTATAGCACTGTATGCATATACGAGAAAAAAAAGAAAGATCTAAAATCAACAATTTAATTTTTTACCTTAGGAAACCAGAAACAGAAGAGCAAATTAAATCCAAAGTTATAAAAAAGAAATAATAGGAATTAGAACAGAAATCAATGAAAGTGAAAACAGAAAATCAATGAAACCAAAAGCTTGTTCTATTTGATAGCACAGATGAAATGGAACAATTCTTTAAAGACACAATTTACCAAAACTCACCCACAAAGAAACAGATAATCTGAATAGGCCTATTATCTATTAAAGAAATTGAATCAATAATAATGACCTTCCAAAACAGAAAGGACCAGGCTTAGATGAATTCAATGGTGAAGTCTTCCAAACATATAAGGAAGAAACTACCAATTTCTATGATATCCTTCAGAGAATAAAGCAGAGGGAATGCTTCTAACTTAACTTATGAGACTGGGATATCCTAATACCAAAACTAATAAAGACATTACAAGAAAAGAAAACTACAGATCCCTCATGAACACAGATGCAAAAATCCTAAGAAAAAAATAGTAAATAAAATCAACAATGTATTAAAAAAATTATATACCACAACCAAATAGGCTTTATCCCAAATATGCAAGGCTGGTTCAACATTCTAAAAAAAATCAATTAATGTAATCTATCACATCAATGGGATAAGAAAAATCACATGATCATAGCAATAGATTCAGGAAAAGCTTTTGATAAAACCTATTTATGATAAAAACTCTCAGAAGCTAGCAGTAGAAAGGAACTTCCTCAACTTGATAAAGAAAATCTGCAAAAATCCTACTGCTAGCATCACACTTAGTGGTAAGAAACTCAGTGCTTTTCCACTAAGATCAAGCACAAGGATGTCCCCTTCCACCATTTTTTCAACATCATAGTGGAAGTTATAGTTAATGCAATAAGACCAAAAAAGGAAATAAAAGGCATACAGATTGGGAAGGAAGAAATAAAGCTGTCTTTGTCCACGAAGGACATGATAGTCTATGGAGTAGATCTTTAATACTTAACCAAAAAAACTCCTGGAACTAATATGTGATTATAACAAGTTTGCAAGATACAAGGTTAAATATGAAAGTCAATTGCTTTCCTATATACCAGCAATAAGGAAGAAGAATTTAAAATAAAAAATATAATACCATTTACATTAGCATCTCAAAAAATGAAATACCTAAGTATAAATTTAACAAAATATGTACAAGATCTACAGGAGGAAAATTACAAAACACTCATGAAAGAACTCAAAGAACTAAACAAAAGAAATATCTTGTGTTCATGGATAGGAAGTCTCAATATTGTCAGTTCTTGCCAAATTCAGCTATTGATTCAATGCAGTTCCAATCAAAATCTCAGCAAGTAATTTTGCATATTTCAACAAACCAATTCTAAGGTTTCATGGAGAGACAAAAGACCCAGAACAGCAACACAATATTGAAGGAGAACCAAGCTGTATGACTAACACTACCCAACTTCAAGCTGTAGTGATCAAGACAGTGTGGTATTAGGAAAAGAATACACAAATAGATCAATGGAGCAAAATAAAGGGCCCCAAAATAAACCCATATAAATACAGTCAACTGATCCTTGACAAAAGATAAAAGGCAATTAAATGGAGAAAGGATGGTCTTTCAGCAAATGGTGTTAAAACTGGCCACCCTTGAGCAAAAAAAGCAAAAACAAAAACAAAAAAGCCCCCACTTAATCTAGATAGACCTTACACCTTTCACAAAATTGATTCAAGATGGTGGCATGAGAGGTGAGACAGAATTCCTCCCAAAACCACGGAGAGTATGAAAATGTAGTTAATTGATAGAACTAAACCAAAAACAACAACAAGAAAGAAGGCTGAACCAGACTGCACACAGACCTCACCAACAGAGCAGACCTCACGAAACAGGGCACCAGCTCCACTCCCCTATGACCCCCAAACTCACTCCAGGGGCTGAGCAGCTACAGAAACTGGAGCTTCTGGGTGCTAGTGGGCACCACACAGAAATATGAAATGTCAAAAGAACATGGTTCATACCAAAATCTCACAAACCTCAGAAAAGGGAACAAGTGAAACTGAACTCACCAATCCACCTGAAAGAGAGTTCAAAATAAAAATCATAAACATGCTTATGGAGGTACAGAAAAATATTGAAGAATTCAGGAACAAATTTAAGTTGGAGATTTAATCATTAAGAAATTCGATATCTGAAATGAAACATATAATGGAGGGATTTAAGAGTAGATTAGATGTAGGGGAAGGGATGGTAAATGGAATAGAAATTAGAGAAGAGGAATACAAAGAAGCTGAGGCACAAAGAGAAAAAAGAAACTGTAAGAATGAAAGAATATTGAGAGAATTGTGTGATGAATCCAAACGGAACAATATTCATATTATACGGGTATCAGAAGAAGAAGAGAGAGAAAAAGGGATAGAAAGTGTCTTTGAAGAAATAATCACTGAAAACTTCCCCAATCTGGGGAAGGAGATAGTCTCTCAAGACATGGAGGTGCACAGATCTCCCAACACAAGGGACCCAAGGAAAACAACATCAAGACATATAACTAAAATGGCAAAGATCAAGGATAAAGACAGACTTTTAAAAGCAGCTAGAGAGAGAAAAAGATCACATATAAGGGAAAACCCATAAGGCTATCATCAAACTTCTCAACAGAAACCTTACATGCCAGAAGGGAGTGGCAAGATATACTTAATGCAATGAAGCAGAAGGGCCTAGAACCAAGAATACTATACCCGGCAAGGTTATCATTTAAATTTGAAGGAGGGATTAAACAATTTCAGGTAAGAAAAAGTTGAGAGAATTTACCTCCCACAAACCACCTCTACAGTGCATTTTGGAGGGACTCCTATACAAGGAAGTGTTCCTAAGGCTAAATATATGTCACCCAAGGGACAGACAAAGAGTACAGAATATGATTCATAACATACAAAGAATGGAGGAGGAAGAAGAAGGAGGAAAAAATAAAGGAGAACCTTCAGGTTGTGTTTGTAATAGCACACAAAGTGAGTTAAATTAGACTGTTAGATAGTAAGGGAATTACCCTTGCAACTTTGATAACCACGAATCTAAAGCCTGCAATGGTAATAAGTACATACCTATTGATAATCACCCTAAATGCAAATGGTCTGAATGCAACAATCAAAAGACATAAAGTCACTGAATGGATTAAAAAATAAGACCCGTTTATATGCTGCCTACAAGAGACTCACATCAAATCCAAAGACATACACAGACTGAAAGTAAAGGGATAGAAAAAGACATTACATGCAAGTAAGAGGGAGAAAAAAACAGGAGCTGCAGTACTTGTATCAGACAAAATAGGCTTCAAAACAAAGAAAGTAACAAGAGAAAAAGAAGGACATTACATAATGATAAAGGGGACAATCCAACAAGAGGATATAACTGATATAAATATCCATACACCCAACACAGAATCACCTACATATGTGAAACAAATACTAACAGAATTAAAGGGGGAAATACAATACAATGTATTCATTCTAGGAAACTTCAACTCACCACTCACTCCAAAGGACAGATCAACCAGAGAGAAAATAAGTAAAGAAACAGATGCACTGAACAACGTATTAGAACAAATGGACCTAAAGGACATCTACAGAACACTCCATCCAAAAGCAACAGAATACACATTCTTCTCAAGTGCACATGGAACATTTTCAAGAATAGATCATATACTAGGCCACAAAAAGAACCTCAGTAAATTAAAAAAGACTGAAATTGTACCAACCAGCTTCTCAGATCACAAAGGTATGAAACTAGAAATAAATTACACAAAGAAAATGAAAAAGCCCACAAACACATGGAGGCTTAAAAAAATGCTCCTAAATAATCAATGGATCAATGATCAAATAAAAACAGAGATCAAGCAATGTATGGAGACAAATGACAACAATGATTCAACACAAAATCAGTGGGACACAGCGAAGGCTGTGCTAAGAGGGAAATATATTGCAATACAGGCCTACCTCAAGAAAGAAGAACAATCTCAAATGAACAGTCTAAACTCAGAATTAATTAAACTAGAAAATGAAGAACAAATGAGGCCCAAAGTCAGTAGAAGGAGGGACATAATAAAGATTAAAGCAGAAATAGAGAAGAATTAAAAAAATAGAAAAAATTAATGAAAGTACAAGCTGGTTCTTCGAGAAAATAAACAAAATAGATAAACTAGCCAGACTAATCAAGAAATAAAGAGAGTCTACACACATAAACAGAATCACAAATCAGAAAGGAAAAATCACTACGGACACCATAGAAATACAAAGAATTATGAGAGAATACTATGAAAAATTATATGATAACAAACAGAATAACCAAGAAAAAATGGACAACTTTCTAGAAAAATATCAACCTTCCAAGGCTGACCTAGAAAGAAACAGAAAATTTGAGTAGACCAATTACCAGCAAAGAAATTGAATTGGTAATCAAAAAAACTACCTAAGAACAAAACTCCTGGACAAGATGGTTTCAGTGCTGAATTTCATCAAACATTTAGTGAAGACCTAATACCCATCCTCCTTAAAGTTTTCCAAATAGTAGAAGAGGAGGGAATACTCCCAAACTCATTCTACGAGGCCAACATCACTCTAATACCAAAACCAGGCAAAGATACCACAAAAAATGAAAATTACAGACCAATATCCCTGATGAACATAGATGCAAAAATACTCAACAAAACATTTGCAAACTGAATTCAAAAATACATCAAAAAGATCCTCCATCATGATCAAGTAGGATTCATCCAAGAGATGCAAGGATGGTACAACATTCAAAAATCCATCAACATCATCCACCACATCAACAAAAAGGACAAAAACCACATGATCATCTCCATAGATGCTGAAAAAGCATTTGACAAAATTCAACATCCATTCGTGATAAAAACTCTCAACAAAATGGCTACAGAGGGCAAGTACCTCAACATAATCAAGGTCATACATATGATAAACCCACAACCAACATTATACTTAACAGTGAGAAGCTGAAAGTTATTCCTTTAAGATCGGGAATAAGACAAGGATGCCCACTCTCCCCACTTTTATTCAACATAATTCTGGAGGTCCTAGCCATGCCAATCAGACAACGCAAAGAAATAAAAGGCACCCAGATAGGAAAGGAAGAAGTCAAACTGTCCCTGTTTGCAGATGACATGATATTGTACATAAAAAGCCCTAAAGAATCCACTCCAAAATTATTATATCTAATATCTGAATTCAGCAGTTTGAGGATACAAAATTAATACAGAGAAATCTGTTGCATTCCTATACACTAATGATGAACTAGCAAAAAGAGAAATCAGCATAACAATTCCATTCACAATTGCATCAAAAAGAATAAAATACTTAGGAATAAACCTAACCAAGGAAGTGAAAGAACTATACCCTGAAAACTACGGGACACTATTAAGAGAAATTAAACAGGACACCAATAAATGGAAATTCACCTCATGCTTTTGGCTAGGAAGAATTAATATTGTCAAAATGGCCATCTTGCCTAAAGCAATCTACAGATTCAAAGCAATCCCTATCAAAAGACCAACAGCATTCTTCAATGAACAAGCGCAAATAGTTCTAAAATTCATATGGAATGACAAAAGACTCTGAATAGCCAAAACAATCCTGAGAAGGAAGAATAAAGCAGGTGGAATTACGCTCCCTGACTTCAAGCTATACTACAAAGCCACAGTAATCAAGACAATTTGGTGCTGGCACAACAACAGACCCATAGACCAGTGGAACATAATAGAGAGTCCAGACATAAACTCAAGCATATATGGTCAATTAATATATGATAAAGGAGTCAGGGATATACAACTGGGAAAAGACAGCCTCTTCAACAGCTGGTGTTGGCAAAACCCAACAGTTACATGTAAGAGAATGAAACTGGATTATTTCCTAACCGTGTACACAAAAGTAAACTCAAAATGGATCAAAGACCTGAATGTAAGTCATGAAATCATAGAACTTTTAGAAAAAAGCATAGGCAAATATCTCTTGGAAATAAACATGAGCAACTTCTTTATGAACATATCTCCCTGGGCAAGGGAAACAAAAGCAAAAATGAACAAGTGGGATTATATCAAACTAAAAAGGTTCTGTACAGCAGAGTATACCATCAGTAGAACAAAAAGACATCCTACACTATGGGAGAATATATTCATAAATGACATATCTGATAAGGGGTTGACATCCAAATTATATAAAGAGCTCATGCACCTCAACAAACAAAAAGCAAATAAGCCAATTAAAAAATGGGCAGAGTAGCTTAACAGACAGTTCTCCAAAGAAGAAATTCAGATGGCCAACAGACACATGAAAAGATGGTCCACATCGCTAGTCATCAGAGAAATGCAAATTAAAACCACAATGAAATACCACCTCACACCAGTTAGGATAGCCAACATCCAGAAGACAAACAACAACAAATGCTGGTGAGGTTGTGGAGAAAGGGGAACCCTCCTACACTGCTGGTGGGAATGTAAACTAGTTCAACCATTGCAGAAAGCAGTATGGAGGTTCCTCAAAAAACTCAAAATAGAAATACCATTTGATCCTGGAGTTTCACTCCTAGGAACTGACCCTAAGAATGCAGCACTCCAGTTTGAAAAAGACAGATGCACCCCTATGTTTATCGCCGCACTATTTACAATAGCCAGGAAATGGAAGCAACCTAAGTGTCCATCAGTAGATGAATAGATAAAGAAGATGTGGTACATAGACACAATGGAATATTATTCAGCCATAAGAAGAAAACAAATCCTACCATGTGCAACAACACAGATGGAGCTAGAGGGTATTATGCTCAGTGAAGTAAGCCAGGCAGAGAAAGACAAGTATCAAATGATTTCACTCATCTGTGGAGTATAAGAACAAAGAAAAAAATGAAGAAACAAAACAGCAGCAGATTCACAGAACTCAAGACTGGACTAAGAGTTACCAAAGGGAAAGGGACTGGGGAGGGTGGGTGGGAAGGGAGGGATAAGGGGGAAAATGAGGCATTACAATTAGCACACATAATGTAGTGGGGGGACATGGGAAAGGCAGTATACACCGAGAAGACAAGTAATGATTGTATAGCATCTTAGTTCACTGATGGATAGTGACTGTAATAGGGTATGTGAGAGGGGTCTTGATAATGGGGGGAGTCTACTAACCATAATGTTGTTCAAGTAATTGCAAATTAATGATATCAAAATAAAAAATTTTAAAAAATGGATCACAGACCTAAATGTAAAATGCAAAAATATAAACCTACTAGAGGATAACATAGGAGAAATCCTAAGAGACCTTGGGTATAGTGATGAACTTTTAGATACAACACCAAATACATGACCCATGATAGAAAAAATAAGTTGAACTTCATTAGTTAAAAGCTTCTGCTCTGTGAAAGATAGTCAAAAGAATGAAATGACAAGACATAGACTGAGAGAAAAATATGCAAACAACACATCTGAGAAATGACTATTATGTAAAATATACAAAGAACTCCTAAAATTCAACAGTGATAACAAATGACCCAATTAAAAAATGGGCCAAAAACCTTAACAGACATTTCACGAAAGAAGATATACAGATGGCAAATGAGCATTTGAAAAGATGCTCTATATCATATGTCAGAAGGGAAATGTAAATTAAAACGAGATAGCACTGTACAGCTATTAGAATGGCCAAAATGCAGAACACTTAGATAGCAAATGCTGATGAGGATGTGGAGCTGTTGTGAATGCAAAATGGTAGTGCCACTTTGGAAGAAAGTCTGGCAGTTTCTTACAATGCTAAATGTACTCTTAGCATATGACCCAGCAATAATGCTCCTTGGTATTTACCCAAATAAGCTGAAAACTTATGTCTGCTGCACAAAATCCTGCAATTGGATGTTTACAGCGGCTTTATTCGTAACTGCCAAAACTTGG
Organism: Manis javanica; assembly: GCF_040802235.1. Classification (NCBI taxonomy): domain Eukaryota; kingdom Metazoa; phylum Chordata; class Mammalia; order Pholidota; family Manidae; genus Manis; species Manis javanica. The sequence goes on from NC_133174.1 coordinate 64,708,460, forward strand.
AAGCAACCAAGATGTCCTTCAGTAAATGAATGGATAAACAATCTCTAGTACATCCAGACAATGGAATATTATTCAGCACTAAAAGAAAAATGAGCTCTCAAGCCATTAAAAGACATGGAGGAACTTTAAACACACATTACTAAGTGAAAGAAGTCAACCAAGAAAATCTACATATTGTATGACTCCAACTATAACATTTCAGAAAAGGCAAAACTATGGAGAGAGTAAAACAAACAGTGGTTACCAAGGGTTATGGGGAAGGGATGAACTGGCAAAATATGGAGGTTTTTTAGGGTAGTGAAAAGTTCTTATGATACCATACAGATGGTATCATACATGGTACACATGTCATTATACATTTGTCCAAACCAGTAGAATGTGCAAGAGCAAACTGTACTGTCAACTATGTACTTTGGGTGATTATAATGTGTTAATGACGGTTCATCAACTGTTAACAAATGTACCCATCTGGTGGGGGATGTTGATAAGGGGAATATTATCCATGTGTGGGCAGCTACCTCTCAATTCAGTTGTGAACCTTAAGCGGCTCTAAAGAACTAGTCTTAATTTTAAGAGAATACAGGTGACAGAGGTCATGATTGATAGAGCTCTGGGGTATGGGATCCAGGGCACAGGAAAAGGATTAAGCTTTGAACAAGAAGAATGAGCTTTTACAATAAAAGAAACAAGGGGGTAAAGACAGGTACCTAGCTCTAAGAACTTCAATATTACATAATGGTAGCATAATGGTGGGATTCACATTGTGACTTTAAAAGTTATGAGATAAATTCTACATTTAAAGTGGTTAAAATGGTAATTTTTTATTATATATATTTTACCACACCAAAAAAGTACATAAAACCTACTTGATCACTACCCAATTTACATATTCTTATAGGTTAGCCTTGATCATCGTATTTCACAGTTAGCTCAAATTTAGTTTTTATCTAACTACTCTAGATCTTGCACGAGGCCAATCCTATTTAACTTTTTGTGGCCATTGAAGAAGATGTATTCCATTTTATCCATATTTTCGCTATTCCCACTTAACAGAATAAACCAAAGGTCTTACCATCTGAAATACATCGGAGCCTTCATCAAAATCCACCATAGCAAAAAATATCCTGTTGGTAAATGCACTGGAGTATCGCCAGGAATTTGCCAGGATCTGGAATTCTTCATCAGCTTGTCTGGATACAATCAGGTTTGTGAAAATAACATATAAAACATTTTAAAAAGCAATCTAGTTTATCAGCAGTAAAACAGAGCCAAAGAAGCAAAAGCAGTTTTCTAATAGAGGAAATATAAAAAAGAGAGAGCAAGACAAGCAAGTCAAGCTCTGCTGACAGGATTAGGACAAATCCTTGGAAACAGTGACATTATTTGGGGATAAAAAAACTTTATCCCAAGTGCTGGAGATTTCAACAGAAAGTAGTAACTGCCTGACTCCCCTTCATACTTTGTGCCTTTTCTTATCTCAAAGCTTGTCAGTAGTCACTGGAAAAATCCAGGTGTCTCTACAACCTTGCCAACATTTGTTGTTGTTTGTCTTTTCGATGATGGCGATCCTTACTGGTGTGAGGTGATATCTCATTGTGGTTTAAATTTGCATTTCTCTGATGATTAGCGATGTGGAGCATCTTTTCATGTGCCTGTTGGCCATCTGGATTTCTTCTTTAGAGAACTGTCTGTTCCACTCCTCTGCCCATTTTTTAATTGGATTATTTCCTTTTTGTTTGTTCAGGCGTGTGAGCTCTTTATATATTTTGGATGTCTATCCTTTATTGGATCTGTCATTTATGAATATGTTCTCCCATACTGTATGATACCTTTTTGTTCTATTGATGGTGTCTTTGCTGTACAAAAGCTTTTTAGCTTGATATAGTCCCATTTGTTCACTTTTGCCTGTTTCCCTTGCCCAGGGAGATATGTTTATGAAGAAGTCACTCATGTTTATGTCCATGAGATTTTTGCCTATGTTTTTTTCTAAGAGTTTTATGGTTTCATGACTTATATTCAGGTCTTTGATCCATTTAGAGTTTACTTTTGTGTATGGGGTTAGACAGTGATCCAGTTTCATTCTCTTACATGTAGCTGTCCAGTTTTGCGAGCACCATCTGTTGAAGAGACTGTCATTTCCCCACTGTATGTCCATGGCCCCTTTATCAAATATTAGTTGATCATATATGTTTGGGTTAATGTTTGGAGTCTCTATTCTGCTCCATTGGTCTGTGGCTCTGTTCTTGTGCCAGTACCAAATTGTCTTGATTACTGTGGCTTTGTAGTAGACCTTGAAGTTGGGGAGTGAGATCCCCCTCACTTTATTCTTCCTTCTCAAGATTGAATTAGCTATTTGGGGTCTTTGGTGTTTCCATATGAATTTTCAGACTATTTGTTCCAGTTCATTGAAGAAAGCTGTTGGTAATTCGATAGGGATTGCATCGAATCTGTAAATTGATTTGGGCAGGATGGCCGTTTTGACAATATTAATTCTTCCTAGTCAAGAGCATGGGATGAGTTTCCATTTGTTAGTGTCCTTTTTAATTTCTCTTAAGAATGTCTTGTAGTTTTCATGGTACAGGTCTTCCACTTCCTTGGTTAGGTTTATTCCTAGGTATTTTATTCTTTTTGATGCAATGGTGAATGGAATTGTTTTCCCGATTTCTCTTTCTATTAGCTCATTGTTAGTGTATAGGAAAGCCACAGATTTCTGGGTGTTAATTTTGTATCGTGAAACTTTGCTGAATTCCGATATTAGTTCTAGTAGTTTTGGAGTGGAGTCTTTAGGATATTTTATGTACTATATCATGTCATCTGCAAATAGTGACAGTTTGACTTCTTCCTTACCAATCTGGATTCCTTGTATTTCTTTGTTTTGTCTGATTGCCGTGGCTAGGACCTCCAGTAACATGTTGAATAAAAGTGGGGAGACTGGGCATCCCTGTCTTGTTCCCAATCTCAGAGGAAAACCTTTCAGACTCTCGCTGTTTAGTATGATGTTAGCTGTGGGTTTATCATATTTGGCCTTTATTATGTTGAGGCACTTGCCCTCTATGCCCATTTTGTTGAGAGTTTTTCTCATAAACGGATGTTGAATTTTGTTGAATGCTTTTTCAGCATCTATGGAGATGATCATGTGGTTTTTGTCCTTCTTTTTGTTGATGTGGTGGATGATGTTGATGGATTTTCAAATGTTGTACCATCATTGCATCCCTGGGATGAATCCTACTTGGTCATAGTGTATGATCCTTTTTGTGTATTTTTGAATTTGGTTTGCTAATATTTTGTTGAGTTTTTTTGCATCTACGTTCATCAGGGATATTGGTCTGTAGTTTTCTCTTTTGGTTGGGTCTTTGCCTGGTTTTGGTATTAGGGTGATGTTGGCTTCGTAGAATGAGTTTGGGAGTATTCCCTCCTCTTCTATTTTTTGGAAAACTTTAAGGAGAATGGGTATTATGTCTTCTCTGTATGTCTGATAAAATTCCGAGGTAAATCCATCTGGCCCAGGGGTTTTGCTCTTGGGTAGTTTTTTGATTACCACTTCAATTTTGTTGCTGGTAATTGGTGTGTTTAGATTTTCTGTTTCTTTCTGGGTCAGTCTTGGAAGGTTGTATTTTTCTAGGAAATTGTCCATTTCTCCTAGGTTTTCCAGCTTGTTAGCATATAGGTTTTCATAGTATTCTGTAATAATTCTTTGTATTTCTGTGGGGTCTGTCCTGATTTTTCTTTTCTCATTTCTGATTCTGTTGATGTGTTGACTCTCTTTCTTTTAATAAGTCTGGCTAGACGCTTATCGATTTTGTTTATTTTCTCCAAGAACCAGCTCTTCGCTTCATTGATTTTTTCTATTGTTCTTTTCTTCTCAATTTTATTTATTTCTTCTCTGATCTTTATTATGTTCCTCCGTCTGCCGACCTTAGGCCTCATTTGTTCTTCTTTTTCCAATTTTGGTAATTGTGACATTAGACTATTCATTTGGGATTGTTTTTCCTTCTTTAAATATGCCTGGATTGCTATATACTTTCCTCTTAGGACTGCTTTTGCTGCATCCCACAGAAGTTGGGGTTTTGTGCTGTTGTTGTCATTTGTTTCCATATATTGCTGGATCTCCATTTTAATTTAGTCATTGATCCATTGATTATTTAAGAGCATGTTGTTCAGCCTCCGTGTGTTTGTGAGCCTTTTTCTTTCTTTGTACAATTTATTTCTAGTTTTTTATATTTGTGGTCTGTAAAGTTGGTTGGTAGGATTTCAATCTTTTGGAATTTATTGAGGCTCTTTTTGTGGCCTAGTATGTGGTCTATTCTGGAGAATGCTCCATGTGCACTTGAGAAGAATGTGTATCCTGTTGCTTTTGGATGTACAGTTCTATAGATGTCTATTAGGTCCATCTGTTCAGTGCCTCTGTGTTCTGACTTATTTTCTGTCTGGTGGATCTGTCCTTTGGAGTGAGTGGCGTGTTAAAGTCTCCCAAAATGAATGCATTGCATTCTATTTCCTTCTTTAATTCTGTTAGTATTTGTTTCACATATGTTGGTGTTCCTGTATTGGGTGCATATATGTTTATAATGGTTATATCCTTTTGTTGGACTGAGCCCTTTATCATTATGTAATGTCCTTTATCTCTTGTTACTTTCTTTGTTTTGAAGTCTATTTTGTCTGATACTAGTATTGCAACACCTGCTTTTTTCTCCCTGTTGTTTGCATGAAATATCTTTTTCCATCCCTTGACTTTTAGTCTGTGCATGTCTTTGCGTTTGAGGTGAGTCTCTTGTAAGCAGCATATTGATGGGTCTTGCTTTTTTATCCATTCTATTACTCTGTGTCTTTTGATTGCTGCATTCAGTCCATTTACATTTAGGGTGATTATTGAAAGATATGTACTTATTGCCATTGCAGGCTTTAGATTCGTGGTTACCAAAGGTTCAAGGTTAGCTTCTTCACTACCTTACTGTCTAACTTAACTCGCTTATTGAGCTATTGTAAACACAGTTTGATGATTATTTCTCTCCCTTCTTATTTCTCCTCCTCCATTCTTCATATGTTGGGTGTTTTGTTTTGTGCTCTTTTCTGTCCCTTTAAGACTTTCAAAAAGCACTTGCTTTTCTTTGTCCCAGGGGCGCTGGCTGTGGGGACCTGCTCACATATCTTAGTGTCCTGTTTCCCTAGTTTCCAGCACCTCATGCATGCACTGTGTCTGCATTCTAGTGCGGATGGCTAGGGCTGGCTGTTTAGCAGTCCTGGGCTCCCTCTCACTCCCTGCTACGACTCCACTCCTCCCGCCGGGAGTTGGGGTGAGGTATGCTTGGGTCCTGACGGGCCGCAGCTTGTATATTACCCCCTTCGCCATGCGCTGGTTTCTCGCAGGTGTGGATGTAGTCTGGCTGTTGTCTTGTGTCTTCTGGTCTCTCTTTTAGGAAGAGTTGTATTTGTTGTATTTTTTAAAATATATGTGGTTTTCGGAGGAGATTTCCGCTGCTCTATACACACTGCCATCTTGGCTCCCCCCTCCTGTCTCTACAATTTTTAATACCCTAAATTATTTCTAAGACACGGCTGAAGTATTTTCCCAGATAAAGTAGGCTATAATATTAATTTGTTAAAAAATCTTAACTGCTAATAATGCTTAGTAAATAAAAAGTCAGATGAATTATTAGGGTGAAAGATAAGAAGAATGGGGAATTGAGATTAACTGAAACCTCAAGTCAAGTTTGACTTTTCCCTAATCACCCACATGCTTTCAGTTTTGCAGATCAGAGAATTCTTCATTTGTGATAATCTTTTAACTCCATCCCTTTCCATTTATTTTCTTTGCCATCATCTAAAGTCAGATCCTTAATATCTGGTATTAGATTATTAAAATACTTCAGTTTCTCTTCCTCCAATTCTTCTTACACTGTAATGAACATCAGTTTTCTTAAATTACTACTTTCCTGAAAGTTTTACTCTTCTCAGAAACCAATGTTGCATTTCTATTATTTTCAAAACATAGCTCTTTCACTGATTATTCAGGGTTCTTTATCATCTAGTTCCAAGTAATGTATCTAATTTTTATGCAGCTGTATTAGTAATGAGTCTCAAACAGGATTTTATAATTCCAGCACTTTATTTACTCCTATTTCTGTACCCTTGCACACATCGTTGCTTCTAACCAGAATATCTTACCTTTAAATCTGATATATCTGTCTAGCCCTCATACAAGTCCTATGTTCCCTATTATGCCAAGCCTAACCACTCCTGTTACAGTTCTCCCTGAAATTTTGCAGTATTTGTTACGTACACAGTTCATTGGTACTTAATCATATACTGCCTTTATATTGTCAGCTAAATTTTCATACGTGGAACTCATTTCCCTAGACAGGTAATAAGGGTAGGGCATCTGTTATACCTCTCATCCTGATAGCACCAAATATATAGCATTGCACACATTTTTGGCGCTTAATTTTTACTTTTTGAATGAGCTTGTGGTAATGTGAGTTCATTTTAAATTTGGTCTTGTACAAAGTAAGATATTTATAAAAACTTCAGTTAATAAGAATTCCATTAGTTTGTACTTAATACAGAATTATGAAGGATTTTATGTTTGTTCCCCAAAACTTTTGTATACACTTGATTGCTACTGAGTAGACTTACTGAATTATGAATTCTAGATTTTAAGCTTATTCATAATTAATATCTATTATTATTTTTCCTTCTTCTATTTATTTTTAATTTATATTCAGCACCCCCACCCCTAGAAATAAGTACTCTAGGACCAAATACCTTAACTATCTCCTACCTCTCGGGAGAAAATCCTTTAAGTTAGCAAGGGTAGGGGTAGCATAACAACACATTACTCTGAAAGAAAGCTGTCTATTCCTTCACATGGGCCCAGGCTATTAGAATTTAGAAATCCACCAAGATTTTACTAAATTAGTTCTTTACAGGGTAGCTTTGTCATTTCATTTATAATGAATGCCCAGATCACACACAAGTTAAAAAGCACCAAAAAGCAAAACCTATTTTATTTTTTAGTATCCACTATTTTTAATTATCCAGTGCTTTTGTTTAAATATCAACCTTTATTCCTAAGGTCATTCAGAAACAGTAAAATAAAATCAATAAACATTTGTTTGATGAAAGTTTAAGTGAGATTAGCTTCCATTTCCACAGTTTACAATCACTACAAAGTACTCTTGAAAAAAGAAAAATCTCTGTATCATGCATCTTTATTTTCTAAAAACGTTCTCTAGTAATTTGAAATTTGGATATAGCCACCATTACTGCATTAATAAATATATCTAGCTTTGGGTAGACCACTTAAAATTTTGGAACCTGTTTCTTTGAAAAATGAGAGAATATTCACTTTACCTACCTTCTGGTGTAATTGCGATACAACAAGAGTAGGAAGTTGAAGGTACTTACAAATAAAGCACTACATCAATGCTATTGGCATACATTTATATTAAGTTGATAATTTATAAGATGATTATTAGATTTTTAAGTCATTCCTATGACAGCTACCATAATGCTTTATCCTTCCTCTGTTTTTATCCATTAATATGGACAACCAAGAAATTATTGTAAAAGAGCAGTAGAAGTGTATGTTACTACAGACACCAAAATACACACATTGTTTATGCACCCACTGAACTAATTTAGTTATTCTGGGATTGAAAAATGGTTAAAATCTTATGAGTTATTTAATTTTAAAGTGTAGTTGAAAGTTCATACTTGCACACAACACATTGTCTATGAAGCTGGAGAGCAGTGAACATGACAATAACAGAGTAGTTTCTTGGTGGAGCTTTAACAAGGCGACGGAATTTGTCTCCATTCATTCTTATTACAGGTCTTTTATGGGTCCATTCCATCAGCTGACTAACCTTTTCAGATAACACCACCTAGAAAAGACAAACAGAGCACACTGTTTGTTAATACTTTCAGCTGGGTATTTAAAGCTCCTAGTTAACAGTTCCTCTTAACTAGGAACGTACTTAAAACCAAGACTAACAGGAAGAGAGGTACACAGAAAAATGTGAGATCTAAAAATAAAATTTGGTAATTGGGCCTGATGATGATAATTATTCTTAAAATATTATTTCATGATGTGATTTAATGAGCCACTACACTTTTTATTTACTAATAAACAAAATAATATAAAATCATAAAGCTTTTCATTTGCCAAAGATGCCAAAGAATGTTGACTCAAACCTGCCAGCTAGTTTTATGTAGGATTTGCTTCTCAAAAAAAAAAGAAAAAAAAACTACACCTACAAAGAAATTAGCTAGTAAAAACAATCTTGAAAAGAAATAATAATGTTGGAATAACCACTCTGCCTGATTTTAAGGTTTACTATATAGCTACAGTAAGCAAGGCAGGGTGGTTCTGATGAACAGATAGACACATAGATCAATGGAAGAGAAACAAGAACCCAGAAATAGACCTACAAATGTATAGCCAACTGATTTGTCACAGAAGTGCAAAAACAAATCAACAGAAGAAAGATAGCCTTTTCAACAAATGGTGCTGTAGCAACTGGATCCATAGTCAAGAATATGAAATTTGTACTAAACTTCCCACCTTATAGAAAACTAACAAAATGTATAACATACTTAAATGTAAAAATGAAAATTATAAAAATTTTAGGGAAAAAAAGTAGGAGAAAATGTTCAGGATAAGGGTTCTTAGAGCTGACACCAAAAAGATGATTCTTTTATTTTTTTAAATTTTATTTATTTATTAAGGTAACATTGATATACACTCTTATGAAGGCTTCACAAGAAAAATAATGTGGTTACTACATTCACCCTTATTGTTGAGTCTGCCCTATACCCCATTGCAGTCACTGTCCATCAGTGTAGTAGGACCACAGAGTCCCTACTTGTCTTCTCTGTGCTACACTGTCTTCCCTGTGACCCCACACACACTATGTGCACTAACCATGATACTCCACAATCCCCTTCTCCCTCCCTCCCCACCTGCCCTCCCCCACTCCTCCCCTTTGGTAACCAATAGTCCCTTATTGGAGTCTGCGAGTCGGGTGCTATTTCATTCCTTCAGTTTTGCTTCGTTGTTATACTCCACAAATGAGGGAAATCATTTGGTATTTTTTTCTCTGCCTGACTTATTTTACTGAGCATAATACCCTCTAGATCCATCCATGTTGTTGCAAATGGTAGGATTTGTTTCTTTTTATGGCTGAAGAGTATTCTATTGTGTCTATGTACCACATCTTCTTTATCCATTCATCTACTGATGGACACTTAGGTTGCTTCCATGTCTTGGATATTGTAAATAGTGCTGCAATAAACATAGGGGTGCATATGTCTTTTTGAATCTGAGAAGTTGAAAAACATGATTCTTAAAGAGAAAACTGTTGATAAAGTGGACCTCATCAAAATTAAAAACTTTTGTTCTGTTAAAGACCCTGTTACAAAGATGGAAAGACAAGCTACAGAGTGGGAGAAAATATTTTCAAACCTCATATCTAACAAAGGATTAGCAACTAGAATATGTATTTTTAACTATCAAATCTCAACAATGAAGAAAACACAAACAACTCAATTAGAAAATGAGCAAAAGATATGCAGAAACATTTTATCAATGGCAATCTATAGATGGCAAACAGATGAAAAGATACTCAACATCATTAGCTGTTACGGAAATGCAAGTTCAGAGCACAATGCAGTATCACTACATACCTGTTACCAAAATAAAATAGTAACAATACGGAATGTTGGTGAGGATGTAGAGAAATTGGGTCTCTCATGCACTGCTGGTGGGAATGTACTATGGTACAGCACCTCTGGAAAACAGTTTGGCATTTTCTTAAAAAATCAAGCAACTAACCATACACTAACTATATAATCCAGCAATTGCACTCCCAAACATTTATACCAGAGAAATGAAAATTTACATCTATACAAAGAGAGCTACATTTTGTTTGTTTCTTTTTAATAGCCAGTCATCATGAGGCAATGGAAGAGAAGCATGGTGGTTCAACAACAATTTCAGTTTGAAATTAAAAGCAATCATAATTATTTATCCTTCCCCTTATCTCCACCCTTATGCTCAAACTTTACAAGAGTAGTAAAAAGACAGAAGGGATAAAAAAGAACTGAAGATAAGAATTTTAATGCAGAGTTAATGCTAATTTATAGGTTTTTTTTTTTACAGGGATATACTTATTAAGGCCTGGGAAATTATGGAGTGGTTCATTATTCAGAAGCATTTGACCAGTCATATTTCCCACTACTTACATTAAAATTTAGTCAAGGCACTGCTGTTCCAACTTTAAAAACAGTTCCCTCCCATTAAATTCAATCAGAGAACAGATGTAAGGATGTGCCTTTTCACTTTGGAAGTGAATGATGAACCTACTAGAGAGACAGCAGTCTTTGAAAGACAGCTGCCAGTAATACAAATGAGTTACCTCAGACTTAGGCTAAGAAAAAGTAATCCCTAGAACCAGTAAGAATAGCTTCTGTGGCTTTAGTCACCTCAACAATATTCTCAAAGAATGCATGTCCATTGGGTTGTAACTGAGCGACCCTAAATAGTTTTCATAAATGGTCAAGGATCAAGAACACGAGCATATTAAAATCCCCACCTCTGCTAAATGTTTCACACTTTTTCCCTGTATTCTAGCACTTACCATTCTAAGACACTTTGACATGTTTCCTTTTCTAGACTAGTAGCTACTAAAGAGCAGACACACACAGTACTTCACCATATAGTAGGCATTCAGGAGTGTACAAAATTTCTGTGTAATGGAACCCAGCTGCTAATGGATTCATTTGCATACATTAGATAAGGAAGAAAAGATGATTACACATATAAACATTTACATGGAAATGGAACTTGTTTTTACCTTCAGGAAGGGAATAGTAACATAGATTCTACAAATGTATAACTTACCTTTAAAGCATGCCTTAACTCAGCCAATACTGAAAAAAATTTTATTTCCTGACTACATCTCTATAAATGACAGAGAAAGATGGCATAAAAATTAGTTTTGTAGCAGATACAAATTCCAGTAAAAGCCACAAAATGAGTATGTCACACATGGAAAACTGAATATAGACTCTAAGCCCATGGAGAAATATACACTCTCAAAAGAGTGGTATAACAAATAGTTACAAGACTTGTGGAACAATGAGTGATACAAAATAAATAGACCACTGGTAAAGGCAGTGGAAGAGAGTGAACTAGAAGGCAGGCTGGATAAAGAGCAAGCAGCAGAAGCTGGTTGTTCATCTTTAGTAACTGTCAAGAGTAGGGAATATTTAAATTAAGGTATGCAGATTAAATTTATTCAGTTTGTCCAACAAAATTAATTATTATCCTATGATACAGCCTTAATGATTCTCACAGCTCGGAATATTTAAATGGAGAACAATTTAAAAACATGCATTCTATGTTTTAAAGCAGTCATTAATTTTGTTATACCTTCAGATTAAATTCAACAGTTACCAGTAAATTCAAACATGATTTCACTATTTTATTTGTCATGGCTACAGATTATTTTGGGGGCCATTTTAGAAAGAAAATGTAAAGCAGCAACAGCTATTGAAATAGTTTTAACTACTGTGTCGCATATTTGAAACTAATATAAGACTGTATATCAATGATACTTCAATAAATAATGAAAAAAGAAAGTTTTATGTAGTCTACCTCTATTTAATCACATAGATAAATGACCATTCCAACAAAACAAATGTATGCACTTTGAATCAGCTATAAATGTATGTGGTCTTAAACAATAAAGTCTTGAATAGACTTTTACAACCAGATCTACATAAAACATTTACAATATTCCTCTCCCTGTTTATTCACAGGGTGGAAAGACCAGATTTCTGGCTATTCAATCCCCAAACAATTTAGCAAGTAGAAATTAGCTCAAAGGAATTACAAATTCTCTTTAAAGCTCCTGTAAAATGGGATTATCATCTCAAAAAACTGCTTAATACAGAGGCAATCAGGTTACTTTTTGAATTCATTCATTTCCTTTAAACTGAAGACAGATCACAATAAAAGATGAACTAGTTTCAAACTTTTACAATAAAATGACATGAACATAGTCTGGAACATGATAATTAGAAGTTATAATACTATTCACAATGATCTAATGTTTTACTGTTGTTAATATTTTAGTGTATCTTAAAGTAAGCCTATCTTGAATTGATTTCATGGAGAAAATAGCAGCTACTATTTGGATTGCACTATATATATAAGGCAGCAACTTCTTATAGAGTATTTAATCCAATCCCCCAAACAACACTCTGAGGTAAACACTCTATTTTTATGGTCATTTAACTGTTGAGTAAACAGGATCTAAGAGGTTAAGTAACTTGCCTAAAGCACCACACTCAGTAAGACAGAGCTAGGATCCAGAACAGCCCAGGATCGTTCCAAACGAGTGTTTCTCAATAGCAGCACTCTGGACTGCTTCAGGCAGATAAACTGGTGTGGGCGCTGTCCTGCAGTTACAGGCTGCTGGGCGGCATCCCCGACCTCTACCCAGTAGATGCCAGTAGCACCCCTACCCTCAGCTGCTACCACAGCCAAAAAGGTCTCTAGACATTGCCAGGCAATTCTTGGAAAGCAAAATTCCCTCCTCTCTTGCTGAGAACCATAGTTATAAACTGAAAAGAATTTCCACAGTATAATTTAAGTTTTTACAATCTTACTATGTATTCAAAAAAATTGTTTTTATTTATTACTGGTCAGAACACAATATTAAAGCTTTGGTGGTAAAGCAAATCAAAACATTTACAGGGCAAGCCCTTAGTGTAATGGACAATAAACTTTCTAGCCTGGTCTTTCTCAAAGTGTGGCTGGTATAAAGGAGCCTGTTAAAAATGCAGACTTCCAGATTTCATCATCCAATAAATTTGGTTGAGTAGGTCCAGGATAGGTTCCAAGAACACACAATTTTTTTTTTGCTATGAATCCAGACCCCTCACCTCTTTTTTTTTTAAGTTAAAGTCTCATTGACTGACACTTTTAAGATGGTTTCAAGTACAGGACACAGTGGTTCAACAGTCTCCCATATTACCAAGTCCTCACCCCCTCCACTGCCACCACCATTATCAACATAATAATATGTTAATGAGTCATTAATTGAAGAACATAGAATTTTAACATGTACCTCAAATGATTCTTTATATACATTTAAGTTTGAGAATTACTGCTTTACATTCTAATTCTTACAGGTAGGGTCCACATGTTACTTAAATTTCTGTGCATGCTATGCATAGAAATTAAACTTTTAGCCATTCAGATGATAAACAGAGAAACACACCATTCCTAATAATAAACTACCACCTGATCTTCCTGGAATGGTTGAAGAATGTGATATATTCTAGTACCTCAAATACAACACCATATTAATTCCTAGACACTTCTTTCACTAGTCATCTTTTTTCTTCACTAGCATGTGATTTCATAAAGAAATTTATCTTTTCTTCACATTTGAGTCAAAAGTTTCCTTGATTGGAGTCAATCTCTAGTCCCAACGTTCTTCCTTAGGGTGCCTCTCATTCATTGTCAAGAGCCCAGTGGTTCTAAAAGATATGGCTCAGAAATAAAATTTTTTTCTATAGCCTTTACACTAAGTCCCACTATTCACCCTCCATATATTCTTTAATCTTCCAAAGTCAAACCCTTCAAAAGTTAGGGATTAAAATGTTACCTGTTCCCATCAGGTCTTTCTATTTACTCTTAACTACTTTAAAATTATTAGCAAGAACCACATTTTCCAAGGACTATAATACAGAAAAGTAAGAGGTTTATCAAGTTTATCTCAGCAACTCAAAAAAGCAACTGATTTGGAAACAACTCTTATTGCAAATACTTCTTCCACTAATAGTTTAAAAAAACATTATGAAAATGTATCCACCCAGTTTTTTATTTACATCGGATATATTTACTCAAAGCAAAATACAGGCTTACTATGGAAAAACATTAAATGTATATGCAAAGACTTTTTCCCTGTCTAGGAGCATATTATTTATATTCAGTGATTCAAATAAAACAAAAAGAGCTATAATATTTGTAATTAAAATATAATACCTACAGATTTAAGTAAGATTAAAGTCTTTCTCTTCCTTTGAAACTTCAACTTTGGTTAGTCTGGCCACAAAATAATCTCACTAACAGGAAGTCAATTAATATCTCTAATCATGTCATTAATAAACAAGTGATGAACATTTTAGGGCTTGCAAGGGATTAAAAGGGCCAAGAAAGGGCAGTGAGACAACAGTTTAATTTCATTCTACCTACTTGCATAATATTTACCTAAATTACCTCTAGCAAAGTAGATTAAGCCTTAACAACTACAAATTCTCCTACTATCACTGAACATATATGAAAATATCATATAGGAACCCTTTACCATTTAAAGCTAAAACCAGATCCTGCCATCAAGATTTCTTTTGAATTTCAGAAGTAGTAAAGCTAAGCATCACAAGTCTGAAGTCCTCTAAAATACACGCCCTTCCCCCAGCCCAAACTAATTTGATTGTGTCTGTGTTCTAGACCATCAGGGTTTATTATAATAATTCTTGATATTTTTAGCTTTCCTGATCATCTTCAGGTATTATTAAAATTAAATCCCTGGTTAAGTAATACATTTCCAACTCCATCCTTGAACTAGGAGTGAAACTGAACAGACCTGGAAACATAACTGGCAGTTAATGACTGAAAGGCAGCGAGCATAGGAGAGACCATTTCTAATCCTTAAATGCTATCTGTTCCATTCTCAGCTCACCTACTTAGTGGACAGGACTGAAATAATCCCACTGTCCCCTGTCCTTGATGTTTTATTTTTGGGGGGTGTCTCAATCTGTTTGTTTTACAACTACTACTGAGCCTTTGGTTCTTAGTAATGAGGTATATTCTAAAGAATTGCAGGGGTTTTGCACATGTGATACTGTTCATGTGTCAGCGTGCTCAAAGAAACATCAGAATGTAGGAGTTTTTCCAATAATAATAGCCTGTCTTGTTAAAATAGGCAGGTAACTCTATTTTCTAAATAATCTTCATAAAAACATTACAAAAAGATTAATTGAGAAAAAAAGTTTACTATCACAGGGGAACAAAATCATATTTTATTTTCTAATATTCATCTAGTGTCTTCTACATGCCAGGTACTGCATTAGGCACTTTACAGCCCTAATCTCATTTAATTTTCACAATACACAAAGAATTAGGTATTTTCTCATTTTCCTGACAAGGAAAATGAGACTCCGAGTAACTTGCTAAAGATCACTTGGGTTGAATTAACATACACGCTCTTCAAAATGTTTACAGAAATTTCTGGAAAACTGAAAAACGGGAGCAAAAAAACTATCTGCCATATAGCATTATTATGATCATTTCATAATGCTTCAGTATGCTTTGTGTATTCACTCTTTTCCATATTTCATATTGTCTCTATTACAGATTCCCAGAAATAAATCAAGAAATATGGATAATTTTATCAAAGGCCATGCTTTTTCACTTTTATCATGTTTTCTCCCTAAAACACCACCAGCTGCAAGCACAAGCAACTTCCCTTCTACTACAGGGGAGATATTATTCACCATAAAAAATAAAGCAAGTCACTGCAAAACACAAGCCTTTGTGGCCTAGCAAAGAGCATGGTCCTTCAAGGACAACCAGTTAGGCAGTTACTGCAATAGATGTGCAAGAGTGATAAGGGTACAAACACTGGGCATAATGGGAAGTGAGTAAGAATCTAATTCCTTTAAAAAGATGTTTTATTGAGATAAAATTTACACAACATAAAATCCACTATGTTAACCACTTTAAAGTATGTAATTCATTGCTGATTCCTTTTTAAAATAGTCTCCTTCCTGCTAGGCCTTTTTACTTCTAGTTCAGTGAAAGATTGAATGTATAAATATAGTTTAACTGCTATAAATACTAATTTTAAAAAGTCTTCACTTCTTTATTAAAAGGGTTAAATGGTCATTGCAAAAATTCAGACAATACCAGTACATAAGATCAAAAGTGAAAGTGCTCCCCTAATGAAAAATTCCAACTACTCAGAGATAGCCACTGTTTAGCAGACTGTTGTATATCTTTACAAAGATTGCTGTATACATATACGTACACTTATATAATGGGTCTTTTTAAATATAAAAGGCCTGTCGAATATAAAATCATGCATTGCTGTTTTATCCATGTAAAAATGGCTTGACCCCTCCTAATAAAACGCACATCGATTTCTACTTCCAGTGTATGAGCCTGCTCACTTCACCATACCTTTGAAAACTGTATTTTTTATTTTGCTTTTTGCCAAACTAACAAGTAACTCTTCCTTTTAATCTGATGGCTTGCTTTTTTTTATGGAGTGGTTCAAACATTCAGAAACAGGCAAGTTCTTTTTAAAGTAAGCACAAGTTGACAAGCATCTGAGATATTCAAACGGTATTTTAAAAGTGCATGTACAGGTATTGTGTACTAGACGAAGGACAGAATGTACAGGAAAGAGAATAAGGCTGACTAACCTAGGGGTTTAGTCCTTGTTTTGCAAGAGTTAACTGTGTAAGCTTAGAACTCAGCTCTCCACATCGATAAAATTAGAAAGGATAATTGCTAGTAATTTTTAATTTCTAAGACTATATGGCCCTAAGTCACAATGTTTCAAAATATAAGGTTAAAATTACTTCTGCTCAGATTGGTACTATATCTCCTCCACTTGCCAAAGCCAGTAAAATTCAACAAGGACGGATGTCAGTTTTGTTCACTTTGTATACCAAACAACTAGAACAGTCCCTGGCATGCTTGTTACTTGGTAAATGACTGAGAATGATTTAAGAGCCTCCACTCTGGTAAACTGCTTTGAATCAATTACTTGGATAGTGCAGTAAACATGGCATAGTTTCACTCTCAGTTTCTTACATTCCTGGAGCAAAAATACTACAAAGTATGTAGCTCTTACACGACTATAAAAGAGTCACATCTATGAACAGCAGGAAGACTCGGATACTCTAACCCGTGGACCTAATCCGAACTTCCCACCACCTGATGGGGGCCCATGCTCGAAGAAATGTCAGAATTCGTAAACTCGTACCTTTGTATATGAACAGGCCTACAGAAGATAAATTGTCACCTACCCCAACCCACTCTCACACTCTACATCCCCAGAAGACAAGGAGTTGATTTCTTTTCTCGCGAAGCCCACAACTCCAAAATCGGCGCAATCGGAGCCAGCTGACACAACGAGAGGAGTAAAGGGATCACGGATCGCGAGGGAGAGTACAGACGCTCTCAAGCCCCACTCACTGGGAAGAGCCCGTGTTTCTGGAAACAGCGTCCTCACCTCTTTCTTTCTTTGGGCAGAGACTGAAGGAACCCTGTAAATGAGCAGTAGCGCCACCGCCATGATCGCAGAGACACACCAAATCCACCAACGCGCTGCCATATTCCCTCCTCTACGTCCTAGAAGCGAAACTTTCCTCGGACTGGGTCCGAGGGTTGGGCGTGAGAACTGGCAAACCAGCCCCTTGCCCCTCCTCATTGGTCCAGCTCAGCCCCGCCAGGCGACCTCTCATATTACGTCAAGGCGCTCTGCTGTTAGACGCCCGCTAAAAGACAGTTCACTTCTAATTGGTTTCCGTTAGCCAATAGAAAAAGGATAATCTGGAGATTTTTCATTGGTTCGTTTAGGATGATGGGCCGCCCCTTTCATATACGTTAAAAAAAAGATGCGCGCAGCTGCTCCTCCAATGCGCGTGCGCACTTGGGAGGCTTTGCAGCTTTTTGCAGTCAAAACGGCTTGAGGTTGCTAAAACGGATTGTTTTCTGTCTCATTTAAGTCTCTGAAATCCACCTCGTTCGTGTAGTAGCCTACAAAAATTGGACCTAGCTAAGGCATTGATAGGAGCTATCTTAGTCCTTATTCTGCCTCCAAAGAATTTCAAATAAAAATGAAAACGAAGTAAAAGGAAAGTAAAGGTATGCTTAATATCACTCAGAGAGATTTTTAAGAGTAAATGAACAAGAGCTTGTTGGATACCTTCTATATCCCAGGAACTGTGCGCTGAATGGAGCGGACATCAAAAGTTACTTCTTAAAGTTTTTATTTATTCATGACATAAAAATTGAACTTCTTTATTTATTAAGGCACCAAGAAAGACTTACATTTCGAGTTATAGACAGCAAATGCTTTGTTTTTTTATGTGTTATTATTCCCTTTGGGGAATGCGTGAAAACCTCAGGTTGTAAGGAAGCGTTTCTCTCTTTTTAAAGTGTTTGTGTCAAAGTAGGTTTTCATTAAACTTTCAATTCCCCTATCTAAAAAATAATGAAAATCCTACAGAGCTGCAGAAGTTTCCATTTATTCTGGCCCAGTTCTGTTTATCATGGTGGGTTGTAAAACTGGGATGATTTTACTAGAGACTAATAATATACTGAAGAGGAAAAACAAACAAAATCAATTGTCTATAATTTAGATTTACTTTGATGGTGTGGAACATAATATGACTACTCTTTTGGCCCTACTTGGAAACACACACACAGAAGAAATTAATTTTATTGTGTTGGAGAGACAAGAGATGGGTATGGAAGGGAAAATAACTGGTTCTGAAGTGAAGAGATGTGATCTAGAGAGATGAAAAAAATTTAAACGTTTACAGACACAGACAATAATAAGAAAAAAAGAAAAAATTACACTGAGACATGCTGTATAATTTCATTTCTATGTCATTCTGGAAATGGCAAACTCAGGGACAGAGGACAGATCATTGACTTCAGGGACTGGAGGTGGAAAGGACGGTTGACTACAAAGTGACCACACAAGGGGATTTTTGTGGAGACGGAACTGTTCTGTTCTTAACTGTTGGGGTGGTTACACTAGACGTCACTCAAATCTCACAGAACAATACACCAAAAACAGTGAATTTTCTGTGTGTAACTTTAACAAATAAAAATTATGGTAAAAATTTAAAGTACATGGAGAAATCTCACCTATTGTGTTGGCAAAAATTCAGTATCTGCTGTCATTGAGGGTGTGGGGAAACAGCACGCTCATATATTCATTGCTAGTGGGAACGCAAAAGGGTACAACATCAACAGAGGGTAATTTGAAAATAATTAGCAAAACTACATATGCATTTATCCTTTGACCAAGCAATCCCACTTATAGGAATCTAATGATAAGAAAATACATGTGCACAAAGTTATTCGTTTCAGCACTATTTGTAACTGAAATATTCTCAGTTACCTAAATGTTCAAATACAGGAGACTGATTGAATATACCAAAGTACATTGTTGTTTTACAAACTGGTGCAGGTGCACACAGGGCAAGGAGAGACCAAAGAGAAGAAAGAGGCAGACCATTCTAGTTTAATAGGTGGCAGTTTTAATAAGCAAGGGAATTTAACAGGCTTGTCTTGGGAGGCTGCAAGACAAGTAAATCTCTGCACCTGCCCACTAGAATCGTGAGACTTTATGGAGAGGCCTTAACAAGGTTTACCCAAGTATACTGTCCAAATGGTCTCAACAACACCTTACTCTCACAAGGCTATGTCCTTGGAACAGCTCCACTGTGGAAACAGTAGGCAGCATGTACAGTCCAAGGACAGAGGAGGCAGTAAAGAGCATTTGATTTCCCAGATCCAGCTCAGAGGTTAACTGGTGGTCACATCCACTGAGTACCACCTCCAACATGCATAAACACCAGGGAGTATTTCACAATTATAAAAAAAGGAATGAGGAAGAGCTGTGTAAATGATGTGGATTTTCAAGATCAATTGTTAAGTGAAAAACACCAAAGTGCAAAAGAATATATGTATTATGCTACATTTATATTAACTAGATATTATTTATGTATAATTTATATATAATATTTGCTCATTTTTGCAAAAGAAGGTACGAAGCTTAAATCAGAAACTAATGAAACTGGTTACCTAGAGGAGGTGGAGGAAATGGAGTGGACTAGTTATGGGAGAGAATGATGTTTCTCTAGGCACACCAGTTTGTACAGTTTTGACTTTTGGAATAATGTTAATACTTTTTAAGTAATCAAAATATAAAGCCAAATCATTTGGTTTTGTAAGATGAGAAAAGTTCTGGAGATGGACGGTGGTGATGGTTGCACAAAAATGTGAATGTACTTACGTTGATGAACTGTAAACTTAAAAATTGTTGAAATGGTTAATTGTATGTTATATATACTCTACCACAGTTTTAAAAGTAAATTTAAAAAATTAAAAATCAAATAAGTAAGAATGGGGGGAAAAACTTCAATTGAATATGAACAGAAAAAAGGAAGCCCAACTCTATTTCAAATGAAAAACAACCACACTGAAGAGAAAAAGAACTGAATAACTTATGAACACATTACTTTGATTATATACCAGTAGTCTGAAAAAAAAATAACTACAAGCAAACCTTGAACTCTACTAAAGTACATTTGTTTTTCATAGTGATATGAGTATAGCAATTCTAAAATATATTGTGTGTAATAATGTAAAAACATCGATGTTGCTGTGAGCCAGTATTCTCACTGTTGAAGGAGGGAGATACAAACATGAAATGAGGGAAAGTAAAGAATAACTTTTTGGGTTGAACTGGGATTAGAGATGTTAATATAAACTTCCTCTTAACATAGATTTGTAGCCCTATTAATTGCAAGGACTAAAAGCGATGACACTCCAATATTAATGAACACACCTAATGCCAAATGTAGGTTGCTAAACACCATCACTGAAAGAAATTAAAGCTCCTTTGAGAAATGGCTGATTGCAGAACTGGGGCAGGGAAAGTACAAGATAAGCCTTGAACATCTTGTGTCAGGAAAGAAAGACATGATCAGAAAAGTGATGAATATGTCAAAAAGGACATATAGCCAGCTTGAAGGGAATTCTATTGAACACATCTGGGACTTTCAGTCATTAAAATGAACCAAGATAAACAAATAACCCAATTAAAAATAGATAGAGGACCTGAACAGACATTTTTCCAAAGAAATACAGATGGTCAACAGGCACATGAAAAGATGCTCCACGTTGCTAAACATCAGAGAAGTGCAATTCAAAACTGCAATGAGATATCACTTCACACCAGTCAGAATGCTCACAATTCAAAAGACAAGAAATAACAAGTAAATTGTATTAAAGATGGCAGCATGAGAGGTGAGACAGAGACCTCCTCCTAAAACCATATATACTATGAAAGTATAATTTAATACAACTAATCCTGAAAGAGGTAATGAAAAGGGATAGACAAAGAGTACAAAATATGATACTAATGTATAAAGAATGGAGGAGGAAGAAAAGGAGGGAAAAAACAACCTATAGATTGTGTTTGTATTAGCATACTAAGTGAGTTAAGTTAGACTCTTAGATAGTAAGGAAGTTACCCTTGAACCTTTGGTAACTATGAATCTAAAGCCTGTAATGGCAATAAGTACATACCTATCGATAATTACCCTAAATGTAAATGGTCTCAATGCACCAGTCAAAACACATAGAGTCACTGAATGGATAAAAAAACAAGACCTGTCCATATGCTGCCTACAAGAGACTCACTTCAAACCCAAAGACATACACAGACTAAAAGTGAAGGGATAGAAAAAGATATTTCACACAACTAATAGGAAGAGAAAAGCAGGTGTTGCAGTACTTGTATCAGACATAATAGACTTCAAAACAAAGAAAGTCACAAGAGACAAAGAAGAACATTACATAATGATAAAGGGTCAATCCAACAAGAGGATACAACCATTATAAATATCTATGCACACAACACAGGAGCACCTACATATGCGAAACAAATACTAATAGAATTAAAGGAGGAAATACAATGCAATGCATTCATTTTAGGAGACTTCAACACAACACTTCAAAGGATTGGTCAACCAGACAGAAAATAAGGTGCTGAACAACACACTAGAACAGATGACCCTGAACAACACATTAGAACAGATGGACCTAACATAAATATACAGAAGTCTCTACCCAAAAGCAGCAGGACACATTCTTTTCAAGTGCACATGGAACATTTTCCAGAATAGACCATATACTAGGCCACAAAAAGAGCCTCAGTAAATTCAAAAATATTGAAACTGTAAAAACAACTTTCAGATCACAAGGGCATAAAACTTGAAATAAACTTTGCAAAGAAAACAAAAAGGCTCATAAACACATGGAGGCTTAACAACATGCTCCTAAATAATCAATGGATCAATGACCAAATTAAAACAGAGATCAAGCAATATTTGGAGACAATTGAAAACAACACCACAATGCCCCCAACTTCTGTAGGATGCAGCAAAGGCAGTTCTAAAAGGGAAGTATATAGCAATCCAGGCTTATTTAAAGAAGGAAGAACAATCCCAAATGAATAGTCTAAAGTCAAAATTATTGAAACTGCAAAAAGAAAAAAAAATAAGCCCAAAGTCAGCAGAAGGAGGGACATAATAAAGATCAGAGAAGAAATAAATAAAATTGAGAAGAATAAAACAATAGAAAAAATTAATGAAACCAAGAGCTGCTTCCTTGAGAAAGTAAACAAAATAGATAAACCCCTAGCCAGACTTATTAAAAAAAGAGAGTCTACGCACACAAACAGAATCAGAAACAAGAAAGGAAATATCATGATGGACCCCACAGAAATACAAAGAATTATTAGAGAATACCATGAAAATCTATCTGATAACAAACTGGATAACCTAGAAGAAATGGACAACTTTCAAGATAAATACAACCTTCCAAGACTAACCCAGGAAGAAACAGAAAATCTAAACAGATCAATTACCAGTAATGAAATTGAATAGGTAATAAAAAAACTATGCAAGAACAAAACCCCTGGACTGGATGGATTCACCGCTGAATTATATCTGACATTTAGAGAAGACATAATACCCATTCTCCCTAAAGTTTTCCAAAAAACAGGAGAGGAGGGAATACTTCCAAACTCATTCTATGAGGCCAGCATCACTCTAATACCAAAACCAGGCAAAGACCCCGTCAAAAAAGAAAATTACAGACCGATATCCCTGATGAACATTGATGCAAAAATACTCAACAAAATATTAGCAAACCAAATTAAAAAATACATCAAGAGAATCATACACAATGATCTGTCGGGTCCCTTCCCTGTCTCTGACCCACAGATGAGGGAAGAGACATGATTGGTCGTCAAAGATCTTAAGGAGCAGCCAGGGGACTCAAGGCGTGACAGCGCAAGAGTGGTGCCAAGAAGGCATCTCTCATATTTATTGATGAAATGGTTGTTAACAACAATATTGGGGTTTCCATGCACAATCATTAATTGAGTCCAACTCTCAGCAGTTTCACCTTCTGTAGGATAACGAACAAATCCTCATGGTGAACGAACACAGAAACTCTTTCTGTCTTGGCTACTGTTTCTGTCTTGACTACGAATCATGAACCACAAACAAACCATCAAGGCAAAAGTGCTTATACATATGATTTTATACTTAATATATAAATTCCCACATTTCCACCCTTTTTTTATTAAATAACTTTGAAATAATGATTGTTGTAACTCAAGCGAAAGATCCGTTTTTAATTTTTTAAGTATGAACTTAGCTGGACAAAAGCAGCAGAGAATGCCTCATATAAATGGGGGGACGAGGTTCTAAGTCTCACCTCAGTTAGCCCCCACCTCCTTGCCTGTTGACCCTTTATGACTGTGCCTGTCTTAGGTTGTTCCTTCCATGAGAAATCTTACCTGTCTCTGGCTAACCAGCCATCTCCTGGGGCCACACAGGGGGAGAACATGTGGAAAAAGGAGGCATTAGGAGTAGACTGATGCTTGTTGATGTTTGTTTTCATACTCTTACTCTTATGTCCAGACTTAATCATAGAAATCACAAAATACAAAGATTTAGTGCACGGGCTTTCATGAGAAACAATGCAAACAAAGAACAATCAACTTTTAGACATCACTTCCAGGAAAGTAGCATAAGCATGCATTGGTTTTAACAAACTGGTGACTATATGATGCATCCAGGCTATCAAGACTGGAAGGCAAATACACAAAAGAAGCAGGCCTACAATTACTGGCCATATCCAGTGAAACCAAGAAAATCACTTAGGTAACTCAGGCATTTGAGAAAACTTATCAATAATATTATGGATATTATCTATTTGATTGTGAATAGTTTGAGAAAAGTCAGACAGATTAAAACAACTCATGCCTGGAAACTGTTCACATCCCATATGTTCTTTTAACAAAAGATAGTCTATAGTAGCGCGATCTTGAAGTATTGCAACTTGTACTTCTCCCAGTTCTTGGTTGAGTTCAGATAAAAACAGAAGCAGTCAGATTTGTTGTTTTACTGTATCATGGCCTGTTTTACAGGCCATCTTGGATATTTTGTTCTGCATTCCTACAACGAGTCCTGGAACTGGTAAGATGAATGCAGCAGTGACAGCTACAGCGACAGGATCCAACAACTTCAAGTTGTCATCACAATCAGATGGCAGGGCTCGAGAAACCTGTCTGTGTTTATATCCAGAATGGTCTATAAGAGCAGGAAGAATTCGTCCCACACCACAAACACCTTGATAATGTGAAGAAAAGGCTTGATATGTTTTGTTATTGCATAAAAATACCCAGCCATTTGGAAGTCTATATCCAAAAGGCCATTTTACACGAATGGTAGAATTGCAGTAGGAAGGAATATGAGTGCAATTAATACATATACATTCAGAAACTATAGTAGTACTGACAGGTAAGTTCAATTGAACTGCACGAGTAAGAACTTTAGGAGAGTGAGTAATGTTTATTCCTGAAATATTAGTGAAAACAGAAAAAGGGAGTCCTATACCTATCAAATTCTTCTTTAATAATCCACTAATAGAGGAATCTCCTGCTACACAAAAAGACGACCTGTTTAGTCCTCGACTTGCAAGTTGTAACCACATACTAGGTGAAGAAAATTCCCTCTCTGGAGAGAGAGATATGTCTAGGTAGACATAACTACTTTTATATAATATATCAGGAGATCCTTTTTGATGTTTCTTACAAGAATAATTGCTAATATCATTTCTGGTCAAAACTGTTTTGTAAATGTTATAGCGAGTATTATCTCTTTTAGACTGATCAGTTGCATTATTCCATCCAAGCTTTCCTCCATACTTTTGTCTATATATCTCTTTGCCATCTTTTTTCCACACTACAGGACCTACAGGAGTAGAACAGGTGAATACACACTGAAGGACTCCTCGGCCTAAATATGGAGGATTGCTTACACTAGCTGTAATAGTGCAAGCTTGTACAGTGTGTGTATGTATGAATGTTATCACCAAAAATAGAAGTAGAAACTTCACTATCCAGGAAGCTTCCTTCCAGTGATGAAGTTTGTTGTTGGCCATCCTCTGGAACAACTCTTTCTGAGAATGTTGATGTTGGGAGTTCTTCTTCATATCGTATCTTAATTCTTTTTCTGGGCAGCCAAATCAAGCATTGATCCTCTGTAATGACACAAACAAACCCTTTGCCCCACACTTTAATATGACCTTTATACCACTGTGAAGAACCTATTGGAGACCGCTATACAGGAACTGCTGTTGTTTCAGGAAAAGAGATATTGTCAGAAAAATGTATTTCCATAGCTGATCATCCATCACCTTTTAAAAGATAAGCATTGAGAACATGTAAAGCATGCAGTGTTGATCTGCTGTTAATTTTATCATATCAGGGAGTAAGTAATCCCCCTTTTTGTATTAATAAATAATGTTTAAGAGTAAGATGATGACGTTCAATTAGAGCTTGAACTGTAGAATTGTAAGGATTGCCTGTTTTATGAGTAATATTATACAGCTGAAAAAATTTCTTTAGCGTAGAAGAGAGGTAAACTGGAGCGTTGTCAGTTTTTATGGTGGCAGGAACGCCTAGTATTGCAAATGCTTGTAAAAGATGAGTAATAATATGATGAGATCGTTCTCCTGGTAAAGCTGTTGCCCATGAAGCAGCAGAAGAAGTATCAATGGAAACATGAACATGCTTAAGAGTTCCAAATTCAGGAACAATAGCAACATCCATTTGCCATAGGGCGTTGGGACGCATTCCCCTGGGAACAGTTTCTGCTTGTAAATGAGGAGAATTAATTTGAGAACAGGTTGGACACGAATTCAGGATATTTTGAGTTTCAGATGTAGAAAGAGAAAAACACTTCTCTAAGGTGAAAGAAGGAGCATGAGTCAGGTCGTGATATCGTTGAGCTGGTGAGTAATTAACTAAAGAAACAAGCTTGTCTACTTTATTGTTATAATATGATAAAGGACCTGGTAAATTAGAATGTGACCGTATATGAGTAATGAAAAAAGGATGTAGACGTTGATAGATACATGCCTGTAATTGAGAAAATAAAGTGTTAATAGGAGATTGTATGGTACCCAATGTCGCAGTTTCTAATAAAGGAACAGAAAAAGCAGCATAAGCAGAATCAGTAACAATATTAAGAGGATCTGGAAAATCTTGCAAAGCTTGCAATATAGCATATAAGTCATTTTTGTTGTGCAGAAGTAAAAGATGTTTGAAAAGTTTTTGAGAAACCAGAGCAAGTTATATAAGCTGCTTTAAAAGATTTTGTACATCTGTAAAACAGGTAACAGTAGTTAATAATGGATTAGGAGAAGTTTTTTGAGGAAGGATCCATTGATGGCACTGAAAAAAGGAAAATAACTTATTCTTAGGGTAATGACAGTCAATATTTCCTAAGTAATCTGAAAGTGCAATTTGCCAATGAGTATTTTCTTGAAATACTTGCATAATATTTTGTTTAGATAAGGGAAAAATAATGAAGTGAGGGTCTGTCTCTGTTGTCCTTTAAGAATAATGGAAGCTACTTTGTCAATGTAAGGTTGTAAGGAGGGTCTAGTTTGATACTGCAAAAATGTCCATTCTAACCAACCATCACATTGACAGAGCAATCCTGTAGGAGAATGAGGAGTAAAGTAAATTAATAGAAGTAAGGGTTTGTGTAAGTCAATTCTTGATAATTGAGCTTTTTGAGTGTGTTGTTCTATCCACTTCAGTTCTCTCTCAGCTTTTGAGGTTAAGTCTCTAGGACTATTAAGATCTGAGGGTCCTTTTAAAGTATAAAAAAGATGTTGTAATTTATAAGTTGGAATTCCCAATAATGGTCGAATCCAATTAATATCTCCTAAGAGCTTTTGAAAATCATTTAAAGTTTTAAGATGATCTCTCTAATCTGAATTTTCTGAGAAATCATTGAATTTTCTTGAATTTCATTCCCCAAATAATTCATTGGGTATTGAATTTGTATTTTATCTGGGGCTATTTGTAATCCCCATTGTTTTAATTCAGTTTCAGTCTCATTGAGAATATTGGTAAGAGATAAATGCCTAGGTAGGGCTATGAGAATATCATCAATATAATGAATGATATAAGCTGAAGACCATTTTTCACGTATTGGCGGAAGAGCTCTGTGCACATAATTTTCACAAATTGTAGGACTATTTAACATTCCTTGAGGAAGTACTTTCCATTGGAATCTTTCTGAAGGTGCCTGTAAATTTAAAGAAGGGACAGTAAAAGAAAACATTTCTCTGTCTATTATAGCTAAAGGAATTGTAAAAAAAAAACAGTCTTTAAGATAAGTTATAGCCATGTTCCAGTCTTTTGGAACCATAGCCGGAGAAGGGAGGCCTTGTTGCAAAGGTCCCATAGGTTTAATAACTGCATTAATTTGTCTTAAGTCTTGTAAAAGTCTCCAATTTCCTGATTTCTTTTTTTATAACAAATACAGGAGAATTCCACGGGCTTGTGGAAAATTCTTTTAGTGTCAAACTACTACGTGTCATCGTACCCAGCTTGTCTTTCTATCTGCAGCCAGTCTCCTTGTCCTGCTAGTTGTTCAGCAGTTATAAGAACTGGAGGATTGGCATGCTGATTTCTCAAAGCTTGTGCTTTTGCTTCCTCATACCACCACATTTTAAAAAGTAAAAACTCAGAAGAGTCTAGAGAAGTACGAGCCAATAAATCCCAATCATGAGGAATCATCCTTTCCTGTTCTACTAACCCCCTCAAGAGACCCACAATATATGGAGAATTAATACCATAAGAAGAAATAGCCTGTTTAAAGTCTTTTAATGTCTTGTAAGGAATAGGTGTGTAAAGTGCTTAAACTCCTCTCTGCGGAAAATCAGGATCCTCACCTGGCCCAAAAGGAGTTAAATTAACTGGTGCTACTAAGGGTGTCAGATAAGCATCTATATCACCCTCCCTCTGGGCTTTACATATTCCTGCCGCAAAGGCAGACATAGCAGCAACAGAGACTGGGGATATTTTACGATGAGAGGAATGAACAAAACTCTCATCATCAGTCTCTGAAGAAGAGGAAGAGGAGGATGAAGAGGAGTCAGATGGATGTGGGGATGAAGATCGCCTACTTGATTCCACCACATCATCTAAGAGTTCTCTCTCACCCTCTTGTGTTTCAGACAGTGGGGGAGTTTGCAAAGGCTGCAAAGCTAGAGTGATCAAATTACATAAAGACCAAACAGGCATGGGGATGACATTTCCCTGCCTGTGAGCCTTTTTAAAATCACTTAAGACATTATCCCAATCAGCTTGTTTAAGTGTCCCTTGTGGTGGTAGCCAGTAACAATACTTTTTAATATACTTGTGAAGTTGCGTAGTCTTTTATAGAAGTTTTCACTCCTGATGTTTTTAGGAGGGCACGGAGTAATTTTAAATAATCCTCTGGTTTAGTTGCTTTAGTTTCATTTTGGCCCATTTTAGTGTCCCTGACGTCTCGATCCTGTTCCCTACGTACACTTTCCCAGGAATCGTACCGGATCGACGATCTTTGGAGCTTTCCCCACCTTTGAATTGCAAGTGCCGCCTAGCGGAGGTTCTCCGCCCTTAGTTTTGACCATCTTTCAGGTCCCTGTTAGGGCGCCACTTGTTGGGTCCCTTCCCTGTCTCTGACCCACAGGTGAGGGAAAAGACATGATTGGTCATTGAAGATCTTAAGGAGCAGCCAGGGTACTCAAGGCGTGACAGCGCAAGAGTGGTGCCAAGAAGGCATCTCTCATATTTATTGATGAAATGGTTGTTAACAACAATATTGGGGTTTGCATGCACAATCATTAATTAAGTCCAACTCTCAGCAGTTTCACCTTCTGAAGGATAACGAACGAATCCTCATGGTGAACGAACACAGAAACTCTTTCTGTCTTGGCTACTGTTTCTGTCTTGACTACGAATCATGAACCATAGACAAACCAGTATCTTACTGCCTATCTTAGCTCAATTATTGAGCTGTTATATACCCTGTCTGGAGATTCTTTTCTTCTCTCCCTTCTTATTCCTCCTCCTCCACTCTTCATATGTTGGGTGTTTTGTTCTGTGGTCTTTTTGGGAGTGGTCCCATCTAGAGCAGTCCCTGTAAGAAGCCCTGTAGAGGTGGTTTGTTGGAGGCAAATTCCCTCAGCTTTTGCTTGTCTGGGAATTTTTTAATCCCTCCATCAAATTTAAGTGATAATCGTGCTGGATACCGAAAGTTTCTGTGATGACTGCCCTTGCACTGTTCACCATGTAAGAACTTATTCACTATGTAAGAATTTGTTCACCATGTAAGAACTTGTTCGTTATGCTTCAGAAGATTGGAGACTGTTGAGAATTAGGCTTGGGGTTGATTAATGATTGTGCATTGAGTCCCCTATACAGAATTTTATTGTTGTTAACAACCATTTCATCAATAAATATGAGAGATGCCCTCTCAAAAAAAAATAAAATAAAATAAATTTTTAAAAAAGTACCAGCAAAGCACATTAAAAAAAGCCTGTGTAATCAGTCGCTCTTCTTAATGCACTTATGCAAATAATCAAGCCTGTGTTAATTATTTTCTAGAGGAAAGCATTGTTTCAATAATGCAGCCTTTATCTATACTAAATCCTAATACCAGTCATTGGAAAATTAACTAGATTCAGAATTCTAGTTTCCCCAAAATATCTGACTATGATTCTCTTGGTATGTTAGTTTCCTCCCACCCTTTCAATTAAAGTTTTGCTATTTCTAGTTCTCATATTCAATCATGTATTTTTAATCTCATCAAGTTTGTCCTTCCAGAATGGAAAATCCAACTCCAAATGTTCCTACTTAACCTAATAACACAATTTGTTCTATCTTGCCTGGAAGCCACAAAACTGCAAATAGTAATAGAAATGGAAACTAGAAGTGCCCATCTTCCAAGTCCCTCTCAGCTGAGAACTGATGGAGACCTAACAGCACCCCTTCTTAGCATGAAGCAGCCAGAGAAGTTGTCACCCATTTTCCCTTGCAGCAGCTAGTGTCTCCATGTGTAGAGTGGGGAATGAGACAGGGACAGTGGGCTTAGACAGAGTAGGGTGAGGGCCTCTGGAAAAAGCAAAGCAAGATATTTACAGTCAAAGCAATGTAACAATGTAAAGTCCCTATTGAAACTCTGTGTTCAGCATTATACAGTCAAGGTCACACTACTTCTCTAGGTAAAGATACCAGACTAGGAATATAGACATCTTCAGTGAGATCAGTTAAAGGTCAAAAGACCAGGATCATCTTGGCCTGGAATATTTTGAGTGTTCTGCAAGGGTATCTCAGCATTACCCTTGAGTTAATTGTAAACTGTCCTAGCAAACAGACAACAATCCAGCCCACCTTGAGTGCAGGGAAGGTGGTACAAGTCCACACCCTGAGTCCTCAATTTCCCCAAAACCTCAACTGCCTATAAATCCCCTAGACAATGCACCACCCAGGAATCTCTTGTCCCCTCCTGGTGTGAGCCAGGAGCTCTATTCTCTCAGTGTAACTCTAAATAAAAGCCTCTCCCTGGCTCTCCTACCTTGGGTGTTTGCTAAGTTCATTCTTCAACTCCGCAAACAAGAACCTTCACATCAATAAGATTTAAATGAACTTATGGACTTAAAGTTGTTACTGTATAATGTTGATACATTCAGAATGTTGGAATGGGGTGTACTGTCATTTCTATATGAGATAAAAGTACATTGTGGAGGACCACACAGCCAGCTATGATATGCATTGTAGTGATCCCCTCTAGATGTCTACCTCCTAATCTTCAAAACCTATAAATGTTACAATATTAATAAAATGTCTATACCTCAGTCTGAAAAAAAAAAGGAAATTCATCCCATGCTCTTGGGTAGAAAGACTTAATATTGTCAAAATGGCCATCCAGCCTAAAGCAATCTACAGATTCAATGCAATCCCTATCAAAATACTGACAGCATTCTTCAATGAACTGGAACAAATAGTTTTAAAATTCGTATGGAACCACAAAAGACCCCTCAATCCTGAGAAGAAAGAATAAAGCAGGGGGGATCTCATTTCCCAACTTCAAGCTCTACTACAAAGCCACAGTAATGAAGACAATTTGGTTCTGGCACAAGTACAGACCCATAGACCAGTGGGACAGAATAGAGAGTCCATATATTAACGCAAGCACATACGGTCAATTAATGTATGTTAAAGGAGCCATGGATATACAATGGGGAAATGACAGCCTCTTCAATAGCTGGTGTTGGCAAAACTGGACAGCTACATGTAAGAGAATGAAACTGGATTACTGTCTATCTCTACACTAAGGTAAAGTCAAAATGGATCAAAGACCAGAATGTAAGTCATGAAACCATAAAACTCTTAGAAAAAAATGGAGGCAAAACTGTCTTGAGTATAAACATGAGCAACTTCTTCATGAACATATCTCCCCAGCAAGGGAAACAAAAGCAAAAATGAACAAGTGGGACTATATCAAACTAAAAAGCTTCTGTACAGCAAAGGACACCATCAGTAGAATAAAAAGACATCCTACAGCATGTGAGAATATATTCATAAGTGACATATCTGATAAGGGGTTGACATCCATAATATACAAAGAGCTCATGCACGTCAATGAACAAAATGTAAATAATCCAATTAAAAAGTGGGCACAGGATCTGAACAGACACTTCTCCAAAGAAGAAATTCAGATGGCCAACAGGCACATGAAAAGGTGTTCCACATCACTAATCATCAGAGAAATGCAAATTTAAAAGCACAATGTGATATCACCTCACACCAGTAAGGATGGCCACCATCCAAAAGACAAACAACAACAAATGTTGGTGAGGATGTGGAGAAAGTGGAACCCTCCTATACTGGTTGGAATATAAATTACTTCAACCATTGTGGAAAGTAGTATGGAGGTTCCTCAGAAAACTAAAAAACAGAAATACCACTTGTTCCAGCAATTCCACTCCTTGGAATTTACCCTAAGAATGCAGCAGCTCAGTTTGAAAAAGACAGATGCACCCCTATGTTTATCGCAGCACTATTTACAATAGCCAAGAAATGGAAGCAACCTAAGTGTCCATCAATAGATGAATGGATAAAGAAGATGTGGTACATATACACAATGGAATACTCTTCAGCTATAAGAAAACAAATTCTACCATTTGCAACAACATGGATGGAGCTAGAGGGTATTATGCTCAGTGAAATAAGCCAGGCAGAGAAAGACAAGTATCAAATAATTTCAGTCATATGTGGAGTATAAGAACAAAGGAAAAACTGAAGGAACAAAACAGCAGCAGAATCACAGAACCCAAGAATGGACTAAGAGTTACCAAAGGGAAGGGGACTGGGGAGGATGGGTGGAAAGGGAGGGATAAGGGGAAAATGGGGCATTATGATTAGCACACATAATGTAGGGGGGTCAAGGGGAAGGCAGTATAGCACAGAGAAGAAAAGTAGTATTTTCATATTATCTTACTACGCTGATGGACAGTGACTGTAATGGAGTATGTGGTGTGGACTTGATAATTGGGGCAATCTAGTAACCACAGTGTTGTTCATGTAAGTGTGTATTAATGATACCAAAAAATATTTAAAATGAAAAAAGAAATAACGTGTTAGAGGGAATGTTGAGGAAAGGAAACACTCCTTTACTGTTGGAGAGAGAGCACATTGGTGCAGTCACTGTGGCAAGCAATATGGAGGTTCCTCTAAAAAACTAAAAATAGAAATAACATTTGACCCAGCAATTCTACTTCTAGGAATTTATCTGAAGAAAACAAAATCCCTGATTCGAAATGATATATGCATCTCTATGTTTATCGCTGCATTATTTACAATAGCCAAGATATGGAAGCAACTGAAGTGTCCAGCAATAGATGAATGGATAAGGAAAATGTGCAAATATACAATGGAATATTATTTAGCCATAAGAAATCCTGCCATTTGCAACAAAGTGGATGGATCTAGAGGGTGTTGTGTTAAGTGAATAATCCAGGTGGAGAAAGACAAATACAACGTGATTTCATTTATTTGTGTAATCTAAAAACAGCTACCCACATTATTAAATCCTCAGCCCAATTAGTGCAGTTAGTATCTGTCAACAAAGGAAGATGTTACAGAATCAATGGCTACATTCTCCATACTGTACTACCATGCCTGTGACAGACACCTATTATCCTTGAGATTTTTACGTCCTTTTATCTTCCTCACAGTAGAATACCCACTATTAAATATAGACGGAAGCAATTATAGAGTTAGAAAATTACCATTTTGCAACTTTCATAATGATAACTGATTTGGGCAAAAATCGTCGATGGCTAAAAAACTAGAGGGTGAAAATTTGATGAAGAACAGAATATTCACATAGTCTCAAAGTATTCCTCAGGTTACACATTTTAGTGCAAAGGGAAAATAGTAACTTTATAGTGTAGGAAGTTGGAGCACACTCCTTCCAACAAATGATTAAAGTTGGCATTACCAATAATGGGACAATCTAATATTATATGGTTCCTCATAAAGATGCCCTAAGATGACAGTATTATTGTAACAATATAGTAATTTATCCTCCATTTACTCCGTGGTCCTAAGCATATTAGCTGGTGAGAAATAAGCCTGGGCTTATCTGGGGCATGCCTGGGCTTACTCTGCCTTATCTCTAAACAGCCCGACCCTCCCCAATTGCAACAGGTCAAGTGTACCCGCCAAAATAAAAGGCACCATGCTGCTCCCCTCTTTTTCTTTGTCTCTGTCTCTCTGTTCCCCTGCTCTCTCTCCCCCTCTGTCACTCTCTCTGTCTCTGCTCTCTCTGTCCTGCTCCTCTCTCTCCCCCCACCCCCCCTCTTGGGCAGCCACTCTCTCTTTGACATAATAAAGTCTCTTGCGTGGGCCCGTGTCTCCTGAGTCATTCTGGGTAAGGAGGGTCGAGGCAAGATACCCTTTCATTGGTGCCATGACTCGGATGAGGTTCTCCCATTGACTTTGCTCTTCCTCTGGGAACCTGAGATTCTTTGGGAACCCTCACTGCCCGATCCTCCTCCACGGATTTACCATCCACTTCCCCAGTCGCTCATCTTCTCGCCCAACACCGGCCTTCGATTTGGTGAGTCTCCCCTTCATGGTTGACTTAAATGTAACTTTGGAACCTGGGAAGTGACCGTTGACTGTACGGCACCCCCAAGGGCTCCTCTGGGACAGGGGCACCCCCAACCATGACTTTCAGAGTCACGGTTGATTCACATACTCAACCCTTCTCTGTCTCCACATGGTGAGAATCCTCATCCACTGAGGCCCAGTCTCCCTTTATCTATGTTTCTACTCTACTCGTAAACTCCTGGTACCAGGTACCAAGCCTCCACAGCGTTTTCGCCTCGACCCGACAGTTAGAGGTGGTGACGAACCCCTAACTGTGCCTGGTCTTCTCCGCGACCTTCTCAATCGCTCCGGGATGCCTCAACAACTTCTAAACGGTCTCGTTCTCTCCATGGGATCTGGCCGCTCCGTTGCTGCAGATTCACCGCTAGGGTGCTCACTCAATAATCTAAAGCCCCTCCACCTCACTCCAGACCTCAAACCTTTTCCCTACTGTAATGAGATCTGGCCACAATATCCCTTGGAAAATCAGTCTAAATGGCCTCCAAATGGCTCTTTATATCCTAAAATTCTCCGTGACTTATACAACTTCTGTGAGTGTACGGGCAAATGGAAAGAGATCCCATATATCCAGGCTTTCTCCTACCTCCGAACCAAGCTCTCTCTGTCTCCCCTGCAATCCTAAACACCTACTACTTGCCTTAAAGTCCACACCCCTAAGCTTTTTTCACTTTCCCAAATATCCTCAACTGCCTATAAAACTCCTAGACAATGCACCACCACGGGCTCTCTTGTCCCCTCCTGGCTCACACCAGGAGCTCTGTATGTCCTCTCACTGTATCATTACGTCTCAATCTGTACGTTTGTGTCTAAGTGTGTAAATGAAAAATATTTTTCTACCTCCGGATGGTATTAATAAAAATTGATTTAAAGACAAGCGCTTGTAAAAATTGGGCATTCTAAAATTTCCAGAAAATTCTTATAGAAGATATTAAGCATTAATGCTAATTTAAGTTGAACTGAATAGACATGTCCTTATGGTTATCAGCTGCCTAAGTTTACATAAAGTCATTTAAGCTGGTGGTATGTGTTAAATCCTTCAAAGACAAATGCTTAAAGTGAAGTGTAGCTTTGTCTAATGTGAGTAACTATTTAGGCAAGTGCCTTAAAACTTTTAACAGCTTCCCAAAATCAAATTCAAAAAGGTGCTTTTTACCTCTAGTTCACTCTGATGTTTTCCAGAGGGCCCCTGGAACATGTCAGAGGAATTTTTTCTCATTGGAGAAAATATTTGGCTAATTTGGCTTATTTACCTGTTAAATTACCTAGAAGGCACTGTCACAGGGAATGATGCTAAACTTTGTTACTGAATGTTTTGTGTTTCAGAAATATCCAAGTTTCACTATGACAACTGTCTTACAGTAAGCTCTCATCAGATCTTTAACCATTGTCATTTGTAAGTCTTTTGTCATCTATACTCACTGTTTTATTACTCCTAAACTAGTAAAAAACTAGATTTCAGCAGAACAGGTATTAGTTACATTGGATTAAGTAAACTAAAGAAGATGATTTGGTGGCTTTTAGTTTCAAATGTTGTTGATAAAGTGTTTTAAGCTTTTTCTCTTAAGCTGGCAACAGTTTAGTAAATGACTGCCTTTATAAGCAGAATTGAAACTCTATCTTTCTCTCTACCTGATCCCTCCAGAATTTAAAAACTCTCAGTGACTATTTTTATATTTCATGGCAGTATGTTTATTTGCATAAGTTCAATAAGAATCTGCTTTCCTTGTAAGAGGACCAATTAAAAACACTGGTTACATTACCAAGCCTTTGACTGGAACCTCATACCTGAGAGACACGTGTGTAAACTCAGATATGAACAGACAGCTTTAAGGAACTAAGATTGACTTTATAAAGCCAACAAAGGCCCTTAGGAGAACTGGCCTGGTACCTTGCTTACAGAGATCCCAGCAGCCTTACCAGGTGAGTAAGGAAGGTCACTTCCTGGCAAGTGCAGGATACTCAGGAATGTCTTGGGAACCTCAAGAAGAGAGGAATTCACCCAAATCTACAGTTACTGCAGGCACAAGCTGATGGCAAGTCTGGCTTGGCTTTCTGGCCTCAAGAAGCCCTTAAAAGTTCAATCTGAAATTCCTTACAAAAAGTTCCAGCAAAGCATATTTAAAAGAGCCCATGTAACCAATTACTCTTCTTGCTGCACTTATGCAAATAATCAAGCCAACTGTTAATTATTTTCTTAATCTGGCTACTTCTAATAAAAGTGAGGGTGATTTCAGAGAAAAATATTGTTTCGATAATGCAATCTTATCTATACTAAATCCTAATACTAGTCATTGATATAAACTCGATCCAGAATTCTAGTTTCCCCATGATACCTAGCTATGATTCTCAATTAGACTCTTCATATTTCTAGTTCTCCTATTCAGCCATGCATTCTTAATCTCATCAAGTCTTCCTTCCAGAATGGAAAATCCAACTCCAGATGTTGCTACTAAATCTAATAACAATTTGTTCTATCTTGCCTAGAAGCCACAAAACTGCAAATAGTAATAGAAATGAAACCCAGAATAGAAGCGCCAACCTTCCGAGGCCCTCTCTACTGACCAGTGATGGAGACCTAGCTGCACCCTTTACTGCGCCCGCTTCTCAGCATGAAGCCAGAGCGGTCATCGCCCCTTTTCCCTAGCAGCAGCTAGAGTCTCTATCTGTAGAGGGGAGAATGAGACAGGGACTGTAGGCTTAGAATAAGGTGAGAACCTCTGGAGAAAGCAAGGCAGGATATTTGCAGTCAGAGCAATGTAACTACATGCAAGGAAACCCCACTACTAAAACTCTATGTTAAACATTGAGCTCTAGAATCATTCTTCAGTGAAATCAGTTAATGTTCCCCAGATAAAGAAGAGTAGCACATGTTTTGTTATGCTAATCATTTGTAATCATGTATAAGATTGACTTTAGCATACTAAAAGCCCAGGGCTATGTGCTGTCTTTCCTCCTTCAGATCTGATGAGGTTATTTCGCAAACTGAGCAACTGACTTAGCATGCAGACCCAGCTGTAGACTGCATAGTAAAAGGCAGGATTCCTTAGCAAATAGACAATACCTGAGCCCACGTTGGGAGCTGAGCAGGCAGCCTTTTGATATGCTCCCAGACCAAAATGCCGGTATCCCAGATATTTCCCAGAGAAAAATCGAGGCAGGAGATTCCTTATGTTAAGTTACTTTTTAATATTCAGAGAACACTTAACAAGTCCTTCCCCAAGGCTTTAGAGATAGTCCCCACCTTTTTGGATTGGCTCTAACATAAGACCTCAAATCCCTTACTCTCTGGAGCTCTACCCTCCTTCAATATGTAGATGATCTTCTCCCGTGCAGTCCCTCCCTACTAACCTCTCAACAGGATACTATTCTCCTTTTAAACTTTCTCTCAGAACACAGCTATTGAGTTTCACCCTCCAAAGTTCAGCTGTCTGCCGCTCAGGTCACATACCTGGGAGTTCAGCCTTCCCCGTGCTACAAAGCCATTACCATAGACAGGAAAAAACTTCTCCAAACCATACCCATTCCAAACACCAAGCAACACCATCCCTAACGCCCAAATGGCAAGGACCATACACAGTAATCTTTTCCACGCCAACTGCAGTTAAACTCCAGGATCTTCTCCTCTAGAGACACAACTCCCACCATAAGCCATTTGTCTCCCCTTATTCCCCTCCTACCAAATCTCCCACAGGTTCCTACTACTCCACCCTGACACTCTCTGCATTTCACACTGCTCATCTCCACTTTCACCCATCACTGAAGTTTCTGCCAGCACAGAGTCCTAAGACCTCCCTTACAACCACCATGCATCATGCTTCAGGATTATTAACCCTGGTCTCAACACTTAACTCTCACCAGACCTATCTTCCCAACACCAGCCCTTTCTTCTCTTTCAGACTGTACAAAAGATTGCCCCATCAAGGATTCCCTTTGCCCTACAGGTTGCTTTGTTGCCTACACATATGTCCCCCAAAATGCTATTAATTCACCCACCAGCCCAAATGCAAAAAATTTCTAACCAAACCTTTAACCAGCTTATATTACAGGATTACCAACCCCTCTCCAAAGACGATGATCCTTATTGAACCTGGAAAATGCCATTGCCACTGCAGACCAAGGGCTCATCTGAGGACCGCCCCCCATCAATACAAAAATGAACTTCATTGCCCCTAATCAGGGCAGGAAGCAGTTACTGAAGACTAACCTTCACCCCTTCCCAAATTCTCTACCACTTATAAAACAGAAAAGGGAGGAACGTAAGAATATAGTAATTTATCCTCCATTTACCCCATGGTCCCAAGCACAGAAGCCAGTGAGAATTTTGCCTGGGGCTTTCCTGGGCTTACCCCGCCTTATCTCTAAACATCCCGACCCTCCCCCAAAGCAACATGCCAAGTGGATCCGCCACAATAAAAGGCACCACGCTGCTGCCCTCTCTCACTCTCTGTCTCTCTGCTTCCCTCCCTCTCCCTCTCCCTCTCTGTCTCCCTGCTCTCTCTCTCTCTCTCTCTCTGCTGCTCCCTCTCTCTCTCCACACCCCCGTCTGGAGCAGCCACTCTCTTTCAGATAATAAAGTTTCTTGCGTGGGCCCGTGTCTCCTGAGTCATTCTGGGTAAGGAGGGTCGCGGCGAGATACACTTTCATAAATGACTCAGAAAATCAAGATTGGGCAAATTTAAGTGGTAGAACTAGTTATGGACCTTCTGACAGGTCTGTGTTCTGCAGTATTTTTGAAGAGCTTAGGCTAATTAGTTTCTAAAAGTTCTCTCTAGTTGTGTGTACTTGACGTTTTCTCATAATTAGATTCAGTTTATGCATTTCTGGCAGGAATACTACATATCAGATCATCATAATTGAAAGGGTATCTCACCGCGACCCTCCTTACCCAGAATGACTCAGGAGATACAGGCCCACACAAGAGACTTTATTTGAAAGAGAGAGTGGCTGCCCCAGAGGGGGGGTGGGGAGGAGGAGAGAGCAGGGAGACAGAGACAGACAAAAATATGGCAGCAGCATGGTGCCTTTTATTGTGGTGGATCCCCTTGGCCTGTTGCTTTCAGGGAGGGTGTGAGATAAGGGGGTGTAAGCCGAGGCAAGCCCAAGCTTAATTCTCACCAGTTTATGTGCTTGGGACCATGGGGTAAATGGAGGATAAATTACTATATTCTTACATTCCTCCCTTTTCTGTTTTATAAGTGGTAGAGGATTTGGAAAGGGGTGAAGGTTAGTCTTCAGTAACTGCTTCCTGCTGATTAGGGGCGATCAAGATCATTTTTGTATTGATGGAGGGGTGGTCCTCAGATGAGCCCTTGGTCTTTAGTGGCAATGGCATTTTCCAGGTTCAATAAGGATCATCGTCTTTGGAGAGGGGTTGATAATCCTGTAATACAAGCTGGTTAAAGGTTTGGTTAGAAATTTTTTGCATTTGGGCTGATTGCTATGTTTACATAGGATGGCTGAATTAATAGCATTTTGGGGGACATATGTGTAGGCAGCAAAGCAACCTGTGGGGCAATCTTTTGGACAGTCTGAAAGAGAAGAAAGGGCTGGCATTGGGAAGATAGGTCTGGTGAGAGAGTAAGTGTTGAGACCAGGATTAATAATCCTGAAGCATGACACATGGCGGTTGTAAGGGAGGTCTTAGGACTCTGTGCTGGCAGAAACTTCTTCAGTGATGAGTGGATGCGGAGATGAGCAGCACGAAATGCGGATAGTAGGAGGTCCCGTCGGGGTGGAGTAGGAACCTGTGGGAGGTTTGGTGGGAGGGGAATAAGCTGAGACAAATGGCTTAAGGTGGGAGTTGTGTATCTAATGGGGAAGACCCTGGAGTTTAACTGCAGTTGGCATGGAAAGGATTACTGTGTATGATCTTTGCCATTTGGAAGTTAGGGATGGTGTTGCTTGGTGTTTGGAATGGGCATGGTTTGGAGTTTTTTCTTGTCTATGGTAACGGCCTTGTAACGCAGTGAGAGCTGAACTCCCAGGTATGTAACCTGAGCACCAGACAGCTGAACTTTGGAGGGTGAAACTTGATAGCTGTGTTCTGAGAGAAAGTTTAAAAGGAGAATAGTATCCTGTTGAGAGGTTAGTAGGGAGGGACTGCACGGGAGAAGATCATCTACATATTGAAGGAGGGTGGAACTCCAGAGAGTAAGGGATTTGAGGTCTTGTGTTAGAGCCAATCCAAAAAGGTGGGGACTATCTTTAAAGCCTTGGGGAAGGACTTGTTAAGTGTTCTCTGTATATGAAAAATTAACATACGGAATTTCCTGCCTTGACTTTTCTCTGGGATACCTGCGTCTTGGTCTGAGAGCATATCAAAAGGCTGCCTGCTCAGCTCCCAAGGTGGGCTGAGGTATTGTCTATTTGCTAAAGAATCCTGCCTTTTACTATGCCATCTACAGCTGGGTCTGCAGTTAGTTGCTCAGTTTGCAAAATTACCTCGTCAGATCTGAAGGAGGGAAGACAGCACATAGCCCTGGGCTTTTAGTATGCTAAAGTCAATCTTATACATGATTACAAATGATTAGCATAACAAAACATGTGCTACTCTTCTTTATCTGGGGAACATTAACTGATTTCACTGAAGAATGATTCTAGAGCTCAATGTTTAACATAGAGTTTTAGTAGTGGGGTTTCCTTGCATGTAGTTACATTGCTCTGACTGCAAATATCCTGCCTTGCTTTCTCCAGAGGTTCTCACCTTATTCTAAGCCTACAGTCCCTGTCTCATTCTCCCCTCTACAGATAGAGACTCTAGCTGCTGCTAGGGAAAAGGGGCGATGACCGCTCTGGCTTCATGCTGAGAAGCGGGCGCAGTAAAGGGTGCAGCTAGGTCTCCATCACTGGTCAGTAGAGAGGGCCTCGGAAGGTTGGCGCTTCTATTCTGGGTTTCATTTCTATTACTATTTGCAGTTTTGTGGCTTCTAGGCAAGATAGAACAAATTGTTATTAGATTTAGTAGCAACATCTGGAGTTGGATTTTCCATTCTGGAAGGAAGACTTGATGAGATTAAGAATGCATGGCTGAATAGGAGAACTAGAAATATGAAGAGTCTAATTGAGAATCATAGCTAGGTATCATGGGGAAACTAGAATTCTGGATCGAGTTTATATCAATGACTAGTATTAGGATTTAGTATAGATAAGATTGCATTATCGAAACAATATTTTTCTCTGAAATCACCCTCACTTTTATTAGAAGTAGCCAGATTAAGAAAATAATTAACAGTTGGCTTGATTATTTGCATAAGTGCAGCAAGAAGAGTAATTGGTTACATGGGCTCTTTTAAATATGCTTTGCTGGAACTTTTTGTAAGGAATTTCAGATTGAACTTTTAAGGGCTTCTTGAGGCCAGAAAGCCAAGCCAGACTTGCCATCAGCTTGTGCCTGCAGTAACTGTAGATTTGGGTGAATTCCTCTCTTCTTGAGGTTCCCAAGACATTCCTGAGTATCCTGCACTTGCCAGGAAGTGACCTTCCTTACTCACCTGGTAAGGCTGCTGGGATCTCTGTAAGCAAGGTACCAGGCCAGTTCTCCTAAGGGCCTTTGTTGGCTTTATAAAGTCAATCTTAGTTCCTTAAAGCTGTCTGTTCATATCTGAGTTTACACACGTGTCTCTCAGGTATGAGGTTCCAGTCAAAGGCTTGGTAATGTAACCAGTGTTTTTAATTGGTCCTCTTACAAGGAAAGCAGATTCTTATTGAACTTATGCAAATAAACATACTGCCATGAAATATAAAAATAGTCACTGAGAGTTTTTAAATTCTGGAGGGATCAGGTAGAGAGAAAGATAGAGTTTCAATTCTGCTTATAAAGGCAGTCATTTACTAAAC
The DNA here is from genome assembly GCF_040802235.1 of Manis javanica. NCBI lineage: Eukaryota > Metazoa > Chordata > Mammalia > Pholidota > Manidae > Manis > Manis javanica. The sequence continues at coordinate 64,750,714 of NC_133174.1, forward strand.
TGTTGCCAGCTTAAGAGAAAAAGCTTAAAACACTTTATCAACAACATTTGAAACTAAAAGCCACCAAATCATCTTCTTTAGTTTACTTAATCCAATGTAACTAATACCTGTTCTGCTGAAATCTAGTTTTTTACTAGTTTAGGAGTAATAAAACAGTGAGTATAGATGACAAAAGACTTACAAATGACAATGGTTAAAGATCTGATGAGAGCTTACTGTAAGACAGTTGTCATAGTGAAACTTGGATATTTCTGAAACACAAAACATTCAGTAACAAAGTTTAGCATCATTCCCTGTGATAGTGCCTTCCAGGTAATTATATATCAGATAAATAAGCCAAATTAGCCAAATATTTTCTCCAATGAGAAAAAATTCCTCTGACATGTTCCAGGGGCCCTCTGGAAAACATCAGAGTGAACTAGAGGTAAAAAGCACCTTTTTGAATTTGATTTTGGGAAGCTGTTAAAAGTTTTAAGGCACTTGCCTAAATAGTTACTCACATTAGACAAAGCTACACTTCACTTTAAGCATTTGTCTTTGAAGGATTTAACACATACCACCAGCTTAAATGACTTTATGTAAACTTAGGCAGCTGATAACCATAAGGACATGTCTATTCAGTTCAACTTAAATTAGCATTAATGCTTAATATCTTCTATAAGAATTTTCTGGAAATTTTAGAATGCCCAATTTTTACAAGCGCTTGTCTTTAAATCAATTTTTATTAATACCATCCGGAGGTAGAAAAATATTTTTCATTTACACACTTAGACACAAACGTACAGATTGAGACGTAATGATACAGTGAGAGGACATACAGAGCTCCTGGTGTGAGCCAGGAGGGGACAAGAGAGCCCGTGGTGGTGCATTGTCTAGGAGTTTTATAGGCAGTTGAGGATATTTGGGAAAGTGAAAAAAGCTTAGGGGTGTGGACTTTAAGGCAAGTAGTAGGTGTTTAGGATTGCAGGGGAGACAGAGAGAGCTTGGTTCGGAGGTAGGAGAAAGCCTGGATATATGGGATCTCTTTCCATTTGCCCGTACACTCACAGAAGTTGTATAAGTCACGGAGAATTTTAGGATATAAAGAGCCATTTGGAGGCCATTTAGACTGATTTTCCAAGGGATATTGTGGCCAGATCTCATTACAGTAGGGAAAAGGTTTGAGGTCTGGAGTGAGGTGGAGGGGCTTTAGATTATTGAGTAAGCACCCTAGCGGTGAATCTGCAGCAACGGAGCGGCCAGATCCCATGGAGAGAACGAGACCGTTTAGAAGTTGTTGAGGCATCCCGGAGCGATTGAGAAGGTCGCGGAGAAGACCAGGCACAGTTAGGGGTTCGTCACCACCTCTAACTGTGGGGTCAAGATGAAAATGCTGGGGAGGCTCGGTACCTGGTACCAGGGGTTTACGAGTAGAGTAGAAACGTAGATAAGGGGAGACCAGGTCTCAGTGGATGAGAATTCTCACCATAGGGAGGCAGAGAAGGGTCGACTATGGGGATCAACCATGACACTGAAAGTCGTGGTTGGGGGTGCCCCTGTCCCAGAGGAGCCCTTGGGGGTGCTGTACAGTCAATGGTCACTTCCCAGCTCCCAAAGGGACATTTAAGTCGACCATGAACGGGAGACTCACCAAATTGAAGGCCGGTGTTGGGTGAGAAGACGAGCGACCGGGGAAGTGGACGGTGAGCCTGTGGAGGAGGATTGGGCAGTGAGGGTTCCCAAAGCAGCTCAGGTTCCCACAGGAAGAGCAAAGTCAATGGGAGAGCCTTATCCGAAGTCACGGCACCAATGAAATGGTATCTCGCTGGAACCCTCCTTACCCAGAATGACTCAGGAGACACGGGCCCAGGCAAGAGAGTTTATTATCTGGAAGAGAGAGTGGTTGCCCCAGAGGGGTGTGGGGAGAGAGAGAGAGAGAGAGAGAGAGAGAGAGAGCAGGGAGACAGAGAGACAGAGAGACAGAGACAAAGAAAGAGAGAGGGCAGCAGAGGGACAATAAGAGAGAGGGCAGCAGCGTGGTGCCTTTTATTGTGGCGGATCCGCTCGGCCTGTTGCCTTGGGGGAGGGTCGGGATGTTTAGGGATAAGGTGGGGTAAGCCCAGGCAAGCCCCAGGCATAATTCTCACCGGCTTCTGTGCTTGGGACCATGGGGTAAATGGAGGATAAATTACTATATTCTTACAATTTAAGGATTCTGCACCTCACCTCATTCACATGTAAAATTGAAAGAATAGAGCTTACTTGCAGTGAGAAAAAAATTAATGCCATGAAATTTAAAGAAAGGCTAAGGAATGATTCACTTTTAAAGGAGACCAAAGATACGTGCCAAGTAAATTCAATACAGGGATCTGTGTTGAATTCTAGATAGAGACATTGTAACAAGTGGTGAAATTGGAATATTAGCTCTATTGTATCAATATTAAAATTTCTGTATTTGTTAACTGTAACTGTGGTTATGTAACAGAATATTTTACTCTTAGGAGAGGAACCCTGAAATATTAATGGATAAAAAGCACATGATGTATGTAAGTTATTCTCTAACGGTTCAGAAAAAAACATCCCCTATATATATTTGTATAGATAGATAGATAGAGCGAGAGCGAGAGAGAGAGACATGTGGCTAAAATAGTACCAAGTGATATACCTTGGTAATGGGTGTACAGTTCTACCCCAATATTTTATTATGAAAATATCGAAAATACCCAAACATACAGAAATTAAAGAATTTTACTCTGAACACCATAAATCAAGATTTTACAAACAATAATTTGTTAAATTTGCTTTATCATATTTGTCTACATATTGCTGATCATTTTTAATATGCTCATACTTTTTCTCTAAACTTAAAGTCCTTTCAAAATTAAAAGTTAAATCAATTAGTATGTAGTTATAGGAGCCAAAAATCAGAAAAGTGAAGGAAGTTTGGAGGAATAGAATGAATTGTTAATGTGCAGTCAGATAAAAGCTCAAGCCTCTGAAAATACATCTTGCAACTGGTGCCTTTGATGGCAGTATAAGACCGATGTCTCGGCTCTCTATAGAGCCCGAAACCTGGCTTCAAGGCGGGCAGGTCGCTCATTCTTCAGTAAATACCGTCACACGTCATTCATAAAGCATGAAACTACATTTCCCAACAGGCCTTCATATCCTTGCGGCAAGGAGGACTACAATTTCTACAGGTTTTTAGAGGTCTCGCGAGAATTCATTAAATCTCGTTAAATGCTCAGCTGAAAGCCATTTTGTTTTTCAGGGATCTTTGCAAGGGTATTTGATTTGGAGTTGCAGCAAACCAGCACCTGTAGTTGCCGCAGTTCTGTCTTCACCTTCACGATGTTTTCCCTGGCCAAAAACGCACTAAATCGTCTCCAAGGTGAGCAAAACTGTGAGCACACGATTTCCAATCGCCTTTTATCCATTTTTCCTCGTGGTCCCTCGTGCCCTTTCCCTCCACCTACGTGCAGACCTTCTAATTCTGAATGCTCAGTCTTCCACCTCGCCTCAAGTAATTAAGAAGATGTCCTTATCATTAGCTTAATTACCTAGTGTTTCTGTTTCAGTTCCCAGCTCTCTTTGTTACCGGAGTCATCGTCTAGCCCTGCTTTTTCAAAGTTCAATAACCTACGATTTCAGGGAAGGAGACGTTTGATGGATACTTCTCATGTCTTTAGGTAATTTCATAAATTTTAGCTCTGGGGGTACACTGACTCCCAAACAGAAGAACCTCTCCAATTTCTGTAAAGGTAGCACAAGGAAACTAAATCTAGCTCTTCACCCGGTTTCATTGCGGGGGGAGGGGGGGGAGAACCTACGTGATAGCCCGTCAGTTTTTATGTTTGTGGGTTACTAAATGAATGTTAGCTGCCCCCAAAGCAATTATGGTCATTTTTAATTAAAAGTTAGGCAGATACAGGAAAATTTTGAGAGCAGCATTAGGTATTGAGAATACACTGGATTGGAGAGAGGAAATTCATTTCCATACTTGATTTGCACTGAAGATGACCTTGAGTAACGTGAGTTGTATATTGAAAGTGACCTAAATTACTATTTAGTTTATTTAGCCATCTTTTTATTTTCAGTTTACGGAGTCATTGGAAGTATTCTATTACTGCATTGTTCCAAACACTTAAAGCACTTTGAGAGTAACCAAAAAACAGGTGCCTGACTTGTTTTCCATATCTCAAAAGCCACGTCTGTTAATCTCTTTCACTTTGGGCATATGGTTTAATCGCAACATCGATTTAACAGAACTTCAGTTTCCTGCTTTGTTAGAAGGTTAGAAAATTCCTACCTCATAGAATTGTTGAGGGTTATATGAGATTACCAATAAGTGGTAACTAAACCATTTTTTGTCATAGAGAAGAGGTCTGAAGAAATCCATGTGGCTGATCTGTGTGTTGAGGTCATGAGGTGTAGAATTGTTTGGTAATTGTAATTTCTTTGCCCTTTGAGTAGGTAGGACCTTGCAACAGGAAAGGGTTTTTTTGGTTATTTCAGTGTGGAATTTGGACACTCGCTTTTTAACTGCTCTAGAGCAGAATGAATATATTATGAAATGTTTGTAAATTTGCTCATCCCAAGTGTCACTAAAGGTGAAAAAAAATTGTGTAAGGCGTTTAAGAGAAGAAAGTGTTGATGGTCAGATAACTATCCTGAAATAACCTATCGTATCACGTAAAAGCTATTGTATTCTTAAGTAATGTTGTTGTATCTTTAATATGCTTTCCACTATGTAACTACCTTTTGAGGATCTAAAACTGTAAGGACATGCTACTTAGATTGCAGAGGAAGAAAAAACAGTTGGAAATAGACATTTTTCAGTCTTGGCTCTTCCAAGCCCTCCTAAGTGCCCCTAGAGGCAGTTTGAAAACTCTACTAAAATAACAGAAAAAACAAAGTTATAGTGCTGTCATTCTGTTCAAAAACCTTTACCTTTACCTTTACCAAAAAAGTGACCCTCCATGATCCCTTCTAGTTCTACCCCTTATTACTTGTCTGTGCCCCTCATCCTTCAACAAAACGTAATTGGTTTTCTAGTACTCTGGACTTTTGTCTCTGCCTGTTTTCAGATTTCCCTTTCCCACATGTACATAACCAAATTCTTTCTGCTATTCAAAGTGCTTCGCTGACATTCTGCTTCCTTGTATATGTATCATGTATTATATATGTATACATGTATGTACTATATATTGATTTATGTCTACATATCTAATACACTCTAGACTGGAAGTTACCTGAGGACAGGGTCTGTGTCTTACACATTTCCATATACTCCATTTATTTTAGCCTGGTGCCATCTGTATTCATTAGTAATTGTTTTAAAGAACAAAGATTAGGTTTGGAGCTTTTTTTTGTAATTTTAAGGTCCTAAACATATAGTGTGCTTTACTTTGCAGTTCATTTTGAGTCCTGGAATGAGAATTTAAGTCATAAATATTCAAATTAATGAATAGGAGCCAACTTCCAGAGGTTATACAAATACTGGTTTTCAGTGAACGTTGCTGACATCACCTGTTCTTTGTTTTTCCCCCAGCATTTTATTGTGAAAACTTTCAGACATACAGAAAATTTGAAAAAATTGTATGATGAATACCCACCACACAGATTCTACAATTAACATTTTGCTATATTTGTTACAATTATCACATATCAGTCTGTCAATTCATCTTACTTTTGATGCGTGTCAAAATGTGCTACTTTGATTTTACCTATAAGTATGCTTTAACATTTATTGAACTGCATAAAACTCTAAAGTTAACTTCCTTTTCTGATGGGTAATATCAATTACGTTCTCTTTTACTGATAATCGATAGATATGCGCCTATATTCCTTTCTCTTCTTTTTCTTTAAGTTCGAAGCATTCACCGAACAGTGGCAAGGCAGAGCCACCAGAAACGGACACCTGATTTCCATGACAAATATGGTAATGCTGTACTAGCTAGCGGAGCTGCTTTCTGCATTGCTGTATGGGCATATGTAAGTACTGTTGATTGATAATTTCTGTTTTAGATGTTTTTTTTTTCCTGTTTAGCTCACATATTCAAAATGTTTTCACACAGTAGTATACATTTCTAGTTAGGAGGAACTTTAGAGATTTTCTAACTTAATCATCCCCCCAGTACAGGAATTTCTTCTTCAACACTCAGCATTCATCCATCATCTGTTCTTAATATTCCCAGTAACAAGTTACTTACTACATGACATTTGTATTGTGTAGCTGTTAAAAGGATCTTATGTTGAGTTAATATCTGTCTCTTTCATTTTCTACCCATCATTCCATTGTAACACAAATTCTGATCCCATTTCCATGAAGCAACTACTAGCTACCAGAAAGTTGCTGCCATGTCTCTTGGACATGACAAATTAAACATCCTTAGTTCTGTCAGTCATTTTTTGTTACATGGTTTCCAGTGTTTTCACCATCTTGGGTCACCTTCCTTCACTTAGTGAGTTTTTCTTCTAAAATTCTGCCCTCAAGAGCTGAGTATATAATATTTCTGATGGATGAGATGTAAAGTGAGTTTTTTCAGTAATTTAGTTTACTTACCAGTCACTGTACTTACTAGTTAAAAGTGGAAGTCTTGAAGTTACAATAAATAATTTGATCTTAAAATACATGAGTCAACACTTGCTTTAATAAACAAAGATACTTTATTAATAGGCCTTTTTCCTTCTTTTGGTATTCCTGAAATCAGATACAATATTAAAATAAGTGTGTGTGTACTTAATTAGAAGAGTACAAATGTTGAACAAATGTGTGATTGGGCATTTGTGGAGGTGAAGTGGTCCTTGAAGAAGAGATATTACAAAAGTGCTCTTTGGCAGTATTTAGGTAGTTGTGGTTGAGTGAAGCAATGTTTTGAGGAGGTAGTACAAAACAAATTTGAATTAAGTAGAATTAAAAATTCAGTCTTTAGTCAAAGTAGGCACATTTCAATTGCTCAGTAGCCATATGTGGCTAGTGGGTACTCTCTTGGACAGTACAGATATAGAACATTTCCTTCGTATCAGGAAGTTCTACTGACTTAGCACTGCTCTATAGAGAATTAGCGCAGCAATTAGGTTTGGCCTACATGAAGGGCACTATGTCCCAGGTGAGTTTTTGTGTGTTTTTAACCTATAAAGCAGAATACCTTTGTCACTTTTAAGAAATAAACTCCAAGGGAGAGTGGACTCTGGTTTAAACATATATAACTGACAGCATTTTAATTCTTACAGACAGCAACACAAATTGGAATAGAATGGAACCTGTCCCCTGTTGGCAGAGTCACCCCAAAGGAATGGAGAGATCAGTAATCATCCCAGCTGGTATAATACTGAATTGTTTCAAAACCAACTCATAATTGATGCAACTAAAAGCACTGTGTACTTATTAAAATATGGCATGATTGAATAAATAAAACATTTGAAACCTTCACTGTAGGTTTGTCTCTTTTGTAAATGAAACCAAGGTTGATCACTTTTCATTTATTTAACCTTTGTTTTAATATTAGAGTCAAAACACTCTACAGCTTCTTAAATACTGTTCTCTATGAGGTAGTGTAAAAAGACAACTTGGCTACACCTGGAAGCTGACCTTAGAGTAGGCTGAAATTATAATTCACGAATAGTTGATGAGTTATGAGCTAAAAAATTGGTATCCATATTTTGGTTATGCCTACTGTTTTATACCTCTCGATTATGTTTGTATTTGGAATTGGCATGACTAAGGCCTTTTCCCTCCTGCCAAGAAAAATTGCAATGTCACCAAACCCAAGGGAAGAATGGTCTTATCAAAATAACTTGTAGTATGTCTGAAGACTAGCTGGCTCCCTGGCTTCCTTGGCACATTTATCCTAGAATTTTAGATTTTTCTGTGTATTTATTTGGAATGCTTATGATGTTACTAAAGAATTAGTCAAATACAGTTTATTTTCCCTACAATCAGTAACCTCTGCTGTTGGTGTTCTGTAATTATACCAACTTTTGGATTTGGATTATTCTGAATTCAGTATGATAACTGGATTTTATGTGTAAGACTGGGGAAAACATGATATTACACCATGTGTTTTCATTACTTGGCTGATGGCTGTAAAAAGCTGTATGTAGTAGTTGATACTGCTCAAGAAAGCAGAAAATGGAATTTCAGCTGTGAAACCTACCTGTATTAGCTAAATTACAGATTTATAAGATTCACCTGATACTCTCAGGTAAGGGGCTTTTAGGAATCTCCAAATTTACCTGGTATAGATAAGGATTTATAATTAGGCATTTGGCAGGTTTTTACACAAAATACTAGAAGACTGCTTTCATGGCAATATGTCTTGTTTTCTCATTAAAGGTACCAAAGCCAATAATTTCATGTTCTGAGTAGGCCAAATGATTTGAATTTCATTGCCAAATAAGTAGGCTGCAAGATTAGAAACTGTAGTTGACCCTTAACATGGGTTTGACCTATGAAGATCCACTTATATGTGGATTTTTTTCCATAAATGCATTGGAAAAATTTTTGGAGATTGCAACAATTTGAAAAAACATTTTCTCTATCATAATACAGTATATGATAAATATAATGTACAAAGTAAGTGTTAATTGACTTAATCCATAAGGCTTCTTTCTGGTCAACAGTAATCCATAAGGCTTTTTTCTGGTCAATAGCTGGCCATTAAGTTTTTTGGGAGTCAGTAGTTAACTTGTGCACTTTCAACTGCAGAATGGGTCAGTACTCCAATTGCTGTGTTCAAGGGTCAACTGTTAACAGTAGTGCCAGTTCTTGGTAAAATTTAAATGAACACTTTATATCATATTTAGAATGTTGAGATAGGACTAAAGTATTTAAATTAAAGCATGTAATTGACATGTGCTTAAGCAAAATAAACATGCCTAAGGGAGTTTCAACCTTTCATTAGATTACTTTTTCATTACTGACTTGACAGGATGTCTAAGGACTGGAGGTAATTTTCAGTATGATTTGTACCACTTCTGTCAGGTAAATGATAATTGTCAACTAATAGGCAAAAAGAAATATATGTAACATTTAAAATGTCCATTTGCCAATGTATGTATACAGCTTTGTGTGATAAATTCTGGTGATGGTAGTAGGCATCTTTGAACAAACTTTTAAAACGAGTTTGTAGTTAATCTTGTCCTGATGACTATTTCTAAAATAACCATAAATGAAGCTGTAGTTTATTTTGTGCCATTACAATAATCTGACCTTGCAGCTTTCTTAGTATTCAAAGTTTTATCCTCTCATAAATGCAGTCAACACCCTATAATGCATCACTTAGAGACTGTTTTAGTAATACCTAGAGTGGGAAAGTTGTCAAATTAGGTCCTTATGAAAAAAATCTTTTATGTCTGATGAATGTAAGTAAGTGACTTGAGAAGCATTGCCAATTCTTTAGATGTTATTTATTGGGTTGCTCTAAAGTATAAGTTACGGTGAATGGCATAAATCGCATTCTTAATTTCCTTAAACAATTAGTGCATGTGTTCTGTTCTTTTAAATTCATTAAATTTATTTAGAACTAGGTACTGAGGAAGTTGTAGAGGCACAGATACCGAGTTCATAACTTTGCAACTATTAGCTTTAATGGAGATACTAATACCACTTAAGCATTTTAGGGGCAACTGCAATGTGCTCGACACCAGAAAACCCGATTACTTCTTGAAGACATTCTATGTGAAAGCTCAGTTAATACAGTATTTCCAAGAAAGTGTTGATATGTTTGTGCATTGAAAAGGGGGTGCAGGGGTGATGCATGTAGAGATCAATGTTCTAGTGAGGGAAAGACTCAAGTGACTGAGGGTGTGTATGGTGGAGGATCTTGCAGGTCATAATGATAGACTACATAGAAACTACACAGCTAGTAGATTTGATAGTCTTCTGATAAGGCTTTATTTTTTAAATTAAGGCTTTCTTTTTGCCTTACAGTTTCTGCCTTACAGTTACTTTCTTTGAAAAGCTTAACACAGTGTTAATATTGTGGTTAAAGCCAACCTGCTGGTAATTGGAAGCCCATTTAAAAACTGTCTAAATTTCACGAGATGCAATAAGATTTTAAATTTGGGGTTGAATTTGTATCTTAATAAGGTTGTGCACATTGACCGACAACTACAGTTTAATATCCTGGAACGTAGGGATTCCAGAAGCTAATTCGTGTGGTTGGGTATAGAGTGCTGAGGAACATTTCTTTCTGAAATACTTTGTGTGGTAGGTGTAAATCTGTGAGTAATTGTAAGTGTTGACTGTCAAGGCTTAATAGGAATTTGACAACAGGTAGGATGGAAGTTATTTAACACTTAAATATGCTTACTGCATGCCACTTTTCTAAGCCTTTTACAAATGTTAACATTTGTATTTTGGGTACTATTTGTGAGTTCTGCCACATTAGACTTGATACTTGTATGGGAACAGTTCAGATGGTTGTGGTTGAAAATATAAATTCTGTGATGTTTTCCCCTACATCTTGTGACATATTTAATTAAAGGAAATACGAAAAGACCAGCTTCAAAATTAATGAGATGGATCCTCTCCCTCTTACTGTTAATAATTTAAAATATCTTAGGATTTTGCTCCTTTAAAAATGTCAGAACGGAAAGGAATAAAAACATTTCTCTCAAATTCTTTTCTTTCTGTACCACTTATTTACTGCATTATGTTGCTACATATTATGCATCTCATTTCTATCCAAACTCATGGAGATAGATAATCTAGTATTTGCATCTTCGAAATCCTCTAGGCTTTTAAGATGGTGGACGCATGAATGAATGAATGACGAAATGGGGAATTGGTTCAGAGCTTGCAATGGATATTGCGAAGTTAGTGTGCGGTGCGACCACTGCCTCGACTCCAACACGTAAAGACTATTAACTTAAAGTCATGAATTAAAAAATAGGAGTTATGAATTTTTCAATGGAGGAATGAGGACAAGTTCATAATTCTGGCATTGGCATCTGGAGGTAGGCTACACGTTCTAACAAGCACGTTGATTTCATACTGGGAAAGATTATGTAGAACGTGATTTACAGGGAGCTCTATGGTACTAACTGCCTTGACGTTAGGAAACCACAGATGACACAGGCTTTGGAGGGATGCATTTGTTTTGTTTTTGGTGACGGGCGTGAAGGGCGGCTGGAGGGGCGGGAGTTCGCGGCAGCGCCCTAGACGAAGATTTCCATCCGCCAGAGGGTGTGCGTTGGACCAGAGGCAGCAGGAGGCGGATGACGCTCGGCTCCAGTACTCGGTTTCCTTGCACGTGACCCGCGCCTCCGCCGGCCTGACCCGCCCCGGCTTCCGGGTGGGTATCGGCCGGAAGTGGGGGGAGAAAAGGAGGGAGGAGTAAAAGCCATCCGCCTCGCGGTGGTGGGTGGAGGAAGAGAAGAAGCCGAGGGAGGAGTTGCCCCCGCCGCCCCCGCCGCCCCACCTCCCCGCTAGCCGCCCCTGCCCTGACTTCTCGTGTGTGACTGGAGCCTGCTCGCGTGGATTTGTCGCTGCCACGGGCTGCGTAGGGCTGGAGGTTTAACCGTAGGATAAAAGAGCCAGGTAAATCCTCTCGGCTTCCCGTCATCCCCTCTTACTGGAGAGGTGTTCTGTCCTGTCAGTCTGTACCGCCGAGCGTGGCGAAAAGGTGGTGGTAACCTGGGGGCAGTCTTCAGGCTCTCACTTCTTCATAAATGAGGTTATTTACCACGCTCATGGGCATAGGGGAGGGGAGATGAGCTCCTGACAGTGTCACTTTCTTGTACCCTCCTGGGGACGTGTCCTGATCATCCGTGGCCTGTAATTAATTGAAAATACAAGGTTTGTGTCCGGTATTGGAAGTCACATGGACTGATCAGGTCACCATTAGTAAAGAAATAACGTAAAACAATTAGATATTTTGCTTCTTGCTTCTCTGTGGGAGCGTAAGCTAAACTGAGAGCGAACACTCTTGTTTCCATTTCATTTTGTTCATCTGTCCCCTTCCCAGTGAAGTTACTCTTCATACTTGCCGTATTTTGTGGCATCTTTACCTTTAACACTTTTTGTTGTAGACGCTGAGGTTATCCTAAGCACCGACAACTCTTTCATTGTTGTATAAGTTAATATTTTTCAGAATCTTATCTTTGTTTTAATTACAGCCTCTTCAGGACTGCAGTGGTATGGCCTTGTACTGACACTTAATGTGTGCAGAACATTGAATTAGGTGGTACTGAAGTGTGGGGAGTGGTAGGAGGTATACACAAGAAATAGGAGAGTCCCTGGCCTCACGAGAGTTTAAGTCTTGTTGAGTTCAAGTAAGTTCTAGCAGCCCCACTGACTGAATAACTAGGGTGCTTATCTCATGCTTTTAGGATGTTTTGAACTGAGATTTTATTTTTTATCTTTCAAACCTGTGCCTACAGTCATGACAGGGTTTGTGTGTGTGTGTGTGTGTGTGTGTGTGTGTGTGTGATGTTCTCACAATGTAACAGGAAAGATAGATACACCCTTTTAATCTAAGTAACGTTGTGTATTAGAAACAAAGTGTTATGAGAGTGCAGGAACGGGAGCATTTGAGCCTTGGAAAATGGCTAGGATTTAGCTCTGCAGGAATGGTGGTAGGGGAGGGCAGCCCAGGTAGAAGAAATTATGTGAGCAAAGGTTTGTGGTACTGGAAAGATGCAGGACATCCAACAACACTGTATGTCAACATACCTATTTCTAACACAGCCACATCTTCCAAGATGTCACTGGTGAAATTAAAAAATACATAGAATACAAAGTTGGCAAGCTTACAAACATATCCAACTATCTTCTAGCCAATAAAAAAGCTTGTATAGAGAAAAAAATGCATAAATAACAAAAACTGTTAATGCATAAGATTGAATTCTGATGTAAAGTCATATCTAAAAGAGAATGAAGTACAGCTGGTTATACTTTAATTCTGATTGAGTGTTGTGTCTTAAATATAATTTGGAATCATTTTTTAAATTGCGAGGAACAATAACAACATAGTCTAAAGCCAGAAGCTGGTCCAGGTTTTCCACAAGGAATTTCTTCATTTCCTCTTCTCCTCCAAATTGATTTTTCTACTGGTGCTCGTTAAACCTGATAGAAATTACTTTCTATCCAATCAAAGTCTTAGAAATACATTGATTATTGGCCTCTAGGTAGGGTTAAACATTAGTCCTTCTAAAGGATAGGTTAACATCTCTGGTCTCTAATGTCGAAGGTTGTTTTTCTTTGAACGCAAGCAGAAGAGATGAAATTTGTTTGAAAATGAGAGGAAGAGAGTGAACAAAAATAACCCCAACTAACACATTAGTCTTCTGTGAAGTCTCAAAGGCCATACATTCCTTTCTGTAAATTACACATTAGAAGTGCTTCTATATATATTTAAATGCTCCACAAACTTTAATCAAGACTTTTAACACCCCAATGAGTGAAAATAATCTTCATTTGCCACTTGGGAAAGTAAATCGTGAGGGGAGATTTTTTTGTGTGTGTATGTGTTCACCGATTTATATTATTTATTTATTTATTTTTATTTTGGTATCATTAATCTACAATTACATGAAGAACACTATGTTTACTAGGCTCCCCCCTTCACCAAGTCCTCCCCCGACATACCCCTTCACAGTCACTGTCCATCTGCATAGTAAGATGCCGTAAAATCACTACTTGTCTTCTCCGTGCTGCACAGCCCTCCCCGTGCCCCCTCACACTATACATGCTAATCATAATGCCCCCTTTCTTTTTCCCCGCCCTTATCCCTCCCCTCCCACCCATCCTCCCCAGTCCCTTTCCCTTTGCTAACTGTTAGTCCATTCTTGGGTTCTGTGATTCTGCTGCTGTTTTGTTCCTTCAGTTTTCCTTTTTTCTTATATTCCACATATGACTGAAATCATTTGGTACTTGTCTTTCTCTGCCTGGCTTATTTCACTGAGCATAATACCCTCTAGCTCCATCCATGCTGTTGCAAATGGTAGGATCTGTTTTTTTCTTATAGCTGAGTAATATTCCATTGTGTATATGTACCACATCTACTTTATCCATTCATCTACTAATGGGCACTTAGGTTGCTTCCATATCTTGGCTATTGTAAATAGTGCAGCGATAAACATAGGGGTGCATCTGTCTTTTTCAAACTGGAGTGCAGCATTCTGAGGGTAAATTCCTAGGAGTGGAATTCCTGGGTCAAATGGTATTTCTATTTTGAGCATTTTGAGGAACCTCCATACTGCTTTCCACAGTAGTTGAACTAATTTACATTTCCACCAGCAGTGTAGGAGGGTTCTCCTTTCTCCACAACCTTGCCAACATTTGTTGTTGTTTGTCTTTTGGATGGTAGCCATCATTACTGGTGTGAGGTGATATCTCATTGTGGTTTTAATTTGCATTTCTCTGATGACAAGCGATGTGGAGCATCTTTTCAGGTGTCTGTTGGCCATCTGAATTTCTTCTTTAGAGAACTGTCTATTCAGCTCCTCTGCCCATTTTTAATTGGATTATTTGTTTTTTGTTTGTTGAGGTGTGTGAGCTCTTTATATATTTTGGATGTCAACCCTTTATCGGATCTGTCATTTATGAATATATTCTCCCATACTGCAGGGTACCTTTTTGTTCTATTGATGGTGTCTTTTGCTGTGCAGAAGCTTTTCAGCTTGATATAGTCCCACTTGTTCATTTTTGCTTTTGATTCCCTTGCCCAGTGAGATATGTTCATGAAGAAGTCACTCATGTATATGTCCATGCCATTTTTGCCTATGTTTTTTTCTAAGAGTTTTATGGTTTCATGACTTACATTCAAGTCTTTGATCCATTTCGAATTTACTTTTGTGTATGGGGTTAGACAGTGATCCACTTTCATTCTCTTACATGTAGCTGTCCAGTTTTGCCAGCACCATCTGTTGAAGAGACTGTCATTTCCCCATTGTATGTCCATGGCCCCTTTATCGAATATTAGTTGTCCATATCTGTTTGGGTTAATGTTTGGAGTCTCTATTCTGTTCCATTGGTCTGTGGCTCTGTTCTTGTACCAGGACCAAATTGTCTTGATTACTGTGGCTTTGTAGTAGAGCTTGAAGTTGGGGAGTGAGATCCCCCATACTTTATTATTCCTTCTCAGGATTGCTTTCGCTATTTGGGGTCTTTGGTGTTTCCATATGAATTTTTGAACTATTTGTTCCAGTTCATTGAAGAATGCTGTTGGTAATTTGATAGGGATTGCATCGAATATATATATTGTTTTGGGCAGGATGGCCATTTTGACGATATTAATTCTTCCTAGCCAGGAGCATGGGATAGGTTTCCATTTGTTAGTGACCTCTTTAATTTCTCTTAAGAGTGTCTTATAGTTTTCAGTGTATAGGTCTTTCACTTCCTTGGTAAGATTTATTCCTCGGTATTTTATTCTTTTTGATGCAGTTGTGAATGGAATTGTTTTCTTGATTTCTCTTTCTATTAGTTCATTGTTAGTGTATAGGAAAGCCACAGATTTCTGTGTGTTAATTTTGTATCCTGCAACTTTGCTGAATTCCTATATTAGTTCTAGTAGTTTTGGAGTGGAGTCTTTAGGGTTTTTTATGTACAGTATCATGTCATCTGCAAATAGTGACAGTTTGACTTCTTCTTTACCAATCTGGATTCCTTGTATTTCTTTGTTTTGTCTGATTGCCATGGCTAGGACCTCCTGTACTATGTTGAATAACAGTGGGGAGAGTGGGCATCCCTGTCTTGTTCCCAGTCTCAGAGGAAAAGCTTTCCGCCTCCAGCTGTTCAGTATGATGTTGGCTGCGGGTTTATCATATCTGGCCTATATTATGTAGAGATACTTGCCCTCTATGCCCATTTTGTTGAGAGTTTTTATCATGAGTGGATGTTGAATGTTGTCAAATGCTTTTTCAGCATCTATGGAGATAATCATGTGTTTTTTGTCCTTCTTTTTGTTGATGTGGATGATGTTGATGGATTTTCGAATGTTGTACCATCCTTGCATCCCTGGGATGAATCCCACTTGGTCATGGTGTATGATCCTTTTTGTGTATTTTTGAATTCGGTTTGCTAATATTTTGTTGAGTTTTTTTGCATGTACGTTCATCAGGGATATTGGTCTGTAGTTTTCTCTTTTGGTGGGGTCTTTGCCTGGTTTTGGTATTAGAGTGATGTTGGCTTTGTAGAATGAGTTTGGGAGTATTCCCTCGTCTTCTATTTTTTGGAAAACTAAGCAGAATGGGTATTATGTCTTTTCTGTATTTCTGATAAAATTCCGAGGTAAATCCATCTGTCCCGGGGGTTTTGTTCTTGGGTAGTTTTTTGATTACTGTTTCAATTTCACTGCTGGTAATTGGTCTGTTTAGATTTTCTGTTTCTTTCTGGGTCAGTCTTGGAAGGTTGTATTTTTGTTGTCCATTTCTTGGAATTTCTTTCTGGGTCATTCTTGGAAGGTTGTATTTTTGTTGCCCATTTCTTGGAAGTTGTCCATTTCTCCTAGGTTTTCCAGCTTGTTAGCATATAGGTTTTCATAGTATTCTCTAATAATTCTTTGTATTTCTGTGGGGTCCATTGTGATTTTTCCTTTCTCATTTCTGATTCTGTTGATGTGTGTTGACTCTCTTTTTCTCTTCATAAGTCTGGCAAGAGGCTTATCTACTTTGTTTATTTTCTTGAAGAACCTGCTCTTGGTTTCATTGATTTTTTCTTTTGTTTTATTCTTCTCAATTTTATTTATTTCTTCTCTGATCTTTATTATGTCCCTCGGTCTGCTGACCTTAGGCCTCATTTGTTCTTCTTTTTCCAGTTTTGATAATTGTGACATTAGACTATTCATTTGGGATTGTTCTTCCTTCTTGAAATATGCCTGGATTGCTATATGCTTTCCTCTTAAGACTGCTTTCGCTGTGTCCCACAGTAGTTGGGGCTTTGTGTTGTTGTCATTTGTTTCCATATATTGCTGGATCTCCATTTTAATTTGGTCATCGATCCATTGATTATTTAGGAGTATGTTGTTAAGCCTCCATATGTTTATGGGCCTTTTTGCGTTCTTTGTACAATTTATTTCTAGTTTTATACCTTTGTGGTCTGAAAAGTTGGTTGGTAGGATTTCATTCTTTTGGAATTTACTGAGGCTCTTTTTGTGGCCTAGTATGTGGTCTATTCTGGAGAATGTTCCATGTGCACTTGAGAAGAATGTGTATCCTGTTGCTTTTGGATGTAGAGTTCTATATATGTCTATTAGGTCCATCTGTTCAGTGCCTCTGTGTCCTAACTTATTTTCTGTCTGGTGGATCTGTCCTTTGGAGTGAGTGGCGTGTTAAAGTCTCCCAAAATGAATGCATTGCATTCTATTTCCTCCTTTAATTCTGTTAGTATTTGTTTCACATATGTTGGTGCTCCTGTATTGGGTGCATATATGTTTATAATGGTTATATCCTTTTGTTGGACTGAGCCCTTTATCATTATGTAATGTTTTTCTTTATGTCTTGTTACTTTCTTTGTTTTGAAGTCTCTTTCGTCTGATACTAGTATTGCAATACCTGCTTTTTTCTCGCTGTTGTTTGCATGAAATATCTCTTTCCATCCCTTGACTTTTAATCTGTGCATGTCTTTGGGTTTGAGGTGAGTCTCTTGTAAGCAACATATAGATGGGTCTTGCTTTTTTATCCATTCTATTACTCTGTGTCTTTTGATTGCTGGATTTAGTACATTTACATTTAGGGTGATTATTGAAAGGTATGTACTTATTGCCATTGCAGGCTTTAAGTTTGTGGTTACCAAAGGTTCAAGGTTAGCTTCTTTACTATCTTACTGTCTAATTTAACTCACTTATTGAGCTATTATAAACACTGATGATTCTTTATTTCTCTTCCTTCTTATTCCTCCTTCTTCATTCTTCATGTGTTGGGTGTTTTGTTCTGTGCTCTTTTCAGGAGTGTTCCCTTCTAGAGCAGTCCCTCTAAGATACCTGTAAACACTTGTAGAGGTGGTTTGTGGGAGGCAAATTCCCTCTACTTTTGCTTGTCTGGGAATTGTTTAATCCCTCTTTCATATTTAAATGGTAATAGTGCTGGATACAGTATTCTTGGTTCAAGGCCCTTCTGTTTCATTGCATTAAATATATCATGCCATTCTCTTCTGGACTGTAAGGTTTCCGTTGAGAAGTCTGATGATGGCCTAATGGGTTTTCCTTTGTAGGTAACCGACCTTGTTTCTCTCTGGCTGCCTTTAATACTCTGTCCTTGTCTTTGATCTTTCCCAGTTTAATTTTTATGTGAGTTGGTGTTGCCCTCCTTGGGCTCCTTGTCATGAGAGTTCTGTGTGTTTCTGTGGTCTGAGAGGCCATTTCCTCCCCTAGTTTGGGGAAGTTTTCAGCAATTATTTCTTCAAAAACACTTTCTATCCCTTTTTCTCTCTCTTCTCTGGTACTCTTATGATGCGAATGTTGTTCCTTTTCGATTGGTCACACAGTTATCTTAATATTGTTTCATTCCTGGAGATCCTTTTATCTCTCTCTGCATCAGCTTCTCTGCGTTCTTTTCTCTGTTTTCTAGTCCATTAATGGTATCTTGTATCTCGTCCTTTCTGCTTTGAAGTCCTTCCAGAGATTGTTTTATTTCTGTATTCTCCCTCCTTAGTTCTTGCATATTTCTCTGCAAGTCCATCAGCATGGTTATGACTTTTGTTTTTAATTGTTTTTTCAGGAAGATTGGTTAAATCTACCTCCCCAGATTCCTTCTCAGGAGAGGATGTTGAAGGTGTCTGGGTTTGCCTGGTCTGGATCAAATTTTTTTGACTTTTCATGTTGATAGATGCAGTGGTGTGCTATTGACTCGTCTGTCAGCTGGGACAGCCAAGACCTTTTCCACTTGCTCCTGGCCTTTCTTTACTGGAACAACGGTGACCCCTAGCGGCTTGTGTTGTGCAATTGCGTGTAGACTGGGTCTTTCTTGCCCAGCCGCTATTGAGGAAGCTCCCGTGCTGTGGGCATGGCCAGCCTCAGGCTGCTGCTCTGCTATGGCTGGAAGCTGTAGTGGGAACAGACGGGGGTGCAGTTTATTGCCATGAGGGGTCTCAGAGCTGCTGCCCAGGGGGTTTGGGTGCCCGGAGTTTCCCTGGATTCCCAGCTGCTGGGCTAAGTGTCCCAGGACGCTTCCGTCCATCTGTGGGGTCCCTGTCCCTTTAAGACTTTCAGAAAGCACTTGCTTTTCTTTGTCCCAGAGGCACCGACTGTGGGGACCTCCTCACAGGTGTTACTGTCCTGTTTCCCTAGTATCCAGCACCCCACGCCTGGGTGCGGATGGCTAGGGTTGGCTGTTTAGCAGTCCTGGGATCCCTCTCCCTCCCTGCTCCAACTCCTCTCCTCCTGCTGGGAGCTGGGGTGAGAGGCGCTTGGGTCCCAACAGGCCTCGGCTTGTATCTTACCCCCTTTGTCAGGCACTGGGTTCTCGTGGGTGTGGATGTGGTCTGGCTGTTGTCCTGTATCTTCTGGTCTCTCTTTTAAGGATAGTTGTATTTGTTGTATTTTCAAAAATATATATGTTTTTGGGAGGAGATTCCCACTGTCCTACTCACGCTGCCATTTTGGTTCCGCCCCCGTGAGGGGAGATATGTCTGAGGTAATATAGGCACTGGCTTAGATGAGAATAATATTTGGGAGTTTCATCTCAAAATTCCCTTTACTTGTCTTTGTTAAAGGCAGCAGAGTGTTTAAAGATTTTACAGAGTTTTGTTTTTAAACAGTAATCTTTTCTTAGGACATAAATCAAGATGGGGTGGAGGAGTTGGGTGGGGGAGACAGGCAACAGTTAGGCGGTCTATGTCAGTTCAATCTACCATCCCAGCAATCATTTTTTTCACTTATGATTTAAATCTCAGCCTTCATGGTGATTTAATGTGATATAACTTGCTTACTTTCTTGCTGAGATAGTATGGTAGGAAAAGTATCACAGTACCTTTAGAGTGTGTTTCCTAAAAGTGAAAGGGTAAGATGTTTCTGTTTCATAAATATGTTCCTAGTTTCTCCAGCACTGTTAAAAAACTGAAATGATTTCTTCATTTCTTTGGGCTCAAATGTGTGGGATATTGGTAGATTACATCACTTTCCAGATAACTTCTTTCCCTGAAGGAAATGAGGATAAAATATCCCTGTTTTGAGCCAATTAGTTGCACTTTGTCCCATGTTTTCTGTTCACAGAATTATACAGCTATGGCTCAAGGGTTTAATTTCTTTTTACTTATTTTTACTTTATAATTCTCTGGTATAGAAGGCCAGTTTTCCAGACCTATAATCAGGAGTACATTTTAACAATTTACTAATTGAAATAACTGGGTATTCTTAGGTAATCACATCTTAGGAAAATTTTTTTAGCCTGATCATTTACCTTAGCTGATTTTGTTTGTAAAAAATTGTTTTATGTTGTCATTGCTGCTGATCCTGCTTGTACATTTGATGTCTGAACCAAAGTAGATAGGGAGGGAATAATACTGGGATTACCTCCCTTCCCTACTCCCACCTGAGTTTGTAGAGCACTGTGTACTTTGAATTGTGATGAAAATGGTTACTGCTGCCTTGAATGTTCACCTGAAGCTTGCTACCTGCTACCCAGGAGAAGGTAGCATTAAGAAGTCTCTGTTAAGACCTGAAAAACTGTCAATAGAGATATAAAAACAGAGAAAACATTTCCACAATGGAGAGTCCTCTAAAGAAAATTCTCAGGACAATTTAGGATAAATTTGTATTTAACCTCTGGTGTCATGAAGACAGTTAAGAGTTGATGCTTGACAGAGAAGACAAGTAGGGACTCTGTGGCATCTTACTACACTGATGGACAGTGACTCCAATGGGGTATAGAGGGGACTCAATAATATGGGTGAATGCAGTAACTACATTGTTTTTCATGTGAAACCTTCATAAGAGTGTATATCAATGATACCTTAATTAAAAAAAAAGAGCTGCTGCTTAAACTAACAAAAGCCTATAAAGAGTTTAGTTGTTTAGAGTTCTAAGTGTAATCTTCTTTGTTGATCCTTGCACTTACATGGTAGGAAAAGAAGGTATAATTTTTTTGGTGATGATAAGATTATGTGCTCTAAGAATTCTAATTGAGTCATCAAGTTAATTATTAATCTAATAGTATTAAATATTACTAATCTAATAGCATTAAGTTAATATATACTATATTTATTAATAAATATTTTCATTATGTGATTGAAACACTAATATTAAGTTATTGTATACACCTGGTTTCATTTGGGACAATAAATACTTTTTCTTATTTTACCAATTCTAAATAACACTTTTTAGTTCAGATATATATCCACAAAACCCTGGTATTAATTTCTAATCACAACTGTAAATGCATTTTTATATATTAGTAGATTGGTGTCATATGTCTTCAAGCATTGTCCATCTAAAGCCAAATGTTTTGTCTAGCTCATTTTTTTCTAACTAGGTGATGACAATGTTAATTTTAATCATAAAAGGCTAGGTAGTCTTCAGATAGTTTTAAAGCCTTAAATTCATTGTATGATGATGGATAAAGGAATTATTTATTTAGTACAGTATGTTATTTGACCTTGAGTGTCAGGGTATGATTAGGATTACCTAAGAGTTTTATTACAAAAATTATCATTTATTACAAATTACTACAAAAGCAACCCACAAATTCCTGTTTCTTAACTTTATGGAAAGTGGTAAGTCATGGCATCTTGAATCTTTCACTATTATTTTTTTGTAGTGCTTCTAAGTGAAGGACACCAGAACTGTTCCTGTCTGTAGTGAAAAAACAAATCTGGTATTGTCTGTTGTTTGCACTTTGGTGAGAGTTGACATATTCCTTCTAGGACCAAATTTTATTCCTAGACCTAGCAAGTGGCTACGCTGAGATTTAAAGCCAGTTAGTCTGGCTTTCGAATCTGTGCTCTTACCTAACATAAGGGAACTGTATTTTTTAAAAGTAATACACATTTGAGCAAAATTAGGTTTGTTGGAATTAAGTTCCTTATGTGTCCTAAAGAGAGGAACACTCATTTATCTTCTTTGAAAGGGTCAATGGGAAAATTGATTTGATGATTAAAAATTGAAGTATTGGCCGATCAAAATTTCCTTGGTACTTTCAAACTAAATTCAAAAGTAAGCACCCATACTTTTATTTTTAGCTTAATTACATTATATAAAGATATGCTAAGGGACTTAATGTTTAAAATGGTGTTGGTCTTAGCTTATTTGTGTTCTCAGTCTCCCAGGGAGAGAAAAGACATGGTCCACGTGTGTTTTTTTATCTTGGCAGTAAACATATCTATGAACTTGGCTAGACTTTGAGATTTATAACAGGTTTAGAATTTAAACCATACTAAAAGAACATATAGTAAAAGTTGATAAGCGAGTGTAAATTGGAACATTGCTGGTTACATTTTCTGGACTACTGGATATCATTCTCTTGATAATTTCAAGATATCCTAACTTCACCATTGTGTTGTAATGTACAGTTTTGGGGAGGCAGTATAATGTAGTTTTAAGAGTGTGAACTCTGGTGTCATACTGGCTGGGTTTGAATCCCAGCTCCTCTACTTACTACTTGTATGATTCTGTGCAGATTTCTTACCTTTGTGCTTCAGCTCCTTCAGATTCCTAAAATGAGGAGCATAACAGTACCTACCTTACAGAACTGTCAATGAGTTAATACATATACAACCCTAAGAGCAGTGCCTGGCAGGTAGTAAACATACAATAAAGTTTGATTAATTTATTCTTTTAATATATTATTTACTGTGAAAGTAGTTTTAGCAACCTATATAATACTGTAAATTATAGTTTTGCTGTACTATAAATTTAGTATAGCAAATTTATAAATGTACTATAAAATTACTACAGAGGAATATACAAATCAATCAGTTCCTGCAAGGAATATTTAATTTCTAAACTGCACCACAGTAAATGGAAGACTCAGATTGGGAGATAGCCTACAGCACACCTATAGTATGCTAATATCACATCTCAGAACTATGAGAACTATGATAGCTAGCAAGTCAAATCACCCTGATGTACTCATTCTTCTTCTCTGCCAAGAAAACTTATAACAGTCTGCGTGCATAATTTGTGAGCCACAGACTCTGGCCATTGAGATTTTCTGGATTATTTTTAGTTGCCAAATGCTGAACCATACTTGTTTCTGAAATATACAGTGTAGGCAATGGAAAAGGCTTTGTGCATGTCTGACCAACCATCAAAATAGTGGCATTCTTACAAAGTTGTATGTAAATTGAATTTTCATAAATTACATTAGCCACTCCAATTAATAATTGTATATCTACTATTTACATAGGCCCTGTAAGATATACAGAGAAGCATAAGGCATATGATCCAATGTCTAGCCAGAGAAAGAAGACTCATGCCAAACAATTACAGAGAAATTGAGTACTAATCTATGATGCTGATTCTATGGATTTTCAGAATTCAAAAAGAAAGTGGGTCTGAGTATTTGACATTATTTTTCTTGGAGGGGGTGGGACTTGGTTTCATTTACTCACTCAGCAATTATTTGAGTAGCTGTCATGTACATGCATGGCCCTGGGGAAATGATAGTCAATACAACAAATGTGGTGCTGCTTTTGTGGAGTTTACAGATGAGTGGGGTGATAGGATTTAACTATGTGGAAGAGAACATTCTAGGTGAGGGGACTAGTCTAAACAAAGGCATAGAAAGAAATGGCAAGCAGGGGCTGAATGGCAGTAAGAGCACTTGCCTGATGGTAGTAGAGATTTTATGTTGGGGAGGAGTATTGAAAGTGTTAGTTGTGGGCCATCTTTCGAATGCCTTGAACAGCTATTTAAGTCTGTGAGAAGTAGGGTGGCAACAGTATTGTGAGACTGAGCCCTTCCTCTGTGGAATCTTGACCACATCTCCAGGGAGATAATGTCAGAATTGAGTTGAATTGTAGGACGCTCAGCTGGTAGCACTGAGAATTGCTTGGTGGTGGAAACCACCCCCCACACATTTGGTGTCAGAAGTATTGTGAGTGTAATGGAAGAACAACAGAGGGAGGACTGGGTTTTCCAATTCAGCCATTTTTTGAATGCTTTGAACAGCTATGTAATCTGTGGTAAATTCCTTTGTATACGCTGTTTTGGAGAGGGTTAAGAGCATGGGCTTTGGAATCACACTGCCTAAATTTCATCCCGTCTCCACTCTAATTTGTTTCCTGAGTAGTTTAAATTTTGTAGTAAGTTTTCTTAGTGACACAACTATACAGACAGTTAAATGATATTTACGCGGAGTAGCTGGGGTCAGTAACCCTAGTAGCTTGAAGTAACTCTAGAGAGCAATGTGCACATCAATTTGCAGTGGGAAGTCTAAGGAGAAGTTGGGAGATGTAGAAGGGGGTTAGGCAAGGGAAGAGAAAGAAATATATTTTGTGATTGTTGGTAGAATGCCATCAGAGATGTCTTCAAGCAAAGCAGAGTACATTTGCCTAGCCTTTGTTTTCAGTTGTGTTTCTGTAAGAATAGTGTGTTTCCTTTGTTGAAATATGAGGCAGGGACCCTTAACTGCAGTTATTTGACATGGTCATTTGAGGACTACGAGTGCTAGTTTTAGGTCCTGTTCTACAGTTGAAGCATCTAATCAGTTTTAGATTATCTTCTTTATTTGAAACATCTGCATAGACCATTTGTGTCCTAGTTTTGTGTTGTACCAAAACACAATTTGCTCAGAAATTTATGTAGTAAATTTTGTTTGTAATCTGTTAGTATTCTGTTAATTTGATTTAATGCATGAATGGATTGCCAAATGAATACCTGTTATGACCTGCCTTTTTACTCTTGTTACATTTATAGTTAATGTGAGTATTATCATGTTCTAAGAAGGTTTAACAGGATTATCCTGGCACTTTTTAGAATTTTTGTCCACTATGCAAGTAGAAATGGACACATGAGACCATTTTTGTCTCCTCCCAATCCTTTATTATGGTGATCTCCAACTTTATCATATGGAGGACCTTCAGTTAATCTGAGTCTTAAGATCAGGACAGCTACAGTAGTCCCTGAGCAGTAGTTTCTGGCTGTTCTTTTTCCTCTTTACTCTGGGAATATCAGCTGAAACATGTGGCAGAAAGCGGGTATAGCAGAGAGGAGAAGACATTATTGGGAATCAGCTTGGTTAGACGTCCATGAGGCGAGGTTCTAGATCTACCAGTAGATCCTGATCTATGGGTTGTTGACTCCTACTTTATTTAAAATTCCTACTTTATTTTATACAACTCCAGGGGGCAGCAATCCTACTGTTAGCCTGTAAAAATTATGACATGTAGTTATGCAATTTGGTAGCCCTGAAACTTACCCAGACCACCTCTATTTCTACCCCTTTTCTCCCCTCAATATCTATTATGTTCAACCATCCCAAATCCATCACTTGAGTCTCACTTCCCACCTTAAGGCCCTCCTTTAATCCAACAGATGAAAATTAGATATTTGTCTGAGGATCTTAAGTAGTTGTATTAATTTTCTTACTCTAAGTGTACTCATTGGTCAAGTGATAATGATGCCTGCCTGTCCTGTCTAACTCATAGGTTGTTAAGAATACTGAGTGAAATAATGTATGTAAAAGCCCTTTGTAAATTATAGAGTGCTATACAAATATAAGATATTATTCTTTCTTGATGTGTTGTGTTGTAGTGGAAAGAGTACCTAAGTTGAACAAGGAGTCTGATGTTCAAGTTTCAATTCTGCTTATTACAGTCTATGACTTTGGACAAATTACTTTGTATTTCTGGGCCATCCTTTTATGTATAAAAGAAACTAATAATGCCATTCCTCTCTATCCAGAAACTCAGGTTTTACTTTTTCCTTATCCCATTTTCAGTCAATCACCAAGTCTATTTTGCAATTTCCTTTTATTTATTAAGGTATCATTGATACACTCCTTAAGAAGGTTTCACATGAAAAACATTGTGGTTACTACATTCACCCATATTATCAAGTCACCCCCATATCCCATTGAAGTCATTGTTCATCAGTGTAGTAAGATGCCACACAGACACTACTTGTTTTCTCTGTGCTGCACTTTCCCGTGACCTGCCCACACCATGTGTACTGATCATAATACCCCTCAATCCCCTTCTCACTCCCACCCAAGCCACCTTCCCCCATCCTTTCCCTTTGTTAACTTCTAATCCCTTCTTGAAGTCTGTGAGTCTGCTGCTGTTTTGTTCCTTCAGTTTTACTTCCTTGTTATACTCCACAAATGAGGGAAATCATTTGGTATTTGTCTTTTTCCGCCTGGCTTGTTTCACTGAGCATAATACCCTCTAGCTCCATCCATGTTGTTGCAAATGGTGGAATTTGTTTTCTTTTTATGGCTGAATAGTATTCCATTGTGTATATATACCATATCTTCTTTGTCCATTCATCTACTGATGGACACTTAGGTTGCTTCCATTTCTTGGCTATTGTAAATAGTGCTGTGATAAACATAGGGGTGCATCTGTCTTTTTCAAATTTGGCTGCTGCATTCTTAGGGTAAATTCCTAGAAGTGGAATTCCTGGATCAAATGGTATTTCTATTTTGAGTTTTATGAGGAACCTCCATACTGCTTTTCAGAATGGTGAAACTAGTTTACATTCCCACCAGCAGTAGGGTTCCCCTTTCTCTGCATCCTTGCCAGCATTTGTTGTTCCTAGTCTTTTCGATGTTGGCCTTACTAACTGGTGTTAGGTGATATCTCATTGTGGTTTTAATATACATTTCCATGATGACTAGTGATGTGGAGCATCTTTTCATGTGCCTGTTGGCCATCTGAATTTCTTCTTTGGAGAAGTGTCTGTTCATATCCTCCACCCATTTTTTAATTGGGTTATTTGCTTTTTGGGTGTTGAGGCATGTGAGTTCTTTATATATTGTGGATGTTAACCCTTTATTGGATATGTCATTTATGAATATATTCTCCCATACTGTAGGATGCCTTTGTTTTCTACTGATGGTGTCCTTTGCTGTTCAGAAGCTTTTTAGCTTGGTGTAGTCCTATTTGTTCATTTTTACTTTTGTTTCTCTTGCCCAAGGAGATGCGTTCAGGAAAAAGTTGCTCATATTTATATTCAAGAGATGTTTGCCTATGTTTTCTTCTAAGAGTTTTATGGCTTCATGGATTACATTTAGGTGTTTGATCCATTTCAAGTTTACTTTTGTGTATGGGGTTAGACAGTAATCCAGTTTCATTCTTACACGTAGCTGTCCAGTTTTCCCAGCACCAGTTGTTGAAGAGGCTGTCTTTTCCCCATTGTATATGAATGGCTCCTTTATTGTATATTACTTGACCATATTTGCTTGGGTTTATATCTGGGCTCTCTATTCTGTTTCATTGATCAATGGGTCTATTCTTGTGTCAACACCAAATTGTTTTGATTACTTTGGCTGTGTAGTAGAGCTTGAAGTCAGGGAGCATAATCCCCCAACTTTGTTCTTCTTTCTCAGGATTGTTTTGGCTATTCAGGGTCTTTTGTGGCTCCATATGAATTTTAGAACAATTTGTTCTGGTTCATTGAAGAATGCTGTTAGTATTTTGATAGGGATTGCATTGAATCTCTAAATTCCTTGGGGCAGGATGACCATCTTGACAATATTAATTCTTCCTGTCCGTGAGTACAAGATAGATTTTAATTTTTTGGTGTCCTCTTTAATTTCTCTCATGAGTGTCTTGTAGTTTTCAGAGTAAAGGTCTTTCACTGCCTTGGTTAGGTTTATTCCTAGGTATTTTATTCTTTTTGATGCAATTGTAGATGAAGTTGTTTTCCTGATTTCTCTTTCTGCTGGTTCATGTTAGGATATAGGAATGCAACAGATTTCTGTGTATTAATTTTGTATCCTGCAACTTTGCTGAATTCAGTTATTAGTTCTTGTAGTTTTGGAGTAGATTGTTTAGGGTTTTCTATATATAGTATCATGTCATCTTCAAATAGTAAGAGTTTAATATCTTCCTTACCAATTTGGATACCTTTTATTTCTTTGTATTGTCTTATTGCTGTGGCTCTTAGCCTGTTTTTTAAAAAATTTTTTATTAAGGTATTATTGATTACACTCTTATGAAGGATTCACATGAAAAAACAATGTGATTACCACATTTACCCATATTATCAAGTCCCCACCCATACCCCAGTGGAGTCACTGTACATCAGTGTAGTAAGATGCCACAGATTCACTATTTGCCATCTCTGTGCTACACTGTTTTCCCCGTGATCCCCAACACCATGTGTACTAAACATAAGACACCTCAATCCCCTTCTCCCTCCCTCCCCACCCACCCTCCCACACCCCTCCCCTTTGGTAACCGCTAGTCCCTTCTTGGAGTCTGTGAGTCTGCTGCTATTTTGTTCCTTCAGTTTTGCTTTGTTGTTATACTCCACAAATGAGGGAAATCATTTGGCACTTGTCTTTCTCCACCTGGCTTATTTCACTGAGCATAATGTCCTCCAGCTCCATCCATGTTGTTGCAAATGGTAGGAATTGTTTCTTTCTTATGGCTGAATAGCATTGTGTATATATACCACTTCTTCTTTATCCATTCATCTACTGATGGACACTTAGGTTGCTTCCATATCTTGGCTATTGTAAAAAATGCTGCGATAAACATAGGGGTGCATGTGTCTTTTTGAATCTGAGAAGTTGTATTCTTTGGGTAAATTCCAAGCAGTGGGATTTCTGGGTCAAATGGTATTTCTATTTTTAGTTTTTTGAGGAACTTCCATATTGCTTTCCGTAATGGTTGAACTAGCTTACATTCCCACCAGCAGTGTAGGAGGGTTCCCCTTTCTCTGCATCCTCGCCAGCATTTGTTCTTAGTCTTTTAGATGCTGGCCATCATAACTCATGTGAGTTGATGGCTCATTGTGGTTTCATTAATTTTTTTATTTTTATTTATTTTGGTATTTTGTTATCATTAATCTATAATTACATGAAGAACATTATGTTTACTAGGCTCCCCCTTCAGCAAGTCACCCCCACAAACCCCATTGCAGTCACTGTCCATCAGCGTAGTAAGATGCTGTAGAATCACTACTTGTCTTCACTGTGATGCACAACCCTCCCATGCCCCCCCTATATTATACATGCTAATCGTAAGGCCCCGTTTCTTTTTCCCTGCCCTTATCCCTCCCTTCCCACCCATCCTCTGCAGTCCCTTTCCCTTTGATAACTGTTAGTCCATTTGAGGGTTCTGTGATTCTGCTGCTGTTTTGTTCCTTCAGTTTTTCTTTGTTCTTATACTCCACATATTAGTGAAATCATTTGATACTTGTCTTTCTCCGCCTGGCTTATTTCACTGAGCATAATACCCTCTAGCTCCATGCATGTTGTTGCAAATGGTAGGATTTGTTTTCTTCTTATGGCTGAATAATATTCCATTGTGTATATGTACCACATCTTCTTTATCCATTCATCTACTGATGGACACTTAGGTTGCTTTCATTTCTTCGCTATTGTAAATAGTGCTCCAATAAAACTAGGGGTGCATCTGTCTTTTTCAAACAGGGTTGCTGCATTCTTAGAGTAAATTCCTAGAAGTGGAATTCCTGGGTCAAATGGTATGTCTATTTTGAGCTTTTTGAGGAACATCCATATTGCTTTCCACAATGGTTGAACTAATTTACATTCCCATCAGCAGTGTAGGAGGGTACCCCTTTCTCCAAAATGTCGCCAACATTTGTTATTGTTTGTCTTTTGTATGGTGGCGATCCTTACTGGTGTGAGGTGATATCTCATTGTGGTTTTAATTTGCATTTCTCTGATGACAAGCGATGTGGAGCATCTTTTCATGTGTCTGTTGGTCATCTGAATTTCTTCTTTGGAGAACTGTCTGCTCAGATCCTCTGCCCATTTTTTAATTGGATTATTTGCTTTTTGTTTGTTGAGGTGCATGAGCTCTTTATATATTTTGGATGTCAACCTTTTATTGGGTCTGTCATTTATGAATATATTCTCCCATACTGTAGGGTACCTTTTTGTTCTATTGATGGTTTCCTTTGCTGTACAGAAGCTTTTCAGCTTGATATAGTCCCACTTGTTCATTTTTGCTTTTGTTTCCTTTACCTGGGGAGATATGTTCATGAAGAAGTCGTTCATGTTAATGTCAAAGAGATTTTTGCCTATGTTTTTTTCGAGGAGTTATATGATTCATGACTTACATTCAGGTCTTTGATCCATTTCGAATTTACTTTTGTGTATGGGGTTAGACAGTGATCCAGTTTCATTCTCCTACATGTAGCTGTCCAGTTTTTCCAGCACCATGTGTTGAAGAGACTGTCATTTCCCCATTGTATGTCCGTGGCTCCTTTATCATATATTAATTGACCATATGCATTTGGGTTAATGTCTGGAGTCTCTATTCTGTTCCACTGGTCTGTGGCTCTGTTCTTGTGCTAGTACCAAACTGTCTTGAGTACCATGGCTTTGTAGTAGAGCTTGAAGTTGGGGAGTGAGATCCCCCCCACTTTATTCTTCCTTCTCAGGATTGTTTTGGCTATTTGGGGACTTTGTTTCCATACATATTTTTGAGCTATTTGTTCCAGTTCATTGAAGAGTGTTGTTGGTAATTTGATAGGGATTGCGTCAAATCTGTATATTGCTTTGGGCAGGATGGCCATTTTGACGATATTAATTCTTCCTAGTCAAGAGCATGGGATGAGTTTCCATTTGTTAGTGTCCTCTTTAATTTCTCCTAAGAGTGTCTTATAGTTTTCGGGGTATAGGTCTTTCACTTCCTTGGTAAGATTTATTCCTCGGTATTTTATTCTTTTTGATGCAGTTGTGAATGGAATTGTTTTCCTGATTTCTCTTTCTATTAGTTCATTGTTAGTGTGTAGGAAAGCAACAGATTTCTGTGTTTTAATTTTGTATCCTGCAACTTTGCTGAATTCCTATATTAGTTCTAGTAGTTTTGGAGTGGAGTCTTTAGGGTTTTTTATGTACAGTATCATGTCATCTGCAAAGAGTGACAGTTTGACTTCTTCTTTACCAATCTGGATTCCTTGTATTTCTTTGTTTTGTCTGATTGCCATGGCTAGGACCTCCTGTACTATGTTGAATAACAGTGGGGAGAGTGGGCATCCCTGTCTTGTTCCCAGTCTCAGAGGAAAAGCTTTCAGCCTCCAGCTGTTCAGTATGATGTTGGCTGCGGGTTTATCATATCTGGCCTATATTATGTAGAGATACTTGCCCTCTATGCCCATTTTGTTGAGAGTTTTTATCATGAGTAGATGTTGAATATTGTCAAATGCTTTTTCAGCATCTATGGAGATAATCATGTGTTTTTTGTCCTTCTTTTTGTTGATGTGGATGATGTTGATGGATTTTCGAATGTTGTACCATCCTTGCATCCCTGGGATGAATCCCACTTGGTCATGGTGTATGATCCTTTTGATGTATTTTTGAATTTGGTTTGCTAATATTTTTTTGAGTATTTTTGCATCTACGTTCATCAGGGATATTGGTCTGTAGTTTTATTTTTTGGACGGGTCTTTGCCTGGTTTTGGTATTAAGGTGATGTTGGCTTCCTAGAATGAGATTGGGAGTATTCCCTCCTCTTCTGTTTTTTTGGAAAAGTTTAAGGAGGATGAGTATTATGTCTTTCCTATATGTCTGATAAAATTCCGAGGTACATCCATCTGTCCCCGCGGGTTTTGTTCTTGGGTAGTTTTTTGATTACTGTTTCAATTCCGTTGCTGTTAATTGGTCTGTTTAGATTTTCTGTTTCTTTCTGGGTCAGTCCTGGAAGGTTGTATTTTTGTAGGAAGTTGTCCATTTCTCCTAGGTTGTCCAGCTTGTTAGCATATATGTTTTCATAGTATTCTCTAATAATTCTTTGTATTTCTGTGGGGTCTGTCTTGATTTTTCCTTTCTCGTTTCTGATTCTGTTGATGTGTATTAACTCTCTTTTTCTTTTAATAAGTCTGACTAGAGGCTTATATATTTTGTTTATTTTCTTGAAGAACCAGCTCTTGGTTTCATTGATTTTTTTCTATTGTTTTATTCTTCTCAATTTTATTTATTTCTTCTCTGATCTTTATTATGTCCCTCTGTCTGCTGACCTTAGGTGTCATTTGTTCTTCTTTTCCCAATTTTGATAATTGTGACATTAGACTATTCATTTGGCATTGTTCTTCCTTCTTTAAATATTCCTGGATTGCTATATACTTTCCTTGTAAGAGTGGTTTTGCTGCATCCCACAGAAGTTGGGGCTTTGTGTTGTTGTTGTCATTTGTATCCATATGTTGCTGGAACTCCATTTTAATTTGGTCATTGATCCATTGATTATTTAGGATCATGTTGTTAAGCCTCCATGTGTTTATGAGCCTTTTTGATTTCTTTGTACAATTTATTTCTAGTTTTATGCCTTTGTGTTCTGCGAAGTTGTTTGGTAGGATTTCATTCTTTTGGAATTTACTGAGGCTCTTTTTGTGGCCCAGTATGTGGTTTATTCTGGAGAATGTTCCATGTGCACTTGAGAAGAATGTGTATCCTGTTGCTTTTGGATGTAGAGTTCTAAAGATGTCTATTAGGTCCATCTGTTCTAGTGTGTTGTTCAGTGCCTCTGTGTCCTTACTTATTTACTGTCTGGTGGATCTGTCCTTTGGAGTGAGTGGTGTGTTAAAGTCTCCCAAAATGAATTCATTGCATTCTATTTCCTCCTTTAATTCTGTTAGTATTTGTTTCACATATATTGGTGCTTCAGTATTGGGTGCATGTATGTTTATAATGGTTATGTCCTGTTGTTGGACTGACCCCTTCTTCTTATGGAGTGTCCTTCTTTATCTCTTGTTATTTTCTTTGTTTTGAAGTCTATTTTGTATGATACCAGTATGCAACACCTGCTTTTTTCGCCCTGTTGTTTGCATGGAATATCTTTTTCCATCCCTTGACTTTTAGTCTGTGCATGTGTTTGGGTTTGTGGTGGGTCTCTTGAAACAGCGTATGGGTGGGTCTTGCTTTTTTATCCATTCTATTACTCTGTGTCTTTTGATTGGTGCATTAAGTCCATTTACATTTAGGGTGATTATTGTAAGATGTGTACTTATTGCCATTGCTGTCTTTAGATTTGTGGTTAACAAACGTTCAAGGTTAGCTTCTTTAGTATCTTACTGCCTAACTTAACTCACTTATTGAGCTATTACAGACACTGTCTGGTGATTCTTTATTTTTCTCCCTTCTTATTCCTCTTCCTCCATTCTTTATATGTTTGGTATTTTATTCTGTGCTCTTTTGTGTTTCCTTTAACTGCTTTTGTGGTTAGTTGATTTTATTTTTTGCCTTTCGTTAGTATTTACTTGGTCTGCTTTCTTTGCTGTGATTTGATTTTCTCTGTTGGCAACTGTTTTGCCTTAGGAGTGCTCCCATCTAGTGCAGTCCCTCTAAAATACCCTGTAGAGGTTGTTTGTGGGAGGCCAATTCCCTCAGCTTTTGCTTGTCTGGGAACTGTTTATTCCCTCCTTCATATTTAAATGATAATCATGCTGGATACAGTATTCTTGGTTCAAGGCCCTTCTGTGTCATTGCATTAAATATATCATGGCGTTCTCTTCTGGCCTGTAAGGTTTCTATTGAGAAGTCTGATGATAGCCTGATGGGTTTTCCTTTGTAGGTGACCTTTTTCCTCTTTCTAGGTGCCTTTGAAACTCTGTCCTTGTCCTTGATCTTTGTCATTTTAGTTATTATGTGTCTTGGTGTTGTCCTCCTTGGTTCCCTTCTGTTGGGAGTTCTGTGTACTTCCGTGGTCTGAACGATTATTTCCTCCCCCAGTTTAGGGAAGTTTTCAGCAATTATTCCTTCAAAGACACTTTCTATGCCGTTTTCTCTCTTCTACTTCTTCTGGTACCCCTATAATGCAGATATTGTTCCTTTTGGATTGGTCCCACAGTTCTCTTAATATTGTTTTAATCCTGGAGATCTTTTTGTCTCTCTTTGGGTCCGCTTCTATGCATTCCTGTTCTCTGATTTCTATTCGATCAAATGCCTCTTGTATCTTTTTTTATTTTTTGTTTATTTTTATTTTTTATTTTTTTAAATTTTGGTATCATTAATCTACCATTTCATGAAGAACATTATGTTTACTAGGCTCCCCCCTTCACCAAGTCCCACCCACATTCCCCTTCACAGTCACTGTCCATCAGCGTAGTAAGATGCTGTAAAATCACTACTTGTCTTCTCTGTGTTGTACAGCCTTCCCTGTGCCCCACACACACTATACATGCTGAGCCTGTTTCATCTTATCCATTCTGCTTATAAATCCTTCCAGAGATTGTTTCATTTCTGTAATCCTCTTCTCGACTTCATCCCTTAGCTCTTGCATATTTCTCCACAAGTCCATCAGCATGGTTATGTCCTTTATTTTGAATTCTTTTTCAGGGAGATTGGTTAGGTCTATTGCCCCAGATTCCTTCTCAGGGGAGGATGTCTGGCTTAGTCTTGTCTGTATCAAATTCTTCTGCCTTTTCATAGTGATAGAGGTAGTTGTGGAGAGATGGTGCATGTGTTGGCTGGGACAACGTCCTTTCTTTCTGGTTTGTGGCCTTCCTCTCCTGGGAGAATGGCGACCCTTTGCAGCTCGTGCTGGGTAGATGTGTGCAGACAGGGTCTCTGATTCTTGCCTGGCCGCTCTGGAGTTAAGCTTTGTGGTTGCTGTCGGCTTGACCTGCCTCAGGCTGCTGCTCCACCATGGCGAAGCAGCGTTGGAGTGAAACTGCTGAGAGGCTGTTTATCTCTGTGAGGGGCCTCCGAGCTGCGCTGCCGCCCAGGGGGTTAGGGCGCCCGGAGTTCCCCGGGATTCCCAGCCGCTGGGCTAAGTGTCCCAGGATGTTTCTGTCCACCTATGTGGTCTCTGTCCCTTTAAGTCTTTCAAAAAGCCCTCACTTCTCTTTGTCCCAGGGTCACTGGCTGAGGGCACCCACTCGCAGGTTTTACTGTCCCGTTTCCCTAGTATGCAGCACCCCATGCACTGTGTGTCTGTGCTCCAGTGTGGGTGGCTAGGGCTGGGTGTTTAGCAGTCCTGGGCTCCCTCTCCCTCCCCGCTCCGACTCTTCTCCTCCCGCTGGGAGGTGAGGTGAGGGGCACTCGGGTCCCGCTGGGCCACGGCTTGTATCTTACCCCCTTCGTGAGGTGCTGTGTTCTCCTAGGTGTAGATGTAGTCTGGCTGTTGTCCTGTATCTTCTGGTCTCTCTTTTAGGGATAGTTGTATTTGTTGTAGTTTCAAAAATATATATGGTTTTGGGAGGAGATTTCCGCTGCTCTACTCATGCCACCATCTTGTGTCTACCTCCATTATCCTTTTTTTATTGTGGTAAAAATATACATGATATAGTATTTACCTGTTAAACTATTGTAAGTGTAAAATTTAGTGGCATTAAGTACATTCACAATGTTGTGTAGTTGATACCACTGTTCATTTTCCAGAACTTTTTCATCATCCCAAGCAAAACTCTGTACCAGTGTAGCAATAGTTCCTCAGTTCCCTCTCCTCCACTCCTGGTAACCTTTATTTTACTTTCTTTCTCTATGAATTTACCTCTCCTAGGTACCTCTTATAAGTGAAATCATACAATATTTGTCATTTTGTATCTGGTTCACTTCACATTATGTCTTTAGGATTCATCCATGATGCTGTTATATGTGAGAATTTCAATTCCTTTTTATGGCTGAGTAATTTTCCATTGTTGGGCAATAGGCTTTTAACTTTCTTCCTGACTCTAGTCTTGCCCCTTTCAAATCTATCCTTTGTATTATGACTTTACTTATCTTTACAACCTCCATCTTATCCACGCATGCCATGCCAGTCGTCAAAAGCACTCCTTCTAATGTGCATGTTGTTAAGCCTCCATGTGTTTGTGAGATCTTTTACTTTCTTTGCCTAATTTATTTCTAGTTTCCTACCATTGTGGTCTGAGAAGCTAGTTGGTACAATTTCAATCTTTTTGAATTTACTGAGGCTCTTTTTGTGGTTTAATATATGATCAGTTCTTGTAAATGTTCCATGTGCACTTGAGAAGAATGTGTATGCTGCTGCTTTTGTGTGGAGTGTTCTGTAGATGTCTGTTAGGTCCATGTGTTTTAATGTGTTGTTCAGTGCCTCTGTGTCCTTACTTATTTTCTGTCTGGTGGATCTGTCCTTTGGAGTGAGTGGCGTGTTGAAGTCTCCTAGAATGAATGCATTGCATTCTATTTCCTCCTTTAATTCTGTTAGTATTTGTTTAACATATGTAGGTGCTTCTGTATTGGGTGCATTGATATTTATAATGGTGATATCCTCTTGTGGGACTGAGCCCTTTATCATTATGTAATGTCCTTCTTTGTCCCTTGTTACTTTCTTTGTTTTGAAGTCTATTTTGTCTGATACCAGTACTGTAACTCCTGCTTTTTTCTTCCTATTATTTGCATGAAATATATTTTTCCATCCCTTCACTTTTAGTCTGTGTATGTCTTTGGGTTTGAAGTCAGTCTCTTGTAGGCAGCATATAGATGGGTTTTTTGTATTTTTATCCATTTAGTGACTCTATGTCTTTTGATTGGTGCATTGAGTTTATTTGCATTCAGGGTGATTATCAATAGCTATGTACTTATTCCTATTGTAGGGTTTAGATTCATGGTTACCAAAGGTTCAAGGGTAACTTCCTTACTATCTAACAGTCTAATTTAACTCACTTAGTATCCTATTGCAAACACAATCTAAAGGTTGTTTTTTTTCCCTCCTTTTCCTTTCTCCTCCATGCTTTATATATCAGGTATCATATTCTGTACTCTTCCTCTATCCTTTGAGTGACTTTGGGACTAGTTGATTTGATTTTGCATCTGCTTAGTAATTAATTGTTCTACTTTCTTTACTGTGGTTTTATTTCCCCTGGTGATAGCTATTTAGCCTTGGGAACACTTCTATCTATAGCAGTCCCTCCAAAATACACTGTAGAGATGGTTTGTGGGAGGTAAACTCTCTCATGTTTTGCTTATCTGGAAATTGTTTTAATTACTCCTTCAATTTAAATGATAATCTTGTTGGGTAGAGTACTGTTGGTTCGAGCCCCTTCTGTTTCATTGCATTAAGTATATCATGCCACTCCCTTCTGGCATGTAAAGTTTCTGCTGAGAAGTCTGATGATAGCCTGATGGGTTTTCTTTGGTATGTGATCTTTTTCCTCTCTCTGGCTGCTCTTAATATTCTGTCCTTATCCTTGATTTTTGCCATTTTAATTATTTTATGTCTTGGTATTGTCTTCCTTGGGTCCCTTGTTTTTGGAGATATGTGTACCTCCATGGCCTGAGAGGCTATCTCCTTCCCTAGATTGGGGAAGTTCTCAGCAATTACCTCCTCAAAGACACTTTCCATCCCTTTTTCTCTCAATTCTTTTTCTGGTATCCCTGTAATACAAATATTGTTCTGTTTGGATTGGTCACACAGATCTCTCAATATTCTTTCATTCCTAGAGATCCTTTATTCTCTCTGTGTCTCAGCTTCTTTGTATTCTTCTTCTCTAATTTCTATTCCATTTACCCTCTCCTCTACTTAATCTAATCTGATTTTAAATACTTCCATTGTATGTTTCATTTCAGACACCTAATTTTTCAACATTTGTGTCTCATTCCTTAATTCTTGAGTTCTTGTGTATTTTTCTGTCGCTCCATGAGCCTGTTTATATGATTTCTAGTTTGAAACCTCTTTCAGGAAGATTGATGAGTTCAGTTTCACTTGGCCCTCTTTCTGGTGTTTGTGGGATTTTGGTTTGAACCAGGCTCCTTTGAAATTTCATATTTGCATGTGGCGCCCTCTAGCGCCCAGAAGCTCCTCTTTTTGGAGCTGCTTTGGCCCTGGAGCGATGTCGGGCTTTGCAGGGGCTTGGCGCTGGTGCCCTGTTCTGTGAGGTCTGTTCTTTTTTCCAGTTGTATGTAGTCTGGCACAGCCTTCTTTCCTGTTGCTCTTTTAGGATTAGTTGTAATAGCTATTTGTATTATATGTGGTTTTGGGAGGGGGCCTCTGTCTTATCTCTCACGCAGACATCTTTAAGCCTTCTAGCTGTATGATAATTTATCTGACCAAGTCCATATTGATATTTAGGTTGTTCCCAGTTTTTTAATCATATAAAAGAATGTTGTGATAAGCACCCTTAGCTATACTTCTTAGTACAGTTGTCTGTACCCTTCTCTGGATGTCGAATTGTTGGGTTAAAGGCATGCACATTTTAAGGCTTTTGATAAATATTGCCAAGTTGTCTTTTAGATACCTTGTAGGATTTGTTTTAGTTTATACTCCCATCATCAGTGTATCAGAATTCATTCACTGAAAACTATTTTTATATGAAAGTTTTTATATAAAAGACATTACAAAATACATCAAGTATTTCATTCAGCACTTTATTGCTTTCCTTAGCAGAATACCAGTACTTGGTTTAATTATCTGTGAAAGACCAGACATGACCTCCAATGGTTATTGCTGTCTGTTCTTGAGTTGAGGACAGGCAGCACTTAACCCCTACCAGTAAGTGCCTCCATGAGGCAAAGAAGTCTATTCTCGAGCTGGCAATGTGAACAGGAAATGTGTCTTTTGGTATCTTGATATCTTAATTGGAACTCACTTTTCATTTTCCCATAAGAAATAGTGTTAAAGTTCTGTTAATATATAGTATTTGTATAAACTTCTGAAGGCCAATCTGAATCTCACCAGCATGTATAATCTTTCTATAAGAAATCATGTTTCATCTTCAGAATCACCTGGGAACTACTGTTCTAGGAATCCATTTTTAAGTCAAAGGTATTCATTCAATAAATATCTATCGAGGACCTACTGTATGTATGCAGAGCAAAGATATATACTAGGCACTCAGCAGTTATTTCTTTCCTTGATAATGCAGTGTTAAGGCCTAGTCACCACTTGTTTTGGTCAGGGCAGGACAACCAGTTGCAATTAGAACTCAGGGAAGTGTGTTTGTGCTAGGCAGGGGACTAGGGAGTGGGGGCATTCTGCAGAGCTTTGGGTGCCAGGATCAAAAGAATGGCTATCCAGAAGAGGTAGAAGAAAAAACCATGTACGAAATGGTAAGGAAGTGGGAGAATAGGAAAATTTGTGTTTGTTTTAGATAAGGGAGGAGAGGATACCTTTTGAAGATCTCAGAATGAGTGAGGATAGACATTTGGGTTGAATTGCATCTGTTACCAAATTGCCATGCATATGAATATTAGTATTTGCATGTATCTGTACAGAATTGCTTGTCAGTGTTCTGTTTATGCTTGAAAACAGTGTCACACTACTGCTATAGTACATCCAAAGAATCTTGAATCCACCCTCTATTCCAACTTTAATGACTGTTAACTTAGTTCAGGTCCTTATCTTATGCCTGAACTGTTCTTACAAGACAACATAAAGTAAAGGAAAGAACATACTTTCTGGATTCTAAGAGGCATGAGTTAGAATGAGACTATACCATTCATTAACTATTTCCCATTAGGCAAAGAAGCTCTCATTACGTCTCTGAACTTGAATTTCATCTTTTCTAAAAGGAGGACTGTTTGACATTGTTGTTAGGGTTAAAGTGTTTTAAAATGCCTGGCATATGATGGGAACTTGATAAGTCTTAATTCCTCTTCCCTATTATTTTCATACCTTTCATTCCATATTTCTGCCTACTACCAGCATCATCTATTTTTTCTTAATTTGAAAAAAAATCATTTTAAAAGTAGTATATGGGTTTAAACACAGCCACCTGACCATACGTGTTGATCTCTTGTCCTCCTCAACTTCACTAATACAACAGTGAAGAAATTTTCAAACGCTTAAACCTGTAAGGACAAAGATAGCAGGAGAGAGGGATATCAGCAGAAGAGTGATTTGAACACATCATTGGAAAGTAGGCAGAGGAAGAGGGGGAACCTGCCTGCAGAGCAGAGGGGTCTATCAAGAGACGTGAGTTCTCTTATCTCACATTACCCATGTGAGGCTCAGAACTTGAAGGTAAGTGGTTTTCCCTGAAAGGTGAGGAGGTGACTCAGGGCTGAAAAGAGGGGAAATGTTTTAAAAACCAATAGAATGGGGTTGGACCCCTCAGGGCTCTTCCCTTTCCTGCTGAAGTAAGGTGATCCCCCTACCTGCCCCACTGCCACCATCTTACCTGCTCTGGGGGTTAGGAGACCAGGAGGAGAGTCTTTGGCCTAAGTGAACCTGAAAGGCTCTAAGCTCAGACTGTGGGCAGAGTGGAGGGCATTGAAACTCAGTGCTGAGAACAAGGATATTCAGCGGAAGTCTGCAGACTGAATGGTGAACCTTTTCCTCTCAACTTGCTCCAAATGTAGCTAGCAGCCTGATATATGCTTTTCAGGTAGGACACTGGAAAATTCTTCTCTTAAAAAACAAATGACCTCAGAGTAAAGAATTACAGATAATAACATGTCAGGG
This sequence comes from Manis javanica, assembly GCF_040802235.1. Classification (NCBI taxonomy): domain Eukaryota; kingdom Metazoa; phylum Chordata; class Mammalia; order Pholidota; family Manidae; genus Manis; species Manis javanica. Next base: position 64,791,068 of record NC_133174.1, read on the forward strand.
TTCCACAGTGAAAAAGACA